>NC_042291.1:6234040-6945508 GCF_901000725.2 Takifugu rubripes | reverse complement strand
ACTATACCTGTCAGCCACTCCCACCTCATCAGGCCAACTCCACTCACCTGTCGGCTCGCTGCAGCTCATCCCAGACCTGCCTGTCTTCATCCTGCCCGCCTCGCTGTTCCCCAGGAAACCTGCCTGCTTCCTGTCTCCGACCACGCACTCTGCCCTCCGTGGCTCCAGCTATAATCTGCTTCCCCGGCCTTCGACTCGTCTGCCGCTCGCCCCTCATCGGTACCTCTGCCTTGCCGCCCGGCGCTGGACCCCTCCCCTCGGCCGTTCCACCAAGAGTAAACCCATTCCCTTCCCCTAATCCTAAACCCAGAGGCTCCTTTTGGGCCACTGGTCTGAAGAAGACTGTCCTGAAATCACGGGGCTTCATAAATGCAGAAGTTGTCCTGGAAAAAATGTTCTATGTATCTAATGGATTTTAGTTTTGGGGATTTTTTTATGCTGAAGTAATTCACAACATAATTGTGGGATCCTAAAATGAGTTTTTCCATTAATATTGTAATTCAATAATTCAGACTGCTCAAATTATTTGCATCCTTATTTAAAAATGTAAAAAATGCACAACACTCTTTGAATCCAGCAGAAGAGAAGGTGTTCACCCCCATGTGCATCTGTTTCATTTATTTTATGCATTCTGTCATTTTTGCCATTTTGTTATAATTAAAATACATTGAAACAATCAAGCGTTTCCTTCAAAATAGTCAACAGGGTCGCAAGAAGCGTGTGGAAAAACCAAGGCGCAAATAACTGCCCATGAACTGAGAAAGTCAAGCGTGCAGCTGCCAAGATGCCACTTGCCATCAGTTTTGCCATATTTCAGAGCTGCAACATCACTGGAGTGCCCAAAAGCACAAGTGAGCAATACTCAGAGACATGGCCAAGGTAAGAAAGGCTAAAAAACGACCACCACTGAACAAGACACAATTAAAAGTCAAGACTGGGCCAAGAAATATTCAAGACTGATTTTCTAGGGTTTTATGGACTGATGAAATGAGAGTGAGTCTTGATGGGCCAGATGGATGGGCCCGTGGCTGGATCGGTAAAGGGCAGACAGCTCCAGTCCGACTCAGACGCCAGCAAGGTGGAGGTGGGTACTGATATGGGCTGGTATCATCAAAGATGAGCTTGTGGGGCCTTTTCGGCTTGAGGATGGATTAAAGCTCAACTCCCAGTCCTCCTGCCAGTTTCTGGAAGACACCTTCTTTAAGCAGTGGTACAGGAAGAAGTCTGCATCCTTCAAGAAAAACATGATTTTCATGCAGGACAATGCTCCATCACACGCATCCAAGTGCTCCACAGCCTGGCTGGCAAGAAAGGGCCTAAAAGAAGAAAAACTAATGACATGGCCTCCTTGTTCACCTGATCTGAACCCCACAGAGAACCTGTGGTCCCTCATCAAATGTGAGATTTACAAGGAGGGAAAACAGTGTCTGGGAGGCTGTGGTTGCTGCTGCACGCAATGTTGATCGTGAACAGATCAAAACACGACAGAATCCATGGATGGCAGGCTTTGAGTGTGTTTGCAAAGAAAGGTGGCTATACTGGTCATGATTTGTTTTTGAATGTCAGAAATGTATATTTGTGATTGTTGAGCTGTTATTGGTTCCCTGGTGAAATAAATAATTGAAATGGGTAATATTCGTTTTTTGTTAAGTTGCCTAATAATTATGCGCAAAGTAATAGTCACCTGCACACAGATATCCTCCTAAAGTAGCTAAAACTAAAAAAGCCCCACTCCAACTCCCAAAAATATTCAGCTTTAATATTAATGAGTCTTTTGGGTTCATTAAGAACATGGCTGTTGTTCAATAATAAAATTAATCCTCAAAATTACAACTTGCCTAAAAATTCTGCAGTCCCTGTAGTGCTGCTGTTCCATGGCTGGTTCTACAGAACACTGTCTTTGATGTGCTCTGATGATGAACGGTTAAAACTTTTAAAGCCTGACAAAACCATAAAGCCTTGTCAAAGCCTGACAAAAAAGGACATTAAAGGCACAACACCAAAGACTAAAACTCTAGTCCTAAACATAAATCCTAATATACTTAAACTATCTACTTGTGTTAGTGAAACAGCATAACAGAATAACATAACAGAAGCTGCTAAAGTGATCTACATTTAAACAAAAAAGTAAGAACAGGAAGACCAATGGAGAAGATACAGGAAGAGAACAAAAAGCTGCTGAGGTCAGTGACGGAGCTTCAGCATGAAGTCAGGCAGCTAAAAGAACAGCTGGCTGAGAAGGACGAGCAGTTGAGCCGGAGCACCAAAAGGCGCCAGATAAGAACAGTGGCTCATATGGACACCCTGACCCAGCTGAACCAGGCAAGGGCTGATCTCACAGTCAGCCAAGAGAAGTGCGCTGATCTGGAGGAGAAGTGCTTAGTGGAACCAATGACAGCCACCAGAGTCCGGAGCACGGAGACCACGTAGAGCTCTCCAAGAAAGAAGAGGCTCTGAACTGCAATTCTCAGAAAAAGAACAGCAGATGGAGGCGTGGATGAGGCAGAGGCTCATTGGCGTGCAGGAAGAATTCCAGAGGAAGCTCCTGGAGGAGAGAGAGAAGGACCGCATGAGATGCGTGAGAGAGAGGAGAGGCTGAGACAGCAGCTTGAGAGAGGGATGAGGGAAGAGAGGGACGACTGCTTGAAGAAGCAGCTGACCACGTTGATCGAGTCCTGGCAGACCGAAGCTCAGCGGGGGAAAACACCAGTCGGAGCTGGAGGAGAAACTCCACGAACAAGAGACCCTGCGCAAACAGCAAGAGGAGGAGAGGAAGCAGGAACTGAGCGCTTCCAAGAGAACTTCCAGCAGCTTTGGGTAAGCAGCCGCAGATTTGTTTGTCCCGTCACTCCTGGTTTTGGAAGTTTAAATGTGTGGATGTGAAAACTAAAACCAATTCCTCCTTTCATCAGAACTACATTGAAAAGAAGGAGAAAAAGAAGAAGAAGAAAGGGGTCTGGAGCAGGATTCTAAAATTTTGGAAAAAGTGAACCCCAAACTTTTCCTTGCTTCCTGCCCTCAGTAGTTTTCCACTCTACCTGTCAGCCACTCCCACCTCATCAGGCCAACTCCACTCACCTGTCGGCTCCGCTGCAGCTCATCCCAGACCTGCCTGTCTTCATCCTGCCCGCCTCGCCTGTTCCCCAGGAAACCTGCCTGCTTCCTGTCTCCGACCACGCACTCTGCCTCCGTGGCTCCAGCTATAATCTGCTTCCCCGGCTTCGACTCCTCTGCCTCGACTCGTCTGCCGCTCGCCCTCATCGGTACCTCTGCCTTGCCGCCCTCTGGACCCCTCCCCTCGGCCGTTCCACCAAGAGTAAACCCATTCCCTTCCCCTAATCCTAAACCCAGAGGCTTTTGGGCCACTGGTCTGAAGAAGACTGTTTCCTGAAATCACGGGGCTTCATAAATGCAGAAGTTGTCCTGGAAAAAATGTTCTATGTATCTAATGGCTTTTAGTTTTGGGGATTTTTTTATGCTGAAGTAATTCACAACATAATTGTGGGATCCTAAAATGAGTTTTTCCATTAATATTGAATTCAATTTTTAATAATTTCAGACGGTTCAAATTATTTGCATCCTTTTTAAAAATGTAAAAAATGCAAACACTCTTTGAATCCAGCAGAAGATGAAGGTGTTCACCCCCATGTGCATCTGCTTTCATTTATTTTATGCATTCTGTCATTTTTGCCATTTTCTGTTATAATTAAAATACATTGAAACAATCAAGCGTTTCCTTCAAAATAGTCAACAGGGTCGCAAGAAGCGTGTGGAAAAACCAAGGCGCAAAATAACTGCCCATGAACTGAGAAAAGTCAAGCGTGCAGCTGCCAAGATGCCACTTGCCATCAGTTTTGCCATATTCAGAGCTGCAACATCACTGGAGTGCCCAAAAGCACAAGTGAGCAATACTCAGAGACATGGCCAAGGTAAGAAAGGCTAAAAAACGACCACCACTGAACAAGACACAAGCTGAAAGTCAAGACTGGGCCAAGAAATATCTCAAGACTGATTTTTCTAGGGTTTTATGGACTGATGAAATGAGAGTGAGTCTTGATGGGCCAGATGGATGGGCCCGTGGCTGGATCGGTAAAGGGCAGACAGCTCCAGTCCGACTCAGACGCCAGCAAGGTGGAGGTGGGGTACTGATATGGGCTGGTATCATCAAAGATGAGCTTGTGGGGCCTTTTCGGCTTGAGGATGGATTAAAGCTCAACTCCCAGTCCTCCTGCCAGTTTCTGGAAGACACCTTCTTTAAGCAGTGGTACAGGAAGAAGTCTGCATCCTTCAAGAAAAACATGATTTTCATGCAGGACAATGCTCCATCACACGCATCCAAGTGCTCCACAGCCTGGCTGGCAAGAAAGGGCCTAAAAGAAGAAAAACTAATGACATGGCCTCCTTGTTCACCTGATCTGAACCCCACAGAGAACCTGTGGTCCCTCATCAAATGTGAGATTTACAAGGAGGGAAAACAGTGTCTGGGAGGCTGTGGTTGCTGCTGCACGCAATGTTGATCGTGAACAGATCAAAACACCGACAGAATCCATGGATGGCAGGCTTTTGAGTGTGTTTGCAAAGAAAGGTGGCTATACTGGTCACTGATTTGTTTTTGAATGTCAGAAATGTATATTGTGATTGTTGAGCTGTTATATTGGTTTCCCTGGTGAAAATAAATAATTGAAATGGGTATATATTCGTTTTTTGTTAAGTTGCCTAATAATTATGCGCAAAGTAATAGTCACCTGCACACAGATATCCTCCTAAATAGCTAAAACTAAAAAAGCCCCACTCCAACTCCCAAAAATATCCAGCTTTGATATTAATGAGTCTTTTGGGTTCATTAAGAACATGGCTGTTGTTCAATAATAAAATTAATCCTCAAAATTACAACTTGCCTAAAAATTCTGCAGTCCCTGTAGTGCTGCTGTTCCATTGGCTGGTTCTACAGAACACTGTCTTTGATGTGCTCTGATGATGAACGGTTAAAACTTTTAAAGCCTGAAAAACCATAAAGCCTTGTCAAAGCCTGACAAAAAAGGACATTAAAGGCACAACACCAAAGACTAAAACTCTAGTCCTAAACATAAATCCTTATATACTTAAACTATCTACTTGTGTTAGTGAAACAGCATAACAGAATAACATAACAGAAGCTGCTAAAGTGATCTACATTTTAAACAAAAAGTAAGAACAGGAAGACCAATGGAGAAGATACAGGAAGAGAACAAAAAGCTGCTGAGGTCAGTGACGGAGCTTCAGCATGAAGTCAGGCAGCTAAAAGAACAGCTGGCTGAGAAGGACGAGCAGTTGAGCCGGAGCACCAAAAGGCGCCAGATAAGAACAGTGGCTCATATGGACACCCTGACCCAGCTGAACCAGGCAAGGGCTGATCTCACAGTCAGCCAAGAGAAGTGCTGATCTGGAGGAGAAGTTGCTTAGTGGAACCAATGACAGCCACCAGAGTCCGGAGCACGGAGACCACGTAGAGCTCTCCAAGAAAGAAGAGGCTCTGAAAGTGCAATTCTCAGAAAAAGAACAGCAGATGGAGGCGTGGATGAGGCAGAGGCTCATTGGCGTGCAGGAAGAATTCCAGAGGAAGCTCTTGGAGGAGAAAGAGAAGGACCAGCGTGAGATGCGTGAGAGAGAGGAGAGGCTGAGACAGCAGCTTGAGAGAGGGATGAGGGAAGAGAGGGACGACTGCTTGAAGAAGCAGCTGACCACGTTGATCGAGTCCTGGCAGACCGAAGCTCAGCGGTGGAGAAAACACCAGTCAGAGCTGGAGGAGAAACTCCACGAACAAGAGACCCTGCGCAAACAGCAAGAGGAGGAGAGGAAGCAGGAAACTGAGCGCTTCCAAGAGAACTTCCAGCAGCTTTGGGTAAGCAGCCGCAGATTTGTTTGTCCCGTCACTCCTGGTTTTGGAAGTTTAAATGTGTGGATGTGAAAACTAAAACCAATTCCTCCTTTCATCAGAACTACATTGAAAAGAAGGAGAAAAAGAAGAAGAAGAAAGGGGTCTGGAGCAGGATTCTAAAATTTTGGAAAAAGTGAACCCCAACTCTTTTCCTGCTTCCTGCCCTCAGTAGTTTTCCACTCTACCTGTCAGCCGCTCCCACCATCAATCAGGCCAACCTCCACTCACCTGTCGGCTCCGCTGCAGCTCATCCCAGACCTGCCTGTCTCATCCATCCTGCCCGCCTCGCCTGTTCCCCAGGAAACCTGCCTGCTTCCTGTCTCCGACCACGCACTCGGCCTCCGTGCTCCAGCTATAATCTGCTCTGCTTCCCCGGCTCGACTCGTCTGCCGCTCGCCCCTCATCGGTACCTCTGCCTTGCCGCCCGGCTCTGGACCCCTCCCCTCGGGCGTTCACCAGAGATAAATCCATTCCCTTCCCCTAAATCCCCTAAACGCAGAGGCTCCTTTTGGGCCACTGGTCTGAAGAAGACTGTTTCCTGAAATCACGGGGCTTCATAAATGCAGAAGTTGTCCTGGAAAAAATGTTCTATGTATCTAATGGATTTTAGTTTTTGGGGATTTTTTTATGCTGAAGTAATTCACAACATAATTGTGGGATCCTAAATGAGTTTTTCCATTAATATTGTAATTCAAATTAATTTCAGACTGCTTCAAATTATTTGCATCCTTATTTAAAAATGTAAAAAATGCAAACACTCTTTGAATCCAGCAGAAGATGAAGGTGTTCACACCCCCATGTGCATCTGCTTTTATTTTATTTTATGCATTCTGTCATTTTTGCCATTTTCTGTTATAATTAAAATACATTGAAACAATCAAGCGTTTCCTTCAAAATAGTCAACAGGGTCGCAAGAAGCGTGTGGAAAAACCAAGGCGCAAAATAACTGCCCATGAACTGAGAAAAAGTCAAGCGTGCAGCTGCCAAGATGCCACTTGCCATCGGTTTTGCCATATTTCAGAGCTGCAACATCACTGGAGTGCCCAAAAGCACAAGTGAGCAATACTCAGAGACATGGCCAAGGTAAGAAAGGCTAAAAAAACGACCACCACTGAACAAGACACAAGCTTAAAAGTCAAGACTGGGCCAAGAAATATCTCAAGACTGATTTTTCTAGGGTTTTATGGACTGATGAAATGGAGAGTGAGTCTTGATGGGCCAGATGGATGGGCCCGTGGCTGGATCGGTAAAGGGCAGACAGCTCCAGTCCGACTCAGACGCCAGCAAGGTGGAGGTGGGGTACTGATATGGGCTGGTATCATCAAAGATGAGCTTGTGGGGCCTTTTTCGGCTTGAGGATGGATTAAAGCTCAACTCCCAGTCCTCCTGCCAGTTTCTGGAAGACACCTTCTTAAGCAGTGGTACAGAAGAAGTCTGCATCCTTCAAGAAAAACATGATTTTCATGCAGGACAATGCTCCATCACACGCATCCAAGTGCTCCACAGCCTGGCTGGCAAGAAAGGGCCTAAAAGAAGAAAAACTAATGACATGGCCTCCTTGTTCACCTGATCTGAACCCACAGAGAACCTGTGGTCCCTCATCAATGTGAGATTTACAAGGAGGGAAAACAGTGTCTGGGAGCTGTGGTTGCTGCTGCACGCAATGTTGATCGTGAACAGATCAAAACACCGACAGAATCCATGGATGGCAGGCTTTGAGTGTGTTTGCAAAGAAAGGGTGGCTATACTGGTCACTGATTTGTTTTTGAATGTCAGAAATGTATATTTGTGATTGTTGAGCTGTTATATTGGTTTCCCTGGTGACAATAAATAATTGAAATGGGTGTATATATCGTTTTTTGTTAAGTTGCCTAATAATTATGCGCAAAGTAATAGTCACCTGCACACAGATATCCTCCTAAAATAGCTAAAACTAAAAAAGCCCCACTCCAACTCCCAAAAATATTCAGCTTTAATATTAATGAGTATTTTGGGTTCATTAAGAACATGGCTGTTGTTCAATAATAAAATTAATCCTCAAAATTACAACTTGCCTAAAAATTCTGCAGTCCCTGTAGTGCTGCTGTTCCATTGGCTGGTTCTACAGAACACTGTCTTTGATGTGCTCTGATGATGAACGGTTAAAACTTTTAAAGCCTGACAAAACCATAAAGCCTTGTCAAAGCCTGACAAAAAAGGACATTAAAGGCACAACACCAAAGACTAAAACTCTAGTCCTAAACATAAATCCTAATATACTTAAACTATCTACTTGTGTTAGTGAAACAACATAACAGAATAACATAACAGAAGCTGCTAAAGTGATCTACATTTTAAACAAAAAAGTAAGAACAGGAAGACCAATGGAGAAGATACAGGAAGAGAACAAAAAGCTGCTGAGGTCAGTGACGGAGCTTCAGCATGAAGTCAGGCAGCTAAAAGAACAGCTGGCTGAGAGGACGAGCAGGTGAGCCGGAGCACCAAAAGGCGCCAGATAAGAACAGTGGCTCATATGGACACCCTGACCCAGCTGAACCAGGCAAGGGCTGATCTCACAGTCAGCCAAGAGAAGTGCTCTGATCTGGAGGAGAAGTTGCTTAGTGGAACCAATGACAGCCACCAGAGTCCGGAGCAACGGAGACCACGTAGAGCTCTCCAAGAAGAAGAGGCTCTGAAAGCTGCAATTCTCAGAAAAAGAACAGCAGATGGAGGCGTGGATGAGGCAGAGGCTCATTGGCGTGCAGGAAGAATTCCAGAGGAAGCTCCTGGAGGAGAGAGAGAAGGACCAGCATGAGATGCGTGAGAGAGGAGAGGCTGAGACAGCAGCTTGAGAGAGGGATGAGGGAAGAGAGGGACGACTGCTTGAAGAAGCAGCTGACCACGTTGATCGAGTCCTGGCAGACCGAAGCTCAGCGGTGGAGAAAACACCAGTCGGAGCTGGAGGAGAAACTCCACGAACAAGAGACCCTGCGCAAACAGCAAGAGGAGGAGAGGAAGCAGGAAACTGAGCGCTTCCAAGAGAACTTCCAGCAGCTTGGGTAAGCAGCCGCAAGATTTGTTTGTCCCGTCACTCCTGGTTTTGGAAGTTTAAATGTGTGGATGTGAAAACTAAAAACCAATTCCTCCTTCATCAGAACTACATTGAAAAGAAGGAGAAAAAGAAGAAGAAGAAAAGGGGTCTGGAGCAGGATTCTAAAATTTTGGAAAAAGTGAACCCCAACTCTTTTCCTTGCTTCCTGCCCTCAGTAGTTTTCCACTCTACCTGTCAGCCACTCCCACCTCATCAGGGCCAACTCCACTCACCTGTCGGCTCCGCTGCAGCTCATCCCAGACCTGCCTGTCTTCATCCTGCCCGCCTCGCCTGTTCCCCAGGAAACCTGCCTGCTTCCTGTCTCCGACCACGCACTCTGCCTCCGTGGCTCCAGCTATAATGCTGCTTCCCCGGCTTCGACTCGTCTGCCGCTCGCCCCTCATCGGTACCTCTGCCTTGCCGCCCGGCTCTGGACCCCTCCCCTCGGCCGTTCCACCAAGAGTAAATCCATCCCTTCCCCGAATCCTAAACCCAGAGGCTCCTTTTTGGGCCACTGGTCTGAAGAAGACTGTTTCCTGAAATCACGGGCTTCATAAATGCAGAAGTTGTCCTGGAAAAAATGTTCTATGTATCTAATGGCTTTTAGTTTTTGGGGATTTTTTATGCTGAAGTAATTCACAACATAATTGTGGGATCCTAAAGTGAGTTTTTCCATTAATATTGTAATTCAATATTTTAATATTTCAGACGGTTCAAATTATTTGCATCCTTTTTAAAAATGTAAAAAATGCAAACACTCTTTGAATCCAGCAGAAGATGAAGGTGTTCACGCCCCCATGTGCATCTGCTTTCATTTATTTTATGCATTCTGTCATTTTTTGCCATTTTCTGTTATAATTAAAATACATTGAAACAATCAAGCGTTTCCTTCAAAATAGTCAACAGGGTCGCAAGAAGCGTGTGGAAAAACCAAGGCGCAAAATAACTGCCCATGAACTGAGAAAAGTCAAGCGGCAGCTGCCAAGATGCCACTTGCCATCAGTTTTGCCATATTTCAGAGCTGCAACATCACTGAGTGCCCAAAAGCACAAGTGAGCCAATACTCAGAGACATGGCCAAGGTAAGAAAGGCTAAAAAAACGACCACCACTGAACAAGACACAAGCTGAATAGTCAAGACTGGGCCAAGAAATATCTCAAGACTGATTTTCTAGGGGTTTTATGGACTGATGAAATGAGAGTGAGTCTTGATGGGCCAGATGGATGGGGCCCGTGGCTGGATCGGTAAAGGGCAAGACAGCTCCAGTCCGACTCAGACGCCAGCAAGGTGGAGGTTGGGGTACTGATATGGGCTGGTATCATCAAAGATGAGCTTGTGGGCCTTTTCGGCTTGAGGATGGATTAAAGCTCAACTCCCAGTCCTCCTGCCAGTTTCTGGAAGACACCTTCTTTAAGCAGTGGTTACAGGAAGAAGTCTGCATCCTTCAAGAAAAACATGATTTTCATGCAGGACAATGCTCCATCACACGCATCCAAGTGCTCCACAGCCTGGCTGGCAAGAAAGGGCCTAAAAGAAGAAAAACTAATGACATGGCCTCCTTGTTCACCTGATCTGAACCCACAGAGAACCTGTGGTCCCTCATCAAATGTGAGATTTACAAGGAGGGGAAAACAGTGTCTGGGAGGCTGTGGTTGCTGCTGCACGCAATGTTGATCGTGAACAGATCAAAACACCGACAGAATCCATGGATGGCAGGCTTTGAGTGTGTTGCAAAGAAAGGTGGCTATACTGGTCACTGATTTGTTTTTGAATGTCAGAAATGTATATTTGTGATTGTTGAGCTGTTATATTGGTTTCCCTGGTGACAATAAATAATTGAAATGGGTATATATTCGTTTTTTGTTAAGTTGCCTAATAATTATGCGCAAAGTAATAGTCACCTGCACACAGATATCCTCCTAAAATAGCTAAAACTAAAAAAGCCCCACTCCAACTCCCAAAAATATCCAGCTTTGATATTAATGAGTCTTTTGGGTTCATTAAGAACATGGCTGTTGTTCAATAATAAAATTAATCCTCAAAATTACAACTTGCCTAAAAATTCTGC
Organism: Takifugu rubripes; assembly: GCF_901000725.2. Taxonomy (NCBI): domain Eukaryota; kingdom Metazoa; phylum Chordata; class Actinopteri; order Tetraodontiformes; family Tetraodontidae; genus Takifugu; species Takifugu rubripes. The sequence goes on along the minus strand of NC_042291.1, from coordinate 6,934,453 downwards.
AGTCCCTGTAGTGCTGCTGTTCCATTGGCTGGGTTCTACAGAACACTGTCTTTGATGTGCTCTGATGATGAACGTTAAAACTTTAAAGCCTGACAAAACCATAAAGCCTTGTCAAAGCCTGACAAAAAAAGGACATTAAAGGCACAACACCAAAGACTAAAACTCTAAGTCCTAAACATAAATCCTTAATATACTTAAACTATCTACTTGTGTTAGTGAAACACATAACAGAATACATAACAGAAGCTGCTAAAGTGATCTACATTTTAAACAAAAAAGTAAGAACAGGAAGACCAATGGAGAAGATACAGGAAGAGAACAAAAGCTGCTGAGGTCAGTGACGGAGCGTTCAGCAATGAAGTCAGGCAGCTAAAAGAACAGCTGGCTGAGAAGGACGAGCAGTTGAGCCGGAGCACACAAAAAGGCGCCAGATAAGAACAGTGGCTCATATGGACACCCTGACCCAAGCTGAACCAGCAAGGGCTGATCTCACAGTCAGCCAAGAGAAGTGCGCTGATCTGGAGGAGAAGTTGCTTAGTGGAAACCAATGACAGCCACCAGAGTCCGGAGCACGGAGACCACGTAGAGCTCTCCAAGGAAGAAGAGGCTCTGAAAGTGCAATTCTCAGAAAAAGAACAGCAGATGGAGGCGTGGATGAGGCAGAGGCTCATTGGCGTGCAGGAAGAATTCCAGAGGAAGCTCCTGGAGGAGAGAGAGAAGGACCAGCATGAGATGCGTGAGAGAGAGGAGAGGCTGAGACAGCAGCTTGAGAGAGGGATGAGGGAAGAGTGGGGACGACTGCTTGAAGAAGCAGCTGACCACGTTGATCGAGTCCTGGCAGACCGAAGCTCAGCGGTGGAGAAAACACCAGTCGGAGCTGGAGGAGAAACTCCACGAACAAGAGACCCTGCGCAAACAGCAAGAGGAGGAGAGGAAGCAGGAAACTGAGCGCTTCCAAGAGAACTTCAGCAGCTTTGGGTAAGCAGCCGCAGATTTGTTTGTCCCGTCACTCCTGGTTTTGGAAGTTTAAATGTGTGGATGTGAAAACTAAAACCAATTCCTCCTTTCATCAGAACTACATTGAAAAGAAGGAGAGAAAAAGAAGAAGAAGAAAGGGGTCTGGAGCAGGATTCTAAAATTTTTGGAAAAAGTGAACCCCAACTCTTTCCTTGCTTCCTGCCCTCAGTAGTTTCCACTCTACCTGTCAGCCACTCCCACCTCATCAGGCCAACTCCACTCACCTGTCGCTCCGCTGCAGCTCATCCCAGACCTGCCTGTCTTCATCCTGCCCGCCTCGCCTGTTCCCCAGGAAACCTGCCTGCTTCCTGTCTCCGACCACGCACTCTGCCTCCGTGGCTCCAGCTATAATCTGCTTCCCCGCTTCGACTCCTCTGCCTGGCCTCGACTCGTCTGCGCTCGCCTCATCGGTACCTCTGCCTTGCCGCCCGGCTCTGGACCCCTCCCCTCGGCCGTTCCACCAAGAGTAAATCCATTCCCTTCCCTAATCCTAAACCCAGAGGCTCCTTTTGGGCCACTGGTCTGAAGAAGACTGTTTCCTGAAATCACGGGGCTTCATAAATGCAAGAAGTGGTCCTGGAAAAAAATTGTTCTATGTATCTAATGGCTTTTAGTTTTGGGGGATTTTTTTATGCTGAAGTAATTCACAACATAATTGTGGATCCTAAAAGTGAGTTTTTCCATTAATATTGTAATTCAATATTTAATATTCAGACTGCTCAAATTATTTGCATCTTATTTAAAAATGTAAAAAAATGCAAACACTCTTTGAATCCAGCAGAAGATGAAGGGTGTTCACACCCCCATGTGCATCTGCTTTCATTTATTTATGCATTCTGTCATTTTTGCCATTTTCTGTTATAATTAAAATACATTGAAACATCAAGCGTTTCCTTCAAAATAGTCAACAGCGGTCGCAAGAAGCGTGTGGAAAAACCAAGGGCGCAAAATAACTGCCCATGAACTGAGAAAAGTCAAGCGTGCAGCTGCCAAGATGCCACTGCCATCGGTTTTGGCCATATTTCAGAGCTGCAACATCACTGGAGTGCCCAAAAGCACAAGTGAGCAATACTCAGAGACATGGCCAAGGTAAGAAAGGCTAAAAAAACGACCACCACTGAACAAGACACAACTAAAAGTCAAGACTGGGCCAAGAAATATCTCAAGACTGATTTTTCTAGGGTTTTATGGACTGATGAAATGAGAGTGAGTCTTGATGGGCCAGATGGATGGGCCCGTGGCTGGATCGGTAAAGGGCAGACAGCTCCAGTCCGACTCAGACGCCAGCAAGGTGGAGGTGGGGTACTGATATGGGCTGGTATCATCAAAGATGAGCTTGTGGGGGGCCTTTTCGGCTTGAGGATGGATTAAAGCTCAACTCCCAGTCCTCCTGCCAGTTTCTGGAAGACACCTTCTTTAAGCAGTGGTACAGGAAGAAGTCTGCATCCTTCAAGAAAAACATGATTTTCATGCAGGACAATGCTCCATCACACGCATCCAAGTGCTCCACACAGCCTGGCTGGCAAGAAAGGGCCTAAAAGAAGAAAAACTAATGACATGGCCTCTCCTTGTTCACCTGATCTGAACCCCACAGAGAACCTGTGGTCCCCTCATCAAATGTGAGATTTACAAGGAGGGGAAAACAGTGTCTGGGAGGCTGTGGTTGCTGCTGCTGCACGCAATGTTGATCGTGAACAGATCAAAACACCGACAGAATCCATGGATGGCAGGCTTTTGAGTGTGTTTGCAAAGAAAGGTGGCTATACTGGTCACTGATTTGTTTTTGAATGTCAGAATGTATATTTGTGATTGTTGAGCTGTTTATATTGGTTTCCCCTGGTGAAAATAAATAATTGAAATGGGTATATATTCGTTTTTGTTAAGTTGCCTAATAAATTATGCGCAAAGTATAGTCACCTGCACACAGATATCCTCCTAAAATAGCTAAAACTAAAAAAGCCCCACTCCAACTCCCAAAAATATTCCAGCTTTGATATTAATGAGTATTTTGGGTTCATTAAGAACATGGCTGTTGTTCAATAATAAAATTAATCCTCAAAATTACAACTTGCCTAAAAATTCTGCAAGTCCCTGTAGTGCTGCTGTTCCATTGGCTGGTTCTACAGAACACTGTCTTTGATGTGCTCTGATGATGAACGGTTAAAACTTTTAAAGCCTGACAAAACCATAAAGCCTTGTCAAAGCCTGACAAAAAAGGACATTAAAGGCACAACACCAAAGACTAAAACTCTAGTCCTAAACATAAATCCTATATACTTAAACTATCTACTTGTGTTAGTGAAACAAGCATAAACAGAATAACATAACAGAAGCTGCTAAAGTGATCTACATTTTTAAACAAAAAAGTAAGAACAGGAAGACCAATGGAGAAGATACAGGAAGAGAACAAAAAGCTGCTGAGGTCAGTGACGGAGCTTCAGCATGAAGGTCAGGCAGCTAAAAGAACAGCTGGCTGAGAAGGACGAGCAGTTGAGCCGGAGCACCAAAAGGCGCCAGATAAGAACAGTGGCTCATATGGACACCCTGACCCAGCTGAACCAGGCAAGGGCTGATCTCACAGTCAGCCAAGAGAAGTGCTCTGATCTGGAGGAGAGTTGCTTAGTGGAACCAATGACAGCCACCAGAGTCCGGAGCACGGAGACCACGTAGAGCTCTCCAAGGAAGAAGAGGCTCTGAAAGCTGCAATTCTCAGAAAAAGAACAGCAGATGGAGGCGTGGATGAGGCAGAGGCTCATTGGCGTGCAGGAAGAATTCCAGAGGAAGCTCCTGGAGGAGAGAGAGAAGGACCAGCATGAGATGCGTGAGAGAGAGGAGAGGCTGAGACAGCAGCTTGAGAGAGGGATGAGGGGAAGAGAGGGACGACTGCTTGAAGAAGCAAGCTGACCACGTTGATCGAGTCCTGGCAGACCGAAGCTCAGCGGTGGAGAAAACACCAGTCAGGAGCTGGAGGAGAAACTCCACGAACAAGAGACCCTGCGCAAACAGCAAGAGGAGGAGAGGAAGCAAGGAAACTGAGCGCTTCCAAGAGAACTTCCAGCAGCTTTGGGTAAGCAGCCGCAGATTTGTTTGTCCCGTCACTCCTGGTTTGGAAGTTTTAAATGTGTGGATGTGAAAACTAAAACAATTCCTCCTTTCATCAGAACTACATTGAAAAGAAGGAGAAAAAGAAGAAGGAAGAAAGGGGTCTGGAGCAGGATTCTAAAATTTTGGAAAAAGTGAACCCCAACTCTTTCCTTGCTTCCTGCCCTCAGTAGTTTTCCACTCTACCTGTCAGCCACTCCCACCTCATCAGGCCAACTCCACTCACCTGTCGGCCTCCGCTGCAGCTCATCCCAGACCTGCCTGTCTTCATCCTGCCCCGCCTCGCCTGTTCCCCCAGGAAACCTGCCTGCTTCCTGTCTCCGACCACGCACTCTGCTCTCCGTGGCTCCAGCTATAATCTGCTTCCCCGGCTTCGACTCGTCTGCCGCTCGCCCCTCATCGGTACCTCTGCCTTGCCGCCCGGCTCTGGACCCCTCCCCTCGGCCGTTCCACCAAGAGTAAATCCATTCCCTTCCCCTAATCCTAAACCCAGAGGCTCCTTTGGGCCACTGGTCTGAAGAAGACTGTTTCCTGAAATCACGGGGCTTCATAAATGCAGAAGTTGTCCTGGAAAAAATGTTCTATGTATCTAATGGCTTTTAGTTTTGGGGGATTTTTTTTATGCTGAAGTAATCCACAACATAATTGTGGGATCCTAAAATGAGTTTTTCCATTAATATTGTAATTCAATATTTTTAATAATTTCAGACGGTTCAAATTATTTGCATCCTTATTTAAAAATGTAAAAAATGCAAACACCTCTTTGAATCCAGCAGAAGATGAAGGTGTTCACGCCCCCATGTGCATCTGCTTTATTTATTTTATGCATTCTGTCATTTTTGCCATTTTCTGTTATAATTAAAATACATTGAAACAATCAAGCGTTTCCTTCAAAATAGTCAACAGGGTCGCAAGAAGCGGTGTGGAAAAACCAAGGCGCAAAATAACTGCCCATGAACTGAGAAAAGTCAAGCGTGCAGCTGCCAAGATGCCACTTGCCATCAGTTTTGCCATATTTCAGAGCTGCAACATCACTGGAGTGCCCAAAAGCACAAAGTGAGCAATACTCAGAGACATGGCCAAGGTAAGAAAGGCTAAAAAACGACCACCACTGAACAAGACACAAGCTGAAAAGTCAAGACTGGGCCAAGAATATCTCAAGACTGATTTTTCTAGGGTTTTATGGACTGATGAAATGAGAGTGAGTCTTGATGGGCCAGATGGATGGGCCCCGTGGCCTGGATCGGTAAAGGGCAGACAGCTCCAGTCCGACTCAGACGCCAGCAAGGTGGAGGTGGGGTACTGATAGGGCTGGTATCATCAAAGATGAGCTTGTGGGCCTTTTCGGCTTGAGGATGGATTAAAGCTCAACTCCCAGTCCTCCTGCCAGTTTCTGGAAGACACCTTCTTTAAGCAGTGGTACAGGAAGAAGTCTGCATCCTTCAAGAAAAACATGATTTTCATGCAGGACAATGCTCCATCACACGCATCCAAGTGCTCCACAGCCTGGCTGGCAAGAAAGGGCCTAAAAGAAGAAAAACTAATGACATGGCCTCCTTGTTCACCTGATCTGAACCCCACAGAGAACCTGTGGTCCCCTCATCAAATGTGAGATTTACAAGGAGGGAAAACAGTGTCTGGGAGGCTGTGGTTGCTGCTGCACGCAATGTTGATCGTGAACAGATCAAAACACCGACAGAATCCATGGATGGCAGGCTTTTGAGTGTGTTTGCAAAGAAAGGTGGCTATACTGGTCACTGATTTGTTTTTGAATGTCAGAAATGTATATTTGTGATTGTTGAGCTGTTATATTGGTTTCCCTGGTGAAAATAAATAATTGAAATGGGTATATATTCGTTTTTTGTTAAGTTGCCTAATAATTATGCGCAAAGTAATAGTCACCTGCACACAGATATCCTCCTAAAATAGCTAAAACTAAAAAAGCCCCACTCCAACTCCCAAAAATATCCAGCTTTGATATTAATGAGTCTTTTGGGTTCATTAAGAACATGGCTGTTGTTCAATAATAAAATTAATCCTCAAAATTACAACTTGCCTAAAAATTCTGCAGTCCCTGTAGTGCTGCTGTTCCATTGGCTGGTTCTACAGAACACTGTCTTTGATGTGCTCTGATGATGAACGGTTAAAACTTTTAAAGCCTGACAAAACCATAAAGCCTTGTCAAAGCCTGACAAAAAAGGACATTAAAGGCACAACACCAAAGACTAAAACTCTAGTCCTAAACATAAATCCTATATACTTAAACTATCTACTTGTGTTAGTGAAACAGCATAACAGAATAACATAACAGAAGCTGCTAAAGTGATCTACATTTTAAACAAAAAAGTAAGAACAGGAAGACCAATGGAGAAGATACAGGAAGAGAACAAAAAGCTGCTGAGGTCAGTGACGGAGCTTCAGCATGAAGTCAGGCAGCTAAAAGAACAGCTGGCTGAGAAGGACGAGCAGTTGAGCCGGAGCACCAAAAGGCGCCAGATAAGAACAGTGGCTCATATGGACACCCTGACCCAGCTGAACCAGGCAAGGGCTGATCTCACAGTCAGCCAAGAGAAGTGCTCTGATCTGGAGGAGAAGTTGCTTAGTGGAACCAATGACAGCCACCAGAGTCCGGAGCACGGAGACCACGTAGAGCTCTCCAAGAAGAAGAGGCTCTGAAACTGCAATTCTCAGAAAAAGAACAGCAGATGGAGGCGTGGGAGGCAGAGGCTCATTGGCGTGCAGGAAGAATTCCAGAGGAAGCTCTGGAGGAGAAAGAGAAGGACCAGCATGAGATGCGTGAGAGAGAGGAGAGGCTGAGACAGCAGCTTGAGAGAGGGATGAGGGAAGAGAGGGACGACTGCTTGAAGAAGCAGCTGACCACGTTGATCGAGTCCTGGCAGACCGAAGCTCAGCGGTGGAGAAAACACCAGTCAGAGCTGGAGGAGAAACTCCACAGAACAAGAGACCCTGCGCAAACAGCAAGAGGAGGAGAGGAAGCAGGAAACTGAGCGCTTCCAAGAGAACTTCCAGCAGCTTTGGGTAAGCAGCCGCAGATTTGTTTGTCCCGATCACTCCTGGTTTTGGAAGTTTAAATGTGTGGATGTGAAAACTAAAACCAATTCCTCCTTTCATCAGAACTACATTGAAAAGAAGGAGAAAAAGAAGAAGAAGAAAGGGGTCTGGAGCAGGATTCTAAAATTTTGGAAAAAGTGAACCCCAACTCTTTTTCCTTGCTCCTGCCCTCAGTAGTTTTTCCACTCTACCTGTCAGCCACTCCCCACCTTCATCAGGCCAACTCCACTCACCTTGTCGGCTCCGCTGCAGCTCATCCCAGACCTGCCTGTCTTCATCCTGCCCGCCTCGCCTGTTCCCCAAGGAAACCTGCCTGCTTCCTGTCTCCGACAACGCACTCTGCCTCCGTGGCTCCAGCTATAATCTGCTTCCCCCGGCTTCGACTCGTCTGCCGCCGGCTCGCCCCTCATTCGGTACCTCTGCCTTGCCGCCCGGCTCTGGACCCCTCCCCCTCGGCCGTTCCACCAAGAGTAAATCCCATTCCCTTCCCCTAATCCTAAACCCAGAGGCTCCTTTTGGGCCACTGGTCTGAAGAAGACTGTTCCTGAAATCACGGGCTTCCTAAATGCAGAAGTTGTCCTGGAAAAAATGTTCTATGTATCTAATGGCTTTTTAGTTTTGGGGATTTTTTTATGCTGAAGTAATTCACAACATAATTGTGGGATCCTAAAATGAGTTTTTCCATTAATATTGTTAATTCAATAGTTTTAAAATTTCAGACGGTTCAAATTATTGCATCCTTTTTAAAAATGTAAAAATGCAAACACTCTTTGATCCAGCAGAAGATGTAGGTGTTCACACCCCCATGGCATCTGCTTTCTTTATCTTTTATGCATTTCTGTCATTTTTGCCATTTTCTGTTATAATTAAAATACATTGATATTTATTGTGCTAGCCATTTTACCATCATCACTGCATCCGTTTAAGTCCATCTCCAGCAAAATAAACACACTTACCATTGAAAAAGGACACACTGAGCTCATTATAAATGTTGAATAGGTGTAATAAAATGAAGTTTAGAGCAACTGAGTGGGACCACAGACGCTTCAACAAGACAGAACAGTCAGAAAAGTGCTTTCAGTTGATGTGTCGTAGGCACATTGGAGGGAAGATTCTGAATGACTTAATTGTGACAAAATATTCAACCTAAAAGACTAAATACAATTGGAGGAAAAACAACAAAACTAGCATTCCCTCTAGCGCTGCTGTTTCTAGTGGCTGGTTCTACAGAACAACTGTCTTTGATGTGCTCTGATGATGAACGCGTTAGGCAGCTTCTCCAGCCATCGAGGGTTGTCAGCAAACCAGGTCTTTCCACAGGCCTTGCAGCAGATTCACGAGAAAAAGATGAAATGCTGTCCACTGTGCCAACAATTACTTGAGGTCTTCCCACACCTGCAGAAACCACCAGAGGATGAGGACATCTTTGGAGACATGGCAGATTGTAGTTGACTATAGAGTAATGTAAAATAACAGCTTATGTATGCACAGTAACTTTGGTAAAGACGTGTTTTTCCATGAAAATTAACATGAACTCCTAATGCCATTCTCATGAGTGAGACATTAAAACACAAACGCTGTTCACCTTCGTAAGCGATATATAGAGGAGAGAGAGAGAGAGAGAGAGAGAGAGAGAGAGAGAGAGAAGAGAGAGAGAGAGAGAGAGAGAGAGAGAGAGAGAGAGAGAGAGAGAGAGAGAGAGAGAGAGAGCGAGAGAGCGAGAGAGAGAGAGAGCAGTATCGCTGAGTCTAAAGGGGAAAAAGGCGCCTACTAGCGGCGGAAGATCCCCCCCCCACACACACCCTCTAAAAAAAGCTATAGAGTGTTCTCATATGATCAAATTCAATAAAACATAAGATTAAGATAAAAATGTTTTGCATTGGCCGGGAATCGAACCCGGGCCTCCCGCGTGGCAGGCGAGAATTCTACCACTGAACCACCAATGCATAAATTGGGCCAAAAACCCGAGATTTTTAAAGAAACTTAACCTGTTAATTAACCAGACTTAACTTAATTCTCAACTATAAACGAGAATAAAAGCGTTCCAAATAATGGCGTCTCTTGAGTAACTATGCTGCCATCTAGTGGTCAAATAGAGGTATCTACACGCATAAATTAACACGCACTTCACGTGGTAATTAACGATATAAAGCTTGGACAGAAATTGTCACACACTTAACAGCTTGAATACGACCACAATAATGTCGTCTGACACTAAATAAAGGGTATAATCCTCAGAACAACCATCGCAATGCAACCACCCAATTAACAAACAGAAACCCAACTACCAAACATAACAACATAAAGCAATAGCCACAAACCAAACTATAAATATGACACAGTCAGGAAAATGACTTAAAATTTGTCTGAGATAAACAATACCGTCCGAACTTCATCTGGGCCGTCTCTTCAGGCGATGAAGACAACTGGCTCCGCTCTGACGCGCTCCCAATTAACGCTGACCAGTGTGGTGTGCTCAGCGCCCCTCACTGCGCATGCGCTCAGGCTGTGACCCTTGGTTCCCTTGCTGTGACCCTGGTATTGCTGGATTATTACCTCCATTTCCCCTGCGCAAACTGACTGTTTATCAACCCTCTTTCCCAATAAAACACAAATTTCTGGCATAAAGAATAATAACTAACGCTGTATGCTTGTGCAGATTGTGGATTGAGAACAAAATTCCCATCTTTTCCTTTATTTAATAAGACGTCTACTGTAGCTTTAGGAAGGCTTAAGTACTGCGGAAAACGTACTACAGGTCAGAAAGCTCCCGTTTGGCTTTGATGATATTTTGAGAGTTCCGTCCGAGTGTGCCTTTTTTTTAAGACCCTAACAGGTAATGTTGTGTTCATCCAACAGTTATTGTACACATCAGTGGATTAGGAGAGATTAGGAGAATCAACAGATCATAGTACACTGACGCTGGGGGTGTCATATCCCTCTATGGACACAAGGGGGCGCTGAAGTCCACGACATATGTCAACCTTGGGCATTTCGTTACAGGCCCCGATTTACACACTGCAGGTTCTGGGTCTGCGCAAGTATTTATGGACCGGAACAGTAAGACAACGACTGCATGTCATACGCACGACTTCTGTTTTAAGTCGGGCAGTACTTTTGTAAAACGACCCTTCTTGCTAATGTGAACATTGCTCGTTGAGCAGAGCTTGGAAGTAGTCAAGTTTCGGTTCAGCGAAATCTTGTTCCGAATAATCTTCAAAATCATGGTCTCAAAAAGCAGCAGTACCTTTGTCATACTGTATATCCTTTTGTTTTTATTACATTTGAATCAGTTCTCACGGAGGATTTATTATTACTAGTGCATTTAACGTGACGGTTACGTCATTTTGCGTAAGTGACTTTAACCCAACTAATATTAGTAGCTTTCCAAATATGAGACATAATTCTAATGCACTGTGGGGATTCTCCATCCAGTCCTGTCATGGGATTATTAAAATCATTTTTTTCAGGTTGTTGATTACATGTGCAGGTGTAAGAAAGTGATCTGTACACAGGCGAGATCACCATGTATCCCGTAGACCAGGGGTCGGCAACGCAAACTGTTGAAAGAGCCATATTGGACCAAGAAAACAATAACAAATCCGTCTGGAGCCGCAAAAACTGAAATGCCTTATAATGAAGGCAACACATGCTGTAAGTGTCTATATTAGCTTTATTAGCCTACTATCAAAATGATAATTAGGCTACAAATACATAACGAGCATCCTGGAGCGAATGACGCACCACGTGACCACTCTGCTGTACGGTGGTGCTTTAAGTTTAACTTCCATTATAATGAGATGTGGAAATTAAATATTTATTATACAAATTTTTACAGCATTGGAAAACTTTAAGAATGTTTGTCATGTTTTTCCTCCTACAGAAATTATATTAAAACAAAAAAATATATTCACACATCTTTTCCCTATATTTGCTAAAGCTCCAGAGAGCCACTAGGGCGGCGCTAAAGAGCCGCATGCGGCTCTCGAGCCGCGGGTTGCCGACCCCTGCCGTAGACCTTCCAGTTGTGGGCGACACAGATCTCACATTGGCATCTGAACAGTACCTCTCTTCTCTGGAGCAAATACCTCATAAAACTAAAGAATTCCAATCTTCCACGACCAATAAGGTAACACCTATTACTGCTTTTTATGACCAGTTTGCATCCTCAGTCACAAGAATGTTCCTCTTGATTGTGGGGTTAAAAAAACCAACTAGTCTGTCCTTTTTTTCCTCAGACAACCATAACAGTAAACAATGTAACGCGCTTGCAGCTGTTTGAAGATGGTGGAGCTGACTGCACACTGTTGGCGCTTCACCCCTCCGGTGACCCAACACAAGGTCCGGAACCAGACTTGTGATCCCCCATCAGACGTGAAAGACAAGCAGTAAAGTGTCGTGTTTTACAACTCAGTCTTGGCTGTATACCTGCATGACGAGTGGTGGCCAGTGGATGATGTATTACGAACCACAGTCGAATCCAGACGTGGTTTGTTATCGGTAACAGAGCGTCTTTACGTCAGTGATTAACAAATTATGCTTCTTATTGTTTAGTAAATTAACTGGCCTGAAATGTGGAGGGGTAAAAGTACAATAGAGGAGCCTGGAGTTAAAGTACACTGCAACGGAAGATAGAAACTGGATCAACTGGAGCCTCAAAACTATGTGAAAGGCAACAGGAACATGTGAATGTAGTCTTTTTTGGTAAATATAGGACTTGTGGGAACAGTTGGTCCTCCTAAATCAGTGTTTTTTCCTCTCCAGGTCCAGTCGATTGTGGAGAGGGTGATAGTGTTCCTGCTCAGTTGGGATGTGGACAGATCTTTGGATGAGACCGTGGCTGTTTCCGAAACCACACACTCGTTCCCTATTCACTACTCACTACATGGGGGACATGGATTGAGTGAACTACGTAGCGCACTCAATTCAAAATTAGCTTTCGGACACTACGGCGCACGTAAAATGACGTAATGTTGTCGCATAATAATAACGAACCGTTCCCCGTTCCCCGGGAAAAGTGGCCAGGTCCATTTAATTATTTTAACCCATCCGAAACATACCCAACCACATTCAGCGCTCGTTTCTTTGAAAGTGCAATATTTTACCCTATTATTATCTTTATATAATAATAGATTAAAATATTAATGTCAATAACAATAACATAACACTTCCTTATTATCTCAAATAATTAGTGTCCGGTGACATTTTCGCGCCATGACATGATGGTACATTCTCAAATATCTATATAAGTAATACAGGAATTTTACATACAGGAATTTTACATCACAAAATGGCTCCAGAACTGCTTTTCATTATCTTTAATATTCTTTTGCTGCGATCCCGCCGTCTGGTGAGGAACAGACGCGTCCGAAGGACAATTTTGGCTCTAAGATCCAGATATCAAACTGTAAGTGAGGGGGGGGGAACATTTGATGGTAGATTGATTTCCACATTTATGTGTTATTTTAAGATGATCATATTGTATCAAACAGCACAGTGGAAAATTGCCTTTAAAAAAAACAACAACAACTTTGTTTTACCAACAGAACGAGCAACCATCACAGTATTGTGTGCAGAACAGGCATGTTCCATTGCTGGCGATGTACATTGATGGCCAAACTGACCTGAATCGAAAGCGGGTAAGGACTTCATCGTGACGCAGGATGGACGACATGCAAGTGGCCTTTTGCCCGTTTTGTGGCAAACATTTGAGCAGATTGACGCCGATTTGTGGTTTCTGTGGTCGGTCTTTGGCGTTTTCTGAAGTACGTACAACGTGAAATCATGCTGTACCATTGGTTAGCGGCTGCTAACTTTCTAACTGAAGAAAAGAAGGAACATTGTGGCAGACTACGTCCGAAGGTATGTCATTGACCTCAACTCATCTGTAATTGCAGGTAAGTTAAATTTTCATTGTTTTTTGTCGTTCCACCCACCCCCCAAAAAAATGAAATTGCTTGAAATGTCTCATGGCATGTATATCTATGGTGTTACAACTGCTAGCCTATCTGATGTCTGTCTCTCCATTCTCTGCCTTATGCTAATGTTAAATACTCAAATACGAACAAATATAACCTTATAAACTTATAAATATAAACCTTAAGAATATACAATTTAGGTAGTTTAATTGGTTGTTGCCGTTGGCACTACACAGCAGTGAAAGTGTTTGTGTTCACTTTGTAGAATTCAAAGATGGCCTTTCAGCCCTTCAGTTTCTGACAGCACTACAGCAACACCCTTCCTTTGCTGACCCCAGTTACTCTGCACTCTGAAAAGCGACTAACTGGCTTTGACATTGAGAGACTCTTTACACCTGACGTCAGCCCTGCATTTGCATTTAGGCTACTGTCCTGATTAGTTGGATCTGCAGAGTGTACTGGAAGCCAATAAATAAAATTCCTGAACAACATTTAGGGCTTGTTGTTATTGATATGCTCCGTAAGGTATCCCAGAGGGGGCTGCTAAATAAAACACCTGATTATTAAATTCATGTTTCAGCTCCCGTTTTTCTTTTCAGGCAGCCTCTGGGACACCTGGAGTGGTCAGGGCTACTTGCTGCCTGGGTTTGGACACGCCTGGTTCAAAGCCTGACATAAAAGGCACAACATCAAAGACTAAAGCTCTACTCCTAAACATAAATCCTAATATACTTAAACTATCTACTTGTGTTAGTGAAACAGCATAACAGAATAACATAACAGAAGCTGCTAAAGTGATCTACATTTTAAACAAAAAAGTAAGAACAGGAAGACCAATGGAGAAGATACAGGAAGAGAACAAAAAGCTGCTGAGGTCAGTGACGGAGCTTCAGCATGAAGTCAGGCAGCTAAAAGAACAGCTGGCTGAGAAGGACGAGCAGTTGAGCCGGAGCACCAAAAGGCGCCAGATAAGAACAGTGGCTCATATGGACAGCCCTGACCCAGCTGAACCAGGCAAGGGCTGATCTCACAGTCAGCCAAGAGAAGTGCGCTGATCTGGAGGAGAAGTTGCTTAGTGGAACCCAATGACAGCCACCAGAGTCCGGAGCACGGAGACCACCGTAGAGCTCTCCCAAGAAAGAAGAGGCTCTGAAACTGCAATTCTCAGAAAAGAACAGCAGATGGAGGCGTGATGAGGCAGAGGCTCATTGGCGTGGCAGGAAGAATTCCAGAGGAAGCTCCTGGAGGAGAGAGAGAAGGACCAGCATGAGATGCGTGAGAGAGAGGAGAAGGCTGAGACAGCAGCTTGAGAGAGGGATGAGGGAAGAGAGGGACGACTGCTTGAAGAAGCAGCTGACCACGTTGATCGAGTCCTGGCAGACCGAAGCTCAGCGGTGGAGAAAACACCAGTCGGAGCTGGAGGAGAAACTCCACGAACAAGAGACCCTGCGCAAACAGCAAGAGGAGGAGAGGAAGCAGGAAACTGAGCGCTTCCAAGAGAACTTCCAGCAGCTTTGGGTAAGCAGCCGCAGATTTGTTTGTCCCGTCACTCCTGGTTTTGGAAGTTTAAATGTGTGGATGTGAAAACTAAAACCAATTCCTCCTTTCATCAGAACTACATTGAAAAGAAGGAGAAAAAGAAGAAGGAGAAAGGGGTCTGGAGCAGGATTCTAAAATTTTGGAAAAAGTGAACCCCAACTCTTTTCCTTGCTTCCTGCCCTCAGTAGTTTTCCACTCTACCTGTCAGCCACTCCCACCTCATCAGGCCAACTCCACTCACCTGTCGGCTCCGCTGCAGCTCATCCCAGACCTGCCTGTCTTCATCCTGCCCGCCTCGCCTGTTCCCCAGGAAACCTGCCTGCTTCCTGTCTCCGACCACGCACTCTGCCTCCGTGGCTCCAGCTATAATCTGCTTCCCCGGCTTCGACTCGTCTGCCGCTCGCCCCTCATCGGTACCTCTGCCTTGCCGCCCGGCTCTGGACCCCTCCCCTCGGCCGTTCCACCAAGAGTAAACCCATTCCCTTCCCCTAATCCTAAACCCAGAGGCTCCTTTTGGGCCACTGGTCTGAAGAAGACTGTTTCCTGAAATCACGGGGCTTCATAAATGCAGAAGTTGTCCTGGAAAAAATGTTCTATGTATCTAATGGCTTTTAGTTTTTGGGGATTTTTTTATGCTGAAGTAATTCACAACATAATTGTGGGATCCTAAAATGAGTTTTTCCATTAATATTGTAATTCAATAATTTCAGACGGTTCAAATTATTTGCATCCTTATTTAAAAATGTAAAAAATGCAAACACTCTTTGAATCCAGCAGAAGATGAAGGTGTTCACACCCCCATGTGCATCTGCTCTTTATTTTATTTATGCATTCTGTCATTTTTGCCATTTTCTGTTATAATTAAAATACATTGAAACAATCAAGCGTTTCCTTCAAAATAGTCAACAGGGTCGCAAGAAGCGTGTGGAAAAACCAAGGCGCAAAATAACTGCCCATGAACTGAGAAAAGTCAAGCGTGCAGCTGCCAAGATGCCACTTGCCATCAGTTTTGCCATATTTCAGAGCTGCAACATCACTGGAGTGCCCAAAAGCACAAGTGAGCAATACTCAGAGACATGGCCAAGGTAAGAAAGGCTAAAAAACGACCACCACTGAACAAGACACAAGCTAAAAGTCAAGACTGGGCCAAGAAATATCTCAAGACTGATTTTTCTAGGGTTTTATGGACTGATGAAATGAGAGTGAGTCTTGATGGGCCAGATGGATGGGCCCGTGGCTGGATCGGTAAAGGGCAGACAGCTCCAGTCCGACTCAGACGCCAGCAAGGTGGAGGTGGGGTACTGATATGGGCTGGTATCATCAAAGATGAGCTTGTGGGGCCTTTTCGGCTTGAGGATGGATTAAAGCTCAACTCCCAGTCCTCCTGCCAGTTTCTGGAAGACACCTTCTTTAAGCAGTGGTACAGGAAGAAGTCTGCATCCTTCAAGAAAAACATGATTTTCATGCAGGACAATGCTCCATCACACGCATCCAAGTGCTCCACAGCCTGGCTGGCAAGAAAGGGCCTAAAAGAAGAAAAACTAATGACATGGCCTCCTTGTTCACCTGATCTGAACCCCACAGAGAACCTGTGGTCCCTCATCAAATGTGAGATTTACAAGGAGGGAAAACAGTGTCTGGGAGGCTGTGGTTGCTGCTGCACGCAATGTTGATCGTGAACAGATCAAAACACCGACAGAATCCATGGATGGCAGGCTTTTGAGTGTGTTTGCAAAGAAAGGTGGCTATACTGGTCACTGATTTGTTTTTGAATGTCAGAAATGTATATTTGTGATTGTTGAGCTGTTATATTGGTTTCCCTGGTGAAAATAAATAATTGAAATGGGTATATATTCTTTTTGTTAAGTTGCCTAATAATTATGCGCAAAGTAATAGTCACCTGCACACAGATATCCTCCTAAAATAGCTAAAACTAAAAAAGCCCCACTCCAACTCCCAAAAATATTCAGCTTTGATATTAATGAGTCTTTTGGGTTCATTAAGAACATGGCTGTTGTTCAATAATAAAATTAATCCTCAAAATTACAACTTGCCTAAAAATTCTGCAGTCCCTGTAGTGCTGCTGTTCCATTGGCTGGTTCTACAGAACACTGTCTTTGATGTGCTCTGATGATGAACGGTTAAAACTTTTAAAGCCTGACAAAACCATAAAGCCTTGTCAAAGCCTGACAAAAAAGGACATTAAAGGCACAACACCAAAGACTAAAACTCTAGTCCTAAACATAAATCCTTATATACTTAAACTATCTACTTGTGTTAGTGAAACAGCATAACAGAATAACATAACAGAAGCTGCTAAAGTGATCTACATTTAAAAAAAAAAAGTAAGAACAGGAAGACCAATGGAGAAGATACAGGAAGAGAACAAAAAGCTGCTGAGGTCAGTGACGGAGCTTCAGCATGAAGTCAGGCAGCTACAAGAACAGCTGGCTGAGAAGGACGAGCAGTTGAGCCGGAGCACCAAAAGGCGCCAGATAAGAACAGTGGCTCATATGGACACCCTGACCCAGCTGAACCAGGCAAGGGCTGATCTCACAGTCAGCCAAGAGAAGTGGCTGATCTGGAGGAGAAGTTGCTTAGTGGAACCAATGACAGCCACCAGAGTCCGGAGCACGGAGACCACGTAGAGCTCTCCAAGAAAGAAGAGGCTCTGAAACTGCAATTCTCAGAAAAAGAACAGCAGATGGAGGCGTGGATGAGGCAGAGGCTCATTGGCGTGCAGGAAGAATTCCAGAGGAAGCTCTTGGAGGAGAAAGAGAAGGACCAGCGTGAGATGCGTGAGAGAGAGGAGAGGCTGAGACAGCAGCTTGAGAGAGGGATGAGGGAAGAGAGGGACGACTGCTTGAAGAAGCAGCTGACCACGTTGATCGAGTCCTGGCAGACCGAAGCTCAGCGGTGGAGAAACACCAGTCGGAGCTGGAGGAGAAACTCCACGAACAAGAGACCCTGCGCAAACAGCAAGAGGAGGAGAGGAAGCAGGAAACTGAGCGCTTCCAAGAGAACTTCCAGCAGCTTTGGGTAAGCAGCCGCAGATTTGTTTGTCCCGTCACTCCTGGTTTTGGAAGTTTAAATGTGTGGATGTGAAAACTAAAACCAATTCCTCCTTTCATCAGAACTACATTGAAAAGAAGGAGAAAAAGAAGAAGAAGAAAGGGGTCTGGAGCAGGATTCTAAAATTTTGGAAAAAGTGAACCCCAACTCTTTTCCTTGCTTCCTGCCCTCAGTAGTTTTCCACTACCTGTCAGCCACTCCCACCTCATCAGGCCAACTCCACTCACCTGTCGGCTCCGCTGCAGCTCATCCCAGACCTGCCTGTCTTCATCCTGCCCGCCTCGCCTGTTCCCCAGGAAACCTGCCTGCTTCCTGTCTCCGACCACGCACTCTGCCTCCAGCTATAATCTGCTTCCCCGGCTTCGACTCCTCTGCCTGGCCTCGACTCGTCTGCCGCTCGCCCCTCATCGGTACCTCTGCCTTGCCGCCCGGCTCTGGACCCCTCCCCTCGGCCGTTCCACCAAGAGTAAACCCATTCCCTTCCCCTAATCCTAAACCCAGAGGCTCCTTTTGGGCCACTGGTCTGAAGAAGACTGTTTCCTGAAATCACGGGGCTTCATAAATGCAGAAGTTGTCCTGGAAAAAATGTTCTATGTATCTAATGGCTTTTAGTTTTGGGGATTTTTTTATGCTGAAGTAATTCACAACATAATTGTGGGATCCTAAAATGAGTTTTTCCATTAATATTGTAATTCAATAATTTCAGACTGCTCAAATTATTTGCATCCTTATTTAAAAATGTAAAAAATGCAAACACTCTTTGAATCCAGCAGAAGATGAAGGTGTTCACACCCCCATGTGCATCTGCTTTCATTTATTTTATGCATTCTGTCATTTTTGCCATTTTCTGTTATAATTAAAATACATTGAAACAATCAAGCGTTTCCTTCAAAATAGTCAACAGGGTCGCAAGAAGCGTGTGGAAAAACCAAGGCGCAAAATAACTGCCCATGAACTGAGAAAAGTCAAGCGTGCAGCTGCCAAGATGCCACTTGCCATCGGTTTTGCCATATTTCAGAGCTGCAACATCACTGGAGTGCCCAAAAGCACAAGTGAGCAATACTCAGAGACATGGCCAAGGTAAGAAAGGCTAAAAAACGACCACCACTAAACAAGACACAAGCTAAAAGTCAAGACTGGGCCAAGAAATATCTCAAGACTGATTTTTCTAGGGTTTTATGGACTGATGAAATGAGAGTGAGTCTTGATGGGCCAGATGGATGGGCCCGTGGCTGGATCGGTAAAGGGCAGACAGCTCCAGTCCGACTCAGACGCCAGCAAGGTGGAGGTGGGGTACTGATATGGGCTGGTATCATCAAAGATGAGCTTGTGGGGCCTTTTCGGCTTGAGGATGGATTAAAGCTCAACTCCCAGTCCTCCTGCCAGTTTCTGGAAGACACCTTCTTTAAGCAGTGGTACAGGAAGAAGTCTGCATCCTTCAAGAAAAACATGATTTTCATGCAGGACAATGCTCCATCACACGCATCCAAGTGCTCCACAGCCTGGCTGGCAAGAAAGGGCCTAAAAGAAGAAAAACTAATGACATGGCCTCCTTGTTCACCTGATCTGAACCCCACAGAGAACCTGTGGTCCCTCATCAAATGTGAGATTTACAAGGAGGGAAAACAGTGTCTGGGAGGCTGTGGTTGCTGCTGCACGCAATGTTGATCGTGAACAGATCAAAACACCGACAGAATCCATGGATGGCAGGCTTTTGAGTGTGTTTGCAAAGAAAGGTGGCTATACTGGTCACTGATTTGTTTTGAATGTCAGAAATGTATATTTGTGATTGTTGAGCTGTTATATTGGTTTCCCTGGTGAAAATAAATAATTGAAATGGGTATATATTTTTTTTGTTAAGTTGCCTAATAATTATGCGCAAAGTAATAGTCACCTGCACACAGATATCCTCCTAAAATAGCTAAAACTAAAAAAGCCCCACTCCAACTCCCAAAAATATCAGCTTTGATATTAATGAGTCTTTTGGGTTCATTAAGAACATGGCTGTTGTTCAATAATAAAATTAATCCTCAAAATTACAACTTGCCTAAAAATTCTGCACTCCCTGTAGTGCTGCTGTTCCATTGGCTGGTTCTACAGAACACTGTCTTTGATGTGCTCTGATGATGAACGGTTAAAACTTTTAAAGCCTGACAAAACCATAAAGCCTTGTCAAAGCCTGACAAAAAAGGACATTAAAGGCACAACACCAAAGACTAAAACTCTAGTCCTAAACATAAATCCTTATATACTTAAACTATCTACTTGTGTTAGTGAAACACATAACAGAATAACATAACAGAAGCTGCTAAAGTGATCTACATTTTAAACAAAAAGTAAGAACAGGAAGGCCAATGGAGAGATACAGGAAGAGAACAAAAAGCTGCTGAGGTCAGTGACGGAGCTTCAGCATGAAGTCAGGCAGCTAAAGAACAGCTGGCTGAGAAGGACGAGCAGTTGAGCCGGAGCACCAAAAGGCGCCAGATAGAACAGTGTCTCATATGGACGCCCTGACCCAGCTGAACCAGGCAAGGGCTGATCTCACAGTCAGCAAGACAAGTGCTGCTGATCTGGAGGAGAAGTTGCTTAGTGGAACCAATGACAGCCACCAGAGTCCGGAGCACGGAGACCACGTAGAGCTCTCCAAGAAAGAAGAGGCTCTGAAACTGCAATTCTCAGAAAAAGAACAGCAGATGGAGGCGTGGATGAGGCAGAGGCTCATTGGCGTGCAGGAAGAATTCCAGAGGAAGCTCCTGGAGGAGAGAGAGAAGACCAGCATGAGATGCGTGAGAGAGAGGAGAGGCTGAGACAGCAGCTTGAGAGAGGGATGAGGGAAGAGAGGGACGACTGCTTGAAGAAGCAGCTGACCACGTTGATCGAGTCCTGGCAGACCGAAGCTCAGCGGTGGAGAAAACACCAGTCGGAGCTGGAGGAGAAACTCCACGGAACAAGAGACCCTGCGCAAACAGCAAGAGGAGGAGAGGAAGCAGGAAAACTGAGCGCTTCCAAGAGAACTTCCAGCAGCTTTGGGTAAGCAGCCGCAGATCTGTTTGTCCCGTCACTCCTGGTTTTGGAAGTTTAAATGTGTGATGTGAAAACTAAAACCAATTCCTCCTTTCATCAGAACTACATTGAAAAGAAGGAGAAAAAGAAGAAGAAGAAAGGGGTCTGGAGCAGGATTCTAAAATTTTGGAAAAAGTGAACCCCAACTCTTTTCCTTGCTTCCTGCCCTCAGTAGTTTTCCACTCTACCTGTCAGCCACTCCAACCTCATCAGGCCAACTCCACTCACCTGTCGGCTCCGCTGCAGCTCATCCCAGACCTGCCTGTCTTCATCCTGCCCGCCTCGCCTGTTCCCCAGGAAACCTGCCTGCTTCCTGTCACCGACCACGCACTCTGCCTCCGTGGCTCCAGCTATAATCTGCTTCCCGGCTTCGACTCCTCTGCCTGGCCTCGACTCGTCCTGCCGCTCGCCCTTATCGGTACCTCTGCCTTGCCGCCCGGCTCTGGACCCCTCCCCTCGGCCGTTCCACCAAGAGTAAACCCATTCCCTTCCCCTAATCCTAAACCCAGAGGCTCCTTTTGGGCCACTGGTCTGAAGAAGACTGTTTCCTGAAATCACTGGGCTTCATAAATGCAGAAGTTGTCCTGGAAAAAATGTTCTATGTATCTAATGGCTTTTAGTTTTGGGGATTTTTTTATGCTGAAGTAATTCACAACATAATTGTGGATCCTAAATGAGTTTTTCCATTAATATTGTAATTTCAATATTTTTAATATTTCAGACTGTTCAAATTATTTGCATCCTTATTTAAAATGTAAAAAATGCAAACACTCTTTGAATCCAGCAGAAGATGTAGGTGTTCACACCCCCATGTGCATCTGCTTTCATTTATTTTATGCATTCTGTCATTTTTGCCATTTTCTGTTATAATTAAAATACATTGAAACAATCAAGCGTTTCCTTCAAAATAGTCAACAGGGTCGCAAGAAGCGTGTGGAAAAACCAAGGCGCAAAATAACTGCCCATGAACTGAGAAAAGTCAAGCGTGCAGCTGCCAAGATGCCACTTGCCATCAGTTTGCCATATTTCAGAGTTGCAACATCACTGGAGTGCCCAAAAGCACAAGTGAGCAATACTCAGAGACATGGCCAAGGTAAGAAAGGCTAAAAACGACCACCACTGAACAAGACACAAGCTTAAAAGTCAAGACTGGGCCAAGAAATATCTCAAGACTGATTTTTTCTAGGGTTTTTATGGACTTGATGAAATGAGAGTGAGTCTTGATGGGCCAGAGGATGGCCCGGGCTGGATCGGTAAAGGGCAGGACAGCTCCAGTCCGACTCAGACGCCAGCAAGGTGTGAGGGTGGGGGTACTGATATGGGCTGGTATCATCAAAGATGAGCTTGTGGGGCCTTTTCGGCTTGAGGATGGATTAAAGCTCAACTCCCAGTCCTCCTGCCAGTTTCTGGAAGACACCTTCTTTAAGCAGTGGTACAGGAAGAAAGTCTGCAATCCTTCAAGAAAAACATGATTTTCATGCAGGACAATGCTCCATCACACGCATCCAAGTGCTCCACAGCCTGGCTGGCAGAAAGGCCTAAAAGAAGAAAAACTAATGACATGGCCTCCTTGTTCACCTGATCTGAACCCCACAGAGAACCTGTGGTCCCTCATCAAATGTGAGATTTACAAGGAGGGGAAAACAGTGTCTGGGAGGCTGTGGTTGCTGCTGCACGCAATGTTGATCGTGAACAGATCAAAACACCGACAGAATCCATGGATGGCAGGCTTTTGAGTGTGTTTGCAAAGAAAGGTGGCTATACTGGTCACTGATTTGTTTTTGAATGTCAGAAATGTATATTTGTGATTGTTGAGCTGTTATATTGGTTTCCCTGGTGAAAATAAATAATTGAAATGGGTATATATTCGTTTTTTGTTAAGTTGCCTAATAATTATGCGCAAAGTAATAGTCACCTGCACACAGATATCCTCCTAAATAGCTAAAACTAAAAAAGCCCCACTCCAACTCCCAAAAATATCCAGCTTTGATATTAATGAGTTGGGTTCATTAAGAACATGGCTGTTGTTCAATAATAAAATTAATCCTCAAAATTACAACTTGCCTAAAAATTCTGCTCCCTGTAGTGCTGCTGTTCCATTGGCTGGTTCTACAGAACACTGTCTTTGATGTGCTCTGATGATGAACGGTTAAAACTTTTAAAGCCTGACAAAACCATAAAGCCTTGTCAAAGCCTGACAAAAAAGGACATTAAAGGCACAACACCAAAGACTAAAACTCTAGTCCTAAACATAAATCCTTATATACTTAAACTATCTACTTGTGTTAGTGAAACAACATAACAGAATAACATAACAGAAGCTGCTAAAGTGATCTACATTTTAAACAAAAAAGTAAGAACAGGAAGACCAATGGAGAAGATACAGGAAGAGAACAAAAAGCTGCTGAGGTCAGTGACGGAGCTTCAGCATGAAGTCAGGCAGCTACAAGAACAGCTGGCTGAGAAGGACGAGCAGTTGAGCCGGAGCACCAAAAGGCGCCAGATAAGAACAGTGGCTCATATGGACACCCTGACCCAGCTGAACCAGGCAAGGGCTGATCTCACAGTCAGCCAAGAGAAGTGCTGATCTGGAGGAGAAGTTGCTTAGTGGAACCAATGACAGCCACCAGAGTCCGGAGCACGGAGACCACGTAGAGCTCTCCAAGAAGAAGAGGCTCTGAAACTGCAATTCTCAGAAAAAGAACAGCAGATGGAGGCGTGGATGAGGCAGAGGCTCATTGGCGTGCAGGAAGAATTCCAGAGGAAGCTCTGGAGGAGAAAGAGAAGGACCAGCATGAGATGCGTGAGAGAGAGGAGAGGCTGAGACAGCAGCTTGAGAGAGGGATGAGGGAAGAGGGGACGACTGCTTGAAGAAGCAGCTGACCACGTTGATCGAGTCCTGGCAGACCGAAGCTCAGCGGTGGAGAAAACACCAGTCAGAGCTGGAGGAGAAACTCCACGAACAAGAGACCCTGCGCAAACAGCAAGAGGAGGAGAGGAAGCAGGAAACTGAGCGCTTCCAAGAGAACTTCCAGCAGCTTTGGGTAAGCAGCCGCAGATTTGTTTGTCCCGTCACTCCTGGTTTTGGAAGTTTAAATGTGTGGATGTGAAAACTAAAACCAATTCCTCCTTTCATCAGAACTACATTGAAAAGAAGGAGAAAAAGAAGAAGAAGAAAGGGGTCTGGAGCAGGATTCTAAAATTTTGGAAAAAGTGAACCCCAACTCTTTTCCTTGCTTCCTGCCCTCAGTAGTTTTCCACTCTACCTGTCAGCCACTCCCACCTCATCAGGCCAACTCCACTCACCTGTCGGCTCCGCTGCAGCTCATCCCAGACCTGCCTGTCTTCATCCTGCCCGCCTCGCCTGTTCCCCAGGAAACCTGCCTGCTTCCTGTCTCCGACCACGCACTCTGCCTCCGTGGCTCCAGCTATAATCTGCTTCCCCGGCTTCGACTCTGCCTGGCCTCGACTCGTGCCGCTCGCCCCTCATCGGTACCTCTGCCTTGCCGCCCGGCTCTGGACCCCTCCCCTCGGCCGTTCCACCAAGAGTAAACCATTCCCTTCCCCTAATCCTAAACCCAGAGGCTCCTTTTGGGCCACTGGTCTGAAGAAGACTGTTTCC
Source organism: Takifugu rubripes (assembly GCF_901000725.2). Lineage (NCBI taxonomy): Eukaryota > Metazoa > Chordata > Actinopteri > Tetraodontiformes > Tetraodontidae > Takifugu > Takifugu rubripes. The sequence goes on along the minus strand of NC_042291.1, from coordinate 6,910,048 downwards.
TGAAATCACGGGGCTTCATAAATGCAGAAGTTGTCCTGGAAAAAATGTTCTATGTATCTAATGGCTTTTAGTTTTGGGGATTTTTTATGCTGAAGTAATTCACAACATAATTGTGGGATCCTAAAATGAGTTTTCCATTAATATTGTAATTCAATAATTTCAGACTGCTCAAATTATTTGCATCCTTATTTAAAAATGTAAAAAATGCAAACACTCTTTGAATCCAGCAGAAGAGGTGTTCACCCCCATGTGCATCTGCTTTCATTTATTTTATGCATTCTGTCATTTTTGCCATTTTCTGTTATAATTAAAATACATTGATATTTTATTGTGCTAGTCATTTTACCATTCAATCACTGCATCCTTTTAAGTCCATCTCCAGCAAAATAAACAATTACCATTGAAAAAGGACACACTGAGCTCATTATAAATGTTGAATAGGTGTAATAAAATGAAGTTAGAGCAACTGAGTGGGACCACAGACGCTTCAACAAGACAGAACAGTCAGAAAGTGCTTTCAGTTGATGTGTCGTAGGCACATTGGAGGGAAGATTTCTGATGACTTAATTGCTGACATAAATATTCAACTAAAAGACTAAATACAATTGGAGAAAAACAACAAAACTAGCATTCCCTCTAGCGCTGCTGTTTCAGTGGCTGGTTCTACAGAACACTGTCTTTGATGTGCTCTGATGATGAACGGTTAGGCAGCTTCTCCAGCCATCGAGGGTTGTCAGCAAACCAGGTCTTTCCACAGGCCTTGCAGCAGATTCACGAGAAAAAGATGAAATGCTGTCCACTGTGCCAACAATTACTTGAGGTCTTCCCACACCTGCAGAAACCACCAGAGGATGAGGACATCTTTGGAGACATGGCAGATTGTAGTTGACTATAGAGTAATGTAAAATAACAGCTTATGTATGCACAGTAACTTTGGTAAAGACGTGTTTTTCCATGAAAATTAACATGAACTCCTAATGCCATTCTCATGAGTGAGACATTAAAACACAAACGCTGTTCACCTTCGTAAGCGTATATAGAGGAGAGAGAGAGAGAGAGAGAGAGAGAGAGGAGAGAGAGAGGAGAGAGAGAGAGAGAGAGAGAGAGAGAGAGAGAGAGAGAGAGAGAGAGAGAGAGAGAGAGAGAGAGAGAGAGAGAGAGAGAGCGAGAGAGCGAGAGAGCGAGAGCGAGAGCGAGAGCGAGAGAGAGAGAGCAGTATCGCTGAGTTAAAGGGAAAAAAGGCGCCTACTAGCGGCGGAAGATCCCCCCACACACACACCCTCTAAAAAAAGCTATAGAGTGTTCTCATATGATCAAATTCAATAAAAACATAAGATTAAGATAAAAATGTTTTGCATTGGCCGGGAATCGAACCCGGCCTCCCGCGCGGGGATCGAGAGTTGTTTAGCTAAACGGCCCTAAACCGTTTCCCATCATTTTCAATGGTAGTGCTAAACCACTACGGACGCAAATATATTCCGGCCGCTATCATCCTGTGGCGCTGTTCTGCGTTTCTATGAAGAGCGGCTCCTCTCCGGAAAGTTCATTCTTTTGAAACTTCGCTGAAGGTAAGTTTGGGCTTGATTTCCTTCTAAATTAATGAGGAAACCTTTCGTAATTGTGCATAGGCTGTGGCCAATTTTGTCCTAAATTAGCAAGGAACATGTTATAATTGGCCCTAAATTATAATGTATTTGTCATGCTACAATATACTCATATCTTGTCCAGCTAGTTTTTTATATTTTATTATGGTCATAACTCGTCGCCAACTTTGTCGATTATTTTATTCCACCCTCGGTGACTGCTAAAGACAAATTACAGGTGAAATATGAACGTGCAGAACAAACTATGTATAGCCAGATCGCTCCAATGAAACGCCAAGGTTGCATTGAGATTCTAATTCAATATTATCTGTGCTTGTCTTAAATTACACGATAGTGATGAATGAACTTGTTGATATTTTTATATTCAAGTAATCGATTTACTTGTCGTGGCACTGAAATCTCGGTAGTTGGGTTGTAAACGACGTGCTCAGCACCCTATGTAAAGAATTATTATAAATCTTAAATTATGAATGAATATTGTCATTCTACACATCAGAATGTAAACTTATTGGTCTGTCGGTCTCTGTGGGTTTGTGTGTTGGTGGTGTATTATTATTATTATTATTATTATTGTTGTTGTTGTTATTATTATTACCTCGTATGGCAGAACGCTTTGGCAATCATTCGACAAAGGGGGGGATCCCTCAGATAAGATGGAGGTGCTGGGAGACTATGTCCTGCAGTTCGGTAAATATAAAGGGAAGTCATTCAGATGGCTTTTGCACAATGACGTAGGATCCACCGTGTATCTTATCAAGAACGTGCAGAGCGAGGAGGCAGCAGGTCTTCGTATGGCTGACAGCCACAGTAAGGACAGCCCCAGTCATTTGTGAGTTATGCCCTCAGTTTCCAAGAAATCCAGGCTCTCCTCACTTATGAGCCGGAAGAGGGGATGGAGCTGGACTGCCTCATCTGAAGACGACCAGCTGGTTGGATTTGGTGCCCGAGCCAAGAGCACGTGGAAGGAGATCTGGGACAGCAGAGGTGATGGCTATGCCCGATTTTGTCATAGGCAGGCGCTGCGTTCCAGGTACACGAATGTCCAGGTTGCAGCAGAACCTGCTGAAGAGGCAGCAGCCCACCACATCTTCACACCTGCTGAGCATCCCATGAAGGCCCCAGCTGAGCCCCTGGGTATGCTAATTCCTTCACTGTGACAAGTTCAACTTTGGGAAAAGGTTTTTTTCTTTTCTACTTATAACCTGTAGCTCAGTATTTTTGTCTTAACACAGCCATGGAGGAGGACGTGGAGATGGAAAGGGAGATGCTGAGCATCCATAACTCTGATCTGCAAGTCCAGAAGCTGTAAATACACCGTTACCACATTTATTTCATGTCAGACCAAACAAAGTCCATGCCGTATCGATTTCTATTGTTTTTCTTTTCATCTGTGTGCAGATGCTATGCCAGTAGCAGCAGCCGCCCTGCCCCCGCCTCTGACGCAGGACTCCATTGAAAAAATTGTGCAGGGCATTCTAGAGATGCAGCAGCAGCAGCAGCGCAGCACCAGAGCAGAAGATGAGACAGACGAAACCCTGTCTGGCCTGTGGACAGCCCAAGTCTCGGTATGGGACTGGATGGATCTTCCATCCACTTTTTCTATCAGCAGGGTCCTGTTCGCTACTTCTACTGCTCAAGGAAGGTGCATCAAGACTTATGCTGCTGAGGGACTCTCTGAACCCCAGAATGCCCCTTTTGAACAATTTGCCGCGTCAGAGTTTTTCCAGAGGGAGCTGGAGGCCACCAAAAAGCGTGTGGAGGAAAAGCTCGGAGACAGAGACCCGGCTCAGCACCCTGATCGCCTCTGCAGGTTCTGCATTTGACTCTTAAACAGGGACCAAACAGCCCACGATACATACAAGGTTCCCTGGAGCTGGCATGTAAACACATTTACTGCCCATCCAAAGTCTTTTCTCTATATCGGGACAAGGGGATGGCCCGAGAGATGACTTGGAAAGAGTTTGGGCCACTCCTTTCTTTGAGGCAGAGAGACGAAGATCGGATGGAGGAAAGGACAAAATGAACTACATTGCAGGAATGCATGTTGCACTACTGTACATGGTTATGAAAGTAATGTGCACTATTGTACATAGTTTTAGATTTAATATTTAACTCCTGTACACACTTTGAGATTTATTGTTGCACTCTTGTACACACTTTGAGATTTAATGTTGCACTGAGATTTAATGTTGCACTATTGTAGATTGTTTTACATTTAATATTTAACTCCTGTACATAGTTGAGATTTAATGTTTTATGAGTGTGTTTGTGTTTGTGTTAAATAAAATTGAATTTCCCACATTGGTCCATACTGTTGTCAACATTTCTGTCTTTGCAAAAGCCAACTAAGGCGGGCCGAGTCTGAATTGAAAACAAGATCCTAAAGAACTCATGTATACTACTAACAACACTAATATTCCATCTGTCTATCCCCAACTGAATTTGTTCCCCACCTATCCCATCAGATTATTTGCAGCAGAATAAGGGATAACGTAGCTTTTCCCTGTTCATATCTGCTACTTGCAATTTAGAATTTGTCACTAAAACTATGCTATGATACAAACTACACTTTAATAGACTGCTGTGCTCCTAAAAAGAGCAGCAAGCATTTGTGGCTCATTAAACTCACAGAAACTCACAGAAACTGCTATGCTCTTTAACACATTTTTATTATCGTGAATTTTAAAACACATATCTTCGATTTGATAATGGCCCAAGCTGGATTCGAACTCGCCCCCTGAGGTCTTCGGGCCGCTTCGATCTGATTGGCTGTTCTCCGTTACAACTATTCTCGACTGGCCCCGCGCGGGGATCGAGAGTGTTTAGCTAAACGGCCCCTAAACCGTTCCCATTCATTTTCAATGGTAGTGCTAAACCACTACGGACGCAATATATTTCCGGCCGCTATCATCCTGTGGCGCTGTTCTGCCGTTTCTATGAAGAGCGGCCTCCTCTCCGGAAAGTTCATTCTTTTGTAACTTCGCTGAAGGTAAGTTTGGGCTTGATTTCCTTCTAAATTAATGAGGAAACCTTTCGTAATTGGTGCATAGGCTGTGGCCAATTTTGTCCTAAATTAGCAAGGAACATGTTATTAATTGGCCCTAAATTATAATGTATTTGTCATGCTACAATATACTCATATCTTGTCCAGCTAGTTTTTTATATTTTATTATGGTCATAACTCGTCGCCAACTTTGTCGATTATTTTATTCCACCCTCGGTGACTGCTAAAGACAAATTACAGTGAAATATGAACGTGCAGAACAAACTATGTATAGCCAGATCGCTCCAATGAAACGCCAAGGTTGCATTGAGATTCTAATTCAATATTATCTGTTGCTTGTCTTAAATTACACGATAGTGATGAATGAACTTGTTCATATTTTCTATTCAAGTAATCGATTTACTTGTCGTGGCACTGAAATCTCGGTAGTTGGGTTGTAAACGACGTGCTTCAGCACCCTATGTAAAGAATTATTATAAAGTCTTAAATTATGAATGAATATTGTCATTCTACACATCAGAATGTAAACTTATTGGTCTGTCGGTCTCTGTGGGTTTGTGTGTGGTGGTGTATTAGTATTATTATTATTATTGTTGTTGTTGTATTATTATTATTACCTCGTATAGCAGAACGCTTTGGCCGTCATTCGACAAAGGGGGGGATCCCTCAGATAAGATGGAGGGTGCAGGGAGACTATGTCCTGCAGTTTGGTAAATATAAAGGGAAGTCATTCAGATGGCTTTTGCAGAATGACGTAGGATCCACCGTGTATCTGATCAAGAACGTGCAGAGCGAGGAGGCAGCAGGTCTCTGTATGGCTGACAGCCACAGTAAGGACAGCCTCCAGTCATTTGTGAGTTATGCCCTCAGTTTCCAAGAAATCCAGGCTCTCCTCACTTATGAGGCCGGAAGAGGGGATGGAGTGACTGCCTCATCTGAAGACGACCAGCTGGTTGGATTTGGTGCCCGAGCCAAGAGCAGGTGGAAGGAGTTCTGGGACAGCAGAGGTGATGGCTATGCCCATTTTGTCATAGGCAGGCGCTGCGTTCCAGGTACACGAATGTCCAGGTTGCAGCAGAACCTGCTGAAGAGGCAGCAGCCCACCACATCTTCCACACCTGCTGAGCATCCCATGAAGGCCCCAGCTGAGCCCCTGGGTATGCTAATTCCTTCATGTGACAAGTTCAACTTTGGGAAAAGGTTTTTTTCTTTTCTACTAATAACCTGTAGCCGGTATTTTTGTCTTTAACACAGCCATGGAGGAGGACGTGGAGATGGAAAGGGAGTTGCTGAGCATCCATAACTCTGATCTGCAAGTCCAGAGCTGTAAATACACCGTTACCACATTTATTTCATGTCAGACAAACAAAGTCCATGCCGTATCTGATTTCTGTTTTTCTTTTCATCTGTGTGCAGATGCTATGCCAGTAGCAGCAGCCGCCCTGCCCACGCCTCTGATGCAGGACTCCATTGAAAAAATTGTGCAGGGCATTCTAGAGATGCAGCAGCAGCAGCAGCAGCAGCGACCAGAGCAGAAGATGAGACAGACGAAACCCTGTCTGGCCTGTGGACAGCCCAAGTCTCGGTATGGGACGGATGGATCTTCCATCCACTTTTTCTATCAGCAGGGTCCTGTTCGCTACTTCTACTGCTCAAGGAAGGTGCATCAGACTTATGCTGCTGAGGGACTCTCTGACCCCAGAATGCCCTTTGAACAATTTGCCGCGTCAGAGTTTTTCCAGAGGGAGCTGGAGGCCACCAAAAAGCGTGTGGAGGAAAAAGCTCGGAGACAGAGACCCGGCTCCCAGCCACCTGATCGCCTCTGCAGGTTCTGCCATTTGACTCTTAAACAGGGACCAAACAGCCCACAGATACATACAAGGTTCCCTGGAGCGGCATGTAAACACATTTACTGCCCATCCAAAGTCTTTTCTCTATATCGGGACAAGGGGATGGCCCGAGAGATGACTTGGAAAGAGTTTGGGGCCACTCCTTTCTTTGAGGCAGAGAGACGAAGATGGATGGAGGAAAGGACAAAATGAACTACATGCCAGGAATGCATGTTGCACTACTGTACATGGTTATGAAATGTAATGTTGCACTATTGTACATAGTTTTAGATTTAATATTTAACTCCTGTACACACTTTGAGATTTATTGTTGCACTCTTGTACACACTTTGAGATTTAATGTTGCACTGAGATTTAATGTTGCACTATTGTAGATTGTTTTACATTTAATATTTAACTCCTGTACATAGTTTGAGATTTAATGTTTTATGAGTGTGTTTGTGTTTGTGTTTAAATAAATTGAATTCCCACATTGGTCCATACTGTTGTCAACATTTCTGTCTTTGCAAAAGCCAACTAAAGGCGGCAGAGTCCTGAATTGAAAACAATATCTAAAGAACTCATGTATAATACTAACAACACTAATATTCCATCTGTCTATCCCCAACTGAATTTGTTCCCCACCTATCTCATCAGATTATTTGCAGCAGAATAAGGGGATAACGTAGCTTTTCCCTGTTCATATCTGCTACTTGCAATTTAGAATTTGTCACTAAAACTATGCTATGATACAAACTACACTTTAATAGACTGCTGTGCTCCTAAAAAGAGCAGCAAGCATTTGTGGCTCATTAAACTCACAGAAACTCACAGAAACTGCTATGCTCTTTAAACATTTTTATTATCGTGAATTTTTAAAACACATATCTTCGATTTGATAATGGCCCAAGCTGGATTCGAACTCGCCCCCTGAGGTCTTCGGGCCGCTTCGATCTGATTGGCTGGTTCTCCGTTACAACTATTCTCGACTGGCCGCCGCGTGGCAGGCGAGAATTCTACCACTGAACCACCAATGCATAAATTGGGCCAAAAACCCGAGATTTTTAAAGAAACTTAACCTGTTAATTAACCAGACTTAACTTAATTCTCAACTATAAACGAGAATAAAAGCGTTCCAAATAATGGCGTCTCTTGAGTAACTATGCTGCCATCTAGTGGTCAAATAGAGGTATCTACACGCATAAATTAACACGCACTTCACGTGGTAATTAACGATATAAAGCTTGGACAGAAATTGTCACACACTTAACAGCTTGAATACGACCACAATAATGTCGTCTGACACTAAATAAAGGGTATAATCCTCAGAACAACCATCGCAATGCAACCACCCAATTAACAAACAGAAACCCAACTACCAAACATAACAACATAAAGCAATAGCCACAACCAAACTATAAATATGACACAGTCAGGAAAATGACTTAAAATTTGTCTGAGATAAACAATACCGTCCGAACTTCATCTGGGCCGTCTCTTCAGGCGATGAAGACCAACTGGCTCCGCTCTGACGCGCTCCCAATTAACGCTGACCAGTGTGGTGTGCTCAGCGCCCCTCACTGCGCATGCGCTCAGGCTGTGACCCTTGGTTCCCTTGCTGTGACCCTGGTATTGCTGGATTATTACCTCCATTTCCCCTGCGCAAACTGACTGTTTATCAACCCTCTTTCCCAATAAAACACAAATTTCTGGCATAAAGAATAATAACTAACGCTGTATGCTTGTGCAGATTGTGGATTGAGAACAAAAATTCCATCTTTTTCCTTTATTTAATAAGACGTCTACTGTAGCTTTAGGAAGGTTTAAGTACTGCGGAAAACGTACTACAGGTCAGAAAGCTCCCGTTTGGCTTTGATGATATTTTGAGAGTTCCGTCCGAGTGTGCCTTTTTTTTAAGACCCTAACAGGTAATGTTGTGTTCATCCAACAGTTATTGTACACATCAGTGGATTAGGAGAGATTAGGAGAATCAACAGATCATAGTACACTGACGCTGGGGGTGTCATATCCCTCTATGGACACAAGGGGGCGGTGAAGTCCACGACATATGTCAACCTTGGGCATTTCGTTACAGGCCCCGATTTACACACTGCAGGTTCTGGGTCTGCGCAAGTATTTATGGACCGGAACAGTAAGACAACGACTGCATGTCATACGCACGACTTCTGTTTTAAGTCGGGCAGTACTTTTGTAAAACGACCCTTCTTGCTAATGTGAACATTGCTCGTTGAGCAGAGCTTGGAAGTAGTCAAGTTTCGGTTCAGCGAAATCTTGTTCCGAATAATCTTCAAAATCATGGTCTCAAAAAGCAGCAGTACCTTTGTCATACTGTATAGCCTTTTGTTTTTATTACATTTGAATCAGTTCTCACGGAGGATTTATTATTACTAGTGCATTTAACGTGACGGTTACGTCATTTTGCGTAAGTGACTTTAACCCAACTAATATTAGTAACTCTCCAAATATGAGACATAATTCTAATGCACTGTGGGGATTCTCCATCCAGTCCTGTCATGGGATTATTAAAATCATTTTTTTCAGGTTGTTGATTACATGTGCAGGTGTAAGAAAGTGATCTGTACACAGGCGAGATCACCATATATCCCGTAGACCAGGGGCCGGCAACGCAAACTGTTGAAAGAGCCATATTGGACCAAGAAAACAATAACAAATCCGTCTGGAGCCGCAAAAACTGAAATGCCTTATAATGAAGGCAACACATGCTGTAAGTGTCTATATTAGCTTTATTAGCCTACTATCAAAATGATAATTAGGCTACAAATACATAACGAGCATCCTGGAGCGAATGACGCACCACGTGACCACTCTGCTGTACGGTGGTGCTTTAAGTTTAACTTCCATTATAATGAGATGTGGAAATTAAATATTTATTATACAAATTTTTACAGCATTGGAAAACTTTAAGAATGTTTGTCATGTTTTTCCTCCTACAGAAATTATATTAAAACAAAAAAATATATTCACACATCTTTTCCCTATATTTGCTAAAGCTCCAGAGAGCCACTAGGGCGGCGCTAAAGAGCCGCATGCGGCTCTCGAGCCGCGGGTTGCGACCCCTGCCGTAGACCTTCCAGTTGTGGGCGACACAGATCTCACATTGGCATTGAACAGTACCTCTCTTCTCTGGAGCAATACCCCTCATAAAACTAAGAATTCCAATCTTCCACGGACCAATAAGGTAACACCTATTACTGCTTTTTATGACCAGGTTTGCATCCTCAGTCACAAGAATGTTCCTCTTGATTGTGGGTTAAAAAAACCAACTATCTGTCCTTTTTTTCCTCAGACAACCATAACAGTAAACAATGTAACGCGCTTTGCAGCTGTTTGAAGATGGTGGAGCTGACTGCACACTGTTGGCGCTTCACCCCTCCGGTGACCCAACACAAGGTCCGGAACCAGACTTGTGATCCCCCATCAGACGTGAAAGACAAGCAGTAAAGTGTCGTGTTTCACAACTCAGTCTTGGCTGTATACCTGCATGACGAGTGGTGGCCAGTGGATGATGTATTACGAACCACAGTCGAATCCAGACGTGGTTTGTTATCGGTAACAGAGCGTCTTTACGTCAGTGAATTAAACAAATTATGCTTCTTATTGTTTAGTAAATTAACTGGCCTGAAATGTGGAGGGGTAAAAGTACAATAGAGGAGCCTGGAGTTAAAGTACACTGCAACGGAAGATAGAAACTGGATCAACTGGAGCCTCAAAACTATGTGAAAGGCAACAGGAACATGTGAATGTAGTCTTTTTTGGTAAATATAGGACTTGTGGGAACGTTGGTCCCTCCTAAATCAGTGTTTTTCCTCTCCAGGTCCAGTCGATTGTGGAGAGGGTGATAGTGTTCCTGCTCAGTTGGGATGTGGACAGATCTTTGGATGAGACCGTGGCTGTTTCCGAAACCACACACTCGTTCCCTATTCACTACTCACTACATGGGGGACATGGATTGAGTGAACTACGTAGCGCACTCAATTCAAAATTAGCTTTCGGACACTACGGCGCACGTAAAATGACGTAATGTTGTCGCATAATAATAACGAACCGTTCCCCGTTCCCCGGGAAAAGTGGCCAGGTCCATTTAATTATTTTAACCCATCCGAAACATACCCAAACACATTCAGCGCTCGTTTCTTTGAAAGTGCAATATTTTACCCTATTATTATCATCTTTATATAATAATAATAGATTAAAATATTAATGTCAATAACAATAACATAACACTTCCTTATTATCTCAAATAATTAGTGTCCGGTGACATTTTCGCGCCATGACATGATGGTACATTCTCAAATATCTATATAAGTAATACAGGAATTTTACATACAGGAATTTTACATCACAAAATGGCTCCAGAACTGCTTTTCATTATCTTTAATATTCTTTTGCTGCGATCCCGCCGTCTGGTGAGGAACAGACGCGTCCGAAGGACAATTTCAAACTGTACAGATATCAAACTGTAAGTGAGGGGGGGGGGGGGAACATTTGATGGTAGATGATTTCCACATTTATGTGTTATTTAAGATGATCATATTGTATCAAACAGCACAGTGGAAAATTGCCTTTAAAAAAAACAACAACAACTTTGTTTTACCAACAGAACGAGCAACCATCACAGTATTGTGTGCAGAACAGGCATGTTCCATTGCTGGCGATGTACATTGATGGCCAAACTGACCTGAATCGAAAGCGGGTAAGGACTTCATCGTGACGCAGGATGGACGACATGCAAGTGGCCTTTTGCCCGTTTTGTGGCAAACATTTGAGCAGATTGACGCCGATTTGTGGTTTCTGTGGTCGGTCTTTGGCGTTTTCTGAAGTACGTACAACGTGAATCAGCTGTACCATTGGTTAGCGGCTGCTAACTTTCTAACTGAAGAAAAGAAGGACATTGTGGCAGACTACGTCCGAAGGTATGTCATTGACCTCAACTCATCTGTAATTGACAGGTAAGTTAAATTTTCATTTGTTTTTTGTCGTTCCACCCCACCCCCCAAAAAATGAAATTTGCTTGAAATGTCTCATGGCATGTATATCTATGGTGTTACAACTGCTAGCCTATATGTCTGTCTCTCCATTCTCTGCCTTATGCTAATGTATAAATACTCAATATAACGAACAAATATAACCTTATAAACTTATAAAATATATAAACTTAAGATAATACAATTTAGGTAGTTTAATTGGTTGTTGCCGTTGGCACTACACAGCAGTGAAAGTGTTTGTGTTCACTTTGTAGATTCAAAGATGGCCTTTCAGCCCTTCAGTTTCTGACAGCACTACAGCAACACCCTTCTTTGCTGACCCCAGTTCTCTGCCACTCTGAAAAGCGACTAACTGGCTTTGACATTGAGAGACTCTTTACACCTGACGTCAGCCCTGCATTTGCATTTAGGCTACTGTCCTGATTAGTTGGATCTGCAGAGTATGTACTGGAAGCCAATAAATAAAATTCCTGAACAACATTTAGGGCTTGTTGTTATTGATATGCTCCGTAAGGTATCCCAGAGGGGGCTGCTAAATAAAACACCTGATTATTAAATTCATGTTTCAGCTCCCGTTTTTCTTTCAGGCAGCCTCTGGGACACCTGGAGTGGTCAGGGCTACTTGCTGCCTGGGTTTGGACACGCCTGGTTCAAAGCCTGACATAAAAGGCACAACATCAAAGACTAAAGCTCTACTCCTAAACATAAATCCTAATATACTTAAACTATCTACTTGTGTTAGTGAAACAGCATAACAGAATAACATAAGAGAAGCTGCTAAAGTGATCTACATTTTAAACAAAAAAGTAAGAACAGGAAGACCAATGGAGAAGATACAGGAAGAGAACAAAAAGCTGCTGAGGTCAGTGACGGAGCTTCAGCATGAAGTCAGGCAGCTAAAAGAACAGCTGGCTGAGAAGGACGAGCAGTTGAGCCGGAGCACCAAAAGGCGCCAGATAAGAACAGTGGCTCATATGGACACCCTGACCCAGCTGAACCAGGCAAGGGCTGATCTCACAGTCAGCCAAGAGAAGTGCGCTGATCTGGAGGAGAAGTTGCTTAGTGGAACCAATGACAGCCACCAGAGTCCGGAGCACGGAGACCACGTAGAGCTCTCCAAGGAAGAAGAGGCTCTGAAACTGCAATTCTCAGAAAAAGAACAGCAGATGGAGGCGTGGATGAGGCAGAGGCTCATTGGCGTGCAGGAAGAATTCCAGAGGAAGCTCTTGGAGGAGAAAGTGAAGGACCAGCGTGAGATGCGTGAGAGAGAGGAGAGGCTGAGACAGCAGCTTGAGAGAGGGATGAGGGAAGAGAGGGACGACTGCTTGAAGAAGCAGCTGACCACGTTGATCGAGTCCTGGCAGACCGAAGCTCAGCGGTGGAGAAACCACCAGTCGGAGCTGGAGGAGAAACTCCACGAACAAGAGACCCTGCGCAAACAGCAAGAGGAGGAGAGGAAGCAGGAAACTGAGCGCTTCCAAGAGAACTTCCAGCAGCTTTGGGTAAGCAGCCGCAGATTTGTTTGTCCCGTCACTCCTGGTTTTGGAAGTTTAAATGTGTGGATGTGAAAACTAAAACCAATTCCTCCTTTCATCAGAACTACATTGAAAAGAAGGAGAAAAAGAAGAAGGAGAAAGGGGTCTGGAGCAGGATTCTAAAATTTTGGAAAAAGTGAACCCCAACACTTTTCCTTGCTTCCTGCCCTCAGTAGTTTTCCACTCTACCTGTCAGCCACTCCCACCTCATCAGGCCAACTCCACTCACCTGTCGGCTCCGCTGCAGCTCATCCCAGACCTGCCTGTCTTCATCCTGCCCGCCTCGCCTGTTCCCCAGGAAACCTGCCTGCTTCCTGTCTCCGACCACGCACTCTGCCTCCGTGGCTCCAGCTATAATCTGCTTCCCCGGCTTCGACTCCTCTGCCTGGCCTCGACTCGTCTGACGCTCGCCGCTCATCGGTACCTCTGCCTTGCCGCCCGGCTCTGGACCCTCCCCTCGGCCGTTCCACCAAGAGTAAACCCATTCCCTTCCCCTAATCCTAAACCCAGAGGCTCCTTTTGGGCCACTGGTCTGAAGAAGACTGTTTCCTGAAATCACGGGGCTTCATAAATGCAGAAGTTGTCCTGGAAAAAATGTTCTATGTATCTAATGGCTTTTAGTTTTTGGGGATTTTTTTATGCTGAAGTAATTCACAACATAATTGTGGGATCCTAAAATGAGTTTTTCCATTAATATTGTAATTCAATAATTTCAGACTGCTCAAATTATTTGCATCCTTATTTGAAAATGTAAAAAATGCAAACACTCTTTGAATCCAGCAGAAGATGAAGGTGTTCACACCCCCATGTGCATCTGCTTTCATTTATTTTATGCATTCTGTCATTTTTGCCATTTTCTGTTATAATTAAAATACATTGAAACAATCAAGCGTTTCCTTCAAAATAGTCAACAGGGTCGCAAGAAGCGTGTGGAAAAACCATTGCGCAAAATAACTGCCCATGAACTGAGAAAAGTCAAGCGTGCAGCTGCCAAGATGCCACTTGCCATCAGTTTTGCCATATTTCAGAGCTGCAACATCACTGGAGTGCCCAAAAGCACAAGTGAGCAATACTCAGAGACATGGCCAAGGTAAGAAAGGCTAAAAAACGACCACCACTGAACAAGACACAAGCTGAAAAGTCAAGACTGGGCCAAGAAATATCTCAAGACTGATTTTTCAAGGGTTTTATGGACTGATGAAATGAGAGTGAGTCTTGATGGGCCAGATGGATGGGCCCGTGGCTGGATCGGTAAAGGGCAGACAGCTCCAGTCCGACTCAGACGCCAGCAAGGTGGAGGTGGGGTACTGATATGGGCTGGTATCATCAAAGATGAGCTTGTGGGGCCTTTTCGGCTTGAGGATGGATTAAAGCTCAACTCCCAGTCCTCCTGCCAGTTTCTGGAAGACACCTTCTTTAAGCAGTGGTACAGGAAGAAGTCTGCATCCTTCAAGAAAAACATGATTTTCATGCAGGACAATGCTCCATCACACGCATCCAAGTGCTCCACAGCCTGGCTGGCAAGAAAGGGCCTAAAAGAAGAAAAACTAATGACATGGCCTCCTTGTTCACCTGATCTGAACCCCACAGAGAACCTGTGGTCCCTCATCAAATGTGAGATTTACAAGGAGGGAAAACAGTGTCTGGGAGGCTGTGGTTGCTGCTGCACGCAATGTTGATCGTGAACAGATCAAAACACCGACAGAATCCATGGATGGCAGGCTTTTGAGTGTGTTTGCAAAGAAAGGTGGCTATACTGGTCACTGATTTGTTTTTGAATGTCAGAAATGTATATTTGTGATTGTTGAGCTGTTATATTGGTTTCCCTGGTGAAAATAAATAATTGAAATGGGTATATATTCGTTTTTTGTTAAGTTGCCTAATAATTATGCGCAAAGTAATAGTCACCTGCACACAGATATCCTCCTAAAGTAGCTAAAACTAAAAAAGCCCCACTCCAACTCCCAAAAATATCCAGCTTTGATATTAATGATTCTTTTGGGTTCATTAAGAACATGGCTGTTGTTCAATAATAAAATTAATCCTCAAAATTACAACTTGCCTAAAAATTCTGCACTCCCTGTAGTGCTGCTGTTCCATTGGCTGGTTCTACAGAACACTGTCTTTGATGTGCTCTGATGATGAACGGTTAAAACTTTTAAAGCCTGACAAAACCATAAAGCCTTGTCAAAGCCTGACAAAAAAGGACATTAAAGGCACAACACCAAAGACTAAAACTCTAGTCCTAAACATAAATCCTTATATACTTAAACTATCTACTTGTGTTAGTGAAACAGCATAACAGAATAACATTACAGAAGCTGCTAAAGTGATCTACATTTTAAACAAAAAAGTAAGAACAGGAAGACCAATGGAGAAGATACAGGAAGAGAACAAAAAGCTGCTGAGGTCAGTGACGGAGCTTCAGCATGAAGTCAGGCAGCTAAAAGAACAGCTGGCTGAGAAGGACGAGCAGTTGAGCCGGAGCACCAAAAGGCGCCAGATAAGAACAGTGGCTCATATGGACACCCTGACCCAGCTGAACCAGGCAAGGGCTGATCTCACAGTCAGCCAAGAGAAGTGCTCTGATCTGGAGGAGAAGTTGCTTAGTGGAACCAATGACAGCCACCAGAGTCCGGAGCACGGAGACCACGTAGAGCTCTCCAAGAAAGAAGAGGCTCTGAAAGTGCAATTCTCAGAAAAAGAACAGCAGATGGAGGCGTGGATGAGGCAGAGGCTCATTGGCGTGCAGGAAGAATTCCAGAGGAAGCTCCTGGAGGAGAAAGAGAAGGACCAGCATGAGATGCGTGAGAGAGAGGAGAGGCTGAGACAGCAGCTTGAGAGAGGGATGAGGGAAGAGAGGGACGACTGCTTGAAGAAGCAGCTGACCACGTTGATCGAGTCCTGGCAGACCGAAGCTCAGCGGTGGAGAAACCACCAGTCAGAGCTGGAGGAGAAACTCCACGAACAAGAGACCCTGCGCAAACAGCAAGAGGAGGAGAGGAAGCAGGAAACTGAGCGCTTCCAAGAGAACTTCCAGCAGCTTTGGGTAAGCAGCCGCAGATTTGTTTGTCCCGTCACTCCTGGTTTTGGAAGTTTAAATGTGTGGGTGTGAAAACTAAAACCAATTCCTCCTTTCATCAGAACTACATTGAAAAGAAGGAGAAAAAGAAGAAGAAGAAAGGGGTCTGGAGCAGGATTCTAAAATTTTGGAAAAAGTGAACCCCAACTCTTTTCCTTGCTTCCTGCCCTCAGTAGTTTTCCACTCTACCTGTCAGCCACTCCCACCTCATCAGGCCAACTCCACTCACCTGTCGGCTCCGCTGCAGCTCATCCCAGACCTGCCTGTCTTCATCCTGCCCGCCTCGCCTGTTCCCCAGGAAACCTGCCTGCTTCCTGTCTCCGACCACGCACTCTGCCTCCGTGGCTCCAGCTATAATCTGCTTCCCCGGCTTCGACTCCTCTGCCTGGCCTCGACTCGTCTGACGCTCGCCGCTCATCGGTACCTCTGCCTTGCCGCCCGGCTCTCGACCCTCCCCTCGGCCGTTCCACCAAGAGTAAACCCATTCCCTTCCCCTAATCCTAAACCCAGAGGCTCCTTTTGGGCCACTGGTCTGAAGAAGACTGTTTCCTGAAATCACGGGGCTTCATAAATGCAGAAGTTGTCCTGGAAAAAATGTTCTATGTATCTAATGGCTTTTAGTTTTTGGGGATTTTTTTATGCTGAAGTAATTCACAACATAATTGTGGGATCCTAAAATGAGTTTTTCCATTAATATTGTAATTCAATAATTTCAGACTGCTCAAATTATTTGCATCCTTATTTGAAAATGTAAAAAATGCAAACACTCTTTGAATCCAGCAGAAGATGAAGGTGTTCACACCCCCATGTGCATCTGCTTTCATTTATTTTATGCATTCTGTCATTTTTGCCATTTTCTGTTATAATTAAAATACATTGAAACAATCAAGCGTTTCCTTCAAAATAGTCAACAGGGTCGCAAGAAGCGTGTGGAAAAACCATTGCGCAAAATAACTGCCCATGAACTGAGAAAAGTCAAGCGTGCAGCTGCCAAGATGCCACTTGCCATCAGTTTTGCCATATTTCAGAGCTGCAACATCACTGGAGTGCCCAAAAGCACAAGTGAGCAATACTCAGAGACATGGCCAAGGTAAGAAAGGCTAAAAAACGACCACCACTGAACAAGACACAAGCTGAAAAGTCAAGACTGGGCCAAGAAATATCTCAAGACTGATTTTTCAAGGGTTTTATGGACTGATGAAATGAGAGTGAGTCTTGATGGGCCAGATGGATGGGCCCGTGGCTGGATCGGTAAAGGGCAGACAGCTCCAGTCCGACTCAGACGCCAGCAAGGTGGAGGTGGGGTACTGATATGGGCTGGTATCATCAAAGATGAGCTTGTGGGGCCTTTTCGGCTTGAGGATGGATTAAAGCTCAACTCCCAGTCCTCCTGCCAGTTTCTGGAAGACACCTTCTTTAAGCAGTGGTACAGGAACAAGTCTGCATCCTTCAAGAAAAACATGATTTTCATGCAGGACAATGCTCCATCACACGCATCCAAGTGCTCCACAGCCTGGCTGGCAAGAAAGGGCCTAAAAGAAGAAAAACTAATGACATGGCCTCCTTGTTCACCTGATCTGAACCCCACAGAGAACCTGTGGTCCCTCATCAAATGTGAGATTTACAAGGAGGGAAAACAGTGTCTGGGAGGCTGTGGTTGCTGCTGCACGCAATGTTGATCGTGAACAGATCAAAACACCGACAGAATCCATGGATGGCAGGCTTTTGAGTGTGTTTGCAAAGAAAGGTGGCTATACTGGTCACTGATTTGTTTTTGAATGTCAGAAATGTATATTTGTGATTGTTGAGCTGTTATATTGGTTTCCCTGGTGAAAATAAATAATTGAAATGGGTATATATTCGTTTTTTGTTAAGTTGCCTAATAATTATGCGCAAAGTAATAGTCACCTGCACACAGATATCCTCCTAAAGTAGCTAAAACTAAAAAAGCCCCACTCCAACTCCCAAAAATATCCAGCTTTGATATTAATGATTCTTTTGGGTTCATTAAGAACATGGCTGTTGTTCAATAATAAAATTAATCCTCAAAATTACAACTTGCCTAAAAATTCTGCACTCCCTGTAGTGCTGCTGTTCCATTGGCTGGTTCTACAGAACACTGTCTTTGATGTGCTCTGATGATGAACGGTTAAAACTTTTAAAGCCTGACAAAACCATAAAGCCTTGTCAAAGCCTGACAAAAAAGGACATTAAAGGCACAACACCAAAGACTAAAACTCTAGTCCTAAACATAAATCCTTATATACTTAAACTATCTACTTGTGTTAGTGAAACAGCATAACAGAATAACATAACAGAAGCTGCTAAAGTGATCTACATTTTAAACAGAAAAGTAAGAACAGGAAGGCCAATGGAGAAGATACAGGAAGAGAACAAAAAGCTGCTGAGGTCAGTGACGGAGCTTCAGCATGAAGTCAGGCAGCTAAAAGAACAGCTGGCTGAGAAGGACGAGCAGTTGAGCCGGAGCACCAAAAGGCGCCAGATAAGAACAGTGGCTCATATGGACGCCCTGACCCAGCTGAACCAGGCAAGGGCTGATCTCACAGTCAGCCAAGAGAAGTGCGCTGATCTGGAGGAGAAGTTGCTTAGTGGAACCAATGACAGCCACCAGAGTCCGGAGCACGGAGACCACGTAGAGCTCTCCAAGAAAGAAGAGGCTCTGAAACTGCAATTCTCAGAAAAAGAACAGCAGATGGAGGCGTGGATGAGGCAGAGGCTCATTGGCGTGCAGGAAGAATTCCAGAGGAAGCTCTTGGAGGAGAGAGAGAAGGACCAGCATGAGATGCGTGAGAGAGAGGAGAGGCTGAGACAGCAGCTTGAGAGAGGGATGAGGGAAGAGAGGGACGACTGCTTGAAGAAGCAGCTGACCACGTTGATCGAGTCCTGGCAGACCGAAGCTCAGCGGTGGAGAAACCACCAGTCAGAGCTGGAGGAGAAACTCCACGAACAAGAGACCCTGCGCAAACAGCAAGAGGAGGAGAGGAAGCAGGAAACTGAGCGCTTCCAAGAGAACTTCCAGCAGCTTTGGGTAAGCAGCCGCAGATTTGTTTGTCCCGTCACTCCTGGTTTTGGAAGTTTAAATGTGTGGGTGTGAAAACTAAAACCAATTCCTCCTTTCATCAGAACTACATTGAAAAGAAGGAGAAAAAGAAGAAGAAGAAAGGGGTCTGGAGCAGGATTCTAAAATTTTGGAAAAAGTGAACCCCAACTCTTTTCCTTGCTTCCTGCCCTCAGTAGTTTTCCACTCTACCTGTCAGCCACTCCCACCTCATCAGGCCAACTCCACTCACCTGTCGGCTCCGCTGCAGCTCATCCCAGACCTGCCGGTCTTCATCCTGCCTCCCTCGCCTGTTCCCCAGGAAACCTGCCTGCTTCCTGTCTCCGACCACGCACTCTGCCTCCGTGCCTCCAGCTATAATCTGCTTCCCCGGCTTCGACTCCTCTGCCTGGCCTCGACTCGTCTGCCGCTCGCCCCTCATCGGTACCTCTGCCTTGCCGCCCGGCTCTGGACCCCTCCCCTCGGCCGTTCCACCAAGAGTAAACCCATTCCCTTCCCCTAATCCTAAACCCAGAGGCTCCTTTTGGGCCACTGGTCTGAAGAAGACTGTTTCCTGAAATCACGGGGCTTCATAAATGCAGAAGTTGTCCTGGAACAAATGTTCTATGTATCTAATGGCTTTTAGTTTTGGGGGATTTTTTTATGCTGAAGTAATTCACAACATAATTGTGGGATCCTAAAGTGAGTTTTTCCATTAATATTGTAATTCAATAATTTCAGACAGCTCAAATTATTTGCATCCTTATTTAAAAATGTAAAAAATGCAAACACTCTTTGAATCCAGCAGAAGATGAAGGTGTTCACACCCCCATGTGTATCTGCTTTCATTTATTTTATGCATTCTGTCATTTTTGCCATTTTCTGTTATAATTAAAATACATTGATATTTTATTGTGCTAGTCATTTTACCATTCAATCAGTGCATCCTTTTAAGTCCATCTCCAGCAAAATGAATAATTACCACAGAGATTCGACTGAATATTGAAGGGGGAAAAAAAGGTCACATGATCCTAATTTTAAAAATATTCCACTAAACAACTTAATTGGTTGCCCCCATGATTGTTTCTAAGCTGACTATAGATACACTGATCAGTACCGCATTACAGTTTATTCTTGTACTCAAGATTTGTTGCACTCTACAGCATTTAATGTACACAGGATAAAGGTAGAGACTACACTGTAGTACATGCATGATGACATCACACTGTGAAATCTCTGGTGTGGACGTTCCATTGTTCCCCTGCAGGTTCCCCCTCAGACACAGAAAAGTGTCCCAAGGAGCACAGAGGCAACACCCATCAGGCAGCTGATCTTCAAACCAACCATCAGAAAATAACGCTGCAGTAGACGACTGTTCAACGTACGATCACAACAGTTCTTAAGGCAGAAACATCTTGGAGAGGAAGATGAAGGATGAAGCAACAATGAGGCTCAATTTTGGAGAGGAACGATGAAGGCGTTTAACGTAACGTGTTTTAAATGATCAGGTAGTGTGTTGTTCTTTCCTGTCTGTTCAACCAACACATGAATGTTAATCTTGTAAGATCATCATTTCATAACAAATCTTAATTTACTGTATAAGAAAAGATATCTGTAAATAATAATTTTTAAAAAAAGCACCGACATGGTACTGCAAAAACTTTCTCCTGTCATGCTAACTGCTTTAAAGGGGCATCATGGGAAATGATGTCACATGATCATATCAGCCACACCCACATCTGTACAATAAAGCAGATTCAATGCCTTATAAATTGATTATTTAACTGGTATGGTGATCTTAGACTATTTTTGTCAAAATAGGGAATAAAATTGAGTTTGGCACAAAGTCTGGGGGAGAAGGAACAGAGCGCAGATCTTCTAAAGGCGGCACGTGAAGACAGTCATCATAAAACAAACCACTGAACAATCATTGACTGCATACGTGAATTTAAAAATAATAAAAGGAGCCCCACAAAACTGCACAGCTTTAATATTCCACCTTTTTCTCAATCTCTTGGCAGCTTGTGTCTCCAGTCTGAGGGGGCCGAAGACACGTCACATGATTTTTGTGCTTGTTGCGTCATGTGTGAGTTGGTTTGGAGCAAAGTTTTGTGCCATCGGGGAGGACGGAGATGATCCCTCCATCGCGCGGCCACCGTGAATATCATATAAAAATGTATGGCGAGAGTTCCAAAAGTGAGGTCAAGGGAGGAAGCAGCACCTGCTCTCACGTTGTGAAGAACTCGAGCCACGCTGACCCAAATATTCCAGCAGATATATGCCAGTTTTAGTCCCAGCCATCACAGCCTTCACTGCAACGATCACGGTTTACTTTTCCTTCATCTCCACTTCCATGAATGGGTCTGTGTATAATTACTTGGTGTCTTACAGTTTCATTGTATTGACTGACTGTAAAAATATAGTTATGCTGCTCTATTACCCATAATAACTGATGCACTTTTATACAGGAAGTTCCTGTTTGGTATGGCTTGCAAACACGTATCTGTGATGGAGAATGTGTTCTCAACACTGTTGCTGTTGTATTAAGTTGGTTTTAATGGTCCGTTAGGTTCTCTAAACTTGACTGACACGCTCATCGCCACCACATGGCAGCACTCACACTAGGATTCAGTGGCTTCACTTTGGTAGCGCAGGCGTGAGAGGCTCGTCGTCCATCCTCACGTTAGCGGTGGCAACAAGCGACTGATTTTCTTTGATAGGAGTATAAACACAGGCAGGGCTGTGGTTGGCTGCAGCCTGCAGGAGCTCTTCACCATCAGGGCTGCAGGCCATTTGTACAGAGCGCTCAGATCATGGTAGTATTGTGCCGTTTGAGCTGGAAGCAGCAGGAGGAAGATCACATTTAGATCTCCTTGATCGTCCGTTCAGAGGGCCGGTACTCCTCCCTGCCTTTAGAGGAAGACAGGTAGAAGGACTGGGTCTTGCGTTTTAGGCGAGCTCGCTTGTTGGCCAGTGACAGGCTGTGCTTGCTGGAGGCGATAATGTCAGTGATGAACTTCTTGCAGTCCACACACACCTCCATGCTGGCCCAGTCTTCCGTCATCTCGGGAGGAAGCTCCAGTTCATCGTGAGATTTGAGGGAGCCGTGTTTTGATAACCTACAGGGAAGAGAGAAAAGGGATTAGAACACGTCTTTCTGCATTGAGCTGCTGGACATGTGTTGCAAGTCTGTATGGCAGCTTGTTAACTTTTACTGTCATTTATAAACATACTGTAGTGATATTTGAATCCATTTAATTGTGATGTACAGCCTAAGCAGCTGTGGGTGCTGCTCTTACTTGGACATGGTCTTCTGAATGCCATGGCGCTGTTGGCTCGTGGAGGATTTCTCAGATTTGGCAGCACCTACAGATCCAGTGGGTTTTCCAGCTCCTTTAGATGCTTCTGTTTTGCCTCCTTTGAATGTGCTCGGCTCAACATGGTCTCCAAGTCCTGGCAGACCAGACCCTCCGGCCGAAGACAGCGCCTGCCCGACGGCAGCGATGGCGGCGAGCTTGTCCCTGGGCAG
The DNA here is from genome assembly GCF_901000725.2 of Takifugu rubripes. NCBI lineage: Eukaryota > Metazoa > Chordata > Actinopteri > Tetraodontiformes > Tetraodontidae > Takifugu > Takifugu rubripes. The sequence continues at coordinate 6,887,380 of NC_042291.1, read as the reverse complement.
AGTTTTTGTCGAGCCAATGGAGTAGATGGGTAAGCTGGAATAAGGTTTAGACGGGAGCCGCATCTGTGAGACAGGGGAGAAGAACCAGAATGACAACTGAGTAGAAGGAATATGAAGAGGATCACCACTGGACATGGATCCCAGTTAGAACAAGATTTGCAAAACAAATAATAACCAACACACCTTTTTGCAGCACTGTGAACACACAGGCCTGTAAGGAAAAGGGAAGAGACGACAGGATGCAGAATTAGACTATTTTCATCATTATTTGCGTCTTTGAAGGTTGACAATAATCTGAAATGTGTTACTTTTTGCAGAACTGGCAGATGTAGGACCACGTGAAGAGGGAAAACCTCTTGGTTCGACAACAGAAGCAAAGCTGCGGTTAAAAAAAAAGCATAAACTCAATGATGAAGAAAACAATTCAAACTCTGCTACAAGCACGAGTGTCATTAAAAACCACCTTTCCCTTCTTCATGGCGTTGTAGACGTCTTTGTACTGCTGGAACTTCTCCAGCTCTGCCTTCACCAGCACCTGTCTGATGTGCATCACCTCCTCCACGGTCAGGGACAGACACTCCACAGGGAAACAGAACTCCTCCTGCACCGACACACACAGTCATCAGATATGCCTCCAATTTCACCCAACCAGGACAGACAGCAGCTGAAAGCCCCCCCCCTCCTGCTCACCAGCGACTTCGAACTCTGCTTGGTGGGCGGCTGAAACTGGCGGACGTTGGTCGGGGTTTCTTTCTCGATGGAGTGCCTCCTCTGGGGGGTCTGACGCCTCTCCGGCTGGGGTGTCGAGGAAATGGGCAGGAACATGGGGGGGGCTGGTGTTCAAAGGAGGACAAAATAAAATCTTCAGAATGAATTTTATGGCAATAAATTTTAGGTTTTTAACAGTTTCTAGTAGAAGATAAATGCTAATATTTCAGGCTAATTGTGTAAGCATTTTCTTTCTGATTGCCTTAAATCATGTCTACGGACTGTAACGGCCTGTATACACACTTTTCTTCCCCACTGCTGACTCTGGGGACGTATCATCCATCAGCGATGTCGCCACGCTGGAGCTGCTGACTGATGTGCGTCCTAAAAACTCATCCTGGATTAGAAGCACAAACATTTTGACCACCTTTCACTCGGCGCAGCCGACAAGCAAAAAACAGCCCCAAAGGCTCAAACTTGGACTGACGTCAGAGTCGGAGCTGTCCAGCTCGGCCAGGCTGGGAGCCTTCAGGAGCTTCTTCCTCTGGGGTACTGACTGAGACCCGGAGGGTTCCGCCAGAGAGGACACATTGGCCAGGGAAAGAGTGCTGGACGTCCTCCTGCCCATGTAGGGACTGAACTCATCTGCAGAGACCCACATGGCAAAGGTCAGTCAGACAAAGGAGGAGGAAAAAACTCAAGATGAATCTTAAACATCTCCTCATATAAACTGTTCCTCTAAAGTAGATGGTTCTTTTTTTAGCCTCTGGAGAGAAGCAACTTTCCAAATCTAATTCGATGTGATGTCAAAGATTCCGTGTATATGAGGAGGTTTTAGATCCACCTTAATGTTGGAGAAGGATGAGGCAGGGTGAGTTAAGCTGGTCTGGGGGGAGGCAGCCTGGTGTTACACAGAGCATGGATGCCTGATGAAAACTCCACAATAGAACTATTGGAAATGACCTTTTCTCTGCAAAACTAGAGTGGGCCTGAATCTCTAACAGGTCAAATTCCAACTGGCTGAAGCTGGTGCTGGTGCAAAATAATTTGTAAAGAGGGTTTACACAGAGGTGGGGAAAGTGCTGGAAGTGACAGATCAGAGAGTTTCCCTTCTTCGCTCCTGTCCTGGACTCAGTATGCACATATTACATTGGTTCACAGCCAAGGAAGCAGACATACAGGACCGTGAGGTTATGGGTCAACAAGGCCCTTCAAGGCAGGGCAGCTCATACTTTACCTACTCCAGTGCGGAACAAATCCTGTGGCATACTGCGAGTAAAGCCAAAACCTGGAAGGGGACACCTCCTTTATTAAGATCACAGGATTACCTCATTTGTCTCATCATTACCTCACGAGCCTCATTTATCCCCCTCAACCCAGGACTTCTACTGTGGACCTTCACGTCTGCACACATACAGACTCTCTGAAGCATGAATGAATGGGTGTGAGGCGCTAAATGATGTGAGGATACACAAGCCTCGGCAGGAGGAACAGGACTTTGATTGGCCGCCTCAGCAGAATTCACTTATACTCATAGATCATACATCCAGATATAACGTGAAGCAGATCAGCCTCTGCTCTGATCCATCTGCACACTAATTAAACTCTGCAAAGTCACTGGGGTCACAATAAGTCTTCTGCTGATGATTCTTGAAGGCTCTTTGGTGGCTTTGCTGCCTGTGCACATTTATCACCATGCCAAGCAAAAAAATGAGCACAATTTTATACTTCCTCAGTTATTCTGGGCCGCTCGCAGGTTGCTGAAGACTGAAAATAGCAATAAAAATACCATCATGTCTAATCCTCTTTATGAAGCTTGCTTTTCCTTACTGGTTTTTTTTTGGCGTACTGTACTATGATTTTTTTCCCAGGTTCACCAACTGACTGTCAGGTCAGTCGACCTTTAACGGGCTCCTCCAACTTGACCGGTGTGTCACATCAGCCGACCACCAACCACAAATGGGGAGCGTTCGAATGAATGATCGATGGATGGATGGCGAGCGCGGGCTCAGACAGCAGACCACAACGACGGTAGGGGGGCATAAAAAATAAGGGAGCAGAAGTCAGGTAAGCAGCGGTGGGGGGTGCACTTTACCTGACGCGTCAAAACTGAAAGACATGCTAAGTGGGCGAAATACTGCAACGAGAAACAGCCATGGCATTTGACGGTTATCGACTGGCATCAAGAGGTTAATCACACCGGTTTGAGCTTTTTATCCCATAAACCTGCTGCCTGTACTGGACAACGTGCATGCAGGTGTGTGACGTACATGTTACAGCTTTGAAAATAACTGGTATCACTAGAACTGAAACCATGTCCATCTGCCACTTTTAGCAGTGTACACAAAAGGGATCCAATTGTAATTTAAGCACTGCTGGACATTTTTACAAAAGCTTGTGTGTTTAAGTCCACGTGTGCACGTGTGTGCGTTCGTACCCAGCTTTGCCCTGCGCATCTCGCCCGGCGACACGGGCCTCAGCTTCCTCTCAGCTTTGATTTCCTCCAGGATGCGTTCGTGCAGCGTGGGAGGAGGCTGCGTCTGAGGCTTCAGTTTGCGAGCAGACACCTGCGACAGGGAGCACGTGCACAATGTTGCATGAGCGCCACCGGCTGCGTCTGTCATCAGATGTGTATCAACAAGCAACCCGAGAAAGTTAAAAGCGAGCGTTTCTTCTTTATAAAGGGAAGCTTACAGGGTTGAGTGGAGGTCTTGAGCGGATGAATTCCAGGATAACTTCATGGGCACTCTTCTTCAGCCGAGGAGGGATGTCTCCATTCACCTTGACAACACAACAGAAATACAATATCTTATTTCATCTTTCTGATGTGGATCAATGTGTGACGGACAGAAATGTTCATGGTGTTTATATCTATCAATATAGAACACACTGAGCTTTTTCTAAATGTTGAATAAAATGAAGTTAGAGCAACTGAGTGGGACCACAGACGCTTCAACAAGACAGGAAAGTCAGAAAGTGCTTTCAGTTGATGTGTCGTAGGCACATTGGGGGTAGATTTCTGATGACTTAATTGCTGACATAAATATTCAACTAAAAGATTAAATACAATTGGAGAAACAAACAACAACAAAACTAGCATTCCCACTAACGTTGCTGTTACATTGGCTGGTTCTACAGAACACTGTCTTTGATGTGCTCTGATGATGAATGGTTCAAGGCGGGCATGTCCAAACCCAGTCTTTGAGGGCCACAATCCAGCCGGGTTTTCTATCCCACTGAATGCATTTCCAGCCTGGTAGGACAGAAAACCCGGCTGGATGTGGCCCCCGAGGACTGGGTTTGGACATGCCTGGTTCAAAGCCTGACAAAAAAGGACATTAAAGGCACAACATCAAAGCCTAAAACTCTAGTCCTAAACATAAATCCTAATATACTTAAACTATCTACTTGTGTTAGTGAAACAGCATAACAGCATAACATAACAGAAGCTGCTAAAGTGATCTACATTTTAAACAAAAAAGTAAGAACAGGAAGACCAATGGAGAAGATACAGGAAGAGAACAAAAAGCTGCTGAGGTCAGTGACGGAGCTTCAGCATGAAGTCAGGCAGCTAAAAGAACAGCTGGCTGAGAAGGACGAGCAGTTGAGCCGGAGCACCAAAAGGCGCCAGATAAGAACAGTGGCTCACATGGACACCCTGACCCAGCTGAACCAGGCAAGGGCTGATCTCACAGTCAGCCAAGACAAGTGCTCTGATCTGGAGGAGAAGTTGCTTAGTGGAACCAATGACAGCCACCAGAGTCCGGAGCACGGAGACCACGTAGAGCTCTCCAAGGAAGAAGAGGCTCTGAAACTGCAATTCTCAGAAAAAGAACAGCAGATGGAGGCGTGGATGAGGCAGAGGCTCATTGGCGTGCAGGAAGAATTCCAGAGGAAGCTCCTGGAGGAGAAAGAGAAGGACCAGCATGAGATGCGTGAGAGAGAGGAGAAGCTGAGACAGCAGCTTGAGAGAGGGATGAGGGAAGAGAGGGACGACTGCTTGAAGAAGCAGCTGACCACGTTGATCGAGTCCTGGCAGACCGAAGCTCAGCGGTGGAGAAAACACCAGTCGGAGCTGGAGGAGAAACTCCACGAACAAGAGACCCTGCGCAAACAGCAAGAGGAGGAGAGGAAGCAGGAAACTGAGCGCTTCCAAGAGAACTTCCAGCAGCTTTGGGTAAGCAGCCGCAGATCTGTTTGTCCCGTCACTCCTGGTTTTGGAAGTTTAAATGTGTGGATGTGAAAACTAAAACCAATTCCTCCTTTCATCAGAACTACATTGAAAAGAAGGAGAAAAAGAAGAAGAAGAAAGGGGTCTGGAGCAGGATTCTAAAATTTTGGAAAAAGTGAACCCCAACTCTTTTCCTTGCTTCCTGCCCTCAGTAGTTTTCCACTCTACCTGTCAGCCACTCCCACCTCATCAGGCCAACTCCACTCACCTGTCGGCTCCGCTGCAGCTCATCCCAGACCTGCCTGTCTTCATCCTGCCCGCCTCGCCTGTTCCCCAGGAAACCTGCCTGCTTCCTGTCTCCGACCACGCACTCTGCCTCCGTGGCTCCAGCTATAATCTGCTTCCCCGGCTTCGACTCCTCTGCCTGGCCTCGACTCGTCTGTTGCTCGTCCCTCATCGGTACCTCTGCCTTGCCGCCCGGCTCTGGACCCCTCCCCTCGGCCGTTCCACCAAGAGTAAACCCATTCCCTTCCCCTAATCCTAAACCCAGAGGCTCCTTTTGGGCCACTGGTCTGAAGAAAAGACTGCTTCCGGAAATCGCAGATCACATCCGAATTTGCTACTGTTTTTGCTGTTTTGCTGCTGACCAATTGATCCTGAGCTCAAGTGTACTGCTGTTGGGTCCATATCCACCCCGTCACACAACTCTTACATCACCAAAATATAATCGTCTATTCTTTGACACATTGTCAGCATTTCCTGAAAATTTCAGTAAAAACTGTTCAGAACGTTTTGAGGTATTTTGTTCACAGACACCGACTGTTGTATGACCTCTTTGGTGGAAGTAATAAAACAAAACTTTCTGAGGCATGAACACACACACACACACACACACACACACACTGACCATGACTTTTCGCAGTTTGTAGCGTCTGGACCTGATGTCGTCCATCAGCATCTCGTAGGGGGTGAGCTGGAACTCGATGGGCAGAGGGTTGTACTGGCGCTCCTGCACCTTCTTCAGCTTGACTCCATCCCGCAGGTTCCTCATCACCTGGACCCAGCACCGAGCCTGATGGTGTGTGGGGGGGTAACATGGATGAGAGGGGGAGCTGCTGAGCACTACACGTTTGAATGAATGACCACACAGTGATCGAAACAGCTGACTTGGGCTAAAAAAAAATCTATTTTCTAAACGAATTTTGGCGGCGGCCTGGAGACCTACCCAGTCAGCATTCTGCAGCTCGTTCAGGTCTCGGCCAGGTTCTCCTGATGACTCTTCCTCCATTTTACGGAGGTTCTGGATGTGAGAGATGGAGATTCAATATTTTAACGCCCAGGAAATGAAGGAGCTAAAAATGAAATATGAAGCATTTTTCTCCGACAGGAGCAACATCTCGTTCGACATGCATCCAATGCTGGAGGAAGGGGAAGGTCACTTCCTGGATTTGATTTGACAACAAATGTATCAGGTGACATCACAGCAGGGCCGTCTCAGGCTTTGCTGTGTAAAATGATGCGGGGGGTTGCTTGAACGGTCGCTCACGGCAACAGCTGAGCATGTGTCTGGAGTCAGAGAACAGCAGAAGATGTCTATTGATCTTGAACGCAACCCGTTTTTGTTGGAAGGGAGCGTTTTGTTTTACTCCCATTATATATGACACAGGTCTACGCCAGTTAGCTGTCGGCGTCCATCCTGGCCTCCGTCTGAACCTGAACCTGCACAACATGAGGTCATTAGTGTGTTGCAAAACACTGACAGGCTGACTGACAGCTTCTCTGGGGGGCTGAAAATGTGTTTGACGCTGTTCCTCTGAACATTAAAATCAGATTTCCTTTGTTTTTACATCTCATTCTGTTCAATTCCACAAAACTTAAATTAGATTAAAGGACAGCATTAAAACACAACTGACTGGGCTAACAGCAGACAAGGCGACAGCTCGTTCTTTTAAACAAAAAGAAAATGCGCAGTATATAGGGTATCTGTCATTTCTGTAAAGAAATGCTCATCCGGCTGCAGAGACAAAATATAGAAAACATCAATATTTTGGCCTAATCAGTGCATTTTATTTAAATGGATAACGGTGTTAAGGTTACACACAGTTGGTTCTAAAGGTCTCTCCTAGCATTGAAACTGTAATCACAATAGTAACCATGGTGTTGAAAGGGTTCACTGCTTTGTTTTTCAGGTTAAAAGTGTTGTCATCCGTCACACGTCCTCTTCTTTAGCCTTTTCTGCCCCGCAGTGAGTCCTCTCTGCTAACAGAGAGTTACGCAACCGCTCCTCTATTCATTCAGATGCATTACACACTGAGGGCATCGGCAGCATCAGTGCATACCAGGAAGGAACCCTGTCGTCTCTCTCTCTCACACACACACACACACACACACGCTTTCTCTCTCTCTTCTCACGGGAAACGTTCCAAGTCACAGCTGAGCTTCAGACCTTTGCCTGAAAACAACCAAAACACTCCCACATTTTCACGCTCACAGCCCCCAGAATGACGTGCCACACTTAAGGAATTATAACTCACTTTTGTTTGGTATGGTAATGGGAAAACAAATCATTGTGAGGGATTTTTCAGGTTTTTAACTTAATTATAGCCCGTTGCCCATTGAAAATGTCATTTTTAAGACTCTGAGCAGATACAAATTTAGTATAAGCATCAGAAGTGCAGCAGTGGCCTCCGCCTCAACTGTGCGCACACATGACCGGCAAAAGAAAAGCAGAATTAATCCTCTGTGGCATGTAGACGAGTTGAAAACACAGACCGACCTTGCAACAACCAGACCTCAGAGGGATTATGTATCATGTCGTGAGTATCAGCTGTGAGAACCTAGAAGCCCCTGGCAGCATCGGCGTGTCGTCACACACGGCCACCTCAGACGGGAGCATCTGAACAACAACCTGAACCACGTGTGACCTTATTAAATATGAGGTATTCAGCTGTTAAATATCCCGTAGATGATTGGGGTTGGTTATAAATAAGTAACCAAAACCATTTTTCGAGGTCGTGTCCATTGACTGTTATATTCAAGGACGTCACCATGGACGCGCCTTCACATCAGCGGATGTTCTCCACTCTGTCACACAGTTAACACAGAGGTCAGCACTTCTCCGCCTCTCTGCCTCCTAACCATCCAGCTCTGTACACTGGAGTTAGGTACACACCATACACGTTTGTTCTCCATTTGCCCAGCACTGATTGCGCCGAGTGCGGCGTCAGGTACAATTAAGAGTCATAACCTCCATTTGCAAATATCAAAACAGCCTCTGACCACGGGGGAGATGAGGAACCCACCTCTTTAGCACTCTTGATCTTCTCCAGGAAGGTGTGCAGCTCCCTGGTTTCTGTGTACAGAGCCCGACACACGGCCTGGTAGTGACTGGTGGCATCTGACAGTGCAGGTAGATGAGATGTGCACAGCTGTGAGAGAGCACACACACTTTCAAAACGCACCTCACCTCAATGGCGTTTAAAAGCTGGGTGTTTACATTCACGTTTGAGCTTTATCTTTTCTCGTTCACACTCACAACAATGCTGTTCATCTGTATTAAGGAAGCAAATGCGAGTTAGCGGAGCTACATTGTGACCTCGGTCAGTCTACAGCAGCGACAAGAGTAAAAGAGCAGTGGGTCAGTGGTGGGTGAGAAGTCCTTGGATGACAACAGTAACTGACAGCTAGCTTCTACTACGAGTGTGTGTGTGTGTGTGTGTGTGTGTGTGTATCTGTGTGTTATCAGGAATGCTAGACTAACGCAATCAGGGTTCGATGTATGCAAAAGATGATGTTAGTTTCCTTTATTACAAGAGCCCAGTACCTGCAGGATGTCTCTGTAGCCACTGGGGATGCTGTCAGACTCATCCTCCATCTCATCCTCTTCCTCCGTGGCCTCGTAGCCTTCGTCGGGGCAGGCGTCCCTCTCGGCCTCTACCATGTTGGTCATGAAGGCGATGAGCTCCTCCAGAGGAGCGCTGAGCTCCCGCTCCTCATTCTCCTTCAGCCCGTAATCCAGAGCCTTGTAGATCATGATCCCCAAAGACTCGATCACCTGGAAAAGCACCGGATCAGACGGATCCTCTTCACCTTCTCCGTGCGTTGTGTGAAAACAAGTGTGGATTTGTGTCTTTGTTACGTAAAACGATCCTCTGTCCTGAACAGCTGTGATGTGCCTGACCTCCCGACTCGACCTTTAAGGGAGAACTCCCTCCATCACCCGATTCACGCACGCAAACAGGCTGCCTGAGAGGCTTTGACAGATTCACACTAGAGGCAGATTACTGATCTTGTGATCAACTGACACAGAGCAAAATGGCCTCATGGTTGCACGTCTCACATGGGTTCCTGTGGATACAATCGGCCTTTTAAAGGCCGGTGGGATCTTAGAGTTCAGCCACTACGGCAGAAGCTTTACGATAACTGACGTGAACCAAAGATGGAGGCGTCACCGCCATAATGGTGATGGCTAGTTTTGGGTTTTGAAAAGCAAAACAAAATGGTTTTCACCTGAATCTTGATTTAGCAGCTTTAAGGATTTGTTTTTTGGTATTTTTGCCTTATGTTATTTTAAGACACCTCAACTAGTGAGGCAAGTTCCTCCCACAGCCCTTTCAGAAATCAAATATAATACACACTGACATGGTTCATAACGACCTTAGCACACTGATCAGGTGTGACAAACGTGGACCGGAACGTGTGCATTCATATTCCTCGTCAGCACTAATCAATCAGGTTCGGAGTTCACAAACAGGATTTCACTTCTTATCTGTCCCAATTTGTATACTTGAGGATGCTGCTGTGAAACAAATCCATTTTATCTGCACTCATTGGCTTTATGCTCAAGACAGGAAGTCTTATGGGCTGCTCCATTAACGGATTTACCGTGCAATAAGATAAATTCTAAAAATATTAATGGAAAACTAAATACGTGTGTGTGTGTGTGTGTGTGTGTCTGTGTGTCTGTGTGCGTGCGTGCGTGCGTGTGCATGTGTCTGTATATATAAATATACAAAATACTATTTTAGCTTTGCTGCTTGCAGTTTTTGGCTCTTTCGGTACAGCACATTTATGGTCGATGGAGGCGCCGCCGCCAAAGCTAAACCAAAGAACAAGAGTGGGGGAGTGAGAAGTCACACTGGGGATTATTCTGCAGCTCTGAACACTGAGACAGGACTGATGGGAGAGTTCCAGGGGAGGAAGCCAGACAGCACAGAAACCACCGGAGGAGGGGGAAGGGGTGTGACCTGAGACACTGGAGAAAATCACTGATCAAAGCATGGGGGGGGGGGGGGGGGGGCGACGAGGCAGGCACATCAGGGGGTCAAGGGGGAGGAGACAGGTGAGGTGGGAAACAGAGATCCAGACCAGACCCACCCACCCTCCCACAACACATTAGAGCTGAGGTTCCTGCGGCAGGGAATGGCTGAATGCCACCTCTTTGTCTGGACCACAGTAACTGCAGGCAGGCAGGCAGACAGACAGACAGGCAGGCAGGCAGGCAGACAGACAGACAGGCAGGCAGGCAGGCAGGCAGGCAGGCAGGCAGGCAGGCAGGCAGGCAGACAGGCAGGCAGGCAGGCAGACAGGCAGGCAGGCAGACAGACAGACAGGCAGGCAGGCAGGCAGGCAGGCAGGCAGGCAGACAGACAGGCAGGCAGGCAGGCAGGCAGGCAGGCAGGCAGGCAGACAGACAGGCAGGCAGGCAGGCAGGCAGGCAGGCAGGCAGGCAGACAGACAGGCAGGCAGGCAGGCAGACAGACAGACAGGCAGGCAGGCAGGCAGGCAGGCAGGCAGGCAGGCAGACAGACAGACAGGCAGGCAGGCAGGCAGGCAGACAGACAGGCAGACAGACAGGCAGGCAGGCAGGCAGAGAGACAGACGGACAGACGGACAGACAGACAGAAACTGCAGGGAAAATTTAAAAAAGGCGTGGAAATAGTGGCTCACTGCATCAGGCATCATCCTCCACAGTATCTGAGTTAAACTGAAGGGAATCCACTTACCCTAAAATAAATCTAATGAATCAATATGGATAAACAATCCTGCCGGTTGTAAAATATCAGGCGGGGCCATCGTGGAAGGATGGAGGGCATCCAACAAACCTAACCTGATCAAAAGGATGGTCTGGATAATTGACTCTTTATCAGTTTAAAAGCAAAATTGTTGGACCTAATAACATTATCTTCACTCCATCTCTAGTGATGCTCAGGAAATTTCTCTGAGAGAGACATGGAGTGCACGTCTTTACATTTTTTCGTGACCAGGCCCAACCTAGAACAATTCTGAGACTACTTGTGAATTGCTCTCTGTTATTTGGACTGAAAACAGGAGAATTACCACTGGGATCATTGACACTGCACATTTGCTCTGAGCCAGAGCGACGTTTACGGCCACATGGAGTCCACACAGAAGTGATGCACAGATAATGTGTGCCAGCGTTGGCTGCCCGTGCTCATCTAGCTTTAAGCTAATTCAACACCGTACACGTGCAGCAAAAAGCAGCAAAAAGCTGCCACAACTTAGCAGTTTTTGACAGTGATTTTGAATTGTGAGTGTTCATTTCTAGTGCAAAGCTGCTTAAGGCAGCTTTGTCTATGCAGTTTCACGTTCTCTGCCTGCACAGTCCGTCTGTTATCACAGCCACGTCGCTCCAGAGCCCCTGGGGCAACGATAATGTGCAGCCCTACGTGAATTATCAATAGTATTGGTGAAATTATCATTTTGGCAGACTCCGGATCCACCACAGAGTACTACTGTAGCACAAAAACAAAGGAACGCTTCCTTTCTCATCACATTCCCACATCAATTATTCCATGGCGTCCCAGCTGTCGCCCAGTCCAGCAACCCTCTGTGAGTTTGGAGGACTCGACGCTGTAATGTGGGCGACGGTTGGAGACGCACAGTGGAAAATGGCAGGTTGCGATACATGCATTACATCCAAAACCCAACTGAAGCTATTTTAAAATCACACTGAAAAGCGAAGATGGATTCTGATCTTGGAATCTCTTATTATTATCAAGATGCTATTAAAAGTCCAATATTGAACTTAAGGTGCCAGCTTATTGGTCCTGTTAGCGGTCTTTATGCAGAGCTAAGCTCATTAGATTCTGGCTCTGGGCAAAACATTTCTAAGGTAGCACGGAGCACAAATCTCTCCAAGCATGTGGTCAGGAAAAACATGGAAGTAAAGCAGATTTACAGCGCAGTTACTCACCTCTGTTGTTGTGCAAGGGCTGTATTTACCTGCAGGGACACAGGAAAGCACCAGTCAGACACACAGCAGCTGTAAGCATGAAGCAGCTTAAACACGTGCCTGATCACAATGTCTGCAGGAAAAAGTACAGCCCGGCTAATGCATCTGAAGGTTGAGGGGAGCGTATGGTTTATGCACTATGGCCTTGTTTGAGTCCTCAGTGCCACTTTTCACTGCAATCTTCAGGGGAAAAGCTCAGTCTGAAGTGTGTCGACGGAAAAAAAGTCAATGAAAATGCCAACAGACATTTCCAACCAGCCAAGAAAATTACAATAAATCAACCAACTAAAAAAAGTCAGAGGTGATAAGTCTAAGTTTAAGGAGGGCGTGGCTGTACACTGACACATTTTGGATTTTATTATGGACCCCTCTTCTATAGTGAAACTGGGTCGGTGAGTAAAATCCAGTAAAGAAACTGGGCCAGTGTTAATAAAAAATGCTTCTTCATCTCCAGCTGCTGTAGTACGCAGAGAACCTTGTGACCAATGACGACAAAACCCCGTGATTGTGTTCCCTTGAGAAAAGATCCCCCTGTTAGATGTTTCCCCAGCCCAGCTTTTACCTCATGAAGACACATTATGTGAACAAACAGCCTTTTTTGTACTGAAACACGCAGCTCTGACATCACCGAGGCGTCAGAAGGTCTGAATTCCACGAGGAAGCTTTGTGACACGTCCGCTTACGGACAGTGGCGCTTCTGTACCTGTACAAGAACCGTCGATGGGGAAAACATGCAGCATGCCTCATGGTGATCGGAATTTCCCCCGAGGATCATAAAAACAAACAATAACCTTGTGCTGGATGTTGACGTCTTTCTCTTTCTGGCGTCTCAATAATGGAGCCGAGTCCGTCCATCTGTCGGGAGCCAATTATTTACGCCGCTAATGAACGGCTGGCAACGCTCAAACCGTCGAAGTGAGATGTGAGAACATGCCGACATTACGTGAGGGAAGAGCCACAATCCTGCTGCTTTCACAGCTTTAGATGGGAGACGTTACAGTAGCCATCAGAGCGCACCTCTCATCTGGCACTGAGCCTCGAAACTAGATACATTTAAATGTAAAGTGGTCCTTCGGCCACTCCATCTTGTTTGGTTGCTCGTGTCAGGATTGTTCATCTGAAGAACTTTGCCAAAGGACCCACTGAATGTTATTTCCTTTTATCTGACACCTTTAAGCAGCTCTGGGAAGTCTGCACAGTTAAATAAGAGAGGTATAAAAGCCCGGACCCCACCCCTGTGATGGTTGCCGGCGTGCGCCTAAAAATATCCCATTCATGCGGAGCAACTAGACCTACAGGCCACAGCATCATCATCGGCGTTGTCTTCAGCATCATCATCATCATCATCATCGCAGCTGTGCCGCTCAGATTTGCTCAGGAAACTTGATTGTGCGACGCACTCGCTGCATTTATTAAATCATAATCCAAAGCACTGACTCAGCACGGCCCTGTCTCGCACGTCCAGCGTCCCTGAGGCCGTCCTCTCATCCATCAAAGACGAGGACGGAGAGGCTGACAACAGATCTGTGTTACGTGCGTTTTGAACGTGTTTTCACACATACACAAACACACACATACACACACACACACACCTATATTTGATCAGACTGCTTTCCTGATAGGATTATACATGCACGTGCCTTCAAAGAGGGGGAAATCAGTGAAAACATCTGGAGAACCATGAGACTGGGAGCAGTGGGGGGTCTCCACTGGTATTCTTTTGTTTACTGGTGATGGGGTCAAGTGTGAAGAAGCCGAACACTATTTTACATCTTGGTGCAAATGAAGCTGGTGGGCATTAGGTTCAAATAAATACTCTCATTATAAGTGCCTGCATGGGCCTTGAAATCCCTTCGGAATATGTGAGGACCACAACAAGAGCTCAGCTCCGTCATGGCCACGATTTCTGTTTTAAGGCGGATTCCCTCTTAATAAGGTTTTACCTTCACAGTCCTGGTGTTCCACCCTCACGGAGCCGTCTTTCTGTATCCCAACATCCCCCGGTCCGGAGATCCTCCTCGGAAGCGCCGCAGAGGACGCGCCGGTGGTGGCGGCCGCGGAGGATCTCCTCCTGCCCCGCTGCTCCTTCGCCAGCGTCCGGCAGCACTGGTAACACACGGCCCAAGCCTGCTCCTCGTTGATGGGCTGACTGTAAAGTCTCAAGATGTCCTCCAACGACAGGCAGTCCTCGGTGGGTTCGTTGGGCGAATTCATCGTGTGGTGGCGCCGCTGCTCCTCCCGGTGAGCGGCCGCAGCAGCATCCGTCAGCCCCGTTTGGTCCCCGCGGCGGCGCTCGGCCATCCTTTCATTATGTCAGCGCAGGAGGCCCGATGAAGAGAGCAGGTCCAAGGCCGGAGGACCTGGAGGCATGGAGGCTTCCCTCTGCAGCGGCGGCACCGGGGCTGATTCCCCGCGAGGGTCACGGATGAGCGGCGGTCATGAGGCGGTGGGGGTGATTATTGCCTTCTTTTGCGTGCGCACGTCTGTGTGCGCTGTGTGCGTGTGTCTCACATCAGCACCGAGCGATCCAGGCGCACTCCTTTATCACATGACTCATAACACACGCAAGTACACACTCACACACACACACTCACACACACACACACACACACACACACATTAAAAGGCAATTCATTTCAAATGCATATTTATGTCACACTGAGGTAATGCATACGGACAAATACAATATTTGACAAATGTAAATTAAATGGATCACTATTAATTATTGAAACAAATACGGTCGCTGTAATTATTTACAATAATTCTTATATTAAGATTACATATAGATTATATAAGATGTACTACTATAGTCAGCTTTTATTTTTAGACAGACGGACGGACAGATAGATAATTCCAGATAGTGTGTGTGTGTGTGTATGTGTACAGATTTCCCTGAACCAGCCTGTGGCTCTGCATGTGATAAGTCATCACAAGTTTTCACGCTGGATTGTTTTTACTATTCAGACGCTGTCTGCGTGTCCCATTAATCTGCAACTAACTAGTAATTCTAATTTCAATATAAGGGGAAAGACAAACATGTCCTTTTAGATATATTCACACACACCTCCAGCAGATTTATTTGTCCATCAATCATGTTTAATGACTCAATGGATTACACAATAATTAGATCTCTTCTGACAGCAAATATACACAACATGAGACAACACACACTCATATATAACATGTTTCTTGCACGGCATATGCAAGGATTGATCTTCAAAACATAGATCTGGTTGCCATGGGCACAGGGCCCACGTGAGAAGAGAACCACAGTCACAGAAAATGCAGCGGTGGAAACACACCAGAACTTAGGGAATGTCACAGCCAATGTGCAACTCTGGCCTGACTCCTTTATCCGTTTGTTGCTCCTGAAGGAAATACTAAAAATAAAAGTGTAAACAAATACGATCATTTGTCCTCCCTTAGTGGTAAAAGTGATGTAAGCATTTTCAGCACAAGCAATGAACATGCGGCGCTGTCGGACAGCGACGGGGAAAGAAAGCAGAGCTTAAGAGGAAGCTTGTACCAGGGAAAACGCCACTTAGTCAACACACAAGTTAAGCACCCAATAATTTAAACTTTCAGGTCCAACAGGTTGCATTCGATCTTGTAGTAGACGTAGGGGTAATATTCCTGCTGGCTGAGGTTCAGGCCTGGGATGTCCATTGCAGACTGTAAAAGAAAAAAAGCTCCTGTTCAGGAAGAAGATGCTGTTTCTGAGACTAATGTCACGCACTGGATCTACTTGTGAACATTCTGAAATGTTTTTTGTTGTTTGGTACCAGACAGAATGGAAGCTATGAGTTAATATGTCAAAATTAAAGCACAATTAAATAAAATGCACTATAATTTCATAATCCTGCAGTTACCACGCATGGCCACAAGAGGAAGCCAACATTATTCTCTGAAGATCTACATTATTTCATAAAAACACACAAAAGAGTGATGGAATCATCATATGCAATAAAGCGTTTAGTCAAGGCTACTTAAAATACATTAATACATTTTTTAGTTGCTGCTTTGTTGCTATAGCAACTGCATTAACTGATCAGAGTACTTACGTCAATGATGGCTGCTGCACTGCTGTCCAGATGTTTGTACAGATCATTCAGCACCTCCCTCAGCTTCTTCATGGTCTTCTTGTTTGGTTGCAGGAGCATGGCCTGGAAGTTCACTGGCAGCCCATATCTGGAGAACAGACACCGATCTTTCAAAATGCTGCACGCCATTCAGCTAATGTATGTTTACACTAAGAGACTGAGCAATGTGGCGACCGCACCTTAAAACAGATTCCACAAAGACCCGCAGGGCTTTAATGTGGATCCAGGCGATGAAGGCTTCACTGAAGTTCACTTTAAGCCATCGGACAAGTGGACCCTGCAGAACAAAGTAAAGGTTGGGGAGAGGCAGACAGGTAGGCTACATTTGCTTTCAAACCCTTTACATATCTGTCAATTGGGCTTAGCAGCAACATTAAATGATGCTGAATTTGCTTAAATACAACTCAACAAAAAGCCGATCTCCTACGTATTTCCTGAGAAAAATTAAATCTGTTAAAAATCGGTTGCCATGTAGTTCCTTTCTTCGGCCACAGGAGGGCAACAAACAGTCATGTTTGTAAACCTTGACAACAGTAGAAGAGCTTGTACCTCTGCTCCTTAATCAGTTCGCTCCTTGTTTGCACATGTTGACATTCACCATGTCCCATGTCACTTAGTGTTCTGTAAACCATTTAAATGTCACCAGGCTCAAGCCTGTCAACTAAATACTTACAAACTGCTTTTTCTTGTCTGTTGAGAGCCGCGCCATCTCCTCTTTGTCGGCCTTCATCTCCTCTTCATTATACTGGAAGTCTCTCACTATGAATCTAAAACCACAAAGCCAGAAATCAGACTTCTTAAGCTCATAGAGTCACTGCCTGGTTTGTTTATTTAGCTGGAGCTTTTTGGACTTACTTGTTCTCTCTGGCTTTATGTTTGAAGTCATCAACAGCTTTCATGAACAGAGTGACGCTGTAAAGCCCACTGTCACTGTCCTCGAACAGCAGACTGCAATTTAAAAAGGCCATATCCAGAATTAACAGTGTGTGTGTGTGTGTGTATATATATATATATATGTATATATTATATTTGACCAATGTTTCAAAGATGACATCACTTACTCGGAGGATCGAGGCACCACCATCTCAGCCAGCGACTCGTACGTCTTCTGCCACTCAGTGTACGCCGTTCTGCAACAACAACTACAGGGTTAGAAACTACATCGCTAATTAAAAGTCTCAAAGTGTTGCAATGGAAAAAACAAACCTGTTTCTCAAAAATGTGCAGAGTAACAGTGAAACTCAAAAGGTTTCAAATTTATTTAATCATTATTACACATAAGAACAGCACATGACTAATGTCGCATGATAAAATTACTCACTTTGGTACAACTACTAGCAGAGTTACGAGGTACTCCGAGTTAAGCACAAAGTGTTCTTTTTTGACTATGTCGGCCAGGCTCCTGGTCAGCAGGCTCCCCCTGGTGGTACAAAACAGTGTTGCAGTAACTCAATGGCAGGTTGAGGGCTCCTCTGAAATATTGGAATTCTCCGACTCACTCTTTTCCTTTGGCCCCTTTTAAAGACACGTTATTTCTAATAAAATCATGAATTTACTTACGCATTCTTCCTTTCCAGGTTTTGAAGGTTGCCCTTCAGGTTGTTATAAGCCGATGCTCTAGTCTTCAAGTCGTTGTCTATCTGGGTAACTTGCTGTAAACAATGGGAAAACAAACACTCTAACATCTTTATTCAGAAGACTTTGAAAAAAGATTTTATTATTGCTATTATTCCTTTTGGAACAGTACCTTTGAAATTATTTCAGAGATGTTCTTCAGGGATTGTTTGATGGGATATTTTGCCATGTCCCACTGAAATCTTGTAATGTAGGTCACTAGATCCACTGGCAAAATATAAATACAGCATACTTGTATTTTAAAGTATACCACAATAATGTTATTATACTGTCGCCATGTAACTACAAAGATATAAATCCTAAGGTATTTGTCTGCTTTGAGTGGTTTTAGGTTTTTCCGGGCACAAAGGTAACAAATATGTTGAGAAATATTATGAGAAATATGGAAATTGCAGATAATAGTACTGATATTATAGCAGTACATGTTTCTAGCTTTTCTAGTACGAAAGTTTGGAGCTGGTGTGCTGCAGAAGTCACTGTACCTCCGTTAGCCAGCAGGTTCTCCTGTACTTTGTCTCGACTGTCCTCCAGCACGTCAGCCATGTACTGAGCAACCTTTTTCACCACACTGTGAACGGTGGGGAGACATCAAACACATCATGCTCAACAGAAAACATCAAACACTTTCTCAAAGACTTGTAAAACTCATTTCTAACATGGCAATGCTCGGGAGAACTTCAAAGCTGTCCACAAATATGAAATCAGGGAAAGATGTTTCCTTTTATAGCTTTATATGCTATAAATGCATGGACAAATCTAAAAAAGTAAAATGACAAACTACGGTAATGCAATCCAGCATAACTATGTTGCAAGGCTGATGTTTCACAGTCTCCTGGTATCTATAGAGGAAGCAAAGCAGGACGGTTTGTCATGGGTGGGTTTGAGCTCTGGGTGTCAACGTCACCAAAAGATGAGAAATGGCAAACATGTTTGCTGTGGATAAGTCACCAAGTATAAATATGATAATGAAATTAGCTGCCAGCCTGTCATCCAAGTGTAACTCGTCAGGTTTGGAGTGACCTGCGAGACTCAGGCTGATGTGAAATTCCTCATTGTTGCAGTGTACAGGTAGAGCTTTGGGAAGGCTAAACTGACCACATGAGGAGGCCAGAAGTGATACACAGGTTAGAAGAAATCTTTTTTATAGTCTAGAATCAGCACAGTAGCATACCTTTCCACAAAGGAGTCTAATTTGGCCAGTTCATCTGACAGGCCAACCAAGACGTCCAGCGTCCCGACCTGCATCAGAAAATAAAGAGTGAAATTTCAGTGGATTGAGGCCCTGGCCCAGAGATCTGGGTCTTTTTCAGTTGTGTCAGCAGGACTGTGTTTAAACAGTGATGTCTGGGGTTCAGTCTGCAGTGACATGCAGGGCGCCCTATGTGCTTAGGATGGCGCCTCTTTGTCCAGAGCCATTCATGCAATGCTAACAGTTCCAGGAGAGCATTACAGCCCCATGTGGGGGCAAGGTCAGTGGGGTTACTTCACCTTCAGCGCCAAAAGGAACTGAGTTGGACAAGCTAAACTGCTTCTGTCGAAAAACTTTCTCGATACCGAAACTTCAACATGCAAGCAATGGATCCGTGTACAGGCTGGGCCACATCCACACAATCCGCTAACTCTTGACAGTGGTTATAGTAGGTAAGTGGTTTCCATTAGCCTACTTTTCATGCATCAAGTGTATAATTTAAATTTTGCAACTGAAAAATTCACACCAAATAGATTAATTGATTATCAAACCAGGGCAGAATTTCTTCATATTGGAATGACATAGAAATCTACCAGAAGCAGGCAGTTAAGCCAATAAACCCTGCTAACCTTAAGGTCTGGGATGCTGAACTTATGGTTGGTCGAGAGGTTGTTTGTACGTGTGGTGGCTGCCATCATCTTGTCCCATGTCTGCTGGCACGTCTTTTCTCCCGGTGCAGAGATCAACCAAAACTCTGTCATGGTTACACTGGCACAGGAGACTGAAACAAGAACTCTTCTCAATTACAGCGGGAAAACACTTATCTGCACATGGATTACATTAAGAGGCAGGACTCCTGTTTTACTAAGCATTTAAACTCCTAAAAATATATTATGCTTAAGAAATTATGCTTAATCAACAACCGAAATAATGAGATCATCCTACACCTACACTCACTGCTCCAGTTCATTCCACACGAAGCTAACGTTATCTCCACCCCTAAAACACTGAATCAATTCTTGACGCAAAATGCTAAAAAAACAAAACATGATATGTTGATAAATTCGAATACTACAGAGCAGTATACAATCAAAATAAACCAGTATGAGGTCAAAGGAATGTAGCTTCAGGGGATTAGCCAGCAGTCCTTGTTAGCTACTTAGCTTTGGTATCAACCACATCAACATTAACACAAGAGGCAAAGCGTTTGGTACTGCAACTTCACTCACCTCTAAATACCAAAATACCACGCTGTCCGTAAAAAGAAAGTAGCAATATCCTCTCTCTAAGGTGTATTAATTTTCATAGTGGCTATTTTAAAAAAGGCAAATGAAGAGTAATGACAGCAGCATCAGTCAGCTGACCTGCAGTGGAAACCGGAAGGCCTCACGCGCTGTTCGCCTACTATTAAACAGCGACCACAGCTGGTGAACAGTGGTACTGCAGGGAGCGTTAACGTGTGATGACGTGATTCCAATAAATTTAATAATCAGGCTCAAGCGCAGGTTGGAATGATCTTTGTTAGCATGATTGCATTCTATTTTAGAAGATCGTGTCAAGACAGTTTTATTGCTAAAATGTACAAAAAATATTGTTATTGTATATTTATATAACCTTCTTTAAATAATTCCATCTCCCTTGATGAAAATAGGAATCCAAGAGCATTTTTACCTAATGAGGAGACAAACGTGGGTGGTAATTCAGCAGCATTTGAGGCCTCAGAGTAACTAAATTTAAAATTGTCAGGGTCAGATTTCCTGACATTGGGTGTCTCCTGGACAGAAGCTTTGGAAAACGCCCCCATAGGGACATGTTTATAGTTTGGTGGGTCTGGGGTTCATTGTTTGGGACACAATGCTCGGTCTGCCTGGAGCCAACCCTCGACATCAAATAGCAGGGTGAGCTTGCCCATGGCTGGCTAAAGGCCAATCTGCTGGGAAGTTATCAGGACACGCACACAGAATACAATCAGTCGGGCTACAGAACGCAGACAGTGGTGTTCACGTGTGCTGCATGTTGAAGAGAAAATGAATACAGAATAATGAATTGATATGTCATAATTAAACTGCATGCTTAATGTCCCACTCACCTGATACTTACCTGGCACAGGTGTCTTACTGGCTCGCCAGTGCTTTGCACTGTCATTTGTCTTTAAAGTGGTTTAAATTGTTAGAATTGCTGCTCCATCACACAATAAAATCCCATCTTGAGGCCATTTTTGATACTTTGATAGAAAACTGCAGGTGTGTAGGAATCATTAGTTACGCGGCAGCATCAAACCCATCAGACACTTGCTAAAGATATTGCTTTTATTTGCTTATTATTGTCCCTCACATTTATCCCAGAATAGTTGCCTGCTTGAGCAAAGATGTATTACACAGCAGACATGATTTCCTCATAATCTGTCTCTCCAGTAAACTCCATAGTGGCTACTGACAGACTTATGATGTTGCTGATTTGACTTCTTTTGTCATTTATCTTGGGTGAAAGGAAGCAATATTGTTACTGCTCGACCGGTATGAGATTTCTTGCTGTACCTCTTCACCACTTTGAAAGCTCACTATTGTTAGTACTGACAAGTGGCTTCCTTTTAAAATGGAGACACTTTACAATTAATGACGGGCGGGTTTCAATACAGATAGCAGCAAATTTGTCAAATATTTTGGGGTAATTATGACAAATATCTCAGGAACATTTGCATTCCCGCAGCTGTTTGGTTTATATCTGTTAAACTGGAGATTTGGGGTATTTGGGGTTAATCAGGTGGGGACTTTCTAAATCTGTGTGTTGATGTAATCTATTTGCAATGTTTGCAAATAAGAATTCCTGCTGCACAATGCACCCACTGGCGTATTTGCCTTCGCAGTGGGTGGTACGCATGTCTCGCCGTCTCATACCGAGTGGCTGCGGTGGCTATTCTGATCCAAACAATGGAAATCAAACATTGTGCTTTACTGGAAGCCACTTTAGATTCTATGTGTGATTAGACTAACATATACATAGTCTCATTTACTGTTGGAGAAAACAGACACAAAACACGGAACAGCTTTTGTATTGCAGCACAAGGAAAAGTCGTTGCCTCTGCTGATTTCACAATAGACTAAAAGCAATTGTTTTATTAATGCAACAAGCATTTATGTTTATTTTCCCCTAATGGGTACTTAAAGTTCACCAAACACTCAACCACTACTGTAAAACTTTTAAGGATCACGTTTATAGTGAACACATTCAGCCCGGCCCCATCTTGGATTGAAGGTTTCAAACACATATTTACATCAAAATATGATTTAATAATCCTCACACAGACCTGTAATTTTTAAAATACAGCTTGTGACAGGAAGAGATAAAAATTATCTCTCATCTTCTTGTTTGGGCCCCAATGTTTACATTAAGACAACAATTCTGGGTTTCTGCTGGTGTACTTTTCAAATACTGTATACATTAAAAAATTTAAACTCTATATTATGACTGCATTCAAATTAGCAAATTTATGTTCTAACATGATTATTGAAGCCATGATGTCATTATTCAACAATGTCAGCCTGGAGAAATGGCCCGTCTGTACTGCAGCAGGTTTTCCTTGGCACCCTCCTATTTCACTGTTAAGGAGGGAGACATGCAAATTCATCTCCTTTTCTAGAGAAAAAAATGGTTGAGGAGTCTATTTTCAGAGAGCTGCATGACTTGTTAGACTCACATCAACAAACAGCTTAGGAACAGGGATATATAGTTTCGGTTTACTGTACTTGATTTGGGAGTCAACGGGGCAGTCTGCAAAGAGAACTGGACATTTTGAGCTTCCTGCTGAGCAGCCACAAATGCTATGAAGACATAACACAGGTATTTCTTACCAAATTTGACTCTATGATGTTATATGCGGCATCATTTCATTCTTTTTATCTATTAAAAACATTATTGTTGTAACCAGGCTGCTGTTAAATATGCAACAGCAGCCACCTGTTACTAGGTTGTAAATCCAGCAGAGTTGGTAGAGAATCGGCTCAGGGTCCTGCGCTTGCCGATGATGTCAGAGGCATAAGAGGTCACGCTCTATCTTGATTTAATTTTTTAAGCATAGATCAAACATTACTTTTCTAGTATACAATAGTATGACAACAGAAAAGCCATCAAACCCACTGATCTACCCATCAACTATAACATTTGTGTAGACTGATTCGTAATTTCTGCCTACAATGTGCCCTAAATGTTCTATGGCTTCCACTTAGGTTGTTCTGCTTGTGTAAGATTTTGACATTTATTTTAATATGATTGTGTAAGGACCAACATAAATGTGCACTGTCTGTAAAATAGGATTGTTGTAACGCTTGTGATAATGTGCCTTTTTAATATTGGTGAAAGTCTAGTCATTTTTAAGCAACAACCGATGGGAACACTTGATCAACCATAAGATTTAATACATGTACATCTACTTCAAAATAGCTTGTAAGGTACTTTGGCTACACAGTGAAGTACTGTAAACAATTAACATAAGAGTGAAAAATAAAGGTTCAAAACCTTGCCACTGTCAAAAATTCAAGATTCAACAATTTTAAGATGAGTGGGGAAGGGGATGAGAGAATGATTGATTTTCAATCTATGATCATCAAAGGACAAAAAGTAAAATAAAAATATAAATTAAAGATATATTAAAAAGCGTTTAATATAAAGAAGCTCAAAGGAACGCACAGTTTAGGTTGCAACCACTATTTCAAAACGCGAATAGATGTATTTTATTTTGTTGTTTAACCGGATGTGCTCTCATTTCCCGTTTGTCTGTCTGCGACGCGTTCGGACGTCACAGATTATCTCAAGAAGCTAGTGCACACATGGTCGAACCCTGAAACGATCCTGCGATTTAACAGTATTCTCAATGGCCTTTATTCTTTCCTCTTATAATAGCCACATCACTCTTTAAAAATTCCGCCTAAAAAGAAAAAGCGTTCTCTCCCAACTTTTGGGGTTTCAGCCGACGTAAGTATTGAAGGCTAACCTTGCTTTTAGCACGCTACTTAGCATGTAGTGGCCTCGGTTTCTTGTAAGGTCTAGGTTTAGCTGCCTTATACGGATAAAACTGTACTAGAGTTGAGATTAGTTACTTTAATTACTTATTTTAAAAAAGAGAAAAAAATCAACCGAATGACGAAATAAATAACGACACCTCTTGTTGCTTGGCTAATATGCTAATAACGTCAAAACAAAATGAACGGTTTGCGATATTAAACTTAAGAGCTACTGCATAGTTGGGGAAACGTTACCTGTGTTTTTGTAATTGTGATTCTCGACTTTTTTATTTGGTTGTTAATCCTCTCCCCTCGTTTTTGCAGGTGTATAATAATTATCCCAAAGATCTAGGGGCAGCTCTATACAAAGAGTCATTCGACTTCAACGCCGAGCCACCTTGGGATCCTAGCTGATAGTGGACGAGCTCCTCTCAGGACTCATCCATGTAAGAAAAAAATGCAAATGAGTGCAATTTCTCCTTTAATTTTCTGTTGTTGCAACAGTGAAAGAGTATGCGCATGCTCCTCTGGAGCTACACCTTACTTATTTTTAGATCTTTCATTTTGGATCTATTTTAAGCATCTCTTTTCTAACATCTCAGCTGTTACTTTTAGCCCGGTTATGCTGCATCAACGCCCCACTCACTGGCAGTGTTGTCACAGTTCAGCATTTTCTGACCTCAGTACGCTCGCAGCCGCAGGCAGGTCACATCTGGTTCAGTCTAGACTGCGCTGGCTGGTGTATTGTGTAAAGTTATGGCGAGTAAAGACGTGACACCAGCGCCGCCAGTATTGTAACTTGTTTAAAAAGAACCTCTGTGGGTCAACAACTCGGGGATTCCAGCTGATTGTTGAGGGTAATTGATGGTAAAGTAAATGAACTCTGTGCCCCAGACTGTGTGTTTGGACAGCAGTGTTTCAGAAGAATACCGGTAGGTCTATTCCACAAAGCTGTGCTGTAATGTAGCGGCCGCACTTACTGATTGGATGGACGTGACTGATTTGATTGTGGATCTCATCGGGCAGGTTTAAGTTGCAGTGACTCCTAAAAAAGTCACACTATTTATTCTACAAATGTGCCCCTTTTCCTTTCTTTCATTGGTCTAACGAGATTTTTTTGTTCTCACTTTGTGTACAGTTTATTGCTTGAGACTAGGACCCCAGGGGCTCGAGGAGGTGTGAATCAGATCTCTTGGATTAGCCACATTCTTTATGCCTGCCGGATTAGGAGAAAGCAGAGGACAGGATGAAAGAACTCACTAATGAATTACAGCATTCTGTCAGCCTCCTGGAGGGAAACGCCTCCCTCTGCGATGTGATAGACAATTACATTTATGAGCAAACTCTGGTAAGATGTATATAAAACCTGTTAAAGCACCGTACGATGGTGTATGGAACTGCTCACTGTTTTCCATTAATCAGATTTGTTTCCTTGTGTCAGGCTGGGAAGAATGCGTTCTTCATAGCAGATCTTGGCGTTGTAATGAGGCAACACGTTCGCTGGCGAACACACATGGCCCAAATCAGACCGTATTATTCTGTCAGGTGCAACAGCCGACCCACTGTTATCGACATTCTTGCTGCTCTTGGCACTGGATTCATTTGCACTAATAAGGTATTTTCTCATGCATGTTTGCTGTTGTCAGTTCTGCTTTTTGAAACACGGGCAGTGTCGCCACCTAGTGGACGCCAAGTCTCAATGCAACAGTTTTGATCCTGTGTGTAAAAAAAAAAAAAATGTTTCGTGGATGTTTTGTTAAGTCAAGCCTCCTGGAGTGAAAGTATTTTAATGGGATACTCTCTTGTCTTTGTCTCTGTGTTTCAGACTGAGCTTGAGCTGGTACAGAGCCGAGGTGTTCCCTCAGAAGACATCATTTTCAGTGGCGTCTCTAAACAACTATCCCAGCTGAAATATGCTGCCAAGAATGGCATTGACCTGCTGGTGTGTGATAATGAAGTGGAGCTGTGCAAGATTTCCCGCTGCCACCCCAGTGCCAAGTATGTGTTGACATTGAGCTTCACACTGGCGCTCATGTGACTTGAAAGCTGGAGTATTTATTGTGATTCCACTCAAAATACTTATTTATTCTGTCTCTAAGCCTGCCAACCTGTTTTTCTATGTTCAGGCTGCTGCTGCAGGTTTCAACGGAAGCTTTTTGTCAGGACAATGACCTGGTAATGACCTTTGGCTGCTCCCTTAAGGACTGCAGGCATCTCCTGGAGAGGGCCAAGGAGCTGGGTGTGCAGGTGGTTGGAGTCAGGTGAGTTCTGGAAAAAACTACATGGAAAATTAGCACTGTTTCAATCAAGGACAACTGGTGATCAAATGTGACTCAGTAAAATCAGCGTGTAGTCACGACTAATGTGGCCTCTCTTACACAGGTTTAACATTTCCAGCTCCTGTGAGGACCCCCAGCTGTATGCTCACGCCATGTCTGATGCCCGCTGTGTTTTTGATATGGGAGTAAGGGATAACCTCATTTCAGTTATCAGCACCTTGATCTTTTTATTGTGTGTAGGTATTCTGACGACACTTGTGCACATTTTGATTGTTTTAGGAGGAAATTGGATTCAACATGAATATTCTGGACATCGGTGGTGGTTTTAATGGCTGTGAGACTCAGCTGGAACTGGTCAGCACCTTAATCTTCAAAGTTGATAGGACTGAATTCGTGGTGCATTTCTAACATATTCCCTGATGTGTTATTACACCCATTTAACACAGCAGCAGAATAATTCAGACTAATAAAATAGCGACTCCTTTCATGGGATTTGGACAGGACCGGTTATGTTTAATGTCTTCTGCAGGTCAATAACACAGTCATGTCCATGGTGGACCTTTACTTCCCTCCTTCCAGCGGGGTTTGCATCATTGCCGAGCCTGGCAGCTTCTTCGTGTCCTCTGCGTTCACTCTTGCTGTGAACGTCATCTCCAAAGAGGTGGTGGCCCGTGATTCCCACGACCAGGCTCATGGTAAACCACCCGCAACTGCACCGAACTCCGGCTCGTGTGTGAATCCGACTTATTTTGATGTTTTGGGTCCGCCACCAGATGAACCATCGCCCAATGACGAGCCGGCGTTTCAGTACTTCATGAAAGAAGGTGTTTATGGCTCTTTTGCCAGCAAGCTGTGCGAAACCCAGATCGTTGCCCCGTCTGTTCACAAGGTGAGTCAACTAGATCCTTGAAATGCACAGATTTCCCTCATGTCTTGTGTAGCTTCAGTGCGCCCACATGCACTAGTTCAGGTTGTGTCTCCTCTTGAAGACGTCTCCTCTGTTTGCAGAGCACGTGCCTGGATGCTGCACTGTTCAGCAGCAGCCTGTGGGGTCCCTCCGGGGATGACATGGACCAGGTGGTGGAGCACTGTCTGCTGCCTGAGCTCAACATTGGGGACTGGCTCATATTCAGCCAGGCGGGGGCCTACAGCCTGGGTCAGCCCCTCTGCAGCACCGACGACTCCCCACCACCGCATGTTTGCTACGTCATGTCCTCAGCAGATTGGTGAGGAGGCCAGCAGTCTTGTATTTGTTGCACCAGTTCGTTGGCCAGCTGTTAATACTTTGGTCTTCTCCCAGGTTTGAGATGCAGGACATCGGCATCACCTACGAGGGGACACTAAAAAACATGGCACTGGTTCCATATTTCCTGGATTCCTGTCAAACCGAGGCTGCGCTGTCTGTCCCAGCTTAGCAGTCCCTCTCTTCTGTACTGCTTCCTGCTTTCTAGCTTCCTCTGGGCCGCATTCCGCCAGGCCGTTCTCAACCCAGCTTGAAGTCGCCAGGAACAGACCCGGTTTATCTCTTTACTCTTAATGTGAAATGTTTTCATGCATATTCATATTTGACAGATGTTTTATCTCTAGTTGTTGCCTGTTTTGTGAAGTAAGATGCGTTTGTGTGTGAAACAAAGGCTTTGTTTTGTTGTTTCTACATTATACTAAGATGAAGCTTCTTTGCTATCAAATGTGTATTTATGGTTGGATTTCTCTGTATAGTTTTGGGAGATTTTTCTTTTTAAATATTGACATTCATTGTGTAATTGTTGTGTTTTGCTCCGGGAGGCGTGTTCACTCCAGTCTGATGCAGTAAAGTCCAACTGTCCAGGGTTTCCAAAATAGCCAAAATAAAAGTAGAGAAAGGCTCTCGGCACGTTTGGGAGTGACGGCGTTTAGGCGGGAGAAGCAGGACTGTTATTCAGCAGGTGCTACAGTTGAAACAGGAAGTGTTGGTTGGTGAATCGGCGGACATGGAAGCATTAATTTAAACGTAAAGCTTGACCCCTCCCCCACTGCTCTGCTGTTCCTCTTATTTCTGCTTATGAGGAAAGTAATTGTTTCAGCAACTGCATCCCTCAAGCTACAGAACCGTCCTTGCCTCGCGTGTAAGGCAGGAAAATGTACCTGAGGTTTCTCAGAACACTAATAAACATCCTTGACAGAACCGTGAATAACTGTTTCCATCGTTGAGGCCTGTTTGCAGCCGGAGACAAACAAAAGGACCTGATTCTAACAGTGTCTTTAATAGAGAATTTTCACTGCGGACGGTCCTGTGCAAACGTATCAACATTCTTTGGTCAAACATTCTTTGGTGTGAAATGAAGCTTTGATTAAGGACTTTCAGTGTAGCCACAAGCTAAGACATCAGTTTGTGCTCATTTGTAAACAGTCGTGACCTCGACACTGCGATCACAAGCGGTGGACAGTATTAGCACCGTGAGTCTTCCTTCCATTTTTTAGAAAAGCAAACGCCAGAAAATGTCAGTCTCAGTTTTCGGCCTTGTTGATGGGCCTCCCAGTGTTTCCTAAAGTGCAACGTCAGCACAGCGGGTGGCTCCTCGTGTCCAGCAGGGCGCCCTTCCTCATGGCGAGGTGCCGCCGCGCGTGCTTGGCCAGGTGGTCGCTGCGCATGAAACGGCTGTGGCACATGGGACAGGCGAACCTCTTCTCCCCGGTGTGGGTGCGGTGGTGGCGAGACAGCTCGTCGGAGCGCGCGAACTGCCGCTCGCAGTCTTCCCACTTGCATCTGAAGGGCTTCTCACCTGTTCCGAAACAAGTTCTGTTAGCGTTCTGTGTTGTCTCTTTGTCACACTGCAAGGTCTCACCTGTGTGTGTCCTCATGTGGGCCTTGAGGTGGGAACTCTTGAAGTAGGTCTTTTTGCAGTCCTCCTGGGGACAAATGTGACTGCGTACACGAGATGCACCTGGGTACGGTGGGCTAAGTCTTTGCTCCACCGGCGCGGCGCTACACGGCGCCGGGGCGATGGCCGGCAGCTTGGTGCCGCCCGGTGTGACGAGTGTGGGCTGGACATACAGTGTGGGTACAACTGGCTTTTGGAGGAGCAGCATCATGGGGGCTGTGGTCACCTGGCCCTCTAACAGGAGAATCTGTGCAGGGGGGGCTGCTTGGCTTTGTGGGGACTGTAGCGGCGCACGCACTGCAGCCGGCGGGGACGTGACGGGTAAAAGGTGTTGCCTCCCCAGATCTGTGAGGGGGTTCTGTGCAATGTTGGTGAAGGACAGAGACAGAGGAACCTTTTGACAGTAGACGGACTCAGGAGGACCACCAGGGACCGCTGGAGGTAGGGTTAAAACAGGCCGTGATTTGTCGCCCACGCGTGAAGGAGGCGACTCGAGTGATTCAGAATCCAGAGTCCAAGTGGCTCCAAGCATATGTGTCAGGGTGTCAGTCAGAGGCGTGTGAGGTGACGTAAGCCCTGAGCCCGACTGTGCCGCCAAGCGCCGTTCTGGCGCAGTACCACAGCTCAGGTGTGAATCCAGGCTCCTTGGATTGGAGCAGCAGGAGTGGCTCTGGCACTCTGACGTGTGACGGATGACACTGATACACTGGAACTGCTGCTGAGGTCCTGAGGTCTCCTCTGATGCCCCCCTGGTTGGACCACGAGCTGCTCCAGGTCTGTGCAAGGACGCTGCTGAGGGTTCCTGGGTGACGTCAGTGTGGTGTGGACTGTACGGGGGTGTCAGACACTGAAATAAAAGGAGATGTTGGAGATAGCGTGCAAACATAATGCACATTTTAGTGCTCTTAGTCCTCACAAGGGAGCCCTTACCAACAGAGATTCTTGCATGGCAACAGCACCAATGGTGGCAGAGTCGTCCTCTGAGCAGTCCGAGGATGGAGTCAAGGGTCTGGGGTGCCTGGCCCTGAAACTCAGGGTGCTACTGTGCGTCATCATGGACATCAGCGCTTCCACAGCCTCCATGTCTCCAACGCCCAAGCCCACAGACGGGGGTGCACCCAAATTGCCCGAAGCCCGTGCCTCGACTTCCATCCTTCCAGTCTGATAAGAGGAGAGAGCTGGGTTAAAGGGGGGGGGGGGGGCTGCTCGCCGTGCACGGACAGTTGATCTGAAGGGAACATCTGCAGAACGTGTCAGGCTGCATGTGAAGACAGCCTGGCGACTGGCGGCTCTTCCGGGCTGCCCTTTCACCCAATTCTCTGAGGACAATCTCACAAACTGTTCTGCTTACACAAACACAGCTCCGTGACCTGCTAGAGCGCACGCGCGCGAGCACGCACTAGCCTTCCCCCTCACATCCCAGGTGAAGCCGGCTGAATGCATGACCTCTGACCTATATACCCATGACCGTCGGCTCCGCTACACAAGCACATCTAAAGGCACATGTGGCATCACATCACGCTTGAATATGTACAAAAAACCACCATTTCCTTCACTTATCTTAGCAGCTATCAACAAGTTGGAAGGTGGAAAAGCTGTTGTGAAGTGTTGTTACGGAAAAGAAAAGACCGACTTACGTCCAAGGCGAGTCTGGAATCCCCGATGAAGAGATTTAGAAGCCCGCTAACGTCTCGTCTTAGAGACTTAAAGTGAAACTCGAAACTAAACCCGGGTTTCTTCCCCGCGTCCCTCACGTTAAGGTTTCAAATGCGGTGGGGGGGTTGCGGGGGGCGGGGCCAAAGGCGGCACCAATTGTGAGCAAAGGTGTGTTCGGCGCGCGCCAATGGCGGGGGAAGCGGCGCGTGATCGGGGGCTGCGGGGCGCGTGGAGGCGGCGTGGTACACAGCGACGTTCCCTCCGGCGCAGTCGAGCTGACCTCTGACAGACTTTCTGCCTATTTTAGGATGTTTTTTTTGCCTTCTAAACACGAAACGTTACAACATTTTCAGGTGTTGTTGGTTGCAAAGGCACTGTTTGAAACAAACAATCAGAAACAAACAAAACAACAACAAAAAAAACCCAAACTTTATTTGTACATGAGCAGCAATGTGTCTCCATCTACTTAGGACTGTAAAAGATTTGTATTCATGAACGCTCGTCTCAATTTGCCCGTCGTAAAAGCGGCTAAAATGCACCCAGAAATCTGATTGAATGAGCTGAGCGGGATTGTTCCCAAACCGATGGCGTTCCAGATACTCGCCATCTTGTGGGGGAGAGGTCATCCCACAGGAGCTGGCGTCAGACAGCCGTGTGCACGAGGTGAGTGTCATCCGTCTAGACCTTCCAGCACGGCCCAGAGAAGCAGAACAAAAGGCTGACTGTGGGAACACAATGGAGGAGTACACATGCATTACGCTGGGATGTTCCTCAAAAGCATCCAGGAATGAGCGAGAGGAAGCAGCACAGTTCCTCTTGTGAAGAAAGTATCACGTTTCTCATTTCAACGCCACCGAGGGCAACGGCAGAGTATTGGGGCGCACATTCACATAGATCCGGTTTCAACTTTATGATCTTTGGGCCAATGAGGTTGCCCCAGTTTAACCAGGATGATGCAATGGAAACCCAGTTTCTCACCCAGTTTCCCTCCATGATCCTTGAATTATGCAATGGAAAATGCTTTTTCAGCATCAGCGCTGCTCTGGCTTTGGGCTCTATGTACATACAATTCGGACCGCACATGCAGAAGCTCCGATGGGACTTCAAGGCCTTAAAAGAGAAATTGTTCAGAGCAGCCTGACAAGAACTATTAAGTCTCCTTTTGTCAGTCTGAAGAGAGAAGTTTCCTTTAAACCGTGGTGATGTTTCTGTTTTTGGCTCCGTCTTTTAAAGCCATTCAACGGTGCCGATGAGTCTAATCTATTAACGCTGATTTATTTAAGGTACATTTGCATCGAGTGCACGCCGCAGCCTGAATAACCTCGCTCTGATGACGGTGCCGTTTGCTACTTTGAACCCACGTTTAACACCAGAGGCCACATGATAACGAGTGCTCGCTGTCTAAAAATAGCTGAGCAGGTTTCAAGGGTTTCCTTGAAAAACGCTGGTGTTTGCAGGCCGTTGAACTCTGTCCTGCACTCGGGGCGTAGAAGAAAAGGCCAAGTGTGGGACTTTGCCAATGCTATCATGCCAGTTGAGGCATTTCGGCTGCTATCAGCTATCGACGACATTCATTATTCGGCTCTAGATTACATATTTGCACATCATCGAGCTGGTTCTCTTCCAACTTTCAATGCCAATTAGACCAGAAAGGCGGTGGAAAATGTGTCAAACGCTGCCACCTGCTGGCGATAAACTTGTAGCTTTACAGATTGATGCCTTTTTCTATTTTATCACTATTTCATCACCAAACTTTGGCTGTATTTACCGTTTCTTGGTATAAAACGAATAAATTGCCATTTGAAATATTGCTTTTTTGTTCAAACGCTGATGATTTATGGTGAGGCATCAGCAAAGGGCCATTTCTCCGTGCATATTTACCTAATAAATGACAAAAAAAAGCCCAGGTGCCCTTAAACTCCCCCAAAATACCCCGCCACACAAAAGGGAGTCAAACAATTCAATGATGCCGTGTTGCACAATAACTTGTACAATATTGGTGAGACGTGGCCTCCTTTTTTTAAACAAGAACGACACCCTTGGCTGCTGTAATCGTGCACTTTGCTGGAACACGCTGCAGGATCGCTGATATTCCGCCCCCCTCCTGCGCTGGTGTCAGCCGGGTTCGGCGGTTCTGGAGCCCCACCAGCCTGGACGGGGCGAGAACAAAGACTCGGGTGCGTGAAAGTGGAGTAATTCTCCGATCGCTGCCTTCCTGCCTTTCTTCTCCGGGCCAATCGTGTCCCACTTTACACGCTTCCTGTTTGCGCTCCGGGTCCAACCAGCGGCCCGGTTCCATGTGCGCCGATCAACACAGAGAAGAAGCTGGCCGGAGAGTTAAGATGGCGGCATGTGGGTGAGCAGGCTGGGATCTACACTCGAGCTTTTTCCGCCATCAAACGATTCCTATGAGTCCGCAGACGCGCAGCGACCGAAGAGTAATCGTTTTCGCCTCTTTCACGCGCCTGTGTGCCGTTCCGGACCGAGCCAATGACATCGATACACTTCGTGGTCCACCCGTTGCCCGGGACCGAGGACCAGCTCAATGACAGGTATTTCGCCGCGGCCCGTGGAAACGCGTGATTTTAATCCGTATTTCCGCGTGTCGGACGTTGGGAATTATGCGGCGCGGTGTTCGGCGTTGTTGTTGACGTTGCCATGTGTGCGTTTTCGGGGTTATGTTCTTTAAAAGACCCCCCCCCCCCATAAGGGCTGAAACAAGGCCCGGCATCTCAAACGCTCCTGTTAGCCTACCACTACCTAAACACACCGCCTGATGCTAACGCAGACGCTAGCTTGTTAAATGACTGTTTGCGAAGAGCTAACGCTAGCAGGCTCTCTCCTTGCTTCTGTGGCAGGATTGGCTCACAGTCAAAGTTGAGATAGACAATGCGGGTTGGGGGATGGGAAAAGACCGTGAATTAAGCATCGCGAAACGCAATGTTGTTAAAGGGGCAAACGTTTTGGCGCAAATAATCGGCCACCTAGGCATTTGGCGAGCGTTTGTTTTTGTGTTCGCCTCGCCGATTATCACGATCAATGAAGTAGCTAACGTTTGCTAACTAGCTAGCACAGCTAGGATCGTTAGCACGCCGATTCTCAAACACGCTTCTAACAAAGCCAAATTTTTATGTTTCTTTTGTTTTCGTGCCACCAACCTCAGGCACTCTGCCATAGACTGCTTGGCTGTATTGCTTCTAATCACTGATTATACTTTGGTTTGTTTTTTACATTGCTTATCGGGCTTTATATCTAAAATATACAGGGGCACGGTTAGCATATTTGCATACTCATTAATCCAGTCACCTACTCTGATAAGAGTCCAGGTGTGTTTTTGTGCACATAAGAATACAACATTTCTTCTGCATGTCTCAAAACAAAACTGGCTATTGCAGGTGGACATCTTTCTCCGTTGCAAACTGTTTAAAATATTCTAAATAAGAGTTCAATGTAAACCATCTTGTCTTTGACGTGGTTGGAACAAAGATTCAGCAATGGGCCGTGTCTTTTATGATGAACCCACTTAAATCATCCATTGAGATTGAACTGATTAATGAGCTGTGCTATTTAAAGACAAATGGGTTGAGAAGTGTTTTTAGCATGACCTGGAGACCAAGACTTGCAGCTAGGTTCCCTTTTTCATTTGCATTTTCAGGTGATCTCACAATAATCTGGCTGTGTTTCGCTCGGGGTGACGGGAGAACTGCTTACGTACAGCAAAAATGGCTGGTGCTTGTTTACCGGACAGATTAACGAAGGACTGGACGTGTGTTTGTACTTTAGTCGGTGTGGTCTCCAGATGAATGATGTTCTCTCACAGGGGAAATCACAAAGTCCCGGTTGATGGGAAATAAAGAGGCAAAGATGCCAAAGTCCAGTGTCAGATTGCTTCTCTGATTCTAAAATCCAATCTTAAAAGAGAAGCGTTGCTGTTAGCGGTTGAGCGTTTTTGGTGCTTTCTGGTTGGATACTTCAGGGGTTCTGGTTCTGATCCCTGGAGCCCGATCAAGAGCCTAAACGCTTCTGGCAGAGCCGAAGGGGATCGGAACACATCGGCGTGTCGGTGTGGAAATGATATATTGTGCAGACTGGCTTTTCGAACATGTCAGGAAATAGTCCCAGCCGTCCCAGCTGGCGTTTGCCGGCCCGCACGGAGCCAGCTGATGGAAATGCCTTCAACTCTTCGGGTCGAGTCTGGTTGGTTTTAGAACTGGAAGAATGTTGGCTGGAACCAATCAGCAGGCTGGGAGGCAGTAGCAGCGTATCTCCTGGTTAAAGTGGAAGCACGGTGAGCAGCAAACATCCCGGAGGCCGCAGCTCCCCGTGACATGTGTCAGTTGGAACCCACCACGAGGCGGCATCGGCTAAATCCACGTCCGTCTTCACGCCACTTAAGACACGTCGCGCTTCTAACGTGGGCGTGCACAAAGGGGCAGGTTGAGGACGCGGAGTGTGAACGGAGGCAGCGTTTTCATTGGCTCGCGTTGGTCCGATTTAAAGAGTCGGCCATTAAAGCCACTTTGTTATCTTTACTGCCTCCAGGCTTCATTGTTCTTGCAGCCGCTGCCTGACTCCAAAGCAGATCTCGGCGTCTCATTTCGATGTCCTAAAACTCCAGAATTCCGTGGGTCATCTGTGATTAGGCCTCACCGCCCTGCGTCGCGTCTGCATCCCCAAATGACCTGTACCTCAATTTAGTCTTTTTCTTCCTGTCAGGCTCCGCGAAGTCTCAGAAAAACTCAACAAATACAGCTACAACAGGTACGTTCATTCGGCGCGTGCTCTCTGTCGCCGATATTGTGGCCTCTTTTACGCCGTTACTTAGCTTTGGGTGTGTTTTTTCCATCCCAGCCACCCTCACCTCGGTCTGCTGGAGCAGGCCACCCTAAAACAATGTGTGGTCGGTCCCAACCACGCTGGATTTCTGCTGGAGGTAATTGAATTCTACTCTGCAATGATTACATGTTGTTTACACCCACAGAAAAAAGGCTTGTTGTATATTGGGGACGTTCCAAATTTGGCAGTTTCCTATTTTAGTGTGACGGGATTTGAGGGTTTGTGGCGTTTTCGGTCTGATTAGGAAGCTGCAGGTGAGAGTAACAGGAGTTCCTGCTCCCGGTTGGATGAAGCGCACTCGGCATTTCAATCCTGGCCACTACGGGCGTCTGTTTTCCAGGATGTAATAAGCAGAAATCCATCATGTTTTTTGTTTTTTCAGGATGGACGGGTGTGTAGGATCAGCTTTGCTGTCCAGCCCGATCGCCTGGAGCTCAGCAAACCGGATGGCAGCGATGGGTGAGAGCCTTCTTTCAAATGGAGTCTGTCCCACAAAGTGTTTCAGCTTTGGCTTTGAGCAGGATTACTCGTGGAGACGTTTACTACGGCGGGCTGCATGCTCAGACTAACTAATGATGGCTGTAGCCGTCTGAGTTTGGCACACGTGCTGTTTCCGCCTCAGCTCCAGGCCTTAAGGCCGCGTTATTAGCATGGCGCTGGGCTTTAAAGGTCTCCGTGCGAGGCTACGGAATTCTCCGCTGAATATAAAGAGATTTAAAGTGTCTCCACGCTGAAGCGAGCCCACGAAGCCCCGTTGTTGTGGGCACGAGCTCGTTTTTCATGAATGTCTCCTGCTTGTCGTCAATATCCTGGTACCAAAGCAACAATGAGTCCAGGGTTGTTTCTGCCTTCAGCCGCCATGTGCATGTGAATAAGGCCGACTGTTTCCTGAAGAGCGAGAGAACGAAGTGGTTTCGAGTTTTAAAAGCCTTAATAGGAGCTGGGAAGAGCATGAAAGGTTGTCTTTGGCTCCCCGGCTGTGGTTTTTCCTGCAAAAACGGATTCATTTTCTCGAGGTTTCCTGCTCTCTATCCTGCTGCTGTTAAATGTTAATTCTGTTGTTGTCATTTGTTCTCTGTCATGAAACGTCGGAAGGCTGTCACATCCACAGCAAAACGCCGTTTACACCCACTGTTTACTGAACAGAGAGAAATTGATTTAAATGTAGTTATTTGTTATAACGTTGTGATTAATAAGAATAAGAAAAACCCCACGAACTAGCAGGAGGAACGAGTTGCAGCCAATTCTGTTTCCCAAGGGTGTTGCCATGCTAGTCTCCAAAACCCCCCTCCCAACTGACAGTATATTATTAATATACTGGAACACGGGGTATAATTTAAGAAATATCTGCGGCCTATTTCAGGGTCTATTAACCCATTTAATGTAGGAAAAAGGAAAAAAACAAAATCTTTGGTCCAGTTGAGGACTACTGTAGGTTTGTAACTGTATCTCCCATTTTTTGTTTCCAGTTCAAAGTTGAGCAGTGGTTCAGGGACAGGAAGGAGCTCCAGGCCAGGCAGGACTAGTGATCCGCCCTGGTTCCTGTCTGGCTCTGACACACTTGGCAGACTGGCAGGCAACACCCTTGGGTAAGTCCTGGCAGGGTTGGCAGAGACGAACGGTCCCGCGAAAGCCGCAGTGCTTCAGGAGCGGGTTCCCCACACGGTCCCACACCTTTAGGATGCTGGATGTTTGTGCCCACCTGACACGAGTGATTAAATGTCTTTCTAATACTGATGGTGAAGTTCTGTAGAAGTGAACAGATTAGAATGTCACAGCCAGCTCGACCCCCGCGTCACGAGCCCGCCCGCCCCCCCTCTGGCGTGCTCGCTTTGTTTTCTGACCGTGGCCTTGAACTGTCTGCAACAGGAGTCGTTGGAGCTCGGGCGTGAATGGAGGTAACGGAGGAGGCGGAAGTGGCGGCGGAGCCGGGGGAGGCGGCGCAGGAGGGGGCAGCAGCGGAGGAAGCGGGAGCGGCGGTGGCGGCGGAGGGACGTCCGGGAGGTCGTCCACGGCGGCTCGGGATTCTCGTCGGCAGACCAGGGTGATCCGCACGGGCAGGGACCGCGGCTCAGGCCTTCTTGGTAGCCAGCCACAGCCGGTTATTCCGGCTTCTGTCATCCCAGAGGAGCTCATCACTCAGGTGCAGCCATGTTTGGGCTCTCCTTCTTGGTTCTGTTGCTCCGCGCACGTGTCTGGTTGTCTGGAGGAACAAGGGATCATTCTTTGATTTGCGTTTGCACCTCCAGGCTCAGGTTGTCCTACAGGGTAAGTCCAGGAGTGTCATCATCAGGGAACTCCAGCGGACCAACCTGGACGTCAACCTTGCTGTCAACAACTTGCTGAGTCGGGACGATGAAGATGGAGACGACGGAGACGACACGGCCAGCGAGTCCTACCTCCCTGGAGGTTTGTCCAAAAAACAGCGACGGCTCCAGAATCACCCCGGATTAGCGCTCAATCGCGCCTGGTTAGATGGTTCTTTTGAATCTTCCTGTCCTTTCTTACTGTCTTTTCCCCCCAAGCAGAAGACCTGATGTCGCTGCTGGACGCAGACATTCACTCGGCTCATCCTAGTGTGATCATTGATGCCGACGCCATGTTCTCTGAGGACATCAGTTACTTTGGATACCCGTCTTTTAGACGCTCCTCGCTGTCTCGCCTGGGACCCTCCAGAGGTAATTCAACAAGTCTCCTCTGACTAGTGGAGCGATAGTAGGGTGTTGGACAGGCTTTGGTGACAGCACTGGTGATGGCTTTGTGTGGAAAGGGAACCCAAAGGCATATTAATGATGAGGGCAAAAAGGATTGATTGGAAATAATGGTGGTTTATTTTGGTGTTGCTTGAGATCAGTTAACAGGCAAATCAAATTACAATCAGGCTACCTCCTTACCAAATGTGTACCTGCTTAATATCGCTTTGACACGGGTAAAATTGGGCTCTTTGGGCCGTCCAGGGAAAGTGTCTCTGCAGTCTTGTGACTGAATTGTTTAATGGGTGTTTTAATTACAGGCTATAACTATCTGGTGTTGCATGGCTGTAGTGCATACTGTCAGCTCTCTGAGAAAGGCCCGCTAGGCTCACCTGTCCAGGGACCCTTAAATATATTCTAAAACCCACCTAGTTCACTTTTAGCCCATTTGCATGCATTCTTTCTGTCTGTCCACCTCCTTTCCTATCTCACAAATGAGTCACCAGTTTGATTGAGGCTCTCTCTCAATTTCCAGCGCTGCAATTTTGCACTACAGTAGTGATTTTAAACGAATCTAATTTTCTCTCTATTCTTAAAACAATGTTGACGGGTCTTTCCCAGAGAGTGGCTTACTTCTGTCCCACTGGTGTGACCTTATTGCATACCAGTTCTCCTTCTTCCTTTAGAGCGCGACTCAGAGCTGTTGCGTGAGCGCGAGTCTGTGTTGAGGTTGCGTGAGCGGCGATGGCTGGATGGAGCCTCGTTCGACACGGAACGAGGCTCCACCAGCCGTGAAGGTGAGGCCAACTTGGACAAGAAGAGCATTCCTGTCCAAAGCCCAGTCTCTTTGGGAGAGGAGCTCCAGTGGTGGCCAGACAAGGTAAGCAGAGCTAATGGCTGTAGGTTCAACCGTATAAATGCTCTTTGGAGTTGATTTGCCAGTCAAATGGCTGCTTCCATGATCCCCTTTGACCCCCACAGAAAATGTAGTGAAATCTTTCATTTCTTTCCCAGGACGGTGTGAAGTTTGTAAGCATTGGAGCCATGTTTTCAGAACTGGTGGCTGTCAGCTCCAAAGGGGAACTGTATCAGTGGAAGTGGACTGAGCCGGAACCATTTAGAAATGCACAGGTCTGACCGAGAGGCACTTAAAAACTGAGGTCATTCTGTTACGTTGGCACGGTAATGTTTATTATTCTGTATTTTGCTTAATCAGAATCCTTCCATTCATCACCCACGTGTGTCATTCCTGGGCTTGGCCAATGAGAAGATCACCTTATTGTCTGCCAACAGTATCAGAGCGACTGTAGCTACAGAGACCAACAAGGTACATCGTGATTGCTGATTTTTTTTTTTTGACATGCACAGATGATCTGTTGGATTTGACCAAAGAATCATTTGGGTGCTCATTTGAAGATGAACTGTGTTGAACCTTTAAGTCTGGGTCATTTCTTCGCTCTTTTAAAATGAGCTAAAGTTCCTTTTCAGCCTTAAGAACCACTTTGTAGCAACAAACTGGTCGTTTTCACATAGCTCGTATTTATGTAATGAACTTATTTTGACCTGTGTTTGTTCAGGTGGCAACGTGGGTGGATGAAACACTGAGCTCCATGGCCTCCAAGTTGGAACACAGTGCTCAGGCTTTCCCCGAGCTACAAGGGGAACGTATGGTGTCCCTGAACTGCTGTGCACTCTACACATGTGCACAGCTGGAGAATGGCCTCTACTGGTGGTGAGTTCAAGTATTTTGACATGAGGTTTAGAATTTACCTAAGGGCAGTGAGTCTGTTAAGGAACAAACTACATTTAAATTGTAATTCAAAAATATAAGGAACAAATCATGCCTTTTCTTCTTTCTGCTGCTGAGCTTGGTTTAGTTCCCAGTTAAAACTGGTGTATTCTCCCAACATAAATTAAGATGTGTTGACGACAGAAAGGAGTCAGACTTTTACACCTCACTGCTCGTCCTGTCTGCAGGGGTGTTGTGCCTTTTAGTCAACGGAAGAAGATGCTTGAAAAGGCCAGAGCAAAGAACAAAAAGCCAAAGTCTAGTGCTGGCATGTCCTCGATCCCCAACATCACCGTGGGAACACAGGTGAGAGACAAAATATTGACATGTGTGCCGCCCTCGTTTTAATAGTTTTTCATTTTTTCCTCAAATGTAATTCTAAGTAATTTCAACAATTCCTTTTTTCCCTGTGCACTGTTTTTCCTGCTTCCCTTCTCAGGTGTGTTTGAGGAATAATCCCCTTTATCATGCTGGTGCAGTGGCCTTCTCTGTCAGTGCTGGCATTCCTAAAGTCGGTGTGCTTTTGGAGTCTGTCTGGAACATGAATGACAGTTGCAGGTTCCAGCTTCGCTCACCAGAAAGCCTCAAGACTATGGAGAAGACCGCCAAGACCCAGGAAATCAAGTTGGTTCAGTTTCTGTCTGGCAGCATACTGTTAATAATAAAACAGAGTAGCATAAACACCATTCTTTATGCATTCTTTTTTGACCAAACAGGACAGAAAGCAAGCCAGAGCTGGTAAAGACCGAGATGGGTCCTCCTCCTTCCCCAGCATCCACCTGCAGTGATACCTCGTCCATTGCTAGTAGTGCCTCACTGCCCTACAGTACGTCGGCTCTGCTTACTGCTTCTCCCACTTAACTTATCGTTGTTTAAACTGCACTTTCATTTTGCTTCTCCTTTCTTTTTCTCTGATCTTATTACTAATTTTATCCTGTCCTAGTGCAAATAACACACGTGTCCTTTTAATAGAATATTGTACGATCGCCAGACTAAATGTCAGTATTCTGTCCTCGCAGAACGAAGGCGTTCTACTCCTGCTCCTAAAGAAGAAGAAAAGGTGAACGAGGAGCAGTGGCCTCTCAGGGAGGTGGTGTTTGTTGAGGATGTTAAAAATGTCCCTGTAGGAAAGGTAAGGGCAGTACAATAGCCACCGGCTCTGTCGAGTAGCTGATGATGATGTAACGGTAATCACGCCGGTACCTGATATTTTGTCCCAGGTCCTCAAAGTGGATGGTGCCTATGTTGCTGTAAAGTTTCCAGGCACATCGAGCAGCGTGAGCAACCAGAGCAGTGCTGCTCCAGCTGATTCAGACCCGTCATCGCTGCTACAGGATTGTAGACTCCTTAGAATAGATGAGCTGCAGGTAAAACATCTTAGAAGGTTTAAAGTGTTTCTGACAGTCAGAGAGTCTCTTCTGATGTCACTGTTGTCATTCAACGTTTTTTCTTAATATTATTAATTTTGTAGGTAGTAAAAACTGGTGGAACTCCAAAAGTTCCAGATTGTTTCCAGCGCACACCCAAAAAACTGTGTATCCCAGAGAAAGCTGAGATTTTGGCTGTGAACGTTGACTCCAAAGGTTAGTTTCTAATTGATCGACGTATTTGTGTGTTTAAGTGTTTATCGAACCAGTGTTTGTAACCCCGACATGTCTCTCGTCATTCCAGGAGTTCATGCAGTGTTGAAAACTGGTAACTGGGTACGGTACTGTATCTTTGACCTGGCCACAGGCAAAGCTGAACAGGAGAATAATTTTCCTACTAGCAACCTAGCCTTCTTGGGGCAGAGTGAGCGTAACGTTGCTATTTTTACAGCTGGGCAGGTGAGTACTTTCTAAAACCTACTGATTTGTTGATACCCTTACTACCAACAAATCCTAATGTTCAAATTGTTTCCCCCCCCCTCAAGGAATCTCCAATTATCCTCAGAGATGGAAATGGCACAATCTATCCCATGGTCAAAGACTGTGTGGGTGGGATTCGGGATCCTGACTGGTTGGACCTGCCACCCATAAACAGCCTGGGGATGGGTGTTCACTCTTTGGCCAATCTCCCGTCCAACTCCACAATTAAGAAGAAGGCTGCTATTATTATTATGGCTGTGGAGGTAAAAATGTCTTCCAAGCATGTGTTTGCTCTCAGCTGATGCTTTTCGAACATGGTTGTCGCTATAGTATTTCCATCTGTTGGCCATGTTTATTCACTCGGATTCTCTGTCTTTCAGAAACAGACACTCATGCAGCACGTGTTGCGTTGTGATTACGAAGCATGTCGACAGTACCTGGTCAACCTCGAGCAGGCTTTCATGTTGGATCAGGGCAGCCAGGCCCTTGGAGCTCTTCTAGATCATCGCTGTGATGGAAATCGCAACATCCTCCATGCTGCTGTCTCTGTCTGCTTCCCTGTTAGTAACAAAGAGACCAAAGAGGAGGAAGGTGAGCTGCTATTCTAGCAGTATGATTTAAAAACATCAAGTTGCTGTTAGAATACTGTAATATTAATGGATTTGAGATTTGGTTTACCATTTCTCCTCTAATGTCCGGATCTTGTGTGTGACTCTTCTACATGCTAAGTGTTCATATTTCATTTCAGAAGCTGAGAGGTCTGAGAGAAACACATTTGCAGAGCGCCTGTCGGCTGTGGAGGCCATAGCCAATGCTATTTCTG
The DNA here is from genome assembly GCF_901000725.2 of Takifugu rubripes. Lineage (NCBI taxonomy): Eukaryota > Metazoa > Chordata > Actinopteri > Tetraodontiformes > Tetraodontidae > Takifugu > Takifugu rubripes. The sequence goes on along the minus strand of NC_042291.1, from coordinate 6,844,538 downwards.
TGGTTTCAAGCAACAGTTCTGGGAATAGGACTGGCTCCTCCAGTAGCAGAGGGTAATAATAATATTCTCTTTGTTGAGTTGAGGCAGAAAATTGTCTTGGAGTATATAAGGGAGTATTGAGCCTCTCGATATTGGCTTTCTCCTGGAATTTGGAGGCACAGATTTTCTTGCTAAATTGTCATTGCGTTTTGTTTCTGTATGTCTAGCCTCCGCCTCAGGGAGATGATGCGGAGGTCTCTGAGAGCAGCAGGTGTTGGCCGTCATGAGTCTGGCCCATCGTCTAGTGACCACCAGGATCCCGTATCGCCACCAATTGCCCCGCCAAGTTGGGTTCCTGATCCTCCACCCATGGACCCTGGTGAGTGTATCGAGATAATGACGCTTTAGTTAAAAATTTCAGATTTCAGAAATTTTCAGAACTTTAAACTGCGTGATTAACGGCTCCAGTTTATTACTCACTGACACTTTGTCTAATCTAATCTTAAATAGCATAAAAGGTAGCATGAGGATTCTTTTATGTCACTGTAAGCTACTGAGATAAGAGTAATCCTTTTGATAAAGGTGTGTTTATGTGAGTGAACAGTTTATCTTGTTAAATGTGAATTTATTCAAGACGTTAAGTTGTTTTATTTTTTTTATCGACAGATGGCGACATCGATTTCATTTTAGCCCCTGCTGTAGGGTCACTCACCACTGCTTCCACTGGAACCAGCCAGGGCCCCAGCACCTCAACAATACCAGGTAAACGTTACTATATTATACCCTATATACCGGTACTCATATGTACTTTAGCCTTACTTTCATTCACATAAAGAGTCTATTTCAACTTTTAGCTGTATAACAGTTATCTAGTGTGTTTTAAACTTTGGTCCAACATATGAGATCTCTATTTTCTCCACATATACACAGGACCCTCAAATGAGTCTCCTGTGGTTGAATCTAAAGACAGGAAAGCCAATGCCCACCTCATCCTAAAGCTGATGTGTGACAGCGTTGTTCTGAGGCCGCATTTAAGGGAGCTCCTTTCTGCTAAGTATGTTTTCTATTGTAAAATATATCACTTTCCTTTGCCATAGATAATGCTTTTTTGGGATGCACCTGACATTCTCATGTCCGCTGTTTGACAGGGATGCACGTGGAATGACCCCTTTCATGCTTGCCGTTAGTGGGAGGGCGTACCCAGCAGCCATCACAGTACTGGAGGCGGCTCAGAAAATGGCCAAGGGTATTTCATCCTTATCTTTTCATTTGTAGTCAGGCCATGTCATGTGAATTGAAAATGTGTTTGCATGATTGCAAATCATTTATATGCCAACTTCTTCTTTAATGTTTCCCTCCCTCACATTTCTCAAATGCAGTGGGTGACCCAGGCATCACAGAAAAGGAAGATGCTGACTCGGTGTTCATGGAAATGATTTGCCCTTCTGGGACCAATCCAGATGATTCCCCTCTGTACGTTCTCTGCTGCAACGATACCTGCAGCTTCACTTGGACTGGAGCTGAGCACATTAACCAGGTCAGTGTTTAAAGATAAAACCTTATAAAATTCAAAGGAGAGAAACCTTGACATCATCCTGACTTTTGATCTAGGACATCTTTGAGTGTCGAACGTGTGGACTGCTCGAGTCTCTCTGCTGCTGCACCGAGTGTGCAAGAGTGTGTCACAAAGGACACGACTGCAAGTAAGTTGTGGTTTTCTTGGAATCCTAAAGAATGGCCATTTCTACTCCTCAGCATGAATATGAATATTCATCTGCATCTGCTGTGTTTGCTAGGCTGAAAAGAACGTCCCCCACAGCATATTGTGATTGCTGGGAAAAATGCAAGTGCAAAACTCTTATTGCTGGACAGAAGGCGGCCCGCCTGGATCTGCTGTACAGGTTACTCACCACCACGAACCTGGTCACTACGCCAAACAGTCGGTAAGACAGCTGATTCTTTTGTGTACTGATATTTCTGATGGGTTTTCTTAATTTTATGGTACAAAATGAGGAACTTTGAGGAATGTATGTAGTGAATTTTCATTTCCCTCTCTAGGGGAGAGCATATTTTACTGTTCCTGGTACAGACTGTTGCCAGGCAGAGTGTTGAACACTGTCAGTACAGACCACCACGCATCAGAGAGGACAGGAACCGCAAAGCCACGAATGCTGAAGGTATGATCTGGTTCCTACCTGCATGTTCTGCATATTTTCAGTTTAAAAGCTTTACTAAAGGCAATGGTTTTATCTTTTATTTTACCGCAATCAAGCCTGTGACACTACAGCCTCAGTGTTGTCGGGGGACCGGCTATATTAAAACATTAATCTGATTCCCTGTCTCTTAGACTCTGATATGCCAGATCATGATCTGGAACCGCCTCGATTTGCGCAGCTGGCATTGGAAAGAGTTCTACAGGACTGGAATGCTCTTAAGTCCATGATCATGTTTGGCTCAGAGGAGAATAAAGACCCGTAAGTATGACAGCAGAACTGCAAATCCACCAATTAAATTTCATGTAGAAATAAAAAGTAAAGATGGTTTTGGAGCAGTACAGAATTACTCCATTAATAATGACAGTAATATGTCTCTGGTGTACAGTCATGGATTATCCAAAGATTTAGGGCTTTTTACCAATCACACATCACCCAAATCTGATAGTTATTACTTTCATTGCTTTGTAAGCATCTCATTACTTTACCACTGGGATTATTACTTCATACCGTATGATATACAGGGCTGTTCTGTTCTGAGTCCTGGCTTTCTGTGTGTTCTAGTCTTAGTGCCAGCAGCAGAATCGCCCATCTCCTTTCTGAAGAACAAGTCTACTTGAATCAGCAAAGTGGCACCATTCGCCTTGACTGTTTCACCCATTGCCTCATTGTCAAGTGTGCTCCTGACATCACTGTGAGTCCAGTTAATCAGCATTATGGCTGCACCCAAAGTCTTTTTATTTGACTTTATATGTATTTTCAATTAATTAAGTGGTAATGATTACGTCTTAAAATAATATTTTCATATTTTGCTCATAAACTCATTAACATGCATTTTTTTACAATTCATTTTTTAATAATCTCTGGAGAATTCTCAGTGTCAAGAATATTTTTTATATTTGAAAACATGCAGTAAATATAAAAGTGTATGTTCGGACACACTAAAATTCTGTTGTTATGTATTAGTTCATAGATACTTTACTGAGTACGCTAGTGAGGGAACTACAGAACAAGTACACTCCTGGACGAAGAGAGGAGGCAGTGAATGTCACCAGGAGGTTCCTGCGCTCTGTCGCCAGGGTGTTTGTGATCCTAAGTGTGGAGATGGCCTCATCCAAGAAAAAGAAGTGAGAACACATATCTTCACCATTTCAGCGTAACAGAATCTAGAGGGAATTGTTTGACCTTGTCATGACCTCTTCCCTTATCAATTTCCTTCCTACAGCAACTTTATCCCTCAGCCCATCGGGAAATGTCGCAGAGTTTTCCAGGCTCTGCTGCCCTATGCCGTGGAGGAGCTGTGTAACGTAGCGGAGTCACTGATTGTTCCAGTGCGAATGGGCATAGCGAGACCTACTGCTCCGTTCACTTTGGCCAGCACCAGTATTGATGCGGTTCAGGGCAGCGAAGAGCTCTTCTCTGTTGAGCCGCTGCCCCCCAGACCCTCGCCTGACCAGTCCAGCAGGTTTGCTAAATTGCAGCATTTTCATGGCTAAAACCCGCTCGTGTTTTATCACCTCATTGGTTTAGGGCAAAAAAACAATTGAATTGTCTTTTTTACAAGCTGAAAAAGGCTCGGGTGAATAACATAATTGTTTTCATTAACCTTTACAGCTCTAGTCAGACAGCTGCGTCTTACATCATCAGGAACCCCCAGCCTCGGCACAGCAGCCAGTCTCAGCCTGTCAGAGGGAGAGACGAGGAGCAGGATGACATCGTGTCAGCAGATGTGGAAGAGGTGCAGAAATACATCTGTACTTATTGGGTTGTCCCCATTTTAAAATTCTCGCTTTTAAAACTACGAAATTAGTGTTACTGTACATTAGATTAGATTCAACTTTATTGTTATTGCACATGTACAGGTACATAGAGGAGTACATGTATAAGGATGTTGAATATGTCCTCTAGGTTGAGGTGGTTGAGGGAGTCGCAGGGGAGGAAGACCATCATGATGACCAAGAAGAACAGGGAGAGGAAAATCCAGAAACTGAAGGGCAGCATGATGAACATGACGAGGACGGTACGAGACACTAGACGTTTTTTTAATTTATAAAATGCATGAACTAAACCAGCGAGCTGTAATGCTTTTGGTGATTGGAAATCTGAACTAAATGCGGGTAATACAATGAATAATGTACTTGTTTGTTCTCTCAGGAAGCGACATGGAGCTCGATCTGCTGGCTGCCGCTGAAACGGAGAGTGACAGTGAAAGCAACCACAGCAATCAGGACAATGCCAGCGGCCGCAGGAGTGTTGTCACGGCAGCAACTGCGGGTTCTGAAGCAGGTTGGTCAACTGCGTTTTTTTCTTTTTTTTTAACCGAGTTATTTTTCTTTTGGTTGTTTTATCTTTAACTAATTGTCCTTGCCTTCTTGCTTTTTAAGTTTTTGTGGAAATGTGATCACCTGCCTTATTTACCTCCTCAAACTTTGTCCAAATCGTGCAAAGGCTGTGACTTGGGCTGGGGGGTGTGGCTTTGGATTCAGATCATAGCGAGACAAAACACACATCATATTTCATACATTTGTGATCAACATTGAGGGAGGAGCTCTAATAAATACAAACACATATTATTATATCATCTTGGATATTAGGTCCATTCCCAGAACGTTTCCCTGCAACACTATCAGAAATTGGCTAAGAATAATACTCGTGCCATATCACATGGTATGTGTCTTTACATTGCCCAGCCCTGGCTCCGGCTTTTAACTAAATAGAAAAGCATTTCTCTCTGTGGTTTAATTCCCCTTTGAATTGCAGACTAATTCAGTCCTCGCAAAACCATTAGTCTTTACAGTCAGCATTTTGGTTTGTGGGGATTTGTGTTTGGAGAGCAAATGATAACAGCAGACAAAATGCTTCCTGGCTGAATACCCAATGTATTTCATTTGCAGGCAGTAGGGTGTCCTTGGCATTTCCTATTTTTGGTATGAGATCCTCTTTACTATAATGCTTATACAGATGTTAGGGCAAGACTGAATTTGCAAAATGCATACAGATTTATTTTCCTGCTGAGAGTTTCTTCAGTTTGACCTTCTCTCACATTTCACTCTGTTGTCTCTTGTTCTTTAACTAATACTATTCCTCGTCACACACACAGTATCGCTGTTCCTTCACTTAAATAACAGACTAATCAACTTGTACCTTTTCCAGACATTGTGGTGTGTGCACCCCCCTCCTCCTTGTCATCTATAATATCGGTTTCTTACTAATGGTATTTCATTTTCATGTTAAATATGCAGTGCTGTTTATTTGTTGTTGGTCTTTTCTCCCTAATACATAGAATAGATGATGCAGATTAGTAAATTAAATTGTATTTCCACTCACATATATTGAAGTGAGTGCAGGTGTAAACATTTCCAACATTCTGAGTGTTATTTGGCCCTGTAGTGGTGTGAATCACTAACCTGCACTCCTGCTTGAATTTATCTTATGTGAAAGGCACAAACATTGAGGTGAAATGGCAACACAAGCCACTAAATATGGCTCCTTTTTTGTTTTGTGTTTTATTTTCTTGTCCTTTATTGTCCTTCTCCCTTAAGGTGCGAGTAGTGTCCCTGCCTTCTTTTCAGAGGATGACTCTCAGTCCAATGACTCGAGTGACTCAGACAGCAGCAGCAGTCAGAGTGATGATGTGGACCAGGAAACGTTCCTTTTGGATGAGCCTTTGGAAAGGACAACCAGTTCTTCCCACGCCAACAGTGCTGCCCAAGCTCCCCGTTCCATGCAGTGGGCTGTGAGGAACACCCCCAGCCAGAGAGCCTCTGGAAGTGCTCCATCCAACTCCTCAACACCATCTGGTCCGTGGAATTTTGCGTATTTTTTTTTTTTTTTTTTTTAATATCTCCTTTTTTTTTTATATACAGAATTTGTGGATTTATATAGTCATTTTTGTATTCCTGTTTTTCTATCCACAGCAAGTTCCACGGGTCTGATATATATCGACCCTACCAACCTACGGCGTTCAAGTGCCATCAGCTCCAGCGCTGCAGCTGCTGCGGCAGCTCTGGAAGCTAGTAATTCTAGCAGCTATTTAACATCTGCCAGCAGCCTGGCCCGGGCTTACAGCATTGTCATCAGGCAAATCTCAGACCTCATGAGTCTGATTCCCAAGTATAACCATCTGGTCTACTCCCAATACCCCGCAGCTGTAAAACTCACCTATCACGATGCAGTCAACCTGCAGGTAATAAACACGATTCACTTTATGAAGTGGAAATAAAACTCTGCATATGTTTTAAAAGGTTGCAGTCGATACAGTTGTAAGGGTTCTCATGTTTTTATCTTGTCAAACAGAATTATGTTGAAGAAAAGCTGATTCCCACCTGGAACTGGATGGTGTCCATTATGGATTCTACTGAGGCTCAGTTACGTTATGGCTCAGCGTTGTCATCTGCTGGAGACCCTGGCCACCCCAGTCACCCGCTCCATGCTTCACAGCACTCTGCCCGCAGGGAGCGCATCAATGCACGAGAGGAGGCCAGCCTCCGCACCCTGGAAGGTCGAAGGTAAAAGTAAAAACGTGAATTAATCAACCCATTTTTTTAGTCTATCTTTTTCTAGTAAAATTCTCAGACTAGCATAATTTGAATTCCCCCGCCCCAATGTATTTAAACATTTTTTGTTGTTTTATGTTGGTTTCAGGAGAGCAGCTACCCTACTGACAGCTCGCCAGGGCATGATGTCAGCACGGGGTGACTTCCTGAACTACGCCTTGTCACTGATGCGCTCCCATAACGATGAGCACTCTGATGTGCTTCCCGTTCTCGACGTATGCTCATTGAAACACGTGGCCTATGTTTTCCAGGCTCTTATTTATTGGATTAAGGCCATGAACCAGCAGACCACTTTAGATACCCCACAGATGGACAGAAAAAGGTGAAGAAGGAATAGAATTTTTTTTATATTTGATTGTAGAACTGTGTAATCATGTTGTTGGTTCATGTGAAAATTCATTTTAACAACAGCTTTTGCTGCTTGAACTTACTTTTTTTTAACAATTCTTGTTTCTCTCTTGTAGAAATCGAGAGATTCTCGAACTTGGTTTGGACAATGAGGATTCTGAACATGAGAACGATGAGGACACTAACCAGAGTAAAATGATAAATACAATAAATAAGTAACTAATAAGTAACTACTTGGGTATCCTTCAAAATATCCTGATATGTGTTTTTTTTTTTTCTCATTCAGGTTCAACTTTGCAGGATAAGGATGAGGACCCTGTTCCCGCTGAAACGGGTCAGAATCACCCTTTCTTCCGTCGGTCTGACTCCATGACCTTCCTTGGCTGCATCCCGCCCAACCCCTTTGATGTTCCTTTGCCTGAGGCCATTCCACTGGCAGACCAGCCGCACCTCCTGCAGGTCAGAGTTGCGCATGATTGAATTTGTGTTATTGTTTTTGTCAGGTGATGGTTAAGATCTGATCGGGCCTTAAATTAGTTTCCTAATTGCTTCCTCTCAACAGCCCAATGCCAGAAAGGAGGATCTGTTTGGCCGTCCCTCCCAGGGCTTGTACTCATCCTCCTTCATGGCAAACAAAGGCCTAGCTGAGGCAAGCGTGGACAGGAACTGCCTGGAGGTAAACATGGGCTCCTCTCTACCCTCCCCCTCTCAGGTATACCACCCCTCTTCACTGAACAAATGCACTGCCAGCTGTGTTCTAATATCCAAATATAACAGTTAAAATGCTGAAGTTACTTGGCTTTTAAGTACCGGTAGTGAGCTAAAAGGATTCTTTTACAACTTAGATTTCCTCCTCATTATTTCCTATGGTCATTGGGGGAAGTACAAATAAAACACTGAAGGACGTAATGGCTAGCATTTATTTATTTATTTATTTATTTAATAGAATAAAAGCCGAGAGTGGATTTTAGAACATGGGCTGTCTTCTTTGTATCATTTTCATATTTCCATGTTTTCATCATCACTGTCATCTTGTAAAAGCTGTTCACCTGACTAAAAAACTTCTCCGGACCCCTCCACAATAGATCCTGCCCACTAAGATGTCTTACTCGGCAAACTTGAAGAATGTGATGAGCATGGAATCTGGCCAGCGCAATACTGGAACCCAGTCCATTGCCGACCATGAAATGGATACTTCAAAACCAGGGCCTTCACCCCAAGACCTGGCTGCCCAGCTTAAGAGCAGCCTCCTCGCCGAGATCGGCCTCACTGAGAGCGATGGGCCTCCTCTGCCCTCATTCAGGTGCACATCAATACTGTGTGTTGTCGAGTAGCCAGAACTGGCATCAGTTCAATTGGGTTTTAAATGATAGTAAACATGCAGGAATTTGGGGGTTGTGGTTTTGATTTGATGCAGACGGAACTGTCAATGATATTACCGAAGATGTATTTATATAGCAGTGATCTATCTGCTCACAGATTTCAAGTTATTTTTGTTTTTCTTGTCTAGACCCCACTGTAGTTTCATGGGGATGATGATCTCACACGACATGCTGCTGGGCCGCTGGCGTCTCTCACTAGAGCTCTTTGGGCGCGTCTTCATGGAGGATGTTGGAGCTGAGCCCGGATCGGTACAATGAGACCTGGAAATTACAATGTCTTCATAGGGACAAATAACTAAAATAATTTGGCCTCCTGTTGTGTTTCTTAGATCCTTACAGAGTTGGGTGGGTTTGAGGTAAAGGAATCCAAGTTCCGACGGGAAATGGAGAAGTTGAGGAACCTGCAATCCCGTGACCTGGCCCTGGAGGTGGATCGGGATCGAGACCAGCTAATACAGCAGACCATGCGCCAGTTGAACGCACACTTCGGCAGACGCTGCACAACCACGCCCATGGCCGTGCATCGGGTGAAGGTGACCTTCAAAGATGAGCCAGGCGAGGGCAGCGGCGTCGCCCGCAGCTTCTACACAGCCATCGCTCTGGCCCTCCTCTCCAATGACAAACTGCCCAACCTGGACTGTGTCCAGAGTGTCAGCAAGGGAATGCAGGCCAGCAGTACGTGTCATCACGATTACAATTCAAGTATGACAATACATAGAAACTATACTGTACATCAATGAACTTGATTTGATTGTAATGATGGTGGTACTTTTCTTATGCTGTTGTGATTTTTTTTTTTTTTTTTTTTTTTGGTGTATTTGTGATATGTTGTAGTTAGACTTTAAAATTAAAAATTCTCCAATGTCATCTTTAGATCTAATGCAGCGTTTGAGGAACAGAGATCGTGAAAGGGAGAGAAGAAGTGGAGGGCTTCGAGCAGGATCTCGGAGAGACCGTGACAGGTAGACATCGCCCGTCATGCAAGACTAGACTAACTTTTAGTGTTGGGAGATTCCTGCTGTAGACTGAATCATTTCGTGTTATTTGCAGAGACTCAAGGAGACAGTTGTCAATCGACACGAGGCCGTTCAGGCCGTCATCAGAGGGAAACCCCAGTGACGAGCCTGACCCGCTGCCTGCTCATCGACAGGCGTTGGGTGAAAGGCTCTACCCACGTGTCCACGCAATGCAACCGGTAATTATCCGCACCCATCAGACCGGACTTGAGTTTATTCAATGTTGAAATAAATGGAAACATACTTGGTTTGATCTGCTTTTTATCCACCAATCCAGAAAACTAATGATGAAATGAAGCAAGCTGATGAAGACTTCTGTTACAAGCTGTGTGTGTATTGTTGTTCACAGGCCTTTGCCAGCAAAATCACAGGCATGTTGCTGGAGCTGTCCCCAGCCCAGTTGCTTTTGCTTCTGGCGAGTGAGGATTCTCTTAGAGCCAGAGTGGAGGAAGCCATGGAACTGCTCATCGCTCATGGAAGGTATCATCACCATAATTAACCACATACATTTTCAAACTGTGCCAGTTAGCAGTGCTCACAGTGGTGACGTTTATTTTTACATGTCAAAATTCTCTGTCCCTTCCAGAGAAAATGGTGCCGACAGCATATTGGACCTTGGTCTTCTGGAAGCTCCGGAAAAAGCACAAGTAACTAACATTTGTTTCAACACTAGGGACTCACGATAAACAAGTTTGTTCCGAGCTGGTTGTACCTGCAGGCCACTTTGTCTCATTTTTAAACTGAACACTGTTGCCAGTGTTTTGAAGGATTGAGTGTTTGATGCTTAGGTTATTCTGCCTCCTTTCATTGGATTGTAGCAGCAAGAGAACCGCAAGCGTCATGGCTCAACTCGAAGCGTAGTCGATATGGAATTAGATGACCCAGATGATGGAGAAGACAACGCTCCTCTCTTTTACCAGCCAGGCAAGCGGGGCTTCTACTCCCCTCGCCCTGGCAAGAACACAGAAGCCAGGCTTAACTGCTTCCGTAACATTGGCAGGTAATGAATTATCTCTTTGTTTGGTTACATATGGGGATAATTATATCAAATTGCTTTGGTCTAGGAGGAATATATAGTTTGCCAAAACCCTGGAAAATTGTGACTTTGGAGCGAGAACATTAATTGTTTTGTTCCTCTGCAGAATATTGGGGTTATGTCTACTTCAGAACGAACTCTGTCCAATCACGTTAAACAGACATGTCATCAAAGTGCTGCTTGGAAGGAAGGTGGGGGTATCTTCACTCAGAGATTCTCGTATGTAATCATTGGTGCCTTCCGGGAGGAAATTTACATCCTATTTTTGTTGCTGCAGGTAAACTGGCACGACTTTGCCTTCTTCGACCCAGTTATGTACGAGAGCTTGCGGCAGCTTATCCGCCACTCTCAGGCTGGTGAAGCAGATGCAGTATTTGCTGCGATGGATTTGGCCTTTGCCATTGACCTCTGTAAAGAGGAAGGGGCAGGACAGGTAAAAGACCACACTGACACTGACGATGCCAACAAACAACATGTGATCTTGATATGATCAATCCGTAATGCTTCGACTCCACAAAGTCATACGTGCACCTTCCTTCTTCCTGGACCAGGTGGAGCTTCTCTCTGGTGGGGTCAACATGCCAGTAACACCTCTTAACGTGTATGAGTATGTAAGGAAGTACGCTGAGCACCGAATGCTTGTTGTTGCTGAGCAGCCTCTTCATGTAAGTAAACTAATTGAATACCTGTTGACTCCTTTATGTGGTTGCGTAAACACTGAAATGTGTATTCCCTGTTATGATTTCTTTTTTTTATAGGCGATGAGGAAAGGTTTACTGGATGTACTCCCTAAGAACGCCCTGGAGGACTTGACCGCGGAGGACTTCAGGCTGCTGGTCAACGGCTGCGGGGAAGTCAACGTCCAGATGCTCATCAGCTTCACCTCCTTCAACGACGAGTCTGGTGAGCTGCTCGGTCTGGATTTGCTTGTTTCTGCTTTAACGGTGGAATGACAGATTTGTTGTTGACATATTTCACGAGCAAACATGTATGCTTCACTTACAGGGGAAAATGCAGACAAGCTACTGCAGTTTAAACGCTGGTTTTGGTCTATTGTGGAGAAGATGAGCATGACTGAAAGGCAAGATCTGGTAAGTTTGTTTTCTGGTACATTTCAGTACACATTTGTAGAAAAACTGATTTATTGAAGTTCATCTTATTCAAACTTAAATTATGTATAGGGTTTTTTTTCCTAAAAAAAACTTGGCATAGAAAGAAAATTATCATTACCTTCCAGGACTGATTTAGTCTGGTATGATATGAGAAATGTTAAGCTATGATTTCTCTTGGCATCAGGTGTACTTCTGGACCTCAAGCCCTTCTTTGCCAGCCAGTGAGGAGGGCTTCCAACCGATGCCCTCCATTACCATCCGGCCTCCGGACGACCAGCACCTTCCCACAGCCAATACTTGCATTTCACGTCTTTACGTGCCACTCTATTCGTCAAAGCAGATACTCAAACAAAAACTCCTGCTAGCCATTAAGACCAAGAATTTTGGTTTTGTCTAGAGGTTCATTAAAAAAAGAATAAAGAAAAACATGTTTACTGTTGTGTAATATTTACCTAGCAACATTTTTGTAGATTTATTTTTTGTCTATACAGTTTTATTAAATTCGACGTACTGTCGCTTTCTCCCCAGGTGGTAATATATGTTTGTGTTGTGAACACAAACGGCTTGTTATTTTTATTTCAGTTTTTATTGTTTTTTTTCCTTTGTGTTCCATGAAGAAGGTATACAGTACAGAACATTCCTGCATTGGCACTGTATAAAGTAAAGCCCACAGCCCTTCAAGATTGGCTAAAATCTTTGCTTCCCAGGAATGTGGTTTGACAGAAGGCTGTCTGCCGAAACCCAGCCAAAGATGACAGCAGTAGAAGTATTTAAAAGAAGACACACTGTGATTATAAGTTTTTTCCCCCCTTCCCTAGAAAAGTACTATCACTGACAGTTCACTGCTGCCTTTGTGGAAAGTCCTCTTTTTTCTTGTACAGTGGGAGTAGGGAATTTCAAAATAAACTTGGATGCAAATTCATTGTCTAGTGTCTTTTATCAGTGGAATCTGTAAATTGAGATAAGACTACAAGTAAGACTTTGTTGGATCTGCACCGAAATAAGATTAAAATCTGTCAAACCGTTAAAGATGCGTACAGTTAAAACTACAAACATGGCGTCAGTTCTGAAGCGTTGGCCAATCGGCAAAGAAGAAATATTGGCCCCGCCCCCATATATGTCACCGCCCAATGGTGTTACCTTCAGGTAACTAATTCTGTAGCCTATTGCAAATTCACATTTCTTTAAGCTCTACAATAAAAAAAAGGGTAAAGCTGGCTGCATAAAGTGATTATCGTATAAGTAATCACTTTCTGCACTTACTTTTTTTTGTCTTTATTTAAATAAAATGAATGTCAATTGAGCTGGGACGTACATCGTTTCGGAATATACGAGGGACATTGAATACACCATTTCTCCGTCAGTAGAAACTGATCCTTTTGAGGTGAACCTGTCTTACTGGCGGTCACAGCGGGTGCATTGTGGAACCCAGTTAACGGTTATTCATTGTTTTACCATGGTGTCGCCTCGCTCGACTGCTAGTTAGCTGCTTTTTAGCGCAGCCATTGCAAGATATTAGTAGATAGCCGGCCGATGTTGCCGAGGGAGGAGGGGTGTAGTTATTGTCTTCCATCATGTCGAAGTCGTTCCGTTATTTTTAGCTAGTGCCTCAAGTTATCGTCAAAGGTTAGCCTGCAGCTAGTAGCGGCAAGCAAAGCGTGACTAATCGGTCTGTTCGAAAGAAAATAGGAATGGAACAGTGGCAGGACTCGGCCTCTCAGCAGGTCAAGCTGCTTACAAATCATCTGAATGGACTTTTGTCCAAAGGTCTTGGGCTACTACGCTCCGAGCTTGGAGTGGATTTGGGACTGAAGCCCGAGCTTATTCCGCCATGGGTGATCCTCTTAGCGGCATGTACCGGGCTAGTGCTGATGGTGGCTCTGTGGGCCTCGGTGTGTCGCGCTGTCTTCAAGAAACGAGGCGCTGCAAGACCTGAGGACGATGGCGTTGAATTAAAACGGACCGCCAGCAAACCGGTGAAGTCCGAGGAGCCGAAGAAAAAAAAGAAGAAGGTAGAGAAGGCTCCTGTACGAAATAAGACTATTTTGTCTTTGACCCTTTCTCAACCAATAGCTGTAGCCTTAGCAACGCTAGCTGTCATGCTAACTCCTAAATGACAGTTGGCTAGCTAGCTTCAGGTTTCTGACAGCTCTTGCTATGCTAACTATAGAGCTCATTCTTGTTTTTTGTGAGGAGTATCAAGGGAGCGTGCATTAAATGACATTTTGATCCTGTGCGTGTGTTTAGAAGACCCAGTCAAACGGGAGAGCTGTCGCCGAACCGCAAGAGGAAGCCAAAGTATCGGAAGAGTTAGTGCCACATCACCAGCCGCCCCCATCAGAAGTCAAGGCTGAGAAGATTCCTGAGGTAATTTGCCCCAGATTCTCTTGCAGTGATTCTAAAGGCACATCGGCTGCCAGTTTAAGGTCAGGGTCACAGTTTGCCACTGAAAATAGTGCATAATTTGCTTTTCTCTCAAGTTGGAGCCTTTTCCACGAGCAGTGGCCTAGAGGGTGCTAAAGGGAGAAGATGCTAATATGTATAGATGGAACTAGTGCTTCCAAGTAGGACCTATACCATGTAGGGAATCTTTGACAGTGGATGGGGTTACACTTATAAATAGCCTTGGCTTGATTATTCTGGAGTCTAATGATTTGTGCCTGAGGTGTGAGATGTAAAACCGTGTGCTGCAATTTAGTCTCCACCATTCTCTATCACCCAACCTTTTACACATTCATTTTTAAAGTCTGTTTAATCCATTTTTATTCTCCTTGTAGGGGAAGAAGACAAAGAAGAAGGCCAAACAGGCTGCAAAGGAGACCAAGTCAGCTGCAGTAGATGGCAAAGAACCAGAAGAAGGTAAAATAATCAGGTGTCCTCTCCTAGTTTTATTAGTTTGATCGGAAATTTTAGCTTGAATTCAGATGTTTGTTTATTCAATATAAAATGTTGCCTCAGTAGTAGTGAGAACATAATTCATTGAAATAAAGTTATAGGTTCAGACTGTTTTTCTGTGTCTATGCCGAGTTTGTAATAACGTTTCCTCAGTGTTTCCTAATCTTTTCCACACTAATCCCATTATGGAGCTTTGCGGTATTTTGCAACAAATTCCACATCGTGGTCAATGGTTCTTTTCAGGGACATGGGAGACCAAGGTCAGCAACAAAGAGAAGCGCGAACAACGCAAAAAGGACAAGAGCTCCAGCGATGGCTCAGCAAGCCCTGGAGGAGGGGACACGCCAGTGGGCACTCCCTCAGAGCAGCCCAAGGCCGCTGCAGCCCCCACTCCTGCCAACCAGAAGAAGAAAAAAGGTGCATCTTTAAAAGTTTCTTAAACCTTCTCGATACCTGTGGTTGTTCCACACACCACAGGCCGTCTCTGGTAAACCCTGAAGAGAGTTCCTCTTATCCTCGACACACCGGTGTTGTGTTTAGTCGCTCTCTTGTGGAATAGACAGAACACAGAAGCTTTAGGGGAGTTGAAATGAGTCTCGGGTGAGTTTGCGCTGAGGTGTTTTGCTCCCTTGACTAAGAGGTTCACCTGGAGCTACAGGTGACAGGTAACTGACCCTGTTAACTATTTCACTGCAGGAGAATCTGCAAAAGTGAAGGCAGAGAAGACTGAAGTGGTTTTACCTCAAGGTAAGTGGGCAAAACCGCATTAATGAGCTAATTTAAGCATCTCATTTAATTGTCTCCACCAACAAGCCTTTTCCTCCACAGTAGTCACCAACAGCAAAGCGGCAGCTGTGTCTGCCTGCGCGCCTGAGGTCCCCATAAAAGCTCCCGCTCACAACGTTCCCACCAAGACGGAACCCTGGAAAGCCAATAGAGAAGGGGAGACTCTGTGGGGTGGCGACATCGACGGTAAAATTGCATTTTGTCTGCTAACATGTCTTCAATGGTGCTTCGTCGAGTCACGACAACCTTTGTCATCACAGCCTGCAGGCTCAAAGGTCATTTTCAACAGCCTACCTGCAGCTCCTTTAATAGCTACTGTATATTTAAGGCCAGAGAAAATAAGGGTTGTCCTATAACTGGAAGTTATGTCGCTTCCTCACGGCAAGATGGTTTAGCGTAGCTGCCACATGACCAATAATAGTAAACGGGGATTTTATTTCAATAAAAAGGGATTTAAGCCTCGTGGTAATTACATTAACTCATCTCCCCTGCCTGAGGGTCAGTGGTGCTCCAACACGTAGGAGGACATAGTGCTGTAATTACATTAAACATACTCCTGCAGCTGCCATCAAAATTACTTTAAACAGCCACCACTATTTTTGTTGGGATCAAGTCGCGTCTGCCTCCCCCAGTTAACCTCCAGATGTAATTTTCCCAATCTTTGTGTGTCTAAATATGCTCTTGAATGTCATTTAAGTGATGTCACTCGTATGATTGCGGTGCAGAATCGTGGACTGTGATTGAGCCTGGGATGCCCACAACTGAGCGGAAACTGGTGACTTTCGCTGGGCTGAACGCTGGTGAGGGCACACGCTGATGTCGCCACTAGATGGCGCAGTTTACAACACTTTCCTGACCCGCGCTTTACTGTCTCGTAGAGCCTGTTAGGGATCTGCCCTGGCTCAGTCAACCCCGAGTGGACGACGAATGGTCCGGACTGAGTGAGTGAGGACTCTGTTCATAACTTCCTCTGCCCTCTCAGAGCTTTGATTCAACTCTAATGGTCTTTGTGCTCCCTCAGACGGCAACTCTGTTGACCCCAGCTCAGACTGGAACGCACCCGCTGAGGTATGGGGCAACTATGAAGAGCCCACTTCAGCGCCACCTCCCACCCAACAGCAGCTGCTTCCTGAGCCCACCAGGGTGAACCTGCTGGCTGGAGTCGCGGTAAGTTTTTCCTGACTAACGGGTCAGTCACCGACGTAATTGTTGTGGTATTTGTCTCTTTTTCTCGGCACCTGCGCACGAGAAAGATGCTGGAAAATTCAATAAATGGCGCGTTGTTTGTTGATCTCGTTAGGACGATGATGAGGACGATAAAGGAGAGACTGTTGGTGACGCAGCAGCTAAAAAGAAGAAGAAAAAGAAGAAGAAGAAGGCTGCTGAGGAGGCAGCAGCAGCAGGCCAGGTAGTGTCAGAACACCGTTGAACCCTTGGCGTCTGCACGCATCTGACAGTTTGCTGACATCTCATCTTTTTATTGTGCGAAGGCCGATGGGCCGGGGAAGGAGGCGCCTCCTGCACCGACGAAGAAGCAACCCGTTCAGGAAAAACCTACCACCGTCCCACCTGTGAAGGTAGCTGCTGTCGAGGTAACGAGGTCTACAGTCACGAAACCTTCAAAGGTTATATTCATTCAGCCGTAAGGCTCTGAAACAGTTCACTCCAGCTGCATCTGGCCAAACATCTTTTCGTTGTTACCTTCTCTAGCCCAAAGTGGAGAAACCAGTGAAGGACAACATCTCCCAGAAGCCCCCTGTCACACAAGTGCCACAGAAGCCAACGGACGTTGAACCCACTGCCAAGCAGAACAGCGTCTCTGCTCCAACACAACAAAGTCAGCGCCTTTTTGTGATGTTTACTGATGTTAAAAGCCACGCGCTTTGAGACCAAACTCCTTGGTTTTTGTTTTTCTGCAGAAAAACCTGAAGATAACCAAGCCCCGAAGCCGGCAAAGAAGAAGAAGGCCAGAAGAGAGACATGAGACCCATCTGTATGCAAAAGACTTCCTCTCCGGTTTATGCAACACCCTTTTTTTCTTTGTCAGAAGAACTTTGACTAAAACTCTTTTATTTTTTTTTTCCCTGATTGGAGCAGAACATTTAACAGCAGCCTGGAAGTCAAACCGGCTTTTATAAACATGAAGCATCACTGGAAACTGATCGTGGATACAGTGCAATCATTTGTAAAGTGGCGTCGTTGATTTTCACCAATGGATTTGATTCTTTTGATTCTGTCTTTAACTCCACTGAATCTAGTAACCAATTGGAAGAGCTGTATTGTAGAATTTAGATGTAGAAAATACTGGTCACATTCGGAAATGTGCCCTCGTGGGAGGTATGGCGGCTTTATGGAGAGCCAAAACCAATCCTTGGGGTCGCACGACACTGGGCCATAACCATAAACTCTGCTCTTGCTTTTATAATCATTATTTCTTTTTGAACCGTTTGTGTAGGAAGGGACAACAAGCGCGGTTGTCGGAGAGGAGCCAAGATCAAACGGATGATTCACATTAACATTTTGGGTGTAACAGGGTGTGTAAATGTGCGACTTGGACGAGGTTCGAGGGTCAGAAAAGGGAAAAAAAAAAAATTCAACATTTTTATTCGTGACGGCTGCATTTCAATCGACTCGGTCCACCTGGTTTGTCCTGTCTGATATCGTGCTGCAGTGTCTTGACAGCTTTTCCCCCCTCTGTGATTGCTTTCACCCACGACCACGTGGGAGCCTCTGATCGTAGGCGTGATCTCATCAGTCCCATCGACATCGTCGTGATTTTCCACTTGTGTTTGAGTCGGCGGAATCTTTTGTAAAACTTGTTTGTAATAAAAGAAAAGCTAAAGCCATATGTAAAAAGGTGAGTTTTTCTATTTATTTACTTATTTTTTTGGGGGTGGGGGGGACTCCTGTATTGTAGGTGGGGTTTGCAAGTGACATTTTTCTCGAATTACTTTGAAGGAAGCTGTTGTAAGAGATAAGATCTGCAATAAAAGTGAGGATGTTAACAGGTGAGAAAATAACTAATCTTAATAGTCCATTCATCTTGATCTGAGATTTGTTGCAGGATTTACAAACTTCTATATATACATATATTTAAAAAAAAAAAAAGCCTTATTTTGTCATTTCCAGCCGTAAACATTTAAATGTCAAAAGCTGGTGATCTCAGAATAAAATATTTGGGCTGATCTGTACGTAACTTTCTGGAAATTACTGCTTACATCATAGGATTTGATCCCACCAACCTCCGGTGTTTATCTTCAGCGGGACTAGTTAATGCGGATTTATCCAGCCGTGTCAAGTGAGCGCATTTGAGCAGATTGTGACCGGAAGTTCTTGTATTACTACGTTAAAGTTCGAGTTTCTACTGTATTTAAATTAAATTTAAAGTATTCAAAATCTGTATATGATTTGGGGTTTTATCATAACATAGAACACGAAGTGATATATATCATTTAAATTCAATGTGCACGACACCCTGTGAAAAGTTCTCGACAAAAGTTATATTTCACGCTGAAAACGAGAATATGGAGGTTTATTTTGAAAACCGGAAGTGTCACGCTAAGCTGACGCCAACTTGACGCCCGTTCTACAAATCAGCTTTCGCCGATAAGTGACGGACAGGTCAGAGGATCCTGCTGGTCTTGACGGAGAGGACCGAATCTCGGCCGTCGTCGCCTCGAAACGCTCCGGCAGCGGTGACAAAAGGGAAGGATAAGATGATATCCCCGTGGGACCGCTGGTTCTCCACCAGCTGCTGCCTGTGTTGCCATGTCCGCACAGGAACCATCATCCTGGGGGTCTGGTACATGGTGAGCCCCGTTATCTGTCACCGTTATCTGTGTGGATATTTACTGGCCCTGTATGGTCACTCTGTTGCTGTTACCGGGTTACTGCCGTGTAGGTCTAAAATGAAACCCAGACTAAACTTTGTAAAGGAAATATGAGTTTTATGCTGTTTATAAATAATGTAGCACAGAGGGTTTAAAAAAAACAACACTCCTCCTCACCTGTATGAATAAATCAACAGCCTCGTCAGGTTGCAGGTTTTGTGTCAGCCTGCCTATTGATTTCAGAGAAATTTCCATCACATTTGCCTGATCAAAGGGGATTTTATGACGCCTGTGCACATTGTGCACCGCTAATTTCGCCATAATCTGAAAGAATGACATGATATATAGGTTTAAACTCTGGAGCGTGTCTCTGGTCACCACCCATCCTTCACCAGCCCCTCTCCATATACTGTCGCCTTGATCTGCCCATATGTGCTCTCTCCTAAGCTCATCAACGCCGTGGTCTTACTCATCCTGCTCACAGCGCTGAGTGATCCCGACCAGTACCACCTGACCAGCGCCGAGCTGGCGAATGACCTGGACGTCATGGACGACGCCAGTAAGTAGCCCAGAAGGCCCAAAGTCAGAGAAGTTTCAGAGCATTACAGCCTAACAGGTGCCTACACAAGGAGAAAACCCTTCCTCTTAATCAAGGTGGACACTTTCACAGTGGGAGTGGAGGTGGGACAGCAGGAGCTGCTGGGAGCCGGATTGGGAATGACTGGGGTGTCCCAGTTCCAAGAGATTAGAATATGTGATGATCTCACACTGCAGGCTGGTCTGGCAGCTGCCACCCCTGGATTAGAAACTCAGCCAAAAACAACGCAAAACGCTTGCGTTTGTTGGAATAATAACTTTTGCTTCTAATCCGGCGACTAATTTAGCCAGTTAATATCTGTAACAGATGGTGCTTGGTTAGACTTCATTTAAACTGAAGGATTCTATTTATTATTTATCATCTCCGTCCCCGTTACTGAGGCAACAGGTCATTCGATGCACGGCTTCTTTATTTATTAATGAAAACACATTGTTTTACCTGGCTCTTACACCAATGTTGCTGTTGCTGATTGGTATTTGGGGAAATCTGGTACTTTGCTTCTGATCCTGTAATTTACCCGTGAATTAACCCACATTTCTTTAATAGATGTGGTAGAATTAAACTTATATGAGGGGTGACTACATCTCGGGTTTTTAGTCGTTATTTATCATTTATTGGTCCTTTATTGGTTTTACTTAAATATAATCACCGTTTTCACGGCCGCCCTAAACTCTTAACAACCACAGGACTCAGAAATGTTGAGTTTTCTGCTTCCTGCTGCTTTTCCGGCGCCGTCCTTATGTAACTGGTGTGAGATGAGTTCATGCTGACATGGAGGGAAATGACAGAGTCGAGGTTAAACCCTCTGCCTGGTTGACAGATGCAGCCCGTCGTTTATCCTCCTGCCGCGGGGCAGCTGCTCGCCATCTTCAGACATGTGATTTGCAGTCCGCCCGAGTGACCTTTAACCGACCTTTAACCTCTCTCTGCTTCAGACATGTGCATCGCCTCGGCCATCTCTCTGCTAATGATCCTTATATGTGGGATGGCAACGTATGGTGCTTACAAGGTAAACAAAGGCATCATGACAGGTAAAGTTCAGTCTTAGTTAAACAACAAAGGCCTGTTGTAACGAAACTCTTGTTTCAGCTGCGTTCTGCCTGGATTATCCCATTTTTCTGCTACCAAATATTTGACTTTGCCCTCAACACGCTGGTGGCCGTCAGCATCGTGGTCTACCCCAACACGATACAGGACTACCTGCAGCAGCTGGTGAGACAGGCCGTTTTGGCACAGATTACGCGTGGCGTTGATGCGGAACTCCTCCCACATCCTTCTCCCTTTGCAGCCGGAAAACTTCCCTTACAAGGATGAGATCGCTGCTCTCAGCAACGTCTGCTTGGTCCTCATCGTCCTGCTCTTCATCGGCTGTATTCTGGCCTTCAAGGTAACCGGTTGCTCACTTGAGCCGTAGTTTCAGACCCGTTCGGGCCTCCTACATTATATCTGCAGCAATCGGACTCATTTATGTGAGACAGAGTGCCTTTGTTTAGTTAAACGAGCAGACGCTCACCTGTCAATATAGATGTAGAGCATGTGTGCAGGCCGACATTTGGACCTGACCCGTGTTTTGCGTCCAGATCTATCACTCGTTTTCTGCGCAGCCTCATCTGCTGGCATCAGAATTAACCCGCCTCTGCTGCTGCTAAAGGATCCCTGCATATTCCTTTGGGGACCGTAAGAAAAAGGCAGCTGTCAAAGCATTAAACCGACTTCTTAATTGGTTTATTGTGGAAGTTTGAAATCGCAGTCTGACTTTGGTTAGATGGCGGCAGCAGATGGTGTTGTGGTTGGCCCGGCTGCTCCAGTAGCTGGTCTGAGAACCAGATGATCAGCGGATGACAGAGAACAGCAGCAAAGGGACGGAATCCTCGGATTGTTTAATAACACAGACTAATTCACCCCGTGGTTATTTGTATTTTACAAGTTTACTTCCGTTCAACAGTGATTCGGACCTT
The DNA here is from genome assembly GCF_901000725.2 of Takifugu rubripes. Lineage (NCBI taxonomy): Eukaryota > Metazoa > Chordata > Actinopteri > Tetraodontiformes > Tetraodontidae > Takifugu > Takifugu rubripes. The sequence continues at coordinate 6,822,829 of NC_042291.1, read as the reverse complement.
TTACTACTTTCCGGTGTTGCACACAAAAAAAGAGTTTGTGCACAAAATGAGACACAAAAAAGATTGAAATCCTTTGGAGGCACATTATTTTGCTTTTTGACTCTATAAAGCAGCGTTTTCTTTCACGACCTATTAGCCAGTTAATCATTAATAGTTTCATTACCCTTCATTTTGCAAGTCTCTCATCAAAAGACGGTTCTTATTTTAAAGGAGGGCTGCAGACTACAAGTTAGAATTATAACGTCCTTGTTGTTCTTCCAGTACTACTGTGGTGTTGAACCGTCATATTCATGAGTTGGTTGAAGAAACATGCAGGAATAACTACATTTGTTGGGCCTGCAACCCTCCCGCTCCCATTGAGCTGATGGACCACAGGCGCTGTTTGCATTTCTGATTAGTGTTTCCTCTCTTTCCATTTGATGTCAGGCCTACCTGATCGCGTGTGTGTGGAACTGCTACAGATACGTAACCAGCCGAGGCTCCTCTGAAGTTCTGCTCTATGTCACGACCAATGACACCACAGTAAGTCGCACACCCATTCACAGGAGGCATTAGCCCCGCCCCCTTCCCCAGGTAATCGCCCAGATTATGCTTTGAGATCTGCTAAAGCAGTTTGGATTGTGTTGGATCTCAACCAGCACCAGATTTCATCGTAACCCTTCTATTAACCTCCATTTGAGAACGTTTCTTCCTGTCAGGCCACCAGCGCGAATGTTTTTCTTTTCTTGAAACGAGCTGTTACAAACGTCTTTGCTGAAACTGTCTGCACGCAGCCTCAATAAAACAGACGTGTCTCGTGTGCAGTTTACGGCTGCACAAATATTTTGTTAGCATTAGCAGCAGCAGAACTGATTCCAAATGACTTACAAGTCAGCAGATTGTAATAAAATCATGGGAAAAAATGAAGAAAAAGCAACTGCGGTGCAGCATGTTGAGACCCTCTGGTCTCCAGTTTGACTTTTTCAGTTCTGCGTCTCTAAGAGATGAAATAGGCTCCACATTCATGATTCAGACATCAGTGTACGATCTTTAGTTCAGGCCAGTCTGGCAGCTGCAGACTCATCCTGTTGGCGGGGGCATGAAGGTATAGAGCTGAGCTGTTGTAGAAGCTACTTTTCCACATGCTAGCATGAATGAATGCACAGACATTAGACGGCTGGCAAAGTCATTATGAGGGCAGCAGAGTAGCAGCAGCAGCAGCAGTATTGTGTCAGCCCAGGTTGCCCCGGTTGCCCAGGTCCAACCCTCCAACCGCAGTAACCATGCTCTCCCTCCGTTTTGGCTCCTTACACTTAAGGCAGAGGGCTAAAGAGAAATCAGGAAGCTGAGCAGACGCAGGCGATCTGCACTAATTGACTCCAAATGAACAACAGCTGTGAGGAAATAATGGTTCCACAGGTATTTAAAGAACCAGCCTGCTCGGGTTGACGGTTCCGTACGCCGTGTGTGGCTCCACGTGAGGTTCAGGGCTTGTGAGACAGCTTTCACGGGTCGCTGATGGGGAAACCATGTGTCACTGACATCAGGGTCTGAAACGTGTCAGAGAAGCAAGCAGTTGGGGTCAGGCCTGTTCAGAACCCACCGCAGACCAGGGGTCAGTTTGTGGCTTTGGGTCGGCAGCTCACACGACGTGCACGTTCGTCAGATGGTCCAAGTTTGCCAGTGAGACGACTTTCCTGACACATACAGCTCAGGTAGAACAATTTATAGCAACCTATAAAACCTTCAGAGAGAAACGTTGATTAAACTTAATTTCTCAGCACAATTTGCTCAAAGTGTCCATCTGGGTCCTCAGCTGCTGAAGCTTTCAGAGTGCATCTGATCCACCTGGTGGACAACGGCTGGCTGGACCAGCCTGGCCTGACTTCTGTCAGTCAGCCAGAAGTTTGAGGAGCGGCATCAGAAAGAGCCAGATTAATTTTTTGTCATTGGGGCAAATCTTGTGGTTATTTTGTGCGTTCCAGTGATTAATCCACAGAAAAATGAGAACTGCGAGAGATAGCGAAACTCTGGACTTTTATACTGGAATACCCACAGAACTCTGATCTGCAGCCTGCGTCCATCAGCGACCCACACGGGAGGATTTGGCCTCTGTAACAGCTCTCGACAGTTATTGATCGCTGTTAAATCGGTGCGACGTCACTCTTGCAAAGCAAAGACGTGCACGAGTGCACATGCAGTGAAATCCCAGGAGAAATGGCTCAGACATGTTGTTTTGTCATAAAGCTGATTTATTGAACGTTGGTCTCCAGGGTAACGTCAAAAATCCTTTTAAAAAGACTAATAAAGAGTCTACGAGCGTCAGTTCTTTGCTGGTTTCCTGACCTCCGCGCTGTTCCCAGGTGCTGCTGCCTCCCTACGACGACGGCGTCGGCGTCCCCGTGAAGCAGGGTCCCCCGCCGTACAACACGGCCACGGCGTGAGGACAGCGCCACCATCCTGCCGCCTCCCTGCACCTGACTGCCTCTCCAACAGTGGATGGACCATCGCTCCACACACATGCACACACACACACTCCAGAGTAAAGCCATTCGTGTGCACATCCCACCCTGGAATCCCTTCCCAGTGTCACTCTTCCGTCTTCTTGGAATACTGAGAACCTGTCATAGCTAATTTTCTATATTTTTATTACTTCTACCTGTGCTGTGTGTACCAGTATAGTGCCGTGTCTGTCCTAGATATTTTGTGCACAATTGTGGAACTGGGTGCACTCAGAGTTTTCCTGTCTGACTCTTCTCTTCTCCTGATCAGGCTTGGTTTGCCTTCATTCATAACTTTGTTTGTGATGGGTGCTGTTCACACAGTAGATATGAAGTGTCCCCTGGACAGAACTGGTCTCTGAATATGAAACATTTCGTATGAAAGAGGTGCTGGGAGGGCGATCACGGCCTCCAGGAGCTTCTGGACATTGGTCAACACTCCGTTTTCTTTCCACCAGATGAAGAAAATGTGCTGCGAGGACACTGACGTCAAATCTGAGGACGGCACTTGGAAAATATAAAGCTGTGACATTTATTAAAGTGTGTTTCCACCGTCTGGCTGTGTTTTATTTTACTCTGCAAAGGCAGCAGATGTTTTGGTCTGTTCCTGCAGACGTGTCCATGGACGTGAGAAGTGAGCGTATAAATGTGCTCATCGTGTTCCAGAGCTCATCCAACCACTTCTGGTAGAGTTAGAAGATTCCTCTGGAGCAGATGTGTGGAGAAGATGTGCGAGAATCCAACAAAGCTTTGTGTTTGAAGCGTCCACACCTGTAAAAAGGCTCTAGAGGTCCTGCAAAAGTCCGGATTTGTCTCTCTGACCTAGCCTGAGCAGAAAAGCTGCAGAGGGGGAGTGAACAGACGAAGAGTGGAGGGAGGAAGGGGGCAGAGCCAAAAAGCCTGCGAGAGGTCAGGGGTATGTACGTCCTCTGCCGGAGTAGCCCGTCATTCCTGCCGGAGCTGCCTGGACCCGCGGCTGGGACTAACCGACTAGCTCGATGCTGCAGGAAGGTTTGAGTTTCATAACAGAGTGAGTAGAATTTTAAACACTTTTCAGAAAGGTGCGGGATTATTGCTTAATCTAATAATGCATTTAAAAAAAGTGTGTCTCATTTTCCACAATAGCAAATTTGAGCATGGCCGAGTTGAAACAAAGGTAGAAGAATAAAGGCCAAAAAAAATTAAATAACTAAAAAAACACTTTAAATATGATTTCAAATGTAAATCAGGGGGTTCCTTCAGCAACGTCACCCCACTGTCTCTCAAAATGCAGTAAAATGATGCAGTAATTCCATCCTTACCTTGTTGCTAAAGTGTTTCTCCGCAGGAACACAGGGATTACATGTGACAGTAGCAGACCCATCGATAGCTGATCAACTCCCAGGACACCGTGGGGGGAGCTGCTGTCGGTTCCTGTGCTTTCCTCAGCAGTTGTTGCCCCTCATCACGATGAAGCCGCTGGCCCTCGTCCTCCTCTCTCTGCTGTTCTGTCTGTCCCAGGCTGGAGTAAACAAACACCGTCCCAGATCTGCTGCAGCCAGAGGCCAGAATGAGACAACAGTGCAGAACAAAGCAGTGGGTGAGTGGGCAGCCGTGACCTAGACTTGTGTTTTCAGGCGTAGCTGAACACAAACCTTTTCCTCTCTGGTCCCAGAGAATCCTTGCAAAGCCGTCCCGCTGGACTTCGTCTTTGTCATCGACAGCTCGAGAAGCATACGCCCCAACGACTACGAGAAGGTCAAGACCTTCATCGTTAATCTGATCCAGTTCCTGGAGATCGGGCCAGACGCCACCCGGGTTGGTCTGCTGCAGTACGGCAGCGTGGTCCAGCCTGAATTCTCCCTCAACACCTTCACCAGCAAGGCTGAGGTGGAGCAGGCAGTGAGGAACATGAGGCACCTCGCCACGGGAACAATGACCGGCCTGGCAATCAAGTACGCCATGGAAACGTCCTTCACCGAGGAAGATGGGGCACGAGCAGCACACTTGCACATCCCGCGAATCGCCGTGATTGTAACCGACGGGCGGCCGCAGGACACGGTGGAGCAGGTGGCTGCACAGGCGAGGCAGGCGGGCATACAGATCTTTGCAATTGGGGTCGGAAGGGTGGATATGAACACGCTGAAGACCATCGGGAGCGAGCCGCACTCTGAGCATGTGCACCTGGTGGCCAACTTTAGCCAGATAGAAACCCTCATCTCAGTCTTCCATTCAAAATTGTGTGGAGGTGATCTCTGATCTCCACTTCCTCTCCAGTATCCCTGCTCATTTTTGAAGGCTTGCATGTTCCCATCATTCATCTGTGTGTGTGTGTGTGTGTGTGTGTGTGTGTGTGTGTGTGTGTGTGTGTGTGTGTGTGTGTGTGTGTGTGTGTGTGTGTGTGTGTGTGTGTGCGTGGGCTGTAGGTTCGGAGACCTGTGAGCTGGTGGACCACCAGTGCCAGCACACATGTGTGAGCAGCCCTGCCTCATACAGATGCAAATGCAGGGAAGGCTTCATCCTCAATCCTGACGGGAAAACGTGTAAAGGTGAAGGACCTGGCTGCTGACGCTCAGCCCGTTAGCAGTTAGCAGGTTTGATGAATTTTGATTCATCTTTGCTCTGGTGTCTTGGCTGTAGCCGAGGACCTTTGTGCAGAGGTGGATCATGGCTGTCACCATTTCTGCGCCAGCCTGGCTGATGGCTATGAATGTCGCTGCCGACCAGGATACCAGCTCAACCTGGACCTGAGGACGTGCAGCAGTAATCACCTTTGTTAACCTCTTTATGCTGATAAGTGTCTTCATCATCACTTTACAGTTTAGTATGTCTGTCAATAGGTCCAGTCAAACCGGTGATGGACTTCAGTGTAACTACAGGGAGGATGATTAATGATGATGCATTTAGGTGCACGATGGACGGCCACATTGCAGGGCTAACTTCAGGCAGTCATGTGACTGAAATCAAATGAAATAAGAGCAGGTTCTTCTGCCGGTGACGTCAGTCCACCCACAGTTGGAAAATGTCCCTTTCAGTTCCTCTGCTTGATCTTAACAGCTGGGGTAGATTTCCTGGAGGAAGTTTGCTTTTGCAATCATAGGGGCAGTTGCTGGAACTCACATCTCCGCTTGATCCTCCCCGTCTTTGCTTCACACGTCCACACCTTCAACTGAGTGCATTAAAGGCAGGAGTAGTACCGGTTACCGTGGCAATAATATTCATCTTTATTAGAAATAGACTTCTGCGACCTGGGAGACCACGGCTGTCAACACGACTGTTTCAGCACCCAGGAGTCCTACATCTGCAGGTGTAAGAGGGGCTACGTCCTCAACCTGGACGGAAAGACCTGCATCAGTGAGTGTTGGTCCTCCCCACAAGTGTCGTGATCCCCACAGAACTTCACCTTTCTGTTTTTATTTCAACTCGTCCCTCCAGAGACCAATCACTGTGCCGACGGGGCTCACGGCTGTGAACAGGAGTTTGTGAACACCGAAGGCTCCTGTGTGTGTAAATGCAGGACGGGCTTCGTACTCAGGCCTGATGGGAAAACATGCAAGAGTAACTCTCCCAGGTTCTCATCCCATGACCAGATGTTGCCTGCTGTGTTTGTCATCTCAGTGGGTTTTTTTTTTAATCTGCAGAGGTGGATCCTTGCGCTGATGGGAATCATGGCTGCGAGCAGGACTTTACGAGCACAGAAGATTCGTGTGTGTGTCGATGCAGAGCCGGATTCACCCTCCGACCTGACGGAAGAACATGTCAGAGTGAGTCTGACCGGCCTCCTCACCATGGAGGACGTGTCCTCTATCAGATGGGAGGGAGAAGACAAAGTGTTCCTACTTAAAGACATTTCTGAGAAGAAGTGCATGTTGCTGGACTATTTCTGTCTCCTGCAGTGTTTACGTGTTACATCAGTTGTGGGGTCATCTTTAATCCTCGCTGTCGCTGAAAATTCAGCTTCGTGGATTAAGGGGATCTTCACGCTGCTATCTCTCTGATAATGATACGAGTTTGTGCTCGTGCGTTAATTCGACAGCTTCTCTCATCGATGAAAAGTGTCTCAAGAGAAAAACACAGTAATCTGTGTTTCCTTGCAGGTCTGGATGTGTGTCTGACGCTCGCGCACGGCTGTCAGCACCAGTGCATCGGCACCACTGACTCCTACGTGTGCAGATGCTCCGAGGGATTCGTTTTGGCAGAAGATGGGAAGAGCTGCAGAGGTATGTCTTAACTTCTGTTTTACTACATACATGCTCACTGGCTGTCAGGTCACTTCAAGGTCATCTGATTAGTTCATCAAATCCGATCTTTAGGACGGAAAACCCCCAGATATTCAAAACTAATCAGATCCGGTGTTCCAAATGTGAGACTTTATTCACACTGGTTGCTGTGGTAACCACAATGGAGGCATGCTTTGGAATTTAGGACACATACTGGGTGCATACTTGCTCCTGACAGCAAGGAAAAGTGTACAAATTCATCACAATCCTTTTTCCATTTAAACTGAATTGAGAATTCACAACTTGCGCTGATGCTTCCTGCAGAGGCGGCGTGTGGGGACGGAATCATGGATCTGGTCTTCGTGATCGATGGCTCCAAGAGCATGGGCCCTGCCAACTTTGAGCTGGTCAAGCACTTTGTCATCAGTATTGTGGAGTCCCTGAACGTATCCCAGATGGGCTCGCACGTTGGCCTCCTGCAGTACTCCACCAAGGTGCGCACGGAGTTCACCTTGAGGCAGCACACCTCAGCTCAGAGCATCAGGCAGGCCGTGTCACGGATGCAGTACATGGGGAGGGGCTCCATGACGGGCTCCGCTCTGCGTCACATGTTTCAGTTTAGCTTTTCTGCTAAAGAGGGGGCCCGGCCCAACGTCCCCCATGTCGGTATCGTGTTTACCGATGGGAGGTCACAGGATGACGTGTCTGAGTGGGCAAATAAGGCCAAGAAATCCGGTATTCCTACTTTATTTCCATATTTCATTGGAATCGTTGGATTTCTGTCATGTTGTTTTCTGCCGTTTTTAGGGGTCACGATCTACGCTGTGGGCGTGGGCAAAGCCATCGAGCAGGAGCTGAGAGAAATAGCTTCAGAGCCTGATGAGAAGCATCTCTATTACGCCGAAGATTTCCAAGATATGGGAGAAATTACAAAAAAGCTAAAGTCCAGGATGTGTACAGGTGCGTTATTGGTTAGCTTTAAAAATGTCCCAAACTATTATTTCAGGCTCCGGCCTGCTGCCCAGTAACTGTAACTGGTGCTTCACTGCCACCTGCTGCTATCAAGAAAAGATTACAATAGATAGAAGAGGAAGAAATTCCCACTTATCATTTGTTTCTCTGCAGACAAACCGTCAGATGAAAGCATGTGCCAATGTGAGAATATGATACTGTTTCAAAATCAGGTGACCGAGAAGCTGAACATCCTGGTGCAGAGCAATATCCTTTTAGAGATGTTTTTCTCTTTTTAGTTTCAGATGGTTTCTATCACAGGAATTGAAATCAATCTAAATATATTTTTGCAAACAACTGAGCAACACATGATGCAACTTTCACTAAAAAATGATGCAGAAAATCCCATTTATTCCTGTTGAAGTTTTTGGTTGTGATTTGCAACTGTCCTTAACATGCACACTTGAAGCCGTGTCATCGAGGCTGCAGGCACTTGAGAGCAAAGCTGCGCTGAAATAAAGAGACCCCCCCAGCCCCCACCGATGCCTTCAAGGAACCCTGTAATCCCGCTCTACACCTACACTGAAATATATGCAAATATGTAATTTCTACTTAAGTTATTAATATCCTTTTGTACACAACATAATGGCTGATTGTCAGTTTCTTTGTGAGGATAAAAAATAAGTGTGCAGATGTCTGAAAAATAAATATTTTTACATTTGACAGAGTTGGTCTCCAGTTGTTTAATTTAAGCTGATTCACAAGCATCCCCACAATAAACCGAGGATGATACTGTGCCTGTGCCACACTAACTTTTGCCAGCAGGTGGATTCCTCCTCTTACATCATGTGCACATTTTCTCCTCCTCCTCCTCCTCCTCCTCTAAACCATGTGAGTGTAAGTTGGGAACATCCAGCAGAAGAGTCTCTGCTGCTTCACTCAGGCAGATGTTGGACAAGAGGGCAGCACGCGATGCATAAACAAAGATGCCGGAGGAGACGATGAAGGACTCTTAGGGGCTAAAGGACGCGGTCTCTGTTTTTGATAGTAAAGCTCACTTATATTCGCTAAGTCTTTATTCCTTGAAGCATCTCTTATCTTTGTACCCAAACATGGGCTGCTCCTCATCCAGCGCACAGACCGTAGAACAGGAGAAAAGACCAGGCACAAAGCCAGAAGAGAGCAATGGAGACACACAGGGTGAGCAGTCCTGTTGATCTTTGAAGTGTCTTTCTTGTGCTGGTGAGCAGGAATCATGGCTTGCACAGATATGTGCACCGTGCCTGGTCTTGCTGATGCGTGTGAGAGTTGTTCCGGTACACCGTGTGCTTTCTCACTCCAAAGTGCTTCAAGAGCAGAATTATTTATGTTCCCTACTTCTCCTCAGAGCGGTTGCTGTTTTTAGCCCATCCTGTCTGTCCATTCAGAATATACCGCGAGAGTGTTTACTGCCTCTCTGACTGGTGGGATCCTGTCTCTGTTCACATCAAGGTCCCCTAAAGGTTTACACATGCTGGGAATTAGCTTGTTACCCAACAGTAGCCTGGAGCGAGAGTTGCAACCTAACCTGTTTGTTTGCTGCCGCCGATTTAATGACTCTGAAGTTCTCGCCGTGCCTCAGAATGGCGTGAGGTGATTTCAGCTTTCTTTGCTTCTTTACTTACTATGTGTGCTCCCCATTAATTCGGTAAACAGCAGTGTGTGAGGCAGCGCAGCACAATGTTTACAGCTTTGTGTAAAAGGACATAAGAGGACGTATGGTCTTTCAACCTGCTCAAGCTCTGAAACGACCTCGGGTCCACTCTGTGTGTTGTCCTTGTGTCTTATTGGCAGAGGCCCTTCAAAAGGACAGAGACAGACCACGATTGTCCCACTCACGAGACTTGGCTATGTCATACTGGGCATACTCGTCTGTACAGTATGTTCCCGTTACAGGCTGTGTGGCTGGATGGGTGGAGGTTTAAACCCCCTCCTCACCAGCAGTGGCAGTGTTTTGACTGGGACCTCTGTAATCTTTGGCTGCTATCGTGTTGACATAAGAGTCATCCATGCCTGGGGAGGATGTCTCCATGTTCATCCAAACAAGAAATCTGCCCTTGTCATCAGTGGTGGTGGAGCTTTGTGTTCCCTGTGAAACGTTGGCTTAAAAAGCAGCTTAAAGACCAAGAGTTGGGCTGTGTTTGAATAGGATTCATGCCGGGTTGTCATGTGTTAAAGGTGGCAAGAGGATCTGGATCAGAACCTCCTCAATGACCAGTCTGCATGGCTGCGTTCCCCAAAACTCACTTTTCATATTCACATGTTCTTTTCCTGGCTGACTTTCAGCTGCCCGGCCATCACATTCCCTTCCACCCATCACTCCCAAATCTTTCTACCAACACTGACAGACAAGTAAAACCAGGAAGCTGCAGAGTCCAATCCGATCACGCATCTTTGGTTTGATTTGAATAAAACGCCTTTGCCAAAGCCCTTAGCTGTGACAACAGTTTTAATGGAAAATAAAAAAGAAATCAAAATTAAAATTCTTTTGTCGGACTGTTGGGATCCATTTAAAAAATGCATGTTGCAGTTTACTTCTCAACTGAGACCTGATGGCTTCAGGGGTCGGGGAATGTTAGAAAGGAAAGCACACGCATAGTCACATGGGTTTTATTTTCCTTGAAAGTGGCTCAAATGTCCTCAAGGCTTTGAAGAACAAGCAGTTTCAAAGAATCTGATTTTCAGCTGAGGAAATGAAGAGGATATTTTGTGCCGCACGCATTCTGCTTGGCTCACTCGCCTGTTTCTTTCCTGACGGAGTCACGATTGTTCGATGGTCAAAGCAGAGCCAAACATCAGGATTGTGTGATAAAGCGGTGAAACCCATGCTCTCCTTGCTCTGCCCAGATTTGACCAGCTCCATTGTGATCTTGTTGGTCACTGCTGAGTCACTGATAACTGTTCTACAGCTGAGAATCCTAAATAAGATCCTCTTTTCGTCCCTTTTTTTTTTTGACAGCGGTCAGAAATGGCCTCCTTGCTGAAGAGGCCCAAACCATCGAGGACCAGCTGCAGTTGCCCGTTCAGACTGCCTTACCAGAAGATCTCCAACCAGTGACTGATAATGAAACGCAGGATGTATTATTAGCCACGGAGGCCCAGGAGGATCTCTGTTTCCATGAAGACAAAGATCCTTGGATGGAAGATGTTGCCCCTGTTGATCCAGCTGAAATCTGTGCTGAACTTGAGGCTTCTGAAGAGGCTGTGGAGACCCTCCCCCAGGAAGATGCTGGTCCCATAGAGACCCCACTAGAGGACGCTTCCATCGACCAACCCTTGAATGAGGCCACACAGAAGGAACCGGAGTTTGTAGCTATGCTGACAGAGACTGTGGCTTTGGTGGAGGAAGTTTCTGCCGAGACAGCTCCAGAAGTTACCATTGGTTCTGCTGAAACCACCGGTTCTGAACCATTGGAGGCTTTAATGGTTGAGGAAGAGGCAGCAGTGTTAACATCTGACCAAGCTGCCAGACCAGGAACAACTAAGTCCACAGAGCCAGTCCTGAGCGGGCCCACGGAACCAGGAACAACTGTGCCCACTGAGCCAGGGTCAAGTGAGACCACAGACCTTGCAACTGCTGAGCCCACAGAACCAGTACCTGATGAGGAAGCTGAACAAGCACCGACTGCGCCCACAGAGCCAGCACCCAGCGAGCCCACAGACCTTGAAACTGCTGAGCCCACAGAACCAGTACCAGGTGATAATCCAGAACAAGCACCAATTATACAGACAGAATCTGGACCAAGTGATGAAGCAGGACTACCAGTAAGTGAAACCACAGAAACGGCATCCAGTGAGTCTGCAGGACCAGTACCAAATGAGGCTGTTGGACCAGAATCAAGTGACAAGACCGACCCAGCTCCAAGCGAGGACAGAGGACCAACAATTGAGTCAATGGAACCGTCTCCGAATCGTGATACAGAACAAGCATCAATTGACTGCAAAGGACCAGAACCTAGTGAGGAAGCAGCACTACCATTAGGTGAGCCCATAGAACCAGTATCAAGTAAATCTGCAGGACCAGTACCATGTGACAACACAGAACCAACCCCAAGTGAGGACAGAGGTCCAACAACAACTGAGACAGCAGAATCTGCACCAACTCGTGAGGCACAGCAAGCAACAATAGAGACCGAAGGACCCGAACCAAGTGAAGATGTAAACCCACCATTAAGTGAGATCATAGAACCAGTATTGTCAAATGAGGCCTCGAGACCAGAACCATGTGATGATATAGAACCATCTTCAACAGAGGATGCAGGGCAAATAACAACTGAGGAAACAGAACCCGAACTGAATGAGCCTGCAGAACAAACGCCACTGGAGACTTCAGGACCTTCACCAAATGAAGGTACAGAATCAGTGATACACAAGATTGCAGAACCAGTAGAACCAGTAGAACCAGTCCCACCAAGTGAAACTACAACTGGAAATGAGGTTCTGGGTGTCACTCCAGTCCCAGCTGAAGCTGCAGAACCTTTAACAGAGGAAGCGGCTGTAGAATCGGTATCGGGTGAGGTTGTAGCTGCATGTGAAGATGCAGCGGCGACTCTGGATCTGCCACCAGATGTGGCTGTGGCACCAGATGTGGCTGTGGCACCAGATGTGGCTGTGGCACCGGATGTGGCTGTGGCACCGGATGTGGCTGTGGCACCGGATGTGGCTGTGGCACCGGATGTGGCTGTGGCACCAGATGTGGCTGTGGCACCGGATGCACAAGCAGCAACAACAACGATGCAAGCGATGCCCGTCGAATGTCTGGACCTGGTAATAGATCCAGAGATCGCTTTAGCAACCATTCCACAGCTGCCTCCATCACCTCCCCCCACCGGTACGACCCAAGGCCACCATCCGCTCGCTGAGGAGGAGGGAACAGCAGTGGAGGCATCCAGCCCAACAGAACCCGCCCGTGCTCCAGCCCCCAAGGACAGACTTCCCGTCGCCACACTGGATCAGGAGGAAGAGTTTCCAGCATCTAGACCTGAAGAAGCAGAGACGGTAGTCAGCACGCCCATGGCAGAGGCTCCCATGGACGAGTCCACCTCTTCAGAACCTGCAGGTATGAAACCCAGCACGGTCATATTGTTGTAAATATTTTGAGTAGCTAAATAAAGCCCAGCTGAAATGACGCCGCCCAGGTGACTCATTAAAGTCGCATTTTAGCAGCCGTCGGATGCCCCTCCCCCTCCATCGATGAACAATCCTGAGGCCACGGCTGTCATGTTCAATTTGACGCTGAGGACTCACAACAGATTTTACCTGCCTGATAGAGCACGAAGGGCAAATTCTGACAGATGGATTTCCACCCAGCGACTGTCAGACTTCCAAACATCACTGCTGAAGAAAGATCACGTGCAAACAAGCACGTGAACATTGGCTGGGGATTAATCCAACCACTCATTCCAACTTTCAGGGATGTCCAAACCCAGCCCTGATCCAGCCTGGTTTTCTGTCCTGCCAGCCAGACCCCTTTACCTGGGATCCCACTTTCAATCAGGAATGCAATTTTCTGCCTGGTAGGACAGAAAACCCGGCTGGATTATCCGTCGGGACTGGGTTTGGACACCTCTGCTCAATGGTAACTGAGCAGATAGCCAACACATTTAGACAAAACCCCCAAACTGTTCAGCCACTCTTGCTAAATAGACCTCCTTTGTATGCTGCTGTGATCGGTGGCAGCTGACGGTGTAATAGAATATAACGAAAGATCACGAGTGGCTGGGAAACGATTGCACGACAGCTCTCGTTCATTGGGAAATGACAGCAGAATAATCACAGCCTGCTGCTCCCAGTTACAGGGACAATGTAAAGGCTCTATAACCTGGGAGGAAAATGATGGCCTCCTTTACCACAACAATGATGTGGTGGAAATCTCCCATTCATGGAGTGTACACAGATTTTCGGAGCATATTGAGCATATTAACTCGTTCGCTGTGTATTCACTGGTCATTGGTCGGTAGTGACACAACCGAAGCCTCTCTGGCCAAGCTGCTCAGCTCTCAGAGAACATGTTGTTCTTGTCTGGAGTCCCTCCAGGCAGCATGTGTTAAATTCTTGCATAACTTTTATGAGCCTTTTTTCTGGAGGTTTGGCAGAGTGTGCACGTGTGCCTTTATTTCAGCGACCACGCAGGTGAATTACTAGAGAAAAAACAGTTGACCTGTGTGTGTGTGTGTCTGTGTGTGTGTGTGTGTGTTTGTGTGTGTCTGTGTGTGTAGCGGGATCTGCACTGGAGCTAAGTGACAAAGCCAAAATGGATTAAGAAGGTAAGAAAAAAAAAATACTGTATAGACTTTAATGCCTTATTATTTATTCAAACATGTGACTATTAGAACACTCCCATCCATTAATTAATCACTAAAGTTTAAAATTAATTTTAAGTAATGTTTACTTTTTGTACCCAGTGACAATTCTAATATGGTACAGATAACAATCAATACAGTAAATGTCATAAACAATATTAATAACCATAAAATAAAGATAATTCATACATTGTTTAGGCTAATAAGGGACAACAGTACATGTGTCAAAAATGGTTATTAATGATAACAGGTAAGTATAGACTATAGTAAATATTTGTCAATCCTTTAATAATCAGAATGCATTCTAAACACTCTTTTTCTTTTCTCGTTACAGAAGGAATAAATCCAACAATAACCAAAGATTCCCAGAACTCCCGGCTGTAAAACTCAAGGAAAAATAGAGTGAAGCTTATTTACGCTATGATCCATTAATGAGGCCTTAATGACATAACTGTAAGAAAATCAGGACCCCCCCCCCCCCCCCCCCCCCCCCCCCCGCCTTCATTATCTACTTTGTAAATAAGACTTTCACACCTTTCATCCTTCATTTCATTGATCGTAAAAGATGCCAGAGTTTAGTCTGGAGTGATACTTAGATTTTATTTTGAAAATCACTTAATGAAGAAAATGTATTTGGGTTTATTGAGACACATGTGGGCAGCAAGAGCCACATTATGAATCCCGAGTCATTTCCAGGTTAATCTCAGTATTGATATAGTGGGACGGGTTATTTTCCACCATGAGGCCCAATTGTGCAGCTGCAGCACAGCTGGCACATCCATAAAAGCCTGAAACCGGAGACATGATGTGCCTGCAAACACTAGTATATGTTGAATGTATTGCATATACATGTGTAGCACGAGATCTCCCGCAGAGGTTTTATTTACTGGTAATCCTCAAACCTGTTTTTTAAATATTGTGACGGATGATGGGAACTAAACCTGTACTGATATTTGCTTTTTTCTTTTCTACTTCATGATTCTTCATTTTCTTAGAGTGTGCTCTAACGTAGTGTACAGAATAAAAGATTTAATCTTGTTATTAAAGACTCCATTATAGCCTGAGCATTCCATCCTTCTTTCATTCAATAGATTGAATAGAGACCTTCAGAATTTTAAGTTCAGATTTTTATTTTTATTTTTTTTATAGTGCATTGGTCAGAGGTCCCAGTGCAGCAATAGCTTCAATCTCCACTAAACCACCCTGAAAGGAAAAACAAAACATGCATTTCAGTGCACAGCAACAGAGGAAACTCGCACGTCGGCATCCGTCACTTACTCTGGGAAGAGCAGCGACCTGGTAGGCAGCTCTGGCTGGGAAGTTTGCAGTGAAGACTAAAGACAACAGCAAATTTCACGAGTATAAATGGGTGAAAATTCAATGATGATGGAAATGTATTACTAAAGCTGAACATGACGAAAGAAATCCAACACGTATATCCATACACGAGAGTCCACTGACATCTAGTGGCAGGGGTCGGAATTACAGTAAATTAAATCTAATGTCAAAAGAAGGGAGGTTTCATTTGGGCTGCAAGTAAAAATAATGACACTTACACTGCTTGTAAACATCGTTGACGGCGTTAAAGTCATTCATGTCGGCTAACAGCACTGTGGCTTTGACAACTGCAGGAAACAATCGATAACAATGCTGACTAAGGAGATGGAACTTTAAAATGATCAGGTCAGATTATGAGGTGTCTCTTTACCATTGTCATACCCGCATCCAGCAGCCTTGAGGATTTCACCCATATTCACAAGGGCCTGCACGAAGAATTTCCAAATGTGGATATATCACACCCAGAACAATGAACGAAATAAGCAATTGAATTAATAATGACTGCCCCCCCCCCACCCACCTGTCTGGTTTGAGCCTGGACACCACCTCCCACCAACTGCCCACTTGCAGGATCCATTCCCAGCTGTCCTGAGATGTACATGGTCCGATCTACCAAGACAGCTTGGCTGGAAGACAAAGGGAACACAGTTCATCTGTTCGAGTTCAAATTGTGGGTTTTAATCTTGCGCATAGAATTATAGTTTAAATTTTAAAAAAAATCTTAACCAAAAAGCATGTCTTAACTTATTGAATACCCTTTCTCGTTATTATAGTTACAATTACTATAAACTCGAACATATTTTAGGGCAAAGACACTGAATCTGCAAGATGCTTGTGTAGGAAAAAAAAGCCAGTGTGCAAAGTTCAAAGTACAATTCAGGTCCAAAATCATGTATTAACTCGGTTAATTTTGTCCCCATTCACCTGCTTAACACGGTGTCATAACCGTTTAAATAGAATTAGTAAAACTATAAAAGCCCAACATCGATAGTTTATGATTCTTTAAGATAATTGCATTGCATCATGTTTCTGCACGTTTGAGTCAACCCCAACTTTGGGTTCCCGTGCCTTTGGTCGAACTTGTATTGGAATTCTCACCTGTACGGACCAATAGCAGCAGGAGCATTTGTTGTGTTAATTATCCTCCTGATAACTGCTGACATTTTACTCATCAGATCCAAATCAATAACAGGAACAAGGTAAAAAATGTAAGCAGTCAGAGCGTGACCAGCGAGGAGGAAGGAGGAATGCAGGCGCAGATGAAATACCGTAAAGTGTAAAGTAGAAGCGCATGTCCTCTTTTTTAAAAAATTTTTAAAATATTGAATTTCTAGGGAAACGCAGAAATGTTTGGTTTTGATATAAAGACATATAGGATGCATCCATAAGGAAAGATTTAGATGAATGTGCATGAATCACTGATGTTTTACTATTTTGGTTGCGCCATTACACCACATAAATTCACGACCACCGCACCACCCGGAAGCAAATAGTAGTGCGGCATGACGAAAGTCACATGGAAGTTTAATTCAGTTATCTAAACAAGAAGAAATGTTACATGGGATTTATGTGTTTCGGTAATATCTACAAAGTCCACATGTTAGCGTGCTAGTACTTAAATAGTTGGAATGCAAACGTTGGTTTAAATCTGCGTTGTCATGTAGCAAGTTGAGCGTCAGCTTTGAATCTAAACACAGGAGGGAAAAAAGACCGAAGTGCCGAATTGGGATTTTCTTCTACGTAGAAAATGTCTGCTTCTAAAGTGAAAATGCGGGAGAGAAAGTTGAAAAACCAGCCCGTCAGTGTGCAGTATCTATCCAGCAGCACGCAGCATTCTGGAAGCAGTGGTATTTATTTATTTATTTTTATTAAATAAGTTGGTGTAAATGGTTGACGCAATGCGATTCGTGTCCGGTTGGCCGTTAAGACAATAAGACACATTTTTATTCTCTGCGATTAAGGAGCAGTTGGTGATGCTGGCCCATCCGACACGCACACATCTGCAGAACATGCAAAGACTCCACAGCAGCCGGGTGGATGGGTCCGTGGACACCAGAAAGATGGTGGAGGCTACACCAGGGAGATGCCCAGCTGCATCACTGGTAAATGAATTACGCAAGACTTGGTTTTCTAAAAAGAATAATTGGAAGAAACTCATATAAAACTGGCAGTTAATTAAGGACTTTCTGTCACCTTGTCTCATGCCCCGCTCAGCTGTTGCCTTTGCCCAGGCCAGGGCAGCAGAGGTGAGTGCCATGCTGAAAGCTGTCACCAAAACGACAGGCAGCTGTCATGTGTTTGGAGCCCTGCCCAAGCACATGAGGAGACGGGCCATGAGTCACAACACCAAGCGGCTCCCCTGCAGGCTGAGAGATGTGGCCAACAGAATGGTTAAGTTCACTGGGGTTCCTATTATCAAATGCACCAGTTGGAAAAGGGCTGATTCCCAGAGGCTGGTGCATCTGCATCTGACACGTTGACGCTGACATTTCTGTTCCTGTTCCCCTCCAGCGGGAGAAGAGCCTCCAATCTGGTTCAAAGAAGAAGGAACAGGCAAAGAACAAGAGTCGCAAAGCCCGTCGCAGGCATGGAAATCTGCTGCTGGAGTTTAACCGCAGGCAGAGGAAGAACATTTGGCTGGAGACCCATATTTGGCATGCGAAGCGCTTTCACATGGTTAAAAAATGGGGCTACTGCCTCGGGGACAGACCCACATACAAATGTTATCGGCCATGCTACAGGGCAATGAGTAGCCACTGTTTGCTACAGGTAACACTTTCAGAAATGGAATCTGATGGGATAGTTTTTGGTTAAGGTTGCAAGTTAGGACCTCAGGAATAGGCGTGAATGTCTCTGGTTTTGTTGACCTAGGACCTGTCGTACTACTGCTGCATAGAGCTGCAGGGAGAAGAAGACAAGCTGCTTTTGGCTCTGTCACAACTGACCAGCAAAGAGACAGGTGGGGATGAACAATACATCATTTTGGACAGCGTTCTTTACTCATTTTATGGGAATGCAGCACAAAGAGCATTGCAGCATACGATCCCCAAAGGTTGTAGTGAGATGCTGGTGGTGTGTGTTTCCAGGTCCTACATTTGCTGCAATCTCAAGTCTGTCAGGGCAAAGACAGGGGAGCTTGGTGGTGTACAGAGCAGGAGAATACCCATCGCAGCCCCTGGGCCCGGTCACCTTCCTCTGGAGACCCCGTGCACAGGGCTCAGGCCACAGGCATCTGTGGATTTGGGCTCATCCCACCATGAAACAGGTACTCAACTGATGAAATCGTGCCTCGTATTAGGAAGTCTTTCCATGAGAGGAGTTGAAGAGCAACCATGTGATATTGTACCAGTGTACATTTTTAAAAATGTATCTTTAAATCTCTGCTGTGTCTTTTGCAGGATCTTCTGCCTGAGTTACAAGTGGTGTGCCAGTGTTCAGAGGCTGTTTATCCTCTGCTTCTCCCAGTTGGAATACCTGCTGGGACAACCCATGAACTGCAGCCTAAACCTGAAAATTCCTCTGAGGTTGAGCAGGTTACTGGAACAAAGAGGAAGCGATCGAGTGAGGATGCCAGCGTACCTCCAGCCAAGAAGATCCTGGGAGATGGAACCAGATCTCCCACTACCCCAGTTACCTGGAAGTCAAGCTCAACTGGGATTGTCATAAAGTCAGTGCAACACATTTACCAAAATGAGTGACTGACCTTAGATTGGATTCAAAATAAATGCGTTTTACTTGGACGTGTTTCAGTGATCTCACAATGGAGATTGTACGCTACCGCCTGATTGGACCGCAGTCCCACGCTGTTCTCGCAGATATTTTGGAGGCTGCTACAGAATGTGATGTAAGCGATTTTGGCCCAAACCTGGTTGAAAAGAAAGCTGTGGAAATGTGTTTGTTTGGCACTGTTAATTTCATTGTTTCAGGAAAAGAGTAGAGCTCACCCCTCCTCCCTCTGGTGGCCTGAGCACTGCCGAGATGAGAACAAGATGAATCTGCACAAGCAGCAAGCTGAAGTCTATCAGACCCTGAAAGGTCTCCTGTTTATTCCCAGTGTCGAGATCATCCATACACACTGTGTCTCATGTATATCATGATTGTGTGATGTGTTCAGGTGTTTCTAACTCCGGAGAGCTTCCCCCGGGAACAGTGCTGGGCTTGACTGTGGATGACCCCAGGTTGACCTTACCATCAAAGAAGGTTAAAGCTTTGGCCAGTGTGAAGCCTGCAGAAGGTAAAGTCTGGCCTTCTCGATGTCGTGGAGCCCGTTGGGTAGTTTAGAAATTCCTCAGATTCACCGAGGGATTGGACATTTTTATTCTATCTCCAAATGTGGCTGATTCTACTGAGGTTGTTACCGAGGGTACTGGTCTGGTTCTGAGCTCTGGGGGGCCTCTGCCTGGCCATGCAGATGTTCCAGGTTCGAATCCTGGCAGGACCCTGTACTCCATAGACCCCCTCAGTGAGTGACATCAGCTGACTATAAAGACTACAGTATATACATTAAATAGGTCGATTTGAGAGGAATTTCCTAATACTATTTCACACAACAGACCCTCATGCTCTACAGACTTAGAAACTGAAATTTCAACTCCTTTGGTCAAACTTCCACCGTTGTGTGTGTTTTCCTTGAGTGTGAGCCTGCAGTGGTGCTCTTCATACGTCTGTGGCTGTGGTGCTGGTCATAGAGGAGCACGCCGTGTCTCTGTGCTTTGCGTGCTCGTTTCAGACGTGGACGAGGAGAAGAGACGGGAGCTGATGCTCCGTGGCGTACCTGAGCACTGCTGTCAGAGTCACCTGTGGGAAAAGTCTGTCCGCGACAACGTCACCGATCACAAGATATCGGAGCAGGTGATGCATTTATTTCTCCCTGTCACACAGTAAACGGGGGCGCCGCGCTTTCATTGGTCACTCATCTCTGCCGACAGCAATTAAACCGTATGAAAAGTGAGGTCCTGGTGCCGGGATCCAGGCTGACACCCACTCCCCCCCAGGGCCGAGTCCCCATCCTGCTGGTCCACCAGCCTGGCAAGCAGGTGGGACGTGAGATGAGCTCCTGGGGAGCTGGATGGGACCTGCTTCTTCCTAAAGGGTGGGGCATGGCCTTCTGGGTCCCACTGGTAGGTAACACAAACGGTGCTTTTAATTGTTTGGTTATTTGAGTAATTGTGGGCTTGTTAAAGGCAGTGTTAAAAACAAACAAACAACAAGCGTGTAAGACTATTTTTCATCTGAAGCCTGTGAGGGATAGGCACCATGATCCCACAGCTCATCACCGTTATGAGTCCTCTGTTAAAAGCATTAGTGTCGCACTGAGGGTTTTTTGTGGGTACAGACTTCCTGACCCCACTGCTGAGACAGCAGGAGAACCCAAACAGGTCAGACTGGTGGGTGCTTATGTGGGAGAGCCCTAAGGTCCAAAGAACAATTTAGAAAACAGTTGTGACACTTGATTATTTAGGCATTTGAAAACCAACAGGAACCGTATGTGTCCCTAATTAAAGTGCTCCAAACCTGTATTTCTATAGCAGACGTCTGCATGGAAAACTCAAGATGGTCTTTTAGGTCCAGTGTCGACCCTTTCAGCGCCCTTTCTCTGCTCCACCAGGTGTACAGAGGAGTCCGCATCGGAGGGCTGCACATGAGTCTGAAACACTCTCAGAACAAAGGAGCCCCTCACTTCCCCCACGATTACCCAGACTGCCCTGCAGGAGTTCATTTTCAGGAGGAGCAAGAGGGAGAGTTCCTGGACAAGTTCAAGAGGTCAGGAGAAAACTGAGATCTGCGTGTCCTTAATTTTACCCTCATTAATATTATTGTCAGAAACACTCAGAACTGTTTTCAATAGGGACGTCTTGTACTGCCAAAGCTTTTGTGTATCTTGAAACAACATTTTGGCGTCTTGCTTGTATGTCAGCCCACTGATAAAAAACAGAATCTTGGCTGGGATGTAGACGTTTTAACAGACGGACATGTTTCAACTATATTCTTTAATCATTTGTTGGCAAACTGGAAACTACCCTTTAAGCTTTGGGGGGGAAACGTTTTCAGTTGAATTGGCAGATTTTTTTTCCCCCGCTAATATCGGTATAAAGTGGACATAGATGACTCAATACGATAGCCGCAGAAGGCTGAAAATGTCAGCGTTTAGATTATCTTTCACTGTGCGGTTTAACCTCTCACTCGGGAATCACGTTGGAAAATGAAAGCTGACTGGTAATCCAGCCAGTCTGTCAGCCTGGCGCTGTTTCTATCAGTTTTATTATCCCCGCTTTAATCGATTTGGTAACATGGATGCTGCCAGGAAAGTAGAACCTCGTCCACGTCGTCGTAGCAGCGCGGCCAACAACACCACCTGGCAACAGTGGGGGTGAATCATTGTGTGAAATGAAAGTAAGGTGCTAATGATGCCGCCATTCATGGGAGCTCTCCGTGCTTTGTAGTGGTCTGTTACTGGATGACTGTTCAATCATGCCTGCAGCTTTAGTAAGTGGTGAAAATATCAGTGGATTAGAGGATTGGATGGAGGGAAGCACTCCAAAAGCTGCGACCCCACTTAATTTCCATCGCACGGATCTTTTCCCACTGTGCAGACGAGGGTCCTATTGCTGGGATATTCCTCCCAGACTCTTTGCTGCCTAGCAATCGCGATGTGTTATATAAATTGGCTGAGCTGCCCCGGCAGTTAGACAAGGACTGACCTTCCGACCTGTTCTGTAGGCGTCCTCCTGCCAAAAGGACCAATTACATTAAGCACGGCTGTCTAGCTCCGTTCCGTTGCCCGTGGCAACAGCTGGCAGAGGAGTGGGAGCTTATTTTGGGGGAAGGAGAGAAGAGGAGGGGAGAGAGCCAGGCCCAAAACATGGCACCGTCTGACACAGTGATGGAGGAGCCGATGACATCACAGAGAGATGTAGCGAAGCCTCGGAGCCGTGCGGCTGTTCTGAGGTAAGTGTTTGATTCATGATTGGTCCCTGACCTTTATTCAATTTTCAGTATAAGTGCTGATCAAATCACTGTTGGTTTACATCATACCAACCCCTGAGATTTCTTCCACAGAGTTAAGTGTTGATGACTTTTTAAGGTCCTTTCTGAGCCTCGGGGCTCCGGTCATCAGCTCCTCCTCCTCCCAGCTCCTGACAGGCCTGATGTATGGCGCTACTCCCACCTCACTCCGTTTCATCATCATGTCTCTGATGAGAATACCCAAATTACATCCAGCCACAAATTGTAGCAATACATCACCCAGATTAGTGAGGGGAAGAGTAACATCTATCCTTATAAAACCATCAGCGAAGCTCTGAGTAATCAGAAAGAAAATGGATCTCCGCTGTGCGATGGCTTGTTGTTACTACGAGGGGTTCAAAATGTCCTTCAAACCTGTTTAACTTTGTTTTAAACTGGCTTGTTTTATGCTCCAAAGGAACAGGAAGTCACTGAAGCTGCTCTCCGGTTGGTGCAGGCCGGTGACATCCAGAGGTCAAAGGGCATGCCGCACTGCCGAGATGCCCCCGCTGGATCGCTCGGGTGTGGCACGCTTTATTGCCGCGCACGAGATGAGTCTGGTGTGGGTTCGCCTGTCGCTTCTTTCCAAAGGCAAACCAGAGGTCCACGCTATGGTGTGCGTGCCCACTGCAGAGGACCTGCAGCTGCTGGGCAAAGGGCCGGGCAGCAGCGGCCCCCAGGAGCCCCCCCACAAAGACCACCTGAGAAGCAGAACTAAACACAAGAAGAAAGCCAAGACCTCTTTACCATCTAAGATGGACTCCTCTGAACCAGCTACCTCTGAAGACCTGGAGCCCTCCTCGGACTCCACGCTGGGGCTGTGGCCGGACCCGCTGCCGAGCGTCACCTCTCACTGCTCCCGGGTGACACTCGGCTGGGTCACCCAGGGAGACTTCTCCCTGTCTGCAGGCTGTGGGGAGGCTCTTGGCTTCATCAGCGTTGCCGGACTCCTCGACACCCTCGCGAAACAGTCGATGGAGCACAGGGGGGTGGTGCTGCTGCGTAACCCCGCCTCCCTGCATTACCGCTTTGCTAAGGTCAACATAGAGGTGTGACTGGAAACACACCTCTGTTTCATGGATTATATGATGTGCGTATATGTGGCCGATGCTCTGGAGGTGAAAAGTATTGAGTATATTTGTTGCCTGTGGTGAGGCATTGACTTCTTTAGTATTCTTCTTTGACTTATTTGAAGGTAATAATTAAGAGAGCCTTGGTGTGCCACAGCTGAGGTCCACAATCAGTTCAGTTTACACAATAAGATCGAATGAAAAAGGGATGGAATTTAAGTATTTCTTTATACGCCTTGAAAATGAGCTAATAAAGCTACTCATGCTGAACTTGACTCAATGAATCCTTTGTACATAATTACTGTATCTGCATTACAAATGCATGTATCAACAAATGTTTAACTGCATCCTTTCTTTAAATAGTAGAATAGGCACTTGTTTTCCCACACATCCCATAATGTGTAGGTGGCAAGGAGTTTTGTTGCCTGGCAACACTTAAGTTTGGTACCAGTGGAGCACTTCATCTTTGGGTTTACTTGAGGTAAATCTGGCTGGGTAGGCTGTGCATTAAGACAATTTATTACTACTCCATGGAAACAGGGTTGCCAGTAATGTGTGGTCCAATTATTTTCACATAAATAACATCCGCAGTCAGAAGGAATTCATGTTGGCCACACGGGAGCGTTGTGTAACTGCTGCTGGTCTACATTTTCTGTTGATGTGACCTGATGTCAGTGAATTTGGTAAACTTGAGTTTAATGCCATTGACACCCACCACTAGAGGGCAGTAGTGCGCTTTATCATATCAGGAATAAAACGACATCTGTTCCCCCATTTCTTTTTTTTAAAACTAATCACACAAACAAATTTATTTGGTCCATAAATATAAAATACATGTTACAGTGGCAATCCCTTAACAGTGTTCCTCTGGGCTCTGTTGCTGCACACTCTGATCATAGGGTTTTTCCCATCTGGCATTTCCAGCAGCTGTGGGGAGAATCTCTTTTTTGGATGTTGCAAGAGATGCCTGCCATTTTGTAAAACACAACCTGATTAGCACGGCCATTGGTCCTGCAACTGGGGTCAAAGGTTGCAATTCATATCTGCTATTTATGTACATAAAGGAGAGCGGCAGCAGAGGGAGCGGCTCCTACGAAGCGTCCGTTTGGACACCACTGCTGCACATGAGTTTGGCTGCCAGTGCTCCATATGCCAGAGTCTTTGCTTCAGGCTGCACTTTGTCTGTGTGGCTTCTCCCTGTGCACAGGGACAGCACAGCTCATTAGGTGGACCACGAGCGGGTTCAGTCACTGTCACGCCCTGCTAATCAATGCATCGCACATGTGCCTGCACAGGGAGCACAATGATGTGGACGGTTCATTAAAAACTTACTGGGAATCTTCTCCATCCTGATGAAGTTGAGATCTGGTTCTTTACTTTTGGGTCTGTTTCGTGCAATGAGAAAGACTCCAAGGAAGCACAAAAGACAACTGGAAAGAAAAGAGAGCCCGCCATGAATGCCCGTTTAAAAACTGCAAATATTGCTGTGCTTTTCAGGGCTTACCCAAAGAGAAACATAAAAATGTTCAGTAAAGCCAGGCCTTGGAATTCCTGGTAAAACACCACCCCTGAAAAATAGGAAATGCTCATTAAAATGCATTTCATTTCTCCGGGAACAAAAAAACTTAATTAGCTCAATCCTTTGTTTGCACAATCCTGCAAACCCTGAGCAAACATGCCGGCACGAGGAACATTTTAGCACACGGAGCAGCTCAGAGGAACCTAATAGAAACCTGGTGGATCTTTCCCTCCAGCCTGGTTGGAAGGGAGTGAAAAAAGGCCCATGTGGACTAAAGTTCATCTTCACGATCAACCTCCAGATGTTCTTACATCGCCAAATACATCAGCAATTTGTTGCTCAATGCGCTCGACTGTGTGGGCGGAGGAAGCAACAGTTATACCAAGAACAACATCAGAGCCGATTTGTCCAATCATCTCTCGATGACAAACGTCTCCCTTATGGAATTTCACTGTGGAAAGACGGAACGATGTGATTTAAGCCAAAAGCTGAAAAGTGCCGTCGCTGTTTTGGGCTGCCGGAACCTTTTCTGCTCCCTTTGTACTGGAACCAGATTAAAATGACATGTAATCTGGGAATTTGGTGTACAAATTAAGCGATTTGTTCTGGCTCTCTACATGGAAATTCCTTTTAGATACTGACTGACTGCAAAATAAATAGCTTCCATAGTCAAAAAGAAAAATCCTAATTAGCTTTTTCCTCTGCCTCACCGTCCTGTTAAGACTAAATGCGATTATGCAAATGAGAATACCTCAGTAATGTGTTTTTAATAGGCAGATGTAGCAGTTTACTGGATTTAACTGGATTTGTCTCATTACCTGGAACCCACAGTTAACACACCTGCAATGATGGCACTGGCAGTGAAAAACACAAAGTTGATGGGAACCACCTCTGTGGCGTCAAACACCTTCATTGCCTCATTGAGAAATCTATGGGGAGGGAAGAAAAGAAAAAGAGAAAGATATAGAAGCCATAGGTGGCAGCAAATGTAGCCATCAGGATGCTGGAGGTGCACATAGTCATTATTTGAGAGTTTTGTCATCAGCCTTGAGTGCACACAAGGGCTTTGAGCAATAAAAAGAAGAGTAAACAGAAGGAAACTGACTGACTTGATCTGGAATCCACAGGAGGCGAACATGACGACGAGCATGACGTAGAAGATGGGGTAGATGAACTGCAGCTGACCTTTTATCGACTCCGTGATCATCCCTGACACAGCTTTGACCGAGATGACGGTCAGAGAGGCTGCGGAGGCATAGATGAGAGTCAGACTCGCTCATTCATGTATTAAACTCGCTGCAATAAAGAACTTTTGATCTGTATTGATTTGTCCGCCCCCCCCCCCCTGACTGGAAACAGGAGGGCGAGTGGCCATTTTTGGTAGCCAGGCAACAAAACGAGCTCTGGTTACTGAAAACGGTTCCAGCTGTAACTCCTGACCCTAACTGGGAAGCGTCTGCTTGTCCGTACCGAGCAGGGCCACCAGCAGCATCACCACGACGATGTGCTTCACGTTCCTCCTCTTGTACAGATACAGCAGGACGGAGAAGACCACGACCTCGATGAGCTGCAGGGAAGAGCACGTGACACATGACGCGGTTTGACTCTCAAACTGGAAATCAAACAGCGCACTTATCCAGCCTTTCATCGCAGCCTTGAGCCGAGGCGGAGCGAAGAACCGAACACACACACCACAAGAGCCTCGGGCCTCAGCTGAATTTGGCTGTTCAAGGACCTCAGCTGAGCAAAACTCCAGCGGACGGAGAGAAAGACAGCACCGTTGAAGTGAAATGGACCGACCTTGAAGTACTCAAGGACTCCTGATAGAGTTTGTGGAACAGCAGAATCTTTCATGTCCATAAGCTGCATGTCCACACATCCAACTGAAGCAGATTTTAGCTCTACAATGGTCACCCAGTGTAAATATCAACTTCATCAACACAAAGTGGTGTCAAAATAAGTATGAAGACATGACAGGGATAAGCCCCTCCCACTAGATTAGGAATAGAAATCATGAGATATTAAAATGTTTGGAGTTGAGAATACCATTTCTGAGGTTTATATTGGATCCGCTGGCCCTTGTGGTAATAAAAAGAAGGCTGAGATATTTAATTTCCCTCAGATTAACGTCTGCCTGCAGGTGATCCCAGACAGAGGACGGAGCTCCTCGGCCCGGCCGGTACTCAGTGCACATTGCCAGGAATGGAAAGCAGATTCTCTTTCACACGCCATCAATCACTGCAGCCAGAGGCGGCGGGACAGTCTCAATTAACCGGCTGTCTGTCCATCCATCTGTTTCTCAGCTGCCTGAACGTTTCTCTTTTGTCTTTTCCCCCCATCGGCTGTTTTTCCTCACGCTGAATATGTTTGTGTTGCTTCAGAAAAGAGTCGAATGTGTGGAATGAGAGGATAACGGCGGCCCTGCGACCTTTACAGCTGACCCCCCGATGAGCTGCTGGACTGGCAGGTTTTATTCCTGTCGGTAAAAGACCGAGATGTTCCATAATAATGAAATAAACTGCTCCTGGAAACGTGATGCTACATTTTATCGGGGATCGAATCGAGGCCAAGGAAGATCTTGCCCTCACTTCTGACACAACCTGCCGCTCGGTCTAAGAATGTACGGTGATTTCTTTGTGATATCTGGTGGTAACATTTGCAGCTAACGTTTACATTTCGGTGATGAGGTTTCACTCTCCGACAGCTCTGCACCACATCAGTCACTATGGTAACGGCTGTGTTTATGCCAATCCGGCCTGACACAGGCGAGGCACAGGTAAGTGTTGATGCACTTGTATGAACATATTAGGTTAAAGCAGACAGACTCAGTGAAACAAGAGCTCTTTCCTTGGACGCAAGGACCGTTTACATCATCTTTAGCTCCAAAGGTCAGGCTAATCATAGCCCCTTTTCCAAAGATGAATAAAAAATGTGACACTGTAATTAACTGTTGTGACTGAGGAGAAGATTAAAGGTCGGGAGGAGCAGGGGAGACAACAGTTGGATGCACACACAGGAAAGATATCGCATTCATCAGGGGGAGCAAATGGGTCTTTTAGATCGATGCTCACGAGGTAAAGCAGGAACTGCCAGGAGAACATGTAGTACTGGACCAGATGAGCTGTGATGTGCACGGAGCTGTGAGGGGCAAAGGTCACCAGGAGATACGTGCCCGTAATCGCCAGCGTACCACCTGTGGCCGAGAGAGAGCAGAGAATTAGGCTGTTTTCGCCCTCTGAGCTTTCAACCATCACAAGCTCAAACTTCTGCCCCTTCAATGAGAGGCAGGAAACAGTAAAGGTTCCTGCTCAATCAGGCTGCATGTAAAAGGGCTTCACCCATTTCCTGCCTGCACAAATACAACATTAGTGCAGTTTTGCCCAACACACGGCGATGGCAACCATGAGACAACAGCGAAGCTGGGCAAATATCCCTGATGGCATAACCAGTCGAGCATATGGAGGCTGCATGGGGCTGATATTATTGTTCTAGCAGCTTCGGTGACGTGCGGCGCTATCGCACTTAGTGGCAGCCTGAGCAAACTGCCATGGCACACAGTGGTTTTCCATAATAAAACAATAAAATAACATCTGTTGAATAGACCTCTGGCCACCAGCAGCCCCTGAATTAGCAGGCGTGCACCTCCAGCCAAACGTTCACTCACCAAAGATGTCAGAGGCGCGCACCGTCTCCTTCAGGAAAACCACAGATATGATGGCGCTGGCTGGGGAGTGGAAAAAAGTTGCTTTTAGACATTTAATCATAATGAAAAAGCATATCGTAAAATGAGAGGGGACAATAAGAAATTGGATTTGAAATGGAAACATTGCAGCTTCTTAAAGTGAAATCAAATCATCGCTTGGTGTCAGTCAACTGTGACCACGTGACTACGTTTGACTGAATACTGACCCCATAAAATAGCAATTATGTCAGCGATATTGCATAAAAAGACCACTCCAGACAAATTTAATAGTGCAGCGTTAAATGTAATCATTCCACATTTATGATGTACACAAATTCAATGCAGCTTCACACACACACACACACACACACACACACACACACACACACACACACACACACACACACACACACACACACTCTCTCACTCATGTCCTCGCCATGTAATCCAGGGGACACGCTCGTATTGATCATGAAATCTGTCAGCCGGCGTTGTTGAAAATAAAACTCGTTAGAATTTCATAACGGTGGCATCAAATTACAGCGGGGTTCAGTTCGCTTCCACATTCTGTCACAGGCTCATTCATCAAAATCACAGTCAAGGATCGCGGTGCTGGAAAGAAATCATTTTTACACCAGCAAAGCCTCAGATCAGTCATCTTAATGTTTCCTTTAGGGCTGCACGTTAAGCATCTGGTTACCGGAACAGATTAGTGAGGAGCAGGCAGACACACGGGCGACCACACAGGCTGATTTACAGCCAGAAACCCTTAAAAAAAGCATTTATTTTGTTTAAAACTTACAATTTTGAGACATCATTTTAAAATTCTGACATATAGTCAGAATAATGGAATCTTAAAAAGCTCCGATTCATGAGTTTCGGCAACTATGAGTGATTCACAATTGAAAATTAGGAGCTGCGAGTGATCAGGTCTCATCAGCAGCAGCAGCCGGGATCTCCCTCAGCTGAAGACACTCAGCCTTTAGAAACCCGTCTGCTGATGTGACTGACCCGTCTGTTTGCCCAAAGAGCTCAAAGTTGTCTGTCAGTTTTGGGTTTGCTTATTATTATTGTTGCTTATTTGAATCATCTTGCAGACAGACAAGAGCATTTTACCAAAATATGCGTTGCAATATTTAAAAAGAAGTGCCAGAAGCAGCAGTTTTTTAACTCAAAGGTTTCTCAGAATCACTCAGAACCTGAACAAATCGAACAACAAAACGGATCCCAGTCCATTTCTGCAACCCTCCCCTCCGACGCTGCCCTCATATCCTCTGAGAAAGCTTTCTCCAGACTGTCTGACTGATAACTTGGTTCTACAATTTTGAATGGGCCAGAGCGCAAGTGCCAAGTAAATGAAAGCCTCTCCATTAGGAGGATTTGTGCGCCTGCTGAGAGCCACGACGATCCTGCCTGGCCCAGCGGCATCACCCTGGAGGGCCTGGTAGGTATAAAAGGAAACGGGGCCAATGGAGAGTTTAGCCCAGTTATTTGTCACTGGACTTGTGGAGGCTGTCAGGGATGAATATACCAGTGTGGGTCCACATAAAATGAAAACACCATTTTCATATATTCACATTATTACAATAAATGGCAGCAAAACGGGTTTTGGTTTTAAGGACTGACATTTTTATTTTTAACCACCAATGGTGCAGCCAAAATTCCTCGCTTTTCAGCGCAGCGCGTCGCGTCGACTCAGTCTTTTGCTGCCTGTAACCATTTCGTATTTCCTCAGCGTCGACTGTGGCAGCTGGGTTTGTGGCGAGAACTGAGACATCTCTGTTGGGAGCCGGTGCCAACCAGCTGCTGCACGTGACGCCGCGCCGAGACGCAGCAGAAAACCCCCCCAAAAAATCAGACAGGAAGTTTGTGTGCGGCTCTGCCTCCGTCTTAAACAGATTAGCTGCAGCTAGCGCTGGATATTCTGTCAGATTACTGCTGCAGGATGACAGACAGGCCGCACACAGGGATGGTAAACCGCCGAGCGCAACAGGAGCTTCAGCCGAGGGGGCAACTTCGGGCTACGCTAGCAAACTCATTACTAAATACAATAAGTCAACCCAAAGCTTCATCCCTCAAATAATTTGAGTGGATTAAGGGATGAATAAAGGAGGGAGGGCTGCATCAGCCTGCACGGACGCCACGGCCACATTAGGAGTTTATTAAGGCTCTCACTGACAACCTGATGAAACAGTCGGCTGTTAAATATTTCACACTCTAACTGTGTTCACATACACATTTAGGACTCCTTTGCCTCTGGGGCCAACTGGATCCAACCAGTAACCATAGCAACTCCATACAAAGTGAGATTCACACGTTTTGATAGAGTGAAATATGAGACAACACGAACCGCTGGGGCGCATGTGGCTTTTTGTGGGTGCGTCTCAGCGTTGTTCTGAGGTGCACGTACACGTACACGTACGCTTGGATGTGTCTCGATGGGGGGGCTCCCAGAGGGAAAACAAGCATGTCATCTATTCTGTAACTCGTGCGGGAGTAGACGTGCGCTCATGAAAGCAGCAGCAGCAGCAGGAGTTTTCCCAGGGAAGCTTGAGTGGAAAAAGTTGGACACATTCTGTCCACGCTGTCAAAAACTGGTGATTTTTAAAGACGCTGTCATGAGAAACGCTGACTGGACTTGAGAAGCGCCAGACAAGTGTCACCATGGGGCAGCAGCAGACAGATATTGCACCAGTGAAGGAGGTAACTGTACAGACAGCGGAGGTGCAGGAGGGGTGAGCACGGAGAAATCTACTCCAGAACTAGACAGGATCAGTCCAGGTCGCACAAAAATGGATTCCCATCTTTTTAGACTCTTTGTTTCAATACTCCTGATCCCAGCCAAACGCTTTTTGTTTTGGCACACGTGAGTCGGGGTGGCTGCATGAGGGGCGATGCTGCCACACCATGTTAGACGGGGGGTCTCCAGGGCCGGGGGGGGGGGGGGGGGGGGGGCACTAACCCCTCTCAGAGCTGCACCCTGACATCGAGGGACGGGTGGATGACAGCAGTGTCATCGTTCCCTCCTGTGTTCCTCCCGTCCGTCTCATCCGTCCTCCTTCATTCCTCAGCCCCCCACACTTGCCGAGGCCTTTCCTCCCCTTTCTTTATTCACTCACGGCTGTCTGTTGCCCCCTGTGTACCCTGAGGAAACGGGTGCAGCGGGCCTTTGGGCTCGTGTCTCTACATACAGAGCCAGACCGAGGTGAGAGGTGGAGCCAGGATGGTGGAGAGCTTCACTCTTTCATGCGTTCCATCCAGAGACACCTTCCTCTCCTTTCACCGCTTCATCGTCAGACATCCGTCCCTCATCCAAAGCCGCACTGTTTCCTCCAACAATGGCTGCGAGATGACAGCGTTTGCTGCCCCGGAGACGTCAGCTTGACACGGGCTGACATCAGCTATGGCTCTATAACTACCACGCTTCTGTTGCCGTGCTAACATCTCTTACTGTGATGGACGAGCCGCCGCAACCTTAACAAGACGCCTTTTCATTCCAGCCTTTATGGAAACGATTCCTCCACTACAGAGACGCCACTATAGCAAATGCGTCTGAAGCTCCCCGGTAATAGCTGTCATTAATATCTGTGACTCACTACCTCCTCCAGCTCAGGAAGCGACGGGTTGCGCGGACGTAAGAAGCGAAGCTGTTAAATATTTAACCTGTGTTTCGAGTGTTTTCCAGCCAGAGCCACCGGGCTGACTTTGTTTTGATTGGCTAATGAACCTGGCAGAGTTCATTGCAGTTTCAGTCCATGGCGCTGCGGGTTGTAAAGACACTTCAAAAGAGTGATGCTGGATTTGTCATCTCACCCCTCCGGAGTGTGTGCTGTAAGCAGAGTGATGAGCCTCTTTTCATTTAATGAAAAATCATAAAAATCCACTTTTCGAGGCCCAACTTTTATGAGACAAACCCAGTGGAAACCAGTACAGTTCCATTTTTAACAGAGGAAATCAATCTTCACTCATGGGTAATGCTTGTGTGTGTGTGTGTTGGGGAGGGGTTGTAAAGTTCACACCTACCTATGACAGACACACAGCCCAGCGGGGCAATGAGCGTCGCCGGGGCAAAGCCATAGGCAGCAAAGTTCCCCATCTCCCCGACACCCATGAGGACCACGCCGAACCACCACACCGGGGAGGTGTAGTAGGGTTTGGAGCCTCGCTCAGCCTGACGGAGATGAGTGTATTTCTGTTAAAAGAGAGCGGCATGAGGCAAGCTTTGGGTACATGGGTTGTTTTTTTTACCCTTTTGCTGATCATTAAACGTTTCTGACATTTCCCTGCCCCAAACATCCCAATTCAAACCAGTGTTATTGAGAATATTACCATTAAGGGGTATTATTTAATATTTGAGCCACCATGCAGCCTGAATTACATTTAAATTACTATAATTTGAGAACATGCTTAAACCTCTAATAAAACCAGAAGCAAATTTGCGCCTTTACTTAAGCATCCTGATTATGAATGAGGTGCACGTGGATGGAGCAGAACAGCCAGTCCTGTTTTTGCTGCCGGCTGTGAACGTGTCAGCAGATCGCACAGATGCTGTGCACGTTTGCTAAAATTCAGAGGCGCACGCTCTGTCAGCCAGAGCCAACTGTCTGGGGGGAAAACAGCCTGGCTGCGGGCTGTTAAGCGCCCGGTGTGCTGGGTGTCTGCTTCTACCTGCATGTATACCTACCTGCACGTTGAGTGAAATGCTGATGAGGACGTTCCCACATATGGAGATTATGATTCCCAGGAGATACATCTGTAGAAACAGTACACAGACCACAGATTAGATGACCGTCTACTTGTCATGCAACAACATCAAACGCTGCTGGAGTTCTCCAGGCCGGTCTCCCCTGCAGCTGCTGCAGCTGTCACCAAGAGTCTGAGGGTTCTGTCGGTGTTTTGTCCTTCAGAGTGTTTGTGTAACAATTAACTTTCCCACGATATGTGACACCTCACAAAGGGCTGGCACAGACCTTGAGGCTCTCAAGCACCCTGATCAAAACACTGATGGATTCAAAGCTGCACACTGTTGCTTAATCTGCTGGTAAACGTAAAAATCAGTGAGAAACATGAAACCAGATCAACTTTAGGCCGTGGGATCAGCATGTAAAATGACCACAATTACAGATTTTTATGATTTCATTATTATTTTTATTATATATATATATATATATAGGAAAAGAAAACATTTGAGTTCCTTTTTTGGGGTTGGCAGCAAAAAGATAAGTGTTTTAAGTGATGAGAGGATCCATTTGAGTGTTTAACGATCCTTCCTGGCTCCGTTCCCCCATATGCTTGGAAAAATGATTGCCAAGAGGAAATTTAATTTTAGGTCATAATAAACATCCAGGTGGCTGTGGGCAGGCAAAATGGACAAAGAAATGGAGGTGTGCAGTGGGAGTGAGATGATGAAAAGCAGAGAAATTCGGTCAGATGTGGCTGGCTGTTGTTGCACCAAGCGTTTATCTCCGAGACAAAAGCCAGGGCAGAGATACGGCGACGGGAGTTTAAACTGGAGGACGGGGCAGAGCCAGAGCCGCAAAATGAGAGAGGAAGTCGGAGAAATGATGCAAAAGAAGATGAGATTTCAAATAAATGAAATAGGGGAAATTGAAACTCTCTACGGGTTCAGCGATCCGTTCTCCGTGACAGGCGGAGGGTTATTGTCACATTCATCTGATAGTGGTGACAATGAGATAACGGCTCTGTGGACAGAGGCTGGCGGAATAAATAAAAGTAAATTAATTTTTCCAGCTCCCAAAACGCAAGGCAATCTTTTTCAGGGGTTGTCCGTCGTTCTGAGAGCTGAGAGTACAGAGCGTCTTCCTCCGAAGGCGCTTCTTCACGGAGCCATTTGGCAGAGATGGATGCCCAGCGTGAAGGGAAAAAAAGGCGCAACCTGGTGTCAGAACAGAGAAAACAGACGCTTCTCCTCATATGTGCTTCCTGGCACAACCGGCAGGTGAAATAATGAGGTTGAGATGCAGGTTCCTGCAGCAACAACTGGGCTTTTTCATGTTTTCCCCACAGGAGGCGGCGGCTGATCACCACAGCGCTACGTCCACAGGCCTCCATCAAAGGAAAGCTGCACTTGGCAAGAAGAAAACACGGATATGACTTTCAAGGGGCTCATTTTAAAGTGTCTCCAGTTTATTTTGAGGTGTTGGCGAGTATTTTCATCATCTACTACCTTAAACATCAAGCATGTGACATTTTGGTAGCAAATATTGTAGTGTGGGTGTGCTTTTACTGAGCAAATATTTCAGAACCTTTAAAGAGCAAACAAAAGCCACTCACAAGCTGATGTGCGCTTACGTTGATGTGTGCCGTGACCAATTTTAACTGACTTTTAACACCTGGCAGACAACAAAACAGGGGATATTTGATCTCAAACAAAAGAAAAGCACCCAAATCCACTCAGGATATGTTAAAAATGACTCTGAATGAAGCGTGACACCTACATTTATGTTATCACACACAAAGTACCACCAACAACCTGCTTTAATAAAGAAAGTCCGCTAGTGTTTTTCCTTGGATGTGGCTCATTATCTCCTCGCTGATAAAGATTTAAAGCTGCGAGGATTTACGGGTGATTTTATAATTCCAAAGCACATCCCAGCCTTTCACCTCTGCTTCATGGTCTGTCTCCTCACGCTCTGCATTCACCTTGACAGCAGCTCTGATGAGATCACAGCGCTCTGACACACACGTGGAGCGAAGATACCACTCTGAAAGTAAACACGCTTTAGCCTCCTGTGTGTGCGTGCGTGCGTGTATGTGAGTGCGTGTGTGCAATGATTACAAGGTTACAGGTAAACAGTGGGAGAATTTTGTGAGATGATGAGCGCCAAGCTAATCGGATATGTGGAGGATCTCATCAGCTGGCGTGCGTGTGTGCACGTGTGTGTGTATCTGATCACATTCTCCTTTGCCGTGTGTAAAAACACAATAACAAACTGTATCATATCAATGGGAAATATGTAAATCTCCACCTTTCCACAATAATTCTTGCACTAATTAGTGAGATCATTATTCATCGGCGTGCTAACTTTGTCTGGCAGATAAAGGCAACAGCATTAGCATGATTACACCCGCTAGTAGTTCAGGTCAGGCGCTGTCTGTCATCAAAACAGCAGTTTTTTTGTAGAGTAAAACTTTACAAGTTATCGACCAGACCTTTTTTATAGCCTATGGAGTGGGCAGCCCTCAACCTTGCCCATGTGGAGGCTGTAGGCTGATGCTGAGAGGAAGCAGAAGGGCTGAAGGACAAACAGTGTTCGTGTAATAAGGTGTTGAAATTGCAATCTGTGACTTTAATTACATGAGGGATGAGATTCAGCTCATATTTTATCAGGCTGATTTGATGTACTGTATTCAATTCCAGCCTGCAGAAATGAAATCCTTAAACTAATATCGATAAAATATGAAAAAGGTATTTGGAGCGTTATTGGAGAACTGAGGTCGATGTGTTCGGGTCTGACCAGCAACAAGAGCAGCAAGAGCAGGTGGACACACACTCGGATGGGTTGAAGCAGGAACCTACGGCACGGCAACATGTTCCCCACTGAGGAGTAACTCCGTGTGAGAGTGAGAAGAAGCAGCAGAAAGTGTTCCTGTGACAGGAAATGCAAACAAAACCTTAAAGGCAGGCCAGGCCGGTGCACAGGGAGTGCCCCTAGAGCTGCTCTGCAAACATTAGCAGAGCAAAAGACGACATCTCTTTTGTTATACACCAACCCTGCTCTTAAAAAACGTCCTGCTTTTCTGCCAGTAAACTGCTCACGTTACTATTCTATCAAGATTTATGGAGATTTATTGAAGGTGATGAACGCAGGTAGATATGAGAAGGGTCTGGCTTCTCCCAAGTTGTGTAAATCCCTCAAACCACAAATAAAACAAGAGTATCACAACTTCTTGTTGGAGAGAACCCCACTGCCTCTGGAGCTTTACAGACACACTGGTCATGAAGCCACATAAGAAATCACCCAAAAAAACATCCATCATCCTATTAAATCCTAAATATTATATTTTCTTTTTGCAGGTAAATGTTGTACTGGGTCTTTTCCTGACCTGATATCTACCTCTTGAAGATATTTATAGTTGAAAGAAGAAAACAAACAAACCACTATCTAAATGCCAGATTGTGGGAAAAACCCGGCTGACCTTTCACTGAAAGCTGCTCCACAATTTGTGCTTTTAAAGATACATTTTCAACAACTGGGTGAAATTCGATGCCGTTCTCTTCAACAGACCAGAACCCTGATCTGTCACTAGCTATTTGTTTTGTAATTAAAGGTATTAACTGAAAGGAGTCCAGGTCTGACATTTGTTGGAGTCCTCTATAATTGAGGCACCATTTGGGGTCATTTGGTATTAAAAGAAAAATCAATTACGGCGACGCTCACTTTGAAAAAATGTAATTTCTGTTTGGTGGCTGCAGAAAATGTCAGGGGAGGAAAAGTGATGGTAAAGAACCTATGGGGTAATTGGGGAACAGCAAGAGGGAGAAAGATCCTGGTCAGTTTTGAACGCCGCTGCAGGAAGCTGCGACTTGAGTGAGGTTTAGAAGGATGCCCGACATCACTTTTGTGGAGAATTCAGGCACCCATGCGCGCACACTCGGGTGTTGTCATGTGTGCTCTGCATCCCGAAACCTGAGCCACTGACGACAACAACAACAACAACAACAACAACAACAACAACAACACTTCCCTTCTGAGAACCTTTGGTTTCCGCTGGCAGGCTGCCCCACTTTAATTAACACCAAGTCCGGGACAGAGGATATATTACTTCTGAGTTGACCCTAAACCCAATTTAAATTCCTAACGCAAAATCCACGTCTCACACGCCTACAGGAACACAAAGCTGCAGGAACGTCTCACGCAAAGCAAAACCGGCCCCCGAGACATGAACACGTCAGCGCAACAACAGGTGAACCAGCAGCAGAGGCAGGAGCGGCTTTGCATCTGATGAAGGGAG
Source organism: Takifugu rubripes (assembly GCF_901000725.2). Taxonomy (NCBI): domain Eukaryota; kingdom Metazoa; phylum Chordata; class Actinopteri; order Tetraodontiformes; family Tetraodontidae; genus Takifugu; species Takifugu rubripes. Next base: position 6,785,268 of record NC_042291.1, on the reverse strand, counting down.
TGACAGCGCTGGTCCCGCTCCTCCTTATCACTGGGACACTGACCCACAGGCAGACACAGCACAGCTCTTTGTGTCTCCTGACAATGGGGGGGTCTGTCTCGGTCCGGGCTGGTCTCAGGACGAAGCCTTTCACTCTCTGCTCTGAGGGGCTGGATGGCCGAGGAGAGCTTCAGTCCGGCGACGGACGCCAGCCAGAAGGGCAGAAATGGTTCACCTGTATCAGCAAATGAGTGTTGCTGCGGCCTTTAAAGGAGAGACAGCATCTTAATTTCTTCTCTCTTGAAAAGTGATTACAGTTATAATAATATAATAAATCACACTTGCCCCACGGATTATGCAAAAGCAAACAAGTCTGATCTGTAATATTTTCAGACGTAGTGTTGAAAACATTCTCCGTGGGAGGCAGTTAAAGCCCGAGACAGGCTGACATTGTGCCCTGGGTGTGGAGATGTTCTTCTGGGACGGTGTCAAAGGACAGAAGGGGACGTGGGACCATCAACCAGCGAGGCAGGACTCGTACAGTAGCTCAATTCTCTCATCTCACCCGTGGGGACATTACTCAACCCCCCCCCCCCCACCAAACACACACAGATGAGTGTGTGTGTGTGTGTGTGTGTGTGTGTGTGTGGGGGGGGGGTGACCACGGAAGATGAACGTGAGGAGAATGTGCCTGAATCCAGGCAGAAGGACAAAGGATTGACTGACAATATCAAAGACATAAGATAAGAGGTTAATGCACTGTGTCCACCTTCAGAAGTTTAAAAGGCATTCCAATAATGATTCAGTCATGATCACTTTGCAAAATAGTCCCGAGTGCCAACGCCAATAGATCTCTGCACTGTCCAGCTACCTCATCTACACTGAGTACTCATTATCCAGAAAGCTTTGAAGGATCAGTTCAAGTTTAAGGATTTTTTAAGGATACTTAATCCCCCCTTCGAACTTCCTGCTCCACACTGAAGGGTAGAGGAGGAAGTTCCCGAAAGATAATACTCTGAGAGTTCCAATGCTGCAATAAGCATGATTAATCTTCTATACTGGTTTCATTTTAATAGACATTTTAACGCAATCACGATGAAACTTTCCGAAACTCGTGACATCTTCTGTTAAATTCTGACCTGCAGTGGATTCTCCATGACTTCAGCGCGCCGAGCGTCCACCAGAAGCGCATGCTGAGAACTTGCATTTCTCTCCATGACCTTCGTTCATAAAAGGCTGTCCCTCTATTCCGTAACTCCCACTATCTTCACATCATCGTCCGCTGGTCTTCTCCTCACGCCATCCCGTCCACCCACGTCCCAGTCGCTTCACTGGAAACTCTTGTCAAAAGTCCCACACAAGCCTATGAGGCGGATCTGGAGTTTGTGGTGCGTTCATGTGCAATCAGAAAAAGAGGTTATTAAACTATCAATTAGAATAAGAATTACAAACACACTTCAAACACTTGTGTTTAACTGTTATATGCGCAATTAATTTTGAGAATTTAGCTGTTATAAAACATAGTGGGTAAAATAAAATTAATTTCTTAAGACATTTGCCATATATCATCTCTTTTACGACATAATAAAATCTATTGAAGGCAGCAGAGAACAGGTGTGGATCTGCGGCTCGGATCCGACTGCCCGAATATAATGGCCGCATACAGACTACTGTCATTAAACTTTTTGCTTTATTTTTTTGCTTGAAACGCTCGAATCCCCCCTGTTTTAAGCGCTACGTGCTCGCAGGTTATAAACACGGTGCCCCCTGCTGGGGAGATCCAGAAATACTGTCATTTTTTAAATAATGACCCAGATGGCAGCATAATTTACCTTACACAAAGAGGCACATTATGCTTCACTAATTGTTGTGCTGATGGAGCTTTCACCTCCAGAGAACGGGTGTTTCATCACATCCATCGTCTTTTGTAAATCTCACAGGCAATCTGAAAGGATTTTTTTAAAAACTAAAAAATGCATTATTAATGTAACAAAGTGATAAAATCAAAGGCAGTGTCTGATCTCCATTCTGTATGGCTCCAGATGTGGATAGTGAAAGAGATGAAGTGAGATGCACTCTTGCTGCCTTTTTACGGGATCTCATTGATCTGAGTTCCTTTTCCTAACAAGATGAATTATGGAGGCTCATTTGTTCGGGTTCACTTTTACAAAAACAAGAATATCATGCATGGGTGACGCAGCCACTGGTGTAAGAAATTAGCGCACAATTAATATATTGCTTATGTAAAGTATTCTAGCTTCAAACAACATTCAATGGATTCAATCTGAGAGCAGAGTTTGCTTCTTAAATTTGCTTTAAACCTTGAAGACCTTGCCTCAGATTAAAAGTGGAAAAGGTCAACAATGGCTTGGCGCTGAGGACGGTTAGAGCAGAGGGAGTCCTTGACATTAAGACCATATTTTATATTCAAGGGACACTCTGCCAGCAGAGACAACATCCACCTCCACGTATTAGAAGACCATTACTGTTATCACAAGATTTCACTTTTGTAATTATCACCATGGTGCTGCCTGTAGGAACATTATCGCGTGCATTAGAGTCAATTGTCGCTAAGATATACTAGCAACAGATGCTCATTGCTGTTATGATTTGTGCAGAACATGCACACGTCCACATTAACTCTCCTCAGCCGTATCTCCAGCTTCCATCTGTATTCACTCTACTCCTTCGGTGTCTGCACTCTACCCTGAGCCAGACAGCTTCCCAGTCACGATAAGCAAGACCCAGTTGATGTTGCTGTGGTGTGAAGGTGGAGAAGGCACAGGCCAGTTAACACATTAGTTCAGGTGGAGAAATAACATAACTAAACCAATATTATAGACAATTTTGATAAAATATGAGCGCAGGTTGTTCTTCCATCTGCTCTGGATGGGGATTAAAAGACTTTACCATCATTGAGTCCCCTCAAAGGTGCAGATGACAGCCATCCACTCTCAACAAGTGAGGATTTAAAACTACAGGAAAGAAAGAGGCTGTATAGTGGTAACATAGATACATCAAACCAGCACAAATCTGAGAAGGAAAGCAGGAGGAGATAGAAACACACAGCCGAGCACAAGGTTTTCAGCCAGCAAATCTCAAAAAAACTCCTACACACAGACTCTCCTGAGCCCACAACCTGAGCTTTGAGAAGATACGTCATCTACTGTGTCCTCAGTCTCTCACTCAGTCTACTTTTCTAGTACGACTTGAGAGTTAAAGACATGGTGTTAAAAATACTTCTGATAGTACATTTAAATTCAGATTGCAAGTCCAGTTTTGCACCACCATCTATAAACCAGCTAGCAACAAGCTCAGTGGGCTCGTTGAGGAAAATGCTGGTAAAAGTCACTCCTATAAAGCAGCAGATTAAACTCAATAAGGCTTCAGCGAAAGGAGGATGGAATTTTCGTTAGCATGGCTAATTAAGAGGAAAAAAACACCTTGGTAATCCAGATCAAACTCCTGGTGGCATATGTGATTGCAAACATCAAGCTTCTTTACCCACGCTAATGAAATCCGAGGAGGTGTTTGCATGCTGTCGGAGATAGCTATTAGGACTGAGGGAGCCCGCAGAGCCATTATTTTCAACTAATTCAGACACAGAAAGGGAATTTCTCCCAGCAGGTGAAGGATTAACGCTTGATTCTATAGTCCTGAGACATCACCAGCCAAATGTGATTTGGTAAGTGCATGTTGTGTAAATGCTAAAAGTGGATCACAAACATCAAGACTCTCACTGAAAAAGGTGAGAACGGTGTCCAGATCCTCAATACAACCAGGCTGGATGAGGTTAATTAGAACCTTTAAAGCTCCATGGATCCCACTCACGAGGATTTTTGTATAAAACTGGGGACTTTTGCAATTCTAAAATTAACGAGAAGGGGCTGTGCATCCCACTGCTGAATGTATGTGGGTGTAACATGCAGTTTTAGAATCCTTTAGAGTACCTGAAGAACATAGGCTTTGGAATTAAACCCCAAAAAGCATCCAGGATGACGAGTGTGCGAGTAAGAAAAACGAGAGCAGATCTATACAGGAACCCTCGTGGGCTTCTGTTAAGCTCCAATTGTTGGGAGGAAAAAGATATGAAACATTAATGTGCTGGCCTGGGAGGGAAAAAAAATAACTCTGGGAAGCAAATATCCCATCTCGGAGTAAACAGTTCCTGTCTGTAGCCTCTGGTCACAGTTTCACACAAGCGTTGCAATATAACACAGCGAGTGGGAAATCACTGCCTCCAATAATCAGAACGTGTTTTCAAGTGAAGATAAAGCAGCGTGAGAACAGGTCGGCTATCAGAAACGTCAGGTTACCGCAGAGCTCACGGGACCAATATTAAAGCAGCCCCTCATGCAGCCTCATTCAGCCGAATGAAGTGGCTGATGCGGGTTTTAACAGCTACTTAAACCCAGCTGGGGCTGAAAATAAGGCCGGTACTGATGATCAAGCACCAGAAAGCAACTTGTTTCTGCTGCTTTCATGCTGACCTTGCGTGTGACCTGCCCATAATATGTGCACTGCAAACTAGAAGAGAGACGCCAAGGATGCACCACGAGACGTTTATGCGTTTACATTTGAATCATGAGGGTTTTACCAGGCGTTTCTGCAGTGGACCGACAGCAGCAACATTTATCCTTAATTAATACACGCTAATTTCAAAATTGAAAAGAAAAATCTCACGAAGATCCCTTATTTTATCTTGAAACTCGTTGCGTTAATCCATACGTGTGAAATGGGACGCGGTGAGGTTTATTTATGGTCAGATCGTTGGTGTATGTTGTGCCAGCGCCTTGCGTGTGCGCGCTGCGTTGGTGACTCCCTCTCCTCCCGGCCTCGCCCGTCAGCACCGCGATGCTGGGGAGGATGGTGCAGAGAGAGAGCTACGTGTTGCTGCGCAGCAACAGATAAAGAGACAGAGACGGAGAGAGAGGAATTCCCTCGCACAAGCGCAACGGCGGCCGTCAGGGCGTGAGTCACTCCCAGAATTCCTCCCTGAATTCACGACTGAAGGAGGGCTGCGCCGGGTGGAGGCGGGACGGCAACAACCCCAGCCCCCGGGTCGATTCGGGGAAAGTGGAGTCGGTTTATTCCTACCTGGAGGCAGCATCGTGTCTGACGTATAGTGCTGAGGTGTCCTCCTCCTTTGAGCAAGCAGAGGAAGCCGTGCAGAGAGAGACGCGCCTGTCTGGACTCCACGGGGGCAAATCTGCGCGTTTAATGTACAACTTGGCCACAAACTGCAGGCTGTTGTCAGTGGAGTTGAGATGCGGAGCCTTCTTGCTGGAGGATTCGACAAACTGGCGGGTCTTTAAAGTAAGTTCCCCCTTCCTGCGTGCGCTTTCGTTGAACAGGTTGGAAGCGTCGTTCTTCGCGCGCACGTGTAGTTGTATAATTTACTAGTTTTATACTAAAAATAGATCTCACGTTTATCCAAATTCGACTAAATGAAGTCCGATTCTTCTGTTTATCCGTGCCTGAAGCCAAGTGCGCTCTGATTGTCCGCTGTCCGCCTCTTTGTGTCTCTGCGCGTCTCCTCTTCCACTCTCTCACCCTGAGCATCGTGTCTCTGTCCGTGTCACCAGCTCCAGATATGACGGGTCAGGTCTTGGGGGAACTGCACGGCGGGGCTTCTATGGATGACAACGCCGGCATCCGCATCAACGTGGGCGGCTTCAAGAAGCGCCTCCAGTCAGACACACTTTCCCGGTTCCCCGAGACGAGGCTTGCGCGTTTGCTCCACTGTCGCTCCAAAGAATCCATATTGGAGCTGTGCGACGACTACGACGACGCGGAGAAAGAGTTTTACTTCGACAGAAACCCCGCGCTCTTTCCGTACGTGCTGAACTTTTACCACACCGGGCGGCTGCACGTTATGGCCGAACTTTGCATCTTCTCCTTCAGCCAGGAGATCGAGTACTGGGGCATCAATGAGTTCTTCATCGACTCCTGCTGCAGCAGCACTTATCACTGCAGGAAAATGGATCAGGACCGGGAGGACTGGGATGACAAGAGCGATGAAGGGAGCACCACTTCCTCCTTCGATGAGCTCCTGGAATTTTACAGCGACGCCTCCAAGTTTGACAAGCAGCTGCTCGGGAGCATCAGGAGGCGCGTCTGGTTGATGCTGGATAACCCCGGCTACTCCGTGGCCAGCCGCATCATCAGCATCCTCTCCATCCTGGTGGTGCTGGGCTCCATCGCCACAATGTGCATGAACAGTATGATCGAATTCAGCTTGATGGACAGTGAGGGGCAGCCCGTGGAGGACCCCCGCTTCGAGGTCGTGGAGCACTTTGGCATCGGATGGTTCACCCTGGAGCTGGTCGCCAGGTTCGCGGTGGCGCCTGATCTCCTGCACTTCTTCGAGCACCCGTTAAACGTGATAGACCTGGTGTCCATTCTTCCTTTTTACCTGACCCTCCTGATAAACCTGGTGGTGGAGAGCAGCCCGGCGCTGGCCAACCTGGGACGCGTCGCACAAGTGCTGAGACTGATGAGGATTTTTCGGATCCTGAAGCTGGCCCGCCACTCCACCGGGCTGCGCTCCCTGGGGGCCACGCTGAGGAACAGTTACAAAGAAGTAGGCCTGCTGCTACTCTACCTAGCAGTAGGGGTGTCCTTTTTCTCAGTCATAGCCTACACGGTGGAGAAGGAAGACAACGAGGATCTCACCACCATCCCGGCGTGCTGGTGGTGGGCCACGGTCAGCATGACCACCGTGGGTTACGGAGATGTGGTGCCCGTGTCCATAGTGGGCAAGCTGACTGCCTCGGCGTGCATCCTGGCGGGTATTTTAGTCGTCGTGCTTCCGATCACGCTCATCTTCAACAAGTTCTCCCTCTTCTACAAGAGACAGAAGCAGCTGGAGATCGCGATGAGGAGCTGCGATTTCGACGAGGGGATCAAGGAGGTGCCCTCGGTCAACCTGAGGAACTATTACGCGCACAAAGTCAAATCCCTCATGGCCAGTTTGTCAAACATGAGCCGCAGCTCACCCAGCGAGCACAGCCTGACCGAGTCGATACACTGAGGCAGTTTCAGGCTCCGTGACCCCGCTTGTCCACCGTGGCTGCATGAGGAGCGGCTGAAAACGCTCCCTGAACTCCTTCGCTGTCTGACTGTTCGCCCCTTCGTAGTCCAGTGCGATAACGTGTTAGTGTGCGTGTCGGACACGTCGAGAACGTGAGCAATCGCGCAAGACAGCCTCAATGTGATGTTCACTGTGCAGTCGTGTGGCCGGAAAGAGCAGAATACGGCAGCCTGACCCCGGCAGAGAATGCTGTTGCTGTTCGCAGTCCTACTGTAGGTGGTGTTCCGCTGTAGTCCACCCTCCAGCTATGCTCGTTGTGATCAAATATGTCAGCCGTGTCACCCGTGGGGAATGTTGGTATGTGCTGTAGCTGTGTGGTTAAATGAAACTGTATTAAAAGAAAAAGCAAACCTCAAACAAACCTCTTCCCATTTCTTACGGTCTTCAAACGCCTCCTCGAGCAGTGAAACGTGTACATTTGAAAGGTGAAAGGCAACATTTGCGGCAGAGACTGATGCCACATCCAAAACAATCCGACAGGCGCAGCAACAGCCGCTCGGAGCTGACATGTCCAATATATTTATTCAGGAGATTCGGCCGTGGCTTCAGTGCAGCAACAACAAAAACGATTCCTCGAATATTAATCAGTGTTTTGCGAATAAACTGTCACAGAATTGTAAGTGATGCACGCATTAGCACGGCGGCTAAGACGCGTTCCTCCCCTTAAATCTCGCAGGTGCCTCCTTCACGTTTTGTCTCGGAGCATTTGTGTGAAATTGAGGTGAGCTCTCTGCACCCTCCTCCCTGCATCTGCTCCACGTCACTCGCAATAACACAGCGGGGGGTCCGCGCTGAAGGCCCAAATCAGTTTGAAGGAAAAGGAGCCTTTCGGTTCATTTACACAGTGGGTTTGAGACGCATCGCCTCAGATTCCTGCATGGACGCGGCAGCTTCATTCACATAGAGAGCTCCTTATTGCAAAAGTGTCTTTGTGAGTTCTATAAAAGAGATTAGTCACGATCTTTTCAGGCCAGTATGAAATCAGGTCATCTCTGTGAAGCTCAGAGTTGTCTATTTTAGGAAATAATCAGAGTTTCATAGAGAGATTAGCAGTTCCCGATCATACAATAGATAAACTACAAGGAGGTCGTATGTGACAAGACTTTTCTTTACAACAGTTATTGCAATAAATCTACACTGGAATATTTCCCAGAATCCTCAGTGTGATGATCTGTTTGATCTCAGGTTTTAGAATGATGGTGTTGGAGCAAAACCCTTGGGGGCAACGAGGAACCTGAACTACGCCGCAGGCTGGATGAAATGACCCAGTTCCAGGAATCAGTTCTGTTAAAGGCGACGTCATTGCCATAAAACTGCATTTAAGGCACCTTGTGGAAGGAAACTTGTGGTTTAAACAGAGACCCTGAAGCATTAAGCTAATTAAAGGAAAGTGTGCCGGGTGGACTCCCCAACTATAAATTGTGTGAATGGTGAGGGTTTGGTGCTGACCTTTCTTTGATTATAAAAAAGGAAAAAATGCTCAGCTCAAGTATGTGCAGTAATCACACAGCATAGGTTCAGTTTCTTTATTGGTTCCTCCCCAAAAGTCAGAATTTCAGTCCACGTGTTGGTTGATTATTTCTTCACATCTCACCTATGAAAATCCTCAATGATGTGCAAGAATGATGAGATTTCTGCAGGTTTCTGTCCCCCTTTTATATTTCACAAAAGGACATCAGGCCATGATTCATTCTGTAGAGTTAAGATCATTTTTAAAATGGTAAATCTGATGCACTGTAGCAGCATGATCGTGCTCACTTACTAATTAGGTAATCCACTAGTTGCCGGCGGTTTTCCAAGTATTTCTGTGGAGCTCATTTGAAAATGTTTCCTTAGAGGCCAATTAGATCAGTCATATTTTTTCACTCCTGGACCTTTAAAATCCCCAGACCATCACTGCCTGGGGCACACTCAAAACACAGCGCAGGGCAAAAATAGAAAAACAAGTAAATGCTTTTCCCGCTGACAGCAGGTGACATTTCGACAACGCGGGCGCGTCGAAGAAGGACAGCGGTTAACCTTTTCATGCTCGGGAAATGGCAGCCAATTATAGAATTTGGTAAAAGATAGCGATGTACTTCAGGAGTGTTGGAAATGCAAGAGGAGATGTGGCCAGTGTCACTCCTGAGTGGAGGTCACTGAGATTCCTGCGGAGGAAGATGAAGATGTCTGGAATCTCTGCTGGCTCCACTGCATCATTATCCTGATAGATGTGATGGATCCTCAGCCCAGATGGCTGCCCAGATTGTTGCTTTCTTCTTTAACCTTCAAATCCAGTTCAGCCACTTCTAACATAATAAAGAAAAAAATACATTTGAAAGAAAAAATCTTCCACTTGTTTAATGGTCAAAATACAAAGACATAGTTGCTCATATGCTAATAGGCTAATCTGAATAATCAGCCACAAAATCAAAAGAGTTCATCTTCTCTACCAGACAGTGACTTTTCTGGAATGTTTAATAGGTTTTAAATGAAGTAAAGGGAGGAAATTATGAAAACGAGGGGACAGTTTGGAGGCTATATCATGTAGGATCCACATGTAGGATCATGTGTTTGAACATACTGTTTACACTCCAGACAGTGTGTCTAATGTGGAATTTATTGGATCTGGCAGCGCACATGTCATCTTCAGCTCGACGTAACGGTGATGTAAAACTCTGTTACTAACCAGACAATCTGTGTTGCTACACATTACCATCTGCTACTATTTCCTTCCTTTCAACGCGGGGGGATGATTGGATCTTTGCTTGTATTTACTCGTCCTTGATGTGACATCGGAACAGTGTAGCTGAATATCACCTATGGGTTGGATGCAAATCCAGAATGCAGGCTGTGTCGACAAGAGCCGCTAGTTTTATTTCAAAGCGCATGAGTGAGAGCAAAACAGTCACGGATCAGGCAACTAACCCGACTTTGCTAACACAGCTAAAAATCTGCCTTAATGTTGCGAACAGGAGAGATTTCTCTCCCCCAAAACTAACTTCTGCTCTCAGACCCATGGTGTTCTTTTTAGTGTGACAGCTCAGCAACTCATTTGTTGAAACAGACACTTTGGGACCTAAATCAGTTACTGCAGAACTTTAATGGAAAGCACTTAGTGCATAATGTGTTAACTCCTGGGTTGTATAATTTTAGTCTTAACAGCCGAAGAAGTTGCTAATGTGCTTTGGCAGTTTTATTTGGATGGTAGCGGCTGATGTAAGAGCAAAATACTTAAATTACAAGCCTGTATATTTCAGGACCCTTTAAATGCCAGCAGAGGAGCTGAGTCCGAGCTAAGTGCCAGTGCAAGCTAGAGTGGATGCTTCAGTGGCTTCACTAAACATGACACCGGGGGGTGCGTTAACCCTTAGTTTCCCTGTCAGAAGGTGTTACGTAATACCAGTAGGAGCCGGAATACAAAAATATGCCATTTTGGTGCTCCTACAGTTAAAATCCACGGTCCAATTCAGTAGCACCAATTAGCCTGACTTGCAGATCCACTATTTGGACGGTTCCCATCGGGTAGATTGCAGACACATTTAAATCAATTCCTGCCCCCAAAACACAAAGAAGAGAGGTTGCATTAATTGCCAAAAAGATGTTTGTACCTAGTGAGATATCATTTTGAAGTCCGGCAACCCTGTAAACATCGTTATAGAGCAATGATATCCGGTATTTTCAAGCACAAGATCCGTATCACAAGATCCGCAGGCCCGTCTGAGTAAAGAAAGAGTTATCTGGAGATAGATGCCGGGCAGCACAAGTGACACAATCACTCTCCTCTGTTAGCAGATCAGCACAGTCTTTCTGTCTCAGCAATGCATCGCTTCTCCAGTATGTTCCTCTCCTTTTCTCCATCGATTTTCCAGGATCTTCATCTTACTCAACAGTGGGGGCTTCGTTCAGCAGTGGGGACTGGTGATAATTGCCTAATTTGTTATAATTGCGGTGCTGTACCTCTACTGTGGTGGTAATGGCCTCTGAAATCCACCTGGCATTAGAATTTTAGCGCTGCAACCACTGTTGGGGGGGAATACATGCTGTCGAAATGAATGTGTGTTTCTGTAAATTCCTACTTCCAGGATTTCCAATCCCTTTCTATGAGTAACCAGAGTCCTTCAGAGGACCCTTTAGTACAGACTCAGACCTGATGTGATCATCCTGGAAATTCCCATTTTGATTCAGAGGTGTGGGGGAAATGAAAACTCACGGCTCGACTGCCTGAGCCTGAAAATTAAATTTCAGCATCACGTTCCTGGTGCAGCTCACATCTTGAAGCGTTGCTGCAGAGGAATACACAACCAGAGGCCAACCCAGTGATGGCAGAGTCTGCAGCACAGCTGGATTACACATTTAAAAATGGATAAAGGGAGAGTGAGTGGGTGATTACGTTTAATGGTGATTTAAAAGGTGGAGCAGCACGTCGAGCTGCAGTGAGATAGTGATGCTGTGAGCATTCATCTCTGGGTTATTCAGAACGCTGAAGGGACCAGCTGAGAGACCCTGGGTCTGATCATTGTTCTCCCACTTGTGGCCACAGAGGTGTGAATAAAGAAAGAAGAAGAAAACAAGTCGGTCCACAGATTAATGGCTTCTCCTTATATATCATTACGGGGTCCACCGAGCCATATATCTATTACTGCGAACACCAAATACTGTGTATTCTGCTGATCTCCTCTATAAAGAGGTCTTCAAGTGGCCTTTACGAGGTCTTTCATTAAGGGTGTGTTTGTGTAGAGTTAAAACTAAATGCATTAGCACTGTAATCAGTGTTAATGTGAGTCTGTTTTACTGGATACGCTCCGTAAAAACCTGTTTTTAAAACCAACTGCCTCATCAAATAAAATTACTGGTGCAAGAGAAAGAGTTCAGGACTAAAGCAGACATCTTTAATCAATTAGTCTCGACTGTGTTTGGGCTCACACTCACGTGCCGGTCACCCGTGCACGTCCGTGACTCTGTGTTCTGGTACGGATGAGGCGTCGCTCCCAACGGTCCATCTCAATTCCAGTCACATCTGTGGGAGCTGCACTGCGCCGACCGGGCACCTACAGGAGGTGCTGAGGCGTGTGGCTGGTGCGCCGGAGTGAGACGCAACAACAGGACCTTTCTTAAGGAAGCCCTCCGTTGAGGGGGCGTGTCGCTTGTGCACCTCAGGGACAGGACGTAGTGGTGTACATGCTGTCAAATGCATTCTGGTGAAATGCCACAACGATATCCCCTTCCTGAGAGGAAGGGAATCACCCGGATCTCCAGGGCCGCTGGGGACCGATGCATCATTTGTTAGAGCCTATTACTCTTTCATGGACCTCCTCAGTAATTGAGTCCTCCTCACATTCAGGAGAAGATTCTCTGGAACCGCATTTAATAAAAGTACATTTCTCAACATTAAATTGTGATTTAAAAAGAGTTGGGATATGGAATTTTGTCTCTATCGAGTCTCTCCAACTAATTTCCCTCTGCTTCAGATGCTGAGCGAGGAAGTGCACGTCACAGTCCGCCTTTCACAAAGAAGGTCAGCATTAATTAAACTTTGAGATGACGGTGATGGATGGTTGGTGTTTCCTCAGCACACTCGGTTATGGGCGGTTGTAAATGGGGCCCATCACTTGGATTTAGATTTATTTATCCTAAGGTGGGAATTTACTTGGGTTTTCCTTTGAAAATGGAAAGTCAGACTCTAATAATTCAGACTCTTTCATGCCTCTGCACATTCTGACAGGAGATCCTGCTAACAATATTATGATCTGAAACTCTCTCAATACCTTTTTTTTGCTTGCTATTTCAATGTGATGTGTGTGTGTGTGTGTGTGTGTGTCTCTCTCTCTCTTTTTTTTTCTCTCTTTTTTTGTGCATGCAGACACCTGGAGCTTGAATAGAGCTTGATCATTCATTATTCACCAGTCAAAGCTGCTGCACGTCTTGATGTTTGCATTTAAAATATATTTCATGCATTTTCCCTTTTTGCTGTACCAACATGGTTGTGCTGGAAAAATCAAGAAGAGCCTCTGCGTGCAGCTCACCAACAACATCTGTCAGGTTAATGACATCACTGCTAAAAAGTGATAAAATCTGGAAGAGCAGAAGGAAACCACAAGGGCAGCACTTTGGAAACAAAGCTGCTTAAACATTTAAGCATTGTGGGGGTTCTGAAACCTTTGAGTCACATGAGCAACAACCTAAATGATCAATTTTCAGGCAACATGCAGCAGAAATGATTGACAGCCGTTTCCTCACATCTGTTGTGTTGTTAATGCTTCCTGCTTACTTAAGGTCACACTTGGCTTAAATCATCGAATTCCTGTCAACTTGCTCATTAATTCTGGCAGCCCCCCCGTCATCTGCCACCATGCCATCTGTTATTTTTTGTTTGTGTTGTGGCATAAATTAAAGAAGAATCAGAATCTCCCGTTTCCTTTAGAAGCCACTTCAGTAGTCTCTCTGCCTGCATTTAAACAGTCGCTGAGCTTTAACCGCTGATGAAGAGGCCTCCTGCATGAGCCTGTCAGATCTGCTGAACGCAGCCTGCAGACGAGGCCATAAAAATGATAGAACTCTCCCAATGGGAGCGGTTTGGATTTAAGGTTAATTACCACTTTGTACTCTCGGATGTGTCCAAAAAACCGCTCCTAACACACGGTCTCGTCTCATTTACAGGCTTTGGAATAGATAAAATTTTCATTCTTAAAAGTCCTCTGACATTTGCTGCCATAATGTGAGCCATTTCAATTTCTTTGTTCTTGATGACACTGAGATCTTCCTGTCTGAATAATGTACAGTTTACACTGCAGGGAAAAGGGACTAAATTTTAATGAAAGTAGATGGAAAACTGAAGGGAAGAGCCAATCAGAGAGAACCATCAGATTTTAATGCACTGGTGCAGACGTGATTGAAAACGTTGCCCTTATAATCATCCAGCATGTGTTGTTTTCTGCTTGTGTTGTTACATAAACCTCAAAAAACACATTTTCATGATCACAATCTGCTTTAATTTCCTCCTCAATCAAATGGAACATTAATTACCGATTATCTGTGTGCTAATCGTGCACACCACACTGATTTGGATCCTCAGAAGAGTAACTTTGTGAAGAGTTTGCAGATTTAGGAAGACAACCCAATCTGGATTTAAAAGCTGCTCGGTGCGCTCAGAATTGATTTGATGGAGAGAAAACTGCATTTTTCTCCAAGCAAATGTAGTAGAAATAGACCCACAATTTTATTTGGGTTTTATTTAAATGTTGAGAAATGTCAAGAAAACAATGTGTAGCATACTGATTTCATGACCTAATGCCCGAATGACCTGTGTGCAAATTAGCCATATCGTTTGAACGTTTGGAGGTGCATCACAGGTTCAGGCATGGCGAAACATCGCAGTAATGAAGCCGACCTCTCTGAGGCTTCTTTGTTTATTCATGCAGAACAAGAGCGAGGCTTCAAAACATTATCTCAGGTATAAATCAGCATCCCGGAGATCAAAAGGAGGCTCAGCAAAAAATAGGATTCTATATGTGCAGCAACGCAACGGTGATTAACCTGACATGAAGGGTCTTTTCTTGAAGCTCGCATTGTTGTGTTCATTTCCTGTCACACTCTCAGCAACCCATTTGTGGTGTTGATAGAGAATGGAGTCATCTAAGGGAGCAAGTCTGCATTTCCCCTCACTTTCCACTGATATTTAGGCTTTTTAACTGGGTCATGGAGCAGAAAAGTTCAAAAAGATTTATGGGAAAGCTGCACAATGTGGTCTGGAATTTATGTCCTGGCTGACACAGACGGTCAGACTCCAAACACAGAGGACCAGCAGACACAGACGACCCTTCGTTAATGGAGAAATGTGGGACAGTTGATCACAGGGGCGCCGCGCAGATCTGACGCTTTATCGACCTAAAAACGGCACAGCCCCTCACTGCTCAGCCACGGCTATTGACCTGCCGTCTGCGGCCGGATGGATGGAGGCTTCCTGGTTTTAATGGGCTGCGGTTGCAGCGCGGTCAGCCATTCACGGCTCACAGATGAAACACAAGGGGAGTCGCGGTGTCATCCATTTGTTGACAGACACCTTCTTCACACGTTCTGATCACAGGCAGCCGGGCTGGGGAAATCCTCCTCCACCGAGACTGTGTTCTGCTGTCAGGGTGGGATTGAGCGTTGAGCTGTTAATTAAGATGAATCAGAAATATACTCTGAGGATACAATAATGACTTTCGATCCTGCCCAGTGGTTCTCGCAGGGCGACCCGCATTTGTAGCCTTTGTGACTGTTTGGTTTGATGTTCAAATGAAGGGAGGATTTGATCATTAGATGAAAAGCAAACCAGAAAACACTCATCAAATCAAAAGATCAAAACCATACACACATTCCATGCTTTAATGGGATTATCAAGCCTCAGGTGATGGAAACCTCTACGATCCTCTGGGATTTAGGTAAAGCATGAGGGCGGAGGAGGAAGCAAAGTGAGTAGCATGTAGTTATTACACATGACAGAGCGGAAAGTGTTTACGCAGGTACAGCTGCAGCATTTGCAGATGTGATGAGAAGCTTTAACGGTAGAACAGGCACTGGGAACATTTAACAATCAGTTTGTTTAGAATCCCTCACAATTATAGCGGTGATACACTGCAACTAACAGCCCAAATAATCAAACCCAAACTATTTGATGTTTAACCCAATCTGCTGTTTTTGTCATTAACAGCATAAAGCTGCGACAAAATGTGGGGGATCCACTTTGGGACACTGCAGGAGCAATATAGAGGGATTAAAAGGCAATTTGAGGACCATTTGTTGTAAGTAGCATTCAAATGGAAACTCTTATGGCTGTGAATCAGACGGCCTACACAAAGACCATCATTAAAAAAACAAACAATAACCACATTTTTATGTTCCAAAGGGTCTGCGGGACACAAGCAATGGCCCCCAGATTGTGGCTGAATGCAAACAATTATCTAATGGACAACATTCATTGAAAGCAACGAATAGAATTACATATTATAAAGCTGTAATTTGTGTTAGTTATAATTGCAGATTCAAATGTAGGCAACAGTGTGTGGCTGGGAATCTTGAGCACCCCGTGTGTTACTCAACTGTGCATACGTGTGTGTGTGTGTGTGTGTGTGTATTTGCCGGTCTGCTAATCAGCCGCCTTCCCACAGTTGCTCCAAAATCACTTTCCAGGAGGCAAATGCTGATAGTGAGACGGCACCTTGATAGCATTTTCCATCAAAACAATCGACTCTCCTGGAGACCAACAGCTGGCAGTAGCCCAACCCTGCAAGTGGAAAGATGTATTAATGGCGGACTGATAAAGCTCCTTCCCAGAGGGGTGGAGGAGAAGATAATAGGAGTAAGAGTGTGAAGGAATGATTTTCACACTCAAAAAGACATTAGTCTAATTATTCGTGTAGATTTATATTTTTTTTAAATCCTTTGTGGGGTGGATAGAGGGATAGCTTCAGTTGAAGTTCCTGACTGAAAACCTTACCTCTTCTTTCAGAGTCATAGGTCAAGATTTGGTGATGATCAGTGAGGGAAAAAAACCCTCTGGACCCACTTCTTTTAAGGTTTCTGACATAGCTCATTAAATATTTGACCCCTGGGCCTTGGAGGAAAATGGATGAACAGATGTAGCTTTGACAAGCATAGAGAAGTGCCTGAAAGGATTCTGGTTAAGGTGTTCTCAGATTGACGCTGTAGTTTCCAGAGTGACTTGATGAGCTCAGTGGACTCAACCTGCAACAGAACCTTGCTTATGTCAAGCTGTGACACGCCCCCACCCCCCACCCCCTGCTCACAGACAGGAATGAGATGTTTAAATATGACAAATGTGTAAGTGCACGTCTTCAGACTGAACACGCAGCAGGTTGGTCACCGTGCTTTAAGCACATGGATAAAAAGCTTCAGCAGAATTAATAACTGAAGGATTATGCACACTTTCCTTATCTGGCTCTGCCAGAGCTCTCCTGACAGACCTCAGCTGCCCTCCTCTTCACGCATCCTTCCTCAGGCACTCTAAATGACATTTCTGGCAAAAGTCAAACGCGTATTTCAGTTTTTATGTTCGGAATTGATGCACCAACAGGAAACCTGCAAGCCAGGACCTTTCCACACGTTACTGATACCCTACCGCCTGCATTACCAACCAGGTGATAATAAAGTACATATGTTTGTTTGTTCTTTTATTGCTTTAGTCTAATTAGCCATTATTAGTATTGTAACTGGTGCAGCTGCAGTTCATTTATAATTCATTTTGTCTGCATTTGCCTCCGTGCTCGTCTGTAATGAGCTACGGTGATTGTTCTGGGCTTTCTCGGATCGTTATGGTTTGTTTGTTGGGGCGCAATAATCCTGCATTCTTGGCGTTCGTGTCCATCTGACGAGGTTTGCTGGCGTTAGGGTGGAGCTGAGCTCATTAGCTGGAGCACCTGTTCTTCATCCGACCTGCTGAGAGGTTCCAGCGCTGTGGACGCCGGCACACTCTCCTCACCGGATTCTCCGTTTCCAGCCTGACCTAGCTAACTAAGTAACTACCGGTACTAAAACTGCAGAAGACTTGAATGTCCGATTGCACCAACTGAAACACAGATGGGAACGTCCTGGCCCTGTCCCAGATGTTGGAGGTCAAAAAAATGACAGCTACAGGGTCTCAAATCAACCTTGGCTATTTTTCATGTGGCGAATCACGTGACTGTTTCCATCAGCGATGACAAAACAAACCGTTAAACACACACTCAGAGCAACACACAATGCTAATTTGTGGTGAGCAATTCTAGTCCTAAAACGGTTGAAAACAGAAGAAGCTCATAGCAGTAAGACACAATCAGTCCATCAATGCAGCTGCATACGTGGCACAGATTTAAGCATCCTGCAACATGCAGGAAGCCATTAGGATTTGACCCGTTCCCTTGGAAACGGCTCCCACTCTGCTGGTAGCTGGGAGGACGTTATACTGTGGCTGTGTGTTTTTTTGTTTCTTCCTTAGATAAAATAAATGGAAATCGTGACCATCATATTTTTTCTCTGTAATTCTCACAATATTCAATTCTATGTACTTAAGCATTTATTGGATTCTCTTTTTTCTCACTTACTATTAGTTTTTCTGAACTGCTAAACCGCTAAACTCTCCATTCACACAATTATTGAATCAATCAGTCTTTTGCCAAAACCATAAACAATTTTCACCTAGTTAGACACAATTTGCAGACCTCATTTCCTCTTCTTGCAAAAGTCTAAACTGGCATCTCACTCATTAAACCCGTTTTTCACTTGTGATGTTTAATGGAAGACACAGGTGCCAGAAGTTAAACACATTTACAGCACAGGTGTGACACAACCGCTTAAAACTATTCACATTTGCAGCTGCTTATGTGATGGCACCAAAATAAGCCAGTTCTGAGTGCACTGTCAGCATGGCTGAGTTGAAAGTTGGTATCAAAAATGGACGGAATTCTGAGAGGCGGAGGAAGAAAAGTGCATGGAAGAGGAGGAGGAAGGGCAAGAACAGTAATTTCAGAGGAAATCCGTGCAGCTAGACAATGTTCTTGTTCATGGAACAAAAACGAGGGGAAAAAGGACAAAGTGTACAAGTCATTGTCTCACATTCATAGAAGAGAACAGGAACAGGCTCTTCTCTAGGGTCAACGAACCTTTTGCAAGTTTCATATTTCTGGTAACGTGAGGGTGGTCTGCAAACAAAACTGTAGAAAGAAGGACCAAGTCGAGAATCCCCCCCCCGAAAGAGAAAGGTTCAAATTTGTCATGAAACAATGACGACAACCATCAGCAGATCTGTTGGGTGCAGAGGGAAAGAACGGAAGGCAGAAGATACCAACTCTGGCTTCCTGACCTTTGATTACAATGATTACAATAAAGCAGTCAAGCTATCAAATTTGGCATTATCAGCATTATCGTTATCAGCACAATTACATTTAATTGTAGATTAAAAACTCTTTATTAATGATTTTAAAACAAATCACTTTAAAATGAGGACACTTTAGCTTGATTATGTTGAGACAGTTGGAATGTTTCTGCAGCACGTCTCAACAATCAGACGCCACTGACGGGCCATGATGGATGATTCAGGGAAAAGCAAACTTTTCCTGCCACACAGCACAACCAGATGCTGTCAGGAATCACCAAATCACCTATATTTTAGGGTAGTTCTTGTGTGACAAGGTGAAGAAACGCTCACCACTGTTCGGGTAATACAAGATTTTGGTAAAATAGGGCAAGACAATGCCTCTTAAAGACCTTCATGTTTCCATCTCTAATTGCATATATATATATATATATATATATATATATATATATATATATATATATATATATATATATATACACATATATATATTATATATATATATATAATATTTTTTTTAAAAGATGTCTTTTCAAACTTGATGTGTTTCCACTCTGCATATTTCATTTGCACAATTCCAGGGGTTTGGAAACACCTTGTGTTAGTCATGATGGGCTGTGGAGCAGCTGGCAGCAGCTGAAAGAGAAGCAAATTATAAAGATTTAAAGTTTGGTTCCCTGGTTGGAAATAAGGCCCCTGAACCTGGATGTACTCAATGGGTTTGTTGGTCCTAAACTGAGTATTTAGGCACAAATCAAACCCAACTCCATACCATGCTGGAACCATGGATTAATGGTTCTGTTACAGAAAGTTTCCAGTGAGTAAGCCAACATGAACACTTTTGGAATAGCTGCTATTTTTCTTTTTGAAGCTGGGTTGTATGAGCCTCTCTACTTATGCCTCGTATTCAGTACATTACCTGCAGTACACAGCAGTCAGCACTCCTTCAATTTACAGAGATGGGAGCAGGAGAGCTGCATGTGGATGGGGGGAGGATAACAACCATTAACTTCCCAAAAGAAGTGCCACCTCAGATCAAATGCATTAGTTCCACTGTGCGCAGCTTTTCTACATTCTCCATATGTGTTTATTACAGCTAATCTGCAGCTCACATCATAGTGCACGGCTCTGACGCATCTATAAATACAGGGTTCTGAGCACAAGACCCAAAAAGGTCATATTTAACCCTCCATTATGTTTGACTGTAGGCATAAGTACCTCCTATAACCCCACTTCAAAGTAACTGCACTCCTTAAATCAGGTGTGGGGAGCTTTTTTATTACTATTAAAGCCATTAAAGGAAGCATCAAATGTTGTACATCGCATGTTTATAGAGCTGCTTCTGTTGGATGAAAGTCCTAATGTCTTTTGGTAACTTTCATGGTATGTCTTTATTTTAATTTAGCATAATTTTGCTTATAAACGGCCTCTTTTCCGCCCTTAAACCGTCTGCACGTGGACGGCGGTTCAGTGTAATCCTGCTTGTTCGGTGATAACAGTGACCACAGCGTTGGGTGAACGTCAAGAGCGGGAGCCAAAGAGAGGGCGCACTCGTGTGTGAATATTCTGGTCCTCACCAGAGACAGAGCACAGTTTTAGCTTCTAAAAGATCGCAGCACTCATCCTTTAATTCACCGAACTTCCATCTCAAAATGAACAGTTGACTATGATATTTGTATTCCTCCCATGTGTCAGTCTTAGCTCAGCTGTCCAAAGGTGGCAGACTAATTGGGCTTTACCTTTGGCAGATATTAATGACCCCCTCTTCCTAGAGCCCTGCCGTGTGTGTGTTGCTGGAAAGCCTTTGCCACTGACCACCCTGGCCATTGGTGCGGTAGGTAAACCCCTGTAATAAATTCATTTTTATGAGAAGTGGGTGTACCGCCTTCCAGTAAAGTCATCTCCAAACAGGAAAGCAGAAACTGGTGGGTGGCACACAAGAAAGGCATAAAACGGTGATTGTCAGCTGCCTCACAAAGGGGCCTCTGTGCCCAACTCTTTTTCATTTGCACCTTCTTTCAGTGAATTCCTTTGTTCCAGACCGTGGCCGCTCCTCATATTCGCACCCTCCCTCACTCTAAGCCACCTTTTCTCCACTCTGACAGGTTCCCCCATTCTCTGGCCGCCCTCATCCTCTTCATCTGTGCCGCGTCCCTCTTGAAGAGGAGATGATAGCGCTAGTAATTAGCCTGCGAGTGGGGCGGGAGGCTCGTCGTGGGCCACAGGAACAGCAGCCTATGCTTGACAAGAGGCCAAAGATAATGAAAAGATCCGGGGTGAGAGCCCCGGGAACTACCGCGGTGCTCTGCTGAGCTGCTGAGGAGCTGAGTTGCCAGTAGTTGCAGAGGATTAAGGGCAGCGAGGGCAAAACAATTACTGCCAGTACTTTCCCACAAACCGAGTTGTCCCTGCACAGGCAGCGACACACTGTTCCTCCTCTTGTTTGCAGAGTGAATTGTGAATTTGCTGCAAAATTGGTAGGTGGTTAAATATGAAGCGTACAGTCTAAGTTCTTAGTTACAACCTGGAAAAAACCTGTTCTCCAGAAACCTGATTCATGTTGATATCAGATGTTGATATAAAAACAACACAAACTTAGTAACTGGAGGTTATTTGTTTAATCTGACTGCCTTTCAAAATTCACTCGGAGAGCTTTTTCCTGTCCAGCGGCAGGTTCCAGATGTTGGCTCCACACTGGGAAATCCTTGTGGAAGTAACGTTCTTATCAAATCTACAGTATCATTTTAATCAGCATGTACCAGCTTTACAAGAGTTTTCCAAAGGGCATGTTCACCAGTGTGTTGTGTAATAATGGGGGAAATGTCACATTTAATGTATTATTTTGATGAAATGAGCCAATCTAAATGGAAGAAAACAAGACAAAGGCTAGACTGCTGCTGAAAAAACGAATTTTGCATTTTCCATCTCAGTCGTCTTCAAAAAACACTGTGATTATTTCATTTTCTCGTTCCCTGCATTTTGTGTGTGTGTGTGCGTGTGCACATGTGTCTGTTAGCTGAGTGATCAGAATCATAAAACAGGAAAATGCTTCAGAACCTGAGCCTTCAGAAGCCGCCTTGTTAGACTCTTCAACTGGAAAAGTCAGACTACCTGCAGCCAGACTTTAAAAATCAAAACATGTGGGGCATTTGCTTAATTTATTATGAAGCTAATTAACATAATGAATCCTGCTCTCCTCCTGCTGAACCTTCATGCACTGCCAGGCTGACAAAAACCATCTTGTAATAAATTTTATTGACCAAAATGATTCTGCTCTTGTTTGTTCGGTGTAAAAGAGCACATGAAATGTTAAAAAAAGCACGTGTTTAAAACTTCAGCTATTTGAAATGCTCTCTTTCCTGAAGCGATAATGATAATTCGGGCGGTTGTAAATGTCTGTCCCCAACTTTGATGTTTTAGAAGCAACAGCGAGGGCAGCACATGGTTACCCCGGCGACACTGTTCAGCCACCGGTTGACCCAACATCTGAATGTCTCCGGACTCTCCTGTAGGTCTGTCACCAGATATTCATCTTGTCACCAATAGTTGTGTCAGAGAAATATGATGAGTTCTTCTATTTTCAATTGGTTTCTTCATTTGTGATGTCTAAAAATAGACCATCTCCCTCCCACACGTAATTATAACTTTGCGATGCTTCTTTATCTCCCTGATTACAGCAGTTCTTACTTTTTGAAGTCCCCTCTTTGAGATGCTGCAGATCCACGCTTCTTTTCCTCCTCCCTGCCGCACCACAGACCTGCCGTTTTAATTATTTGGCTCACGGCACTCAAGCCTTCTAAACTGCCTTCTATCATAGCATAGATGTTTCTGAAGATTCATCACAGACGTCTTATAACAGAAAAAACTCTGTAATCCATTTTTTCACCACCCTTCACACATGAATGGTTGTAATTCATAGATGTTGACTTACTTAAAGTGCTGCGGTCACCCCCCCTCCCCCCGAATAAAAGCCTGCTCTGACCCGGAAGCTTGTGTAATCTTCTGGGATGTACAGGTTCTGCTGTAAGAAGTAATCAAGCTCAACAAAGGCAATTCTAAATTGTTTTTATTAAGTGGCATCAGCTGAACCACTGTCCACCCAAACCCACACACACTCCTCGCTGCCCACTCGCCACCAAACAACATGGAGACTGCGAGCATAAAGAAAGCAAACACAAGGGAGGGTTGGGAGCATCCTTCTGCTTTGCTCAGACCTTAAATTTAAGTTTATTGCATGTTTTTATTTATAAAAAGCTGTGACCACATCGGTCCAACCATCTTAGTTTTAGCAGTTTTTTATACAATTGTTTAATATTTTAATTTGGAATGTGTCACAAGGGCATCAGGTCAGTAGGCACATTTACTGGCGCCTGTTCTGCTGAAACAACAGTAACACGGTTCCTGCATGTTTGTCTCTGCTTATGTTGTTGTTTTTTAAGGAAGCAAAGGTTGCGTTAGATTCTCCTCAAAATGACAAACCGCCTCCAGGCGAGCAAGCCAACTGTCTACCCAACACTACGAGCACAAGCTGTCCCACGCTGGTGTTGATTAAAAAAAGGGAAAACCCATTTAAATTCCTGGAACCACACCAAAGTTAAAAGCTTCTTCCTTTATCCAGGTCCCATTTGTGTATTGTTAAAATCCATACAGTCATTTCTGCAGGACAATGCAGACAGAAAAAGGGCTTCTCAGCAGACATTAACTAGTCAGACACAGAAAATAAAAACCTCTTAGGTTCCACAGGTTTAGATTCTTCTAGAGATGTGTCAGATATTAGAGAAACTAATCTCAAGTCATGGCTTGTGCAGCTTTGTAGCGAACAGTCAGTTGTCAGATGCTCCCCAATGATTTAATTGGTGTTTTTTAACCTTACCACAGATGCTGTGGTGGGATTTTTGTGCATAGAACAACATGATGTCCTGCAATAAACAAACCACACTCAACAGTGAGAGGTCAAGAGGACAAAAAGCCGCCCTTGTTAATAGAGAGAGGCGAGTTAAATATGAAAATCCGAGCTCAGGAGCAGAGCCAGTCCTTCACTCCCAGCTCTGCCAGTTCAGAAATACACCCATCCCAGAAGGAAGGATGAACTGTCTTCAGCAGTGTTTCCAGCAGAGTTGTACCAAATAAAGACCTGAGGAGAGTGGGCTGCATGCTGCACCACCAAATCTGCACGTTTGTTCTTATAAATGCTGCAAGAATTCAACTTCCTCAAAGAAAATGACACTTGCAAATCGCTCAGAGATGCGACTTCACATCTTATTTTTCAAAGTTCAATTAAGGAACATCAGTCAGGGAGCAATTTTAAATTTATTCCAGGCCAAATACAATATGTAACAGTCTCCTACTCTCCTCCCACATCCTCCACCCACTGTTTGACCTGATTTTAGTTGACTTTGGTTATTGAACCAGTAGATTTTTGTTTGTGTGATACAAGTTGTTCAGTGCTGCTTTTAGCCGAGCAGGGATGGAGTGACTCACCTGGTCCTACCTTAGTCCCAGCACCGCCCTGGCCCACTTTCATTGCTATTCTCCACCTCACTTGTTCCTCCTTGTATCTATTCCAGGGCCTCCACCCTCCCCCTCATTGTCCACCCCTTCCTCCCTCCTCGCTCTCTCCTCTGCCTCCATTTATTTTGACTTGATTTGTCTGGAGTCTTGTTTTCTTCCAGTCAGAAGTTATAAGTCTCACTCACCACGGAGCCTCCTGAGGGACCTAAACGGGGGATGTTGATTGAGGTGATAAGTGAAGTCAGCTCAGTGTGTGTGTGTGTGTGTGTGTGTGTGTGTGTGTGTGTGTGTGTGTGTGTGTGTGAAAGAGAGAGAGAGAGAAAGAAAGAGAGTTATATATTTAACCATATTAGTTATGTTTTCTTCTTTCTTACATTGATTTTTGAGCTTAAATCAAAGAGTTTCTCTCTCTGGAAAGCTGGTATTTTGTTGATTCCATTTGGGTTTTCATTTCTCTTCTCACTGCATGAATATAAATCAGAAAGTCCGATGAATGTCACACTTTCTCATATCGACTTATTGTCACATAATTCATTCCAAAAAGAAAAAAGCCATTACCCCCTATTATCAGGGGGCAGCTGCAGTGGTCACAGTGGGTTTAAAAACTGGACCAGAAATTATAATTCCAGCTCACGTTTTAGCAGATGAGACAGTTCTCCTGTACTTTCCATTTTTTAAAAATCGCTGAAAGAGTCTGTTCTGTAATGTTTCCAAGCATCAGAGGGACACACTGAATCCTTGTCGCATTCTCTCTCAACTCCTTCTTCTTTTGTCCTGCTCAATCCTCCCATCACCTCATCCATCTCTGTTGCTGGGTTCGTGCCAGCAGCATGACTTTGAGGTGCGGCTCTGATGGCTGCCCCAACACAGCGCTGTTGTGGGTGGAAGCGCTCCCCCACAGAGGGAGATGTTTGGGCCAGCCGCTAAATCGGATCTGGGTGGAACATCACTGTTATTCCCTCAGACGTCTGGCACGGGTTTCTGAAAGGTGACTCACGAAGGCAATGCAGAGCAGAATCCGTGCACAATTGAGCACACCGCTCTTGCAGACAGTGTGAGCCCGGAAACAAAGACACTGTACAAGCGTAAATGTAGAAAACAGATTGTGTCTCATTCACACTTAAATCTAAAATACACTCATGCTCCTGCAGGCTGTCTGTAAATAAAATTTAGGGCAGCAGCAGATTAATATCCTCAACTGATGGCTCATGGCTCAAGCTGTGGGCCTTAAGCAGGTCTGGAGTGGGAGAAGGTTTAAAGCATCACAGCAGAATTATGGTCTATATCTCACCACCTGAAACCACCCAGTGACTGCTGTTAGGTTAAAACCTAGAATACGCAATCAACTGGTGTCTTTGGAGAGTGAAAAGTAGTGTAATTCTGCCATCAGGGATGGAAGAAAAATGCCCTGACATCCAGTTCTCTCTGATAGAGTTGGTGTCCTGAGAGGACCATACGATCAGACCGGATAAGAGTTGTTCTTGCATCTATTGTTTGTCATGCTGTCTTTTATTAGCTAGCATTAGTTCTTTCCCTAATCAAAGAGTACAATTAAGGCATTGTGCTCAGAACAGTGCAGTTTCATTATGTGGGCGCTGACAAGACACATGTGGGTGGCATTTCTAAAACATGAAACACTTGTTTTTATGAATCAGAGATGTTGAAGTGATCGCATCATTTCAGTGTTTTCATTTCAAAAATACACCTGGCGCTGCCACCTAAATTCTAACAAGTAATTCAGTGCGGGGCTGGCTGGAAACAGGAAACAAAGTAACCCAGTTGAGATGTTTGGAAACCTTCTTCTTCACGATGAGCTCTTCTTCTTTGTAACGATGCTTTAATTGCTGTCCACCTCCCTTTTCTCCCCTTTCTCTCTTCACAGGGAAACGACTGGTGCTACACTTACATCTAGTGGCCATTGAGGGAATTGCAACTGCAGAGCCCACGCCAACATCCCCGCTGTGCTACGAAGATCTATCAAGTACAAGATGATGAGTTCCACAGGAGTAACCCCACTACTTGGAATCACTTCATTATGAGTCCACGCTGCAGTGACTCTACATGTAACCCGTGTCTGCCTGCACAGACCCTTGGTTCTCGCTTATTCCAAAACAAGCTCGTAACATGGCCGTCATTCATTACTACCCATGCTGACGAGTAAAGTCCTTCAAGGTCCATTTTCCTCAAAGTCGTCAAGTTTGACCACTGTCGCCAACTCCACTTCCTCTGGGTACCAAATCGACCTCTGTGCTCTGTCATTGCCATTGAATCCAGCTCTGCTGTCTGGTTTGTGCGTGTATGTTTTGGTGAATCACTTCTCCATATGAACAAGGATCCTTTATTTCTGGCGTACGGCTCATTAGCTTTATCCTCCCAGAATGATGCAGCCTGTCTTCTTGATTTCTCTTCTGTCCTCCATAGCTTCATGCAAGCTTTAGTCCCTTTGGGAGCAGCCATGTCACATCCCTCTCCTGTGCTTCCAATTCATCTCTCATCATTTATTCATAACACAGCTTTAGTACATCTCCAAGTTCAGATAACTAGTCAGAGTCAGACTGAAGCCTCATTCTTTAAGTTAACAATGGGGAACCTGAGGGGCTTCACACCGGCCCCCGGTCCCTTCCCCAGCTCCTAAGCTTCATTCATAATGTCCTCTCTGGGTAGAGGGGGATTCCGCCGACAGCTGTTTGAAGTTCCTCTAAGGGGAGGGCTTCTGCTGCCGTATTTAGGAAAAACATTTAAAGGACATTTGGTGCCTGGGATCTGACTTCAAATGGAAACTCAATCAGGGTGTGAAAAGACTGCAGCAGCTCACACTGTTGGCTGTTGTTTGTAGCGTTCAGAGTGGGGAGAAATCTGCTATGACCTAAAGCCCTGCTGGTTGGAATGGGCTGAGATGGGGTGGGGAGGCTGCAGCTGGGCCACTGAGGTCCACAAAGTGGAGGCATGGCAGCAAAGGCCGCGTGATGTCACTCAAACCTGGAAGGAAGCTGCAGAAATCCCGCAAAAGCACAAATTCTTTACAACGATACCCCCGAGGATGATAAAGTCTTACACCTCCTGTGCATTCACGTGTCCATTAAAGCAGCCGAGCATGCAGAACTGCTGCATTTTGAGGAGCGAGGACGTGTGTGGATGTGCATATCCATGCAAACATCGGCGTGCATGTCACAACAGTGTGTGTAAGTGAAGGAGACGTGGAGCGAGGGAGATTCGGCTCATTGCCTTTTGCCACCAGCCGGATTCCCCCAGTGGGCTCGAGGCGGGTGGCTGTTTAAACAGATGCCTGACCCGATCATTACGATGAGCCGTGGATGATGAAACAGCATGTCTCCAACCGCAGTCAAACTGAGGAGCGGCAGACTGCTGACTGCCTCGTCCCATGGAGCTCTGCTGTAATGTCAGTCGTTATTTTTAGTGTTGTGATTTTTGTTCCGGTTCCATTCAGGCCTCAGCTTTATGCCACGCATGCTGATCCTGTTGTACCGATCTAATAAGGAAGGATGGATTGTGGTTTCCTCCCACAATCATGCTATAATATAGAGAGGACACCCAAACCTTTGGAATGGAACCCAAAACCTTCTTGCCCCGAGAAGATGGAGCTCATGAACATGTGGGGGTTAGTAGTCGATTAGGCTCACGTGGTATAACTGTGATTATGTACCCCGGTTTGTTCCTGGAGCCTTGAGAGGTGCACAGAGGAAGGAGGTAGTGAGGCCGGAGGAACTTTTTCATGTTACCCCAAACCACTTCCACTCCCGTATCTCTTAGATTGTATCGCATTATAGCATCGTGCACTATTTCAAACTGGCACAGAAGAAACGAGGTCCATGTTTCCCCCTAATTGGTCATTTCCAGGGAAAGCTTTGGTTTGCAGAACCTAAGCTGCAGGTTTCCTAAACAAGCAGAGACATGGAACAGAGGCTGCGTTTGGGCAGAGGGCCATAGTTAGCCGGCTGATTGAAGCTTTGGCAACACCTCGCATCAGCATTTGGTTTCCTCTTCTCCTCATGTCAGTGAGCAGAGCTGGACACCTGGGCAGTTTCAAAGTCGCCAGTGAAGGCAGGAAGGCTTGAACGCAGTTTGTTCCAGCATCTCTGACAGTGAAAACTGCAAAACCCACTGATGCTACTGATTATGAAAAGTGGGGCCCTTCCTGTGAAGCCTGGACTACAGAGCTGAACAAAGTGGAATATTTTGAAGTTGGAAAACCACAGTTTACTTGTCCATGTAACTATCTGTTGATTGCCAGGATATGCAACAGGTATACAAAGGTCTGTGCCCCCCCCCCCCCCCCCCCCCATGTCCACCCCACCCCCCTGAACGGAGGAACCTGGAAATACTTAAGGCCACGTTGACTGTGTTTAACCTCAAACCTGAGCCATAAATTTCTTCCTTTTACACTTCTAGAGGCCCTGCTTTAAAAAGAAACCTCTTTATATCAGACCTTTAGCTTCACATCACCTGAGGACATTGTATCCACAGGACTGTAACACTTAAAGTAATATTAAAGGCAAATTAATTCACTGGTCCACATGTGCTAAAGGAATGCACATATATGAACCCTCATAGGGCAGCAAGGGACCAGACTGCTAAGCACAACCAGATTTGAGTCATTTGACTGGCTATTAGATTTCTAGCTGCAGGTTATTAGTGATGAGTGAATTCATATCTAATACATATAAATGTGTAGAGTAATTCCGTCATGTGCACATATGCGAGTGGCTACGAGGGGACCGCAGTGAATCAGTGAACAGTAGGTGACCGCAGATCCGTTTTTACAGGCACAGGGACGTGTTGAGCACATGGGGGCAGTGTACTGTAAGGCTGAACCTGCCCACACGCAGCCCCATTAGGCTACATGCTGGCGAGCAGGTCTAACAATAGACTGACTGTTAACGGCGTTGGAGCCGGGGCGCTCCTCACCTCCACCAGCGGAAATCACTGACGGAATTTCTGGGACCTGCAGAGCGCCGAATGAGGCCCGACACACACCGACAGTAAAATCCATCCAAATCACAGCAATGGATGTGGGATTGAGGGTTACCCAAACATGTGCGGGTCTGGGCCACTTGCTCAGAAAGTCACACAGAACCAAATGAATTGCTTACGTAGGTTAGAAAGAGGTCTTTGCGGAGGGAAGCGGGAAGAGAAAACAAGGTCAGATTTGAAGTCGTTTGAGAAAAATCTGAAGACGAGAGTGTGAATAAGCGTCCGAGGTGGGTGTGTATTTGTGTGTGTTCGTCTGGGAGCAGGTTTTACTGTAATAACATCGGCAGGTGGCCCAGCTAGCCCTCTCCCCACCAACGCCGCCACCCAACTCCCCGCTTCACCGCAATGGAAAGCAGGTGTCCGACCCTGGTCTGGGGACAGAATTGAATTAATGTGCAAAAACAAATGACTCCATCAGCAGCGTCTAGAGGGGCACCAGTGACATGCCTGAAGCCTTGTACAGCCCGGAGCCGAACACGCTGTCACCCGACACTTGGCCTGGCCGGGCTAATATCCACACCTATTACACAAGGATTCATGTGAAAACAACAGTCGGGGCTAAAGGTGAGGATGAGAACAGAGGGGAAAAAACAGGGAGCGAGCCGGAGCGTGGAGGTCACGGAGGACAAAGCCGTATTTTTGGAATAACCTAGAGAGCTCATTTAAACCGTAACTGCGTGTTTGTCTGGGATGAACATCCAAAAAGGAGCGTGTTAGTCCATGCAATCCGCCCGGCTTTGAGGAAATGTTTTGTCTAATTGGATGTGACGGTAGTCAATACACACAGGCGGGATCCCACCCTTGAATGACATGCCCAACTCTAATACTGTCTCCAATTTCAGGATTACCCTGATAATAACTCAGACTGCCATTTCCAACACACACACACACACACACACACACACACACACACACACACACACACACCCACACACACACACACACACACACACACACACACGCACACACGTGCACAGGCAGTTCTGGCGCTGACATTGTGTCAGGGCACAGAACGAACGTCTGCAAACATTAACTGTGCTGCCTCCAGTGAGACTCTTCTGGCATGGCGCTCCTGAGAACCATCTCAAGGAGCCGTAAAAACGACAGAGCCAATATCAGTGATGACCACAATTACAGGCTATCAGGGGACCGAAGGGTCACCGGTCTTGCTGAGGAATGCGTCTGCATTCGTGCTGTATATAGTTTTTAAATTGCGCTATTGTTAGAAGCCAGCCCACACTTATACCGAAGAGTTAACGAAAGTGCTGGAAACCAGAAAGCGTCCAACTGGAGTTTCCATTGACTGTTTGGCAGAGGTTCTTTTCGGTGTTGGTCCTCCCGTGTAGTAAAGTCCACGTCCCCCCTTTTTTACGCACCATTCACATCCAGGCTGCTATGATCAAGAATGCAGTATATACAAATGTTTCCCACTAGCTTCCAGGCAACCAGCGGCTCTCCCCTGTGATAAGCATCAAGCTTCTTTCCATCCCCTACTCCCACCACCAATGCTCGCTCCTTTTCATCCCTCCACCACCACCACTGCAGCTACCACTAACCTCGGGTAATCTTATCATTTCCCATCATTATACCCTTCTCCCGCTGAAAAAAACCCAAAAACGGCCCAGCAGAACTGATGTCCTGAGACTCCCTTGGCCTGAACTCACCCTCCCAGAACTCTTTTCTATCATTTTGTGATTTGTAACAACCGTGCACCCCCGCTGCCGCTGGTACTCAGATTTAATTTTCTGTCACTTTAAATAACAGTCAGTGGGGCAGACGGGTTCGGACGGAGGCCACCGTATCCCATAATGCCCCAGCCAACAGCCACGCTGTGATACTAGGGGTAAAGCTCCCGCCAGGCTGGCACAACATGGCGAGGTAGAGCGAGGTGAGGCGAGGCGGCCCCTTAATTTCAGTCCCCCCCCAATTTGTGAAAAAATGTGCAGTATGACATCAGCACCTATCAAAACAAGCGAGCAGGGGAGGGGAAAATGGAGGTCATCCCGTGGATCCGGTGTGGCCAGACGGTGGCAGATTGAGTTGGGGTGTGGTGGAGATGAGCAGTGCGGCGGTCTGGCCAGCTGGGCAGACGCGGGGATCACATGAGGGCTGTCCGGAATCTCGAGTTCCTTTGCTCACTAAATCCCAGCTGACCAGTGGCCCGGCATTGGACGGGGAAAGGAAGGGGATGGGGGGGTATTGGGGTGAAGCGAGGAGGCGTGGGGGGTCGAGGGAGTTATCAGCTCTGATAGCATTATCTGGGAGCAAACAGGGAACTCGCAGGGCTGCGATGTATAGGCGCTGGAGAGATTGTGCAGCGGAGCGTTGCGGCCACTGTGCTACGTACAGGCCAGTCTGCATTTCCAGACTTTCACACCAGCTAAAGATATCGAATCATCATGCACACACATAAACACACACGCCGCAGACGGCCAGATCATGAAGATCAGTGCAGAGGACACTGAAGGTGCCCTTCTTTTCAGTTTATCCACACAGCACAATGCCAATTTATCGCTGAGGCTCAGACGGCTTCTCCAACCATGATCCATCAGAGTGTCTTCACTCAGATGGAGGGAGAACATTAATCTGAGCCTCAGTTCAGAGGTTGGTATGAAAAGAATTTAATTTAATTTAAAAAAAAAAAAAGATTCAGTGAATTTTTCCCATTTTGTTTGCCAGTAAAGAAATAAACGCATTAAAAGGTGTTGGCAGTTGGAAGTGGTTACAAGATGACTGAAACTACCAGCCATTTATTTCCCTATCTTTGCAGCCCCTGCTATCTCTCAACTCCAAATTTATGACCTCGCTGCAAGGTCAGCAGTGGGGTCAGACGTTTGGCATTCCCAAATAGCAGAGGAAGGATTAAAGTCGGGGGTTGGTGAGGGGTAAAGGGAAGGAGTGTGTAGGTGAGGGAGGGAGGAAGGACAAGAGCCGGGGAGGGAGAGGGAGAGATAGCAAGTAGGAGAGACGTGCGGACGGCTGCGGGTCAAATGCCTGAAAGCAGGAGTCAATAAAACAGAGGCCCAGTTTAAAAATGTGATAAGAAATTACCCTGAGAGTGTGCTGTATATCACACCAACAGCCTCGCTCTAGCTGCCATGTTTTGACCATAGATGGATCTTTTCCACGCACAGCAGGTGGTTTTCAGTTCGAGCAAGCGCCAAATAACTCTGGCTCCCATAAACCGAGGCTCTGATCCTGACCTAACGGTCCTCATCATTCCACCCGCTGAAGGTTAAATGGAGTGGCACGCTTCCCTTTAAGTGTGGGCTCGCAAAACACGGAGCGATGAATTTCTGAAAGATGGCCGCACGTCGAACCTCATTCCACGAAGTTATAAGTAGGCTACACATAACTATTGGGGGGGATTTCAAAAACTTTTCATCACTGACTTAAATCAAAACATTCAGTTGGGGTTTTTTTTGGATTAATTAGCAAAAATCAAGTGGAAATAACTGTTGGTGCGTTCCAGCTCGAGACAGAGAACTTTAGCGTTAAGGCCAACGCCATGTAAGCTATTAGAGCAAATCAGCTCTGCTGCTTGGCCCTTCGGCTTCATCATAACCACTGTCATTAATTTATTCAGCTCAGCCCTGCTCATCAGCGAACGCAGCTCTGCTGGCACGCCTGTTAATGAGCGTTGCAGCAGGAGGAAACCGCATCTCCCTTATCGTAGCGTGACTTATACGGACCCCATGCGCTTTGCCTTCAGCGCATCACATTTTCATTCGATTTGATTAAAACACAAACAAAACCCTTCTTCCAATGGCAACAGCCTTGTTTTTCGGCTGCTGGCATTGGGCAGAACAAACCGTGCTGCGATCAGGCCCCAACTTCAGACCCCAGAGTTAATCCAGATTGGAAAACAGGACCCCCCCGGGGGGGTAATGAATATCTCCGTGTGCTATTGGTTGTTCTTATGTGGCCGAATACATCACAAGCTGACAGACATTTGCTGCTCGGTTAACCGTTCCTGTGTAGGACGTGTCAACTTGTTGCAGAGGAACAGCAGAGACCCAGAGGTATGTCCGCCAAGCACGTCATCAATAAATGTGATTGATGGTGTAATCAACAGGCTCTAAAGTGAATGAATTTATTACTGTCATCTCACTCAACCACTCAGCCCACAGCTGAACCACCCACGAGCAGCCAACCCCCACTCACATATCACATACCCCCACACACACACACACACTCTCACACACATACACACAAAGACAAATTGCAGCGCTCTCCCACGTGCAGACACCGCTCAGATGCTTGGACGTGGACATCAGATTTTTCAACCTGTTGCTCCAGAGGGCGAACCGTGAAAACAGCCTTCAAAACAAAGAGATGAGGAGATGAGTACGGAACGAAATTTGGAAGGCAATGAGTGCTTCTCTGTACAGTCAATATGTGTGTGTGTGTGTGTGTGTGTGTGTGTGTGTGTGTGTGTGTGTGTGTGTGTGTGGACTGGTGGTGAAGTCTATTATTTCTACCATGACTGAGATCCAGGAAGCCGCTCCATCTGCTACCAATGTAGCTGCTTCCATTAAATTTCCTCCCACGACAGGGCATCGTAGAAAGTCCACCTCCGAGTCTGTGTCAACCTACACGAACCTCCATCCATCAGAGGAAAACACCACAAAACAGCCACAGTGAGACACCCAGAGCTGGGGCGGGGGGGACAGCCAGAAATATGAGGAGAGCAGGAGATGAGGCCCTCTGCTACTTGTAATGCTGAAAATTAAACCTTACACGAGAGATTTGAACACCCAGCCCGTGACGGTAGATACTGGTCCTACCGGAGGGGTTGAGTTAGACATCCGACAGAAGCGTCTGCCTCTGCTGTAACCTTGACCTCAGGCCAGACGGCCCGCGTGTGACCAGTTTCTCATGTTCTGTGTGAACAGCAGTTCATTTTAAAAATAGACCTCGGTCCTAAGGAGCTGAAACCAATTTCAGCCCACTCTGTCGCTAACTGCTTTGGTTCTGCTGGGTGGAGACGAAAGACGGGGTGAGCGCTGACAAATAAACACCACTCAGCATCAGCGATCCACGCTGAAGAGGCCCAGAAAGGCCCTCCCGCCTGCCACTCTACCATTTGTTCACCTCACCAGTGGAAAGAATAACAGGCTGTGGTCCAGTTGTTGTAGGTGGCTTCAGGAGACCTTGGCAGCGTGGTGACGCCAGAGCCCTGGCACCACCTCCTTACATCTGCAGAGCATTAGAACTGAAAGGGACAGGGCAGGACTGCAGGGCTCAACTCATGTATTGATCCGATGCACAGAATTCAGTGGCGGATACAGTGAACTTGAACTCAGTGACAGCAGAGAAGCACCCCCACAGCCCTGTCTCCGACACCGCTGAAAAATGTCACCCACGCAGGAGGGTGGGTGAGAGCGGTGCGGCAGGGGACTGGATGGATAGATGACTGAGCGGCACCGACCGAAATAGCAAAAGTCATTTAAACAAGTTAACTAATCAACGCTCATTATAGACAATGTCTAGCCAGAACACAAACAGAGGCTCAGTGGAGGCTCAGGATGAACGGACAGGCTGTTATTGATGGGCTGAGGTCGTTAGCTGAAGGCTTCACTTGCTAATGCTAATAGGAAAAACACATGCGCAATGCCAAAATACCCCATAAGTGTATTGGGTTCATTTGTCCCCAGTTTTAGTACGTTCCAACCATGATGCTACTGTTAGCTGTTAGCACGACCTTTTTTTTTTTTTTGACACTCGAATCCAACATGTGGTTAAATAAAGAACAGATGCCCCTTTTTCTTTTTCTGAATGACAGTCGGTGAGCTCTGCTCCACGTACCCTTTGATCCCAACAGTCCTCTTTTCCTTATCTTGAAAGATAATGAGAGAGTTGCAAACAAGGTTGGTAGCCAGCTATCAGGATCCCCAGATCGATTAAAAAGAAAAAAAGGAGGGGGGGTGGGAGGAGATATGTGATGTCTTCATTATGTAGCTGTCTGCGGCTTCCAGAAGAATGGTACCAATAAACACTTTACCTTTGTACTGGGCAGTCTTAGCGTTGATGATGGTACAGGCAGGCTCAGATGAAGGATAAGAAGAATATATTTACATAGGTAAACACAGCGTGATAACAACGATTTTGAATGTACAATTTATGTTAAATGAACCGGAATATTAAATGATGGACGTGTGTAAAAAGCAACCAGACAAAATCAAAGAACAACTGGACCAACACTTGTATTGAAATACAAAGACAAAAATGGCTGTTTGTCGACTCAACTGCCCGTGCTTATCGCATCACAATCAATATTATAGAGCTTTAGCGACATCCCAGTCTGGGCTCCCAGGTGCACTTTATATTCTTACCCCTCTCCGTCTGCCATCCACCGTTCTTGCAGGCCTCATTGCTCTAATGGAGCCTTTAACTGTTCTGCCATCAGCATCGGACCATCAGCCACAGGTGACATGTTCTAGATGGTGACGACGCTATGTTGTGGTCAACTTATTGATGTGGAAGCCAGATAGCGGCCTTATCATTATCTTATCACCTGTATCTGCTTGCACAGAGCATATGTTAGCCCGGCTCTGCTGACAATCAGCTCATTTTTATGCTCTGTGCTCTTTGAAAGGTCGTAATGACAGCCATCATACCATGAGCTTAAGAGGTCACTGTCCAATGGTTCTCACACACCCACACAAACACACACATATGCACACATACACGGAGAGACGCCTATATGTACACATCCCTATAGCAAGAATGAATGAAGAAAAGATCAACAGCCTGGAGACGGTGACGTGAAATGTTTGGCTCCAGGCTGAAAAAGGGACGCTTCAGTGGGCATAAATTCAAATTAAACCAGATATATGCAGCACTGTATGAATTTCCGTTTTAAAGTTAGATTTGTTACTAAATACAGACAGATGTTGATGCTTTTCCAATTCGCTGCGTAAGAATTGTGGTGGAAAACAAAGATCTATATATTAAACTTCTTAGGACTATTATATTACGACCATAAATACAGTACCTTTGGTTACTACTTGAAATGCACAAACATAATAATTTACTGAATCAAATCATCAAAAACTGTATTTAATCATTTCAGGGGTGGGGGAATCATTGATTTGTGGATTTTAGAGCCTTTTCTCGGCACGGAGGAGCCCTGAGCCTTTGTTCTGACCCGTCTCTGAGCGGTCCCTTTAATCTGAAAGTCAGAGGAAAAAAGCAGTTCAAAGTCGCCTCAAGAAATCAATGGACAGTAGCTCTGATAAAGCCTCCCTCCTCTCGTCTTTTCAGTCTTCATCACTTTGTCATCCACGGACGGATCCATTGCACTGCCAGCACGTGTGAAAAGAACCCAGAACTTTGGCTTTAATTTTGGTTGAAATTGTAGCACTTCACCAACCTTTTGGGTTGCATCTTTTTGCCATTTCCCTGACAGAGCTGCACAGCTGATAAGGCTGACAACACCGACACCCATGAATTGCCCCGGATTGCTTCTGAACCTGCAGATACATACAGTTATTATCTGAATGAAGCCGGACTGAGGACAGGTAAAGGTGGTGCGCGATAAGCCTGTTAGATATGATTAGGAGCTGCGATGCTGACGGTGCTGTACACGCAGAAAGTGCAGAGGAATGAGCCGCTTTTATTGCTGGCAGCCGAATGACATCTTGATCAAATGCTGCATTTTCTCCTCCGTGCATCTGCTGCAGCTTCTGGTTCCAAACGCTGAAACTCCTGGGTTGCACGAGGTTAATAAAAAATCTTTTTCGGGACATTTTTTTTTTGTTTTTTTCTCACATATTGTAACAATTTTGACAGAAAAGCCCAGATGGCGTTCTATTTTATTAAACTAGATTAATTTTCCACTCGTATGCTGACTGGCTGGGAAGCTATTCTCCGTCCAACTGTGACAGGTTGTAGCGTGTTTGGCTGAATTCACCCTGACGTTTTATCACGGTGATTTAGGGAGAAACTGACACAGATTCACTCTGACAAATAGACATGCCTGAAATAAAAATAATCCAAATGTGTCCAGGATTATAGGTCTCCCTGGCTGATGGAATACAGACGAACGATGTTATGATGAGGTTTATTTATGAAGCTAAAGGGTGTCTGAGGTCAACACGTATGCGCACCCTGCCAAGCAACAATGAATTAGCAGGTCGATAGCGGCTGAAATGGATAAATATGCCTATGTCAGCAATTCTTGATTCAGAAACGTTGCAGCTTCTGAGGAGAAGAGTTGGATCTGGTGCCGCCAGCCAAGACCGAAGTGTCCTGCCTCTCTGCAGCTCACCCTCCTATCAATAGAGGGTTAGGATGTGGTCCAAATAAAACAATCTTCCCCGCCTGGAATGCATCTTCGACTTTATTGTGAGCAAAGGTCTGCGGCAGCTGGCACTGAGATGTTCGAAGCCGAAATAATCTTATCTGCCATCAGCTATAAATATTTGACAGAGAAGGAAGAGAGAGAGGGAGATGAGGAGAGAGGAAGATGCGTGGAGGAGGACAGGCAGGGGTGGCGGGCTGTCTTTTGAAAACTCGGTGACAACTGAGCCCGGGAGATTTCAAGCAAATTAAATGTCAGGCCAGGCGGAGGATTTGCTGGTTCCTTTTGAAGCAGGAACAGATTAAGATGCTTGTTTTTGGCTCTCGAACTGGTCAGTCAAATTTGCAGCACAGCACTTCCTTTAAACTCAGCGTTCCTCATCACGAGCTCATACTGCTGCATGGAAACACAGGTGGTACCACAAATAAACACCATAAAACCGTCTGGACAGCTTTTATATTTGTACAGCCCTCCCATAACACTCCTAATCAAAGGAAACAACTCCCAAAACACATTTCAGGTGGTCTGAACATATATGTGCGTGGGTGGGTAGCTGGAAGAGGGTTTGCGGAGGGGGTCATTCTATTCTTGCATCCAGCTACGTCAGATTTTTCTTAATTCACTCCACATTACCTACCGACTTTTTCTGTTTCTCGCTCCAACTCGCGGTCCAAACACTCACACAAAAGTAGAAGATTATAGGAAGAGTGGAAAAACAAAACTAATTACTCCAGGTATTTCAACCAGCCAGCGCTGATTAAAATGTAATTACACGGGTTTAGAGCTCCGGCTGAGGCTGGCACTGGCCGCAAATCTCCCGTTGGAAGAAATGTTCCCCGCACAAAAACCTGGCCGCCGCTGAAAGTGACGGCGGAAACATGGGGGAAAATATATATTATGTCATTCGGCCGAGGGAGCATCATGAAAGAAGTCAAGGTTCTTTTTCAAAATCAAGCAGAGATAACTGATTAGCTTAGATTAGCTTAGCTCAGTTTAGCACTAAGACGTGGACATGTTTTTTGGACGGATCCCCTGGCTCTGTCTAGACTAACAAATCAATCTGCTAGCATGTCTAAAACTCAAATTAATGGCTAATATCTCATATCTGGGAGCTATTTAGTTGTGAAATGCTTTCATTCTACATTTATTTACACAGCAAACCGATCCAATGGCACTACACAGTTTTACAAGTTTTGTGTCATTGCTAACAGGCCCGTAAACACTCTTTAAGGGAACAAATGTTTACTTTAAAACCCAATGAAACTCTGGATCTTTACGAAGTTTTTTGTAAAACCACAACACAGGTAGCGACTTTTTACAAGGACATCTACTCGTTTAATCACCAATTAACTACTGTAAACTGTTATCTTTGGGTGAATGCACCTTTGAACGCTATCACAGTTGAAGAGACGCACACAAAGGGTGGTTAAGCCATAAAATTAGGGTAGCTGTTTGACAAAAGGCAGATACCAGCCTGTATGAGGCAGAGGTGAAGGCTGCATGCTGAGAGAGCTGATAAGAGTGGCTCATCTTTCCTTCCACCCCTGACAGGAAGATTTGGTAGCTTCAGCTATAATATACAGGAAGAGGAAGCAAGACAATGTATGTCATATATAATAGTCTTTTTTTACCCCCTGGTAATTAATTTTAAAGAAGAAAAGTGGAGTTTGGAAGGGGCTAATCCTTGCAATCAGAGCTTTCAAGCATCACCTTCCTCTGATTTGTTCACGTGTAGGAGTAGAATCAAACCTGAGCCTTTCATGAGAGCATCTCAGCCAAAAGCCTGATCTCTTTCTGAAGAGGCTCTGCCTGCAACCTTACGCAATGTGACAGTAAAACTGCAACCATAAACTACTGTTTATGCTGCTGTTATAAAAGAAAGGTGTGTTCCCCCTGACCGCGTCTCCTCTGCAGTCGCATTATTTCATGGTTTTTATAAGGCTGTCGGTAAAATGAATCGAATGCAAATGTTTGGGAATCAAAAGCAAACACCATCGTGAATGCAGTTAACTGCACTCTTAAACCTGGAGTGTGACATTATTCTTATGGCCTACTTCAGATTCCATTAAAGCTTTATTGGTTGTCGTTGCGTGCTGCACCATTTTTATTTTACCTCTTTGCGCGCTCTAAAAATACATCGAGATCCTCTTCCGAAGGAGTCATTTACAGCTCTTTTCCATCATCTCCTACTTGGAAGCGTGTGCTTATAGCTTCACATTACACCAGAGAGCGGAGGGGGAATGTATGTTACCGGTTATTAGAAGTGACAAAGAAGCAACACGCGCTCCTTCGGTCAGCTCCTGTCTCCAGCATGATCATACATGGTGAAGGGAAACTGCTCCAAAAGCAACAAAAAATCAGTATTTAAAGTGTCACGGTGCTATTAGAACTGCATTAAAAACCTGTATAAATATGCCAAGTCCCTTGACAGCCGCAGCGGTGCAGAACAGGACTTCCTCCTGCTCTAGAATGTAAATGCAGTCTTGGAGAAGATGAAGAACAGAGGCCAGGGACTGGGAGGTGATTTAATACAGCTAGCATTTAGAACAACAAAGCACAGACAAAGCAGCCGCTTGGACGCCGCTTCAAAGACGGAGCGTTAAACACTTGCAGAAAGACATTCTTTGGACGCACGATCATTCCGGGGAAAGAAGAAGAATTAGGGAGGAAGTTGAGGAGGAGGAAGCGAGACACGAAGGAGAAACACACAAAACTGTCAACCTGATGATACTGCTGCGACATGAAAGGGAGGGAACGTTCATTGAGTTTTTTCGCTGGGGCTCAGCTTAATCTGCCGGGTCCATCTTTTCATCCCTCCATCCGTGCCTTTTCCTGCCCACAGAAACTTCGCTCCGCCGTTGCTTTTTAAATTAACGATAATTCAGGGCAGGTCAGCTGGTGTCCCGCAACTCCAAATGACCTGATGTGAAGGCAGTGGAGGCGCTGACTCAGCAGCCAGTAGAGGCCCCTTTCAAGCCAGTATCTGTCTCCCATGAGGGGGCTCAGTTCAGTTCCTGCACCAAATCTTAAGCTGATTTTCAGGCCTGCAGGATCAGGACCTTTGGCACTGAGATCTAAGAGTCAGTACATTCATAACTGGAAATAATGAACTTCCTCCATGTATCAGCGCCATACACCAGAGCCAGTCTAGCATGTGGGTAAAAACTGTTTTGCTCCGAAACAAGGAACCGCTATCATTATTAAATTTAAGTTTGATCCTAGTATCTCTTAGACGGCATCAACATCTTTCTCACCCTGGACATCATCTCGACCTGGAAAGGAGCTCGATTTTCTTCCGCAGATCAGAAAATGTGTCCCTCCAAACCCCAACTCCTGCATGCCTCTAGATGTCAGGCGTTTCCTCACTTCAAGTGTGTGATGTATGTGTGTGAAGACATGCTTCATTTGCATATCAAAGGGGGAACAGAAGAGGCGTTTGGCAGATTCCAGATCAGTCTTTATTCTAAATGCTACTGCAGGCAAAGAAAGGGAGTTTTCCCTTTTAATTATTTACCAGTCCCCGCTGACTTTCACTCTTAGTGATTAATCAACATTAAGAAAAGCCTTCCATCAACTGCTGCATGTTTTGCATTTCCTTCTGCATGTGGAGGATCTGTCTCGGGCCCGGCTGCTTGGCCTTATTACAAGTTAATTGAAACCTTGTTTTCAAATACCAAGGTCAACATTTCCAGCCATGTTATCCCAATTAGTCTGCAATGAATCCCTTTAAACAGAGGGTATTGAATGGCCAGCTCAAAACTGCTACTTGAATTCCCAATGGGACGCTCATGTTCCGAGCCTGGGAAATGAGAGCGGGCCACTCGGAACGAGGGACAACACGGTGATGGGAGGAAGGAGGGGTGGGTGTTGGGTGCTGCCACTGCCCCTGAATCCACTCGCAATATGATTAACTTTATTAAAGGAAGTCTCTGGGAATGAACGGAATGAAAAATAAAAGGTTCTGCATTGCATATACTGTTCAAACAAGGTTCGACATTCTCTTGGATTATGGTACGGTACAATCATATTTTCATATGAAGTTGATGGGTTGCAGACGTCAGCCCCCTGCCCTGGAGAAGAGACATTTCTCAGCAGAGCAGGAAAGGCAATGGTGTGCCACGGAGGATGTCATGCAGGGTTTGGTTCCAACGAGAGGCTTTATCAGCTGATTTTCACTGATTATGGAAGAGGAAAGGAGAAGAACTTATCATTAAAGGCAGCTGGTCGGAATAAAAACCAGCTCTCTCGCAGCCTTCAGTGGCACATGATTGCACGTCGCCGACCGAGTGTCAAGCGCTGCCTCCGCGACACTCACTTTGTTGGGGCTGAACGTGTTAACTCCTGCACACATAGAGATTCTGTGACACTTATTTGCTGTTTTTTTGAAGTGCTAATCCTCATGAATAACACAGCAGGCAGTAAATCACACATCTTGACAAGCAACCCCTTTTTTTATCAGTTCCTCGGTCGCCCCATGCCGTGTTTATGCTTTTAGAGTATTTTCTACATTAAATAGGGATACTTGTTGATCAATGTAAAGATAATGACCGTGCATGTTTGTGTTAACCTTCTAGTTGTGTTAGATTTGGGAACGTTTATAACTTTGTTGTATGATCTGTGAAGGACTTTATGATTCTATTTTCCAACAATCGTTTTAATTGTTGATTGTCAACTACAACTGCGACGATCAAGGCTTCTTAGTCCTGAAGTTACATTTAATGCCAGTCGGTTTAGCCTCTCTGCATCAGTTTTACCAGCCCTTTCAACCATTTTTTTCTCATCGAGGACTAAAAATAATGCTGGTTAGTGCAGAAAGATTTAAGTTCAAATCACTTTAACCTGTTGGCACTATATGCAGAAGGGTCATGGAAGTGCAGGACTAATGTCTGTTTAATATTTCATGGCAATTCATCAGATGTGATTTTTCCAGGCAGGACCCCTGGAAAATGATTAAGCTGTGGTTGCCGCATGTATTAATGCGGTACTTCATAATAACTCGTCTGATAGATTCAGCACAAATGAAGAAATTCAGTATGTCAGCACTGCGAGAGTCCTGTCAGGAATGAAATGGGGCACGGAGGTCAGCGCCGCGAGCAGACGCCACGATGGCATCGCTCATGTGTGTCGGGGGGAAGATGAAGCGCATGAAGTCACCAACATTCCCCCCCTGATGACACCCACCGCCAGCCCCAGCAACAGGGTCTCGTTGCATGTTATAAAGACAGAGATCACAAACACTCTCTGATGGCTGATTACAGATCTCAAAGCAAGTTGCCGCATCTGGAAAAGAACAA
The DNA here is from genome assembly GCF_901000725.2 of Takifugu rubripes. Classification (NCBI taxonomy): domain Eukaryota; kingdom Metazoa; phylum Chordata; class Actinopteri; order Tetraodontiformes; family Tetraodontidae; genus Takifugu; species Takifugu rubripes. The sequence continues at coordinate 6,742,261 of NC_042291.1, read as the reverse complement.
TGCCTTCGTTTCTTAATAGAATCAAGCAGATTCTGCTCGACGTTTTCATTTGATTGTTCTCCAAGAGAGTCGCTGCCTAATTTCTGCCTACAGTCATGTACTATATTACCCAGCGCTGCTGCAGTTTCCTGAAAGCAAGCAAAAGCAGCTCTTCCAAGGTTCAATGTTGCTCATTACTGCTGCACTGAGGAACTTGATTAAAGAGTTCAGAGGTAGTTTGGATGATTTCTGCACATTTGAAATGCCACAAATTCAAGACTGCAACATACAAGATTCTAAAAAGAAAAATAATGAGCTCATAATAATTTATGCTTCAGATTATGCTGAGAATAATTAGGCTGATTCGGAGTAAGCGCTATTAAATGCTTAAGCACAATAAGTCCCTCTATAGTATATAAATGATAAAAGCAAACCAATAAAGCTCTAAATGCAAAAATGACTTCATGTTTCCATTTGAATAAATAGAGATTATTGGGGAGTCATGAAGAAAAATGAGGGTACATGGCTATAAGCTCAACGAACTATGCCACCTCAGTGTTACTGATGTTAACATTCAAAAAGAAAATATTGTTCCTGTAATTCTCCTTCAGTCGAGCGAAGCCAGGAGCTGCCAACGCGGACAGGCAGCGTGAACAAAGGCCCCGGTACGACGACTGAACGTGAGGGTTCGCATCCCAGCAGCAATCAATATCAATATTCCTCTGATGTGAGTAATAGCAAGAAATTACAGTGAAGGCCTTCTGGGGAATTCTCTGCTGTGGTTTCACAGCCTCCAAAAACACAAGCAGACATTGTCATTACTTTGCCTTCAAGCCAGCCATGTTGAGCACCGTGGCTTCTCCTTTCACTGCATTTCCACTCCAAATACACAGATCACTGCACAAGGTTAAGAAAGCATGGTCTGTGTATTTTGGCAGGTGGAATATATTCTGAAAGAGCAACAGATCTGCTATATTTAGTTTTCAATGGCTGAGGGAGCAGAGGGAACAAGGACGGCATGACAGAGGCGATAGACAAGGTCATGTGACAGGAGCTATTGTTAAAATGAATAATAAAGATGCACAAATGAACTTTAAAATCTCCGGAGACCCTTATGTGAATGTGGCTGTCCTTATGTCACCGAGGAGCATCCGGCCCATCCAAACTTGGAACCTCTGCTCCGTGGTACGGCGAGCTTACAGGCGGGCGTGGAAGCAGCAGCTGGCTGTACCACATGAGAGTAGAAGCTAATCTTGTTTACATTCAATCTGCCATTTCCTCCCCGCCGAAACCTTGAGAGAGCAAAGTCATGTAATACTCACATTAGAAGTAAGTGTAGCAGAAATGGGCCTACTGGCAGCCGGCAGCAAGAGGCTTTTGCGGCCTGGCCAAGACGGCCTGCGGCGAGAAGCAATCGATATGCCCAATTCTCCAACACGTATTCTCAAATGACAATAACCCGCATTTGGACCTCGACCTCCTCCAGGAAAAATAAGGGAGCCGATTTTCTGCGTCCATGTGAATTTTAGCGGCTTTTTGCCTCGCTGTCGACATCTGCCCGCGAATGTCAGCTTGTGTCTTTATAGAAGGTAATGAAAACATAATAACACGATCGTTTTACATTACACTTCACCAGCCGGGTGTCCGGCGAGTCTCTCACAGTGCATCAGAGTGACAACTTGCGATTTAGGCATTAAGATGATGAAGTGCTTGATGATGCCATTAGAAAAGGCAGCAGCGGTTTGACTTGTGCGCAGCACATTACGCCTGCAGTAATTCGGCAGGATGCTGGTTTTGGGTTCGATCAATCTTTCTTATGATGCTCTTGTATCAAAATAGGCCGGCATAGAGCTTCGTAAACATCTCCTCTGCAAAGTCTGGCAGAACGTGGGATCTGCTTTTCCTCTGCAGCTGTATCGGTGGAGAGAACTCTGCCAGAAATGGAGGCCTACAAGAAATGAGTAGCCAAATCTGCAGCCGTCACAGCCCTCTGGTGTGTTCTGGAATTAAATGTGAACGTTCCTATGAAAGTGAGACATGTTTCAGAGCACAATATGTGGTTTTTGAGAAGGAGCCTACCATCTCATTGTCGGAGCCTGTGACCAGCTCGGAGTGCCCACAGCGTAGTGGGGAAGGGTGCGGAGGAAGCGGACTGCTGCAGCGGTGTCAAAGCTGCTTCCAAACCAGCCGTAGCTAACCATAAATGAAATCTACGACTGGGAGTGCTCCTCCCTCAGGTGCTATACGCCTTTGATTTTTTTTTTTTTCCACCGCCGCTTACGTTCCTGCTGGATTTATGCAAGGTCTGCTGCTACAGTATGGGCCCAGTCGCGCACACACGTTCGCATGTGGGAAGGATGAACAAAAAAATACATCTGACTCTTTAATGGAACCAGCTGCAGCCACCAGAGTTACCGCTCTCTTTCCTAAGGGTTTAAAAGAACATTCCCAAAGAGTAAGTTGAGGTAGAGTTCACATCTAAAGTGGCGATTTGGTGTTTGTACCTTTGGATTGAAGCTACGAGGCCTGTCATGTAAGCAGGGAACAAAAGGAAATAGGGATAAAATATGTTAAGAACACAACGGAAGAGAGTGTTCACTTTACGGAAACAGAATTTCAAACTGAAACCGTGCAATCACCACATTAAAGGGCTCCCATTCTTTGGACCACCGCTGGAATGCTGTGTGAATGCCAGGCCAGTGTTTTTCATTAGATTTCTCTGTTTTTTCAGTTGATCTGGCAAATTAACTTACAACAGGCTGAACACAAGATGCAGCCTTGGAAAGGAGCACAGCAGCAAATTGCATTCATCAAAAACACTCCGAGCGACTGTTTACGTGATCAAAAACCAAACAAAAAAAAAGGGGGTTCATGCTGAGAGTGTCTCTGGGATTACATATGGATATAAGAGAACAGTAAGCTCTGATTATGAACGCCCAACCACATCAAGGAGGTCCACATTTAGCCTCCATCACTGTCACTTATTTATCACTTTGAATTATTCTTGGTATCTTTATGGGACTATTTCTTTCCATTGCCGCCTGATGGGGATGTGATTGCTCACGCTCATTCAAATACTTCAAGGATAAACAGGCCTATAAAAGCTGCAGCTCATATCCTCACTGACAATTTAGCACTCTTAAATTTATGCTACCATTATTTCTAGAGAAGTCACATACTACTTTATGCCAAATTGCGGTCCCACCACAGATTTTATGGAGTAATTCCTTTGGGTCAGGATGAGATGAGGAGGCAGGGTTATGGTTTCTTCACCAGCCACTGGGTGAGCCTTTTTTCTCCACTTTTAAAGACATGTGACAGTGCACGATGGCTGTGTGAAGACATTAAGATGGCCATATGAGATATGTTAGCGCGGGTGGTGTCCCAGTTATCTTTCGGAAAACACAAAACTGCTGTAGCTCAAGCTTTTGATGACGCCTCTAGTCAGCTAAAATGGCGCTCTGGGCTCATGTTACAAAGGAGAGAGTGAGATCAAACAGGATCATCAGTGTGACAAGGAGCTCTCTGAAGGTCCGGTGCACCCTGGACAAATGACCCTGTGAAATGCATCACCAGTTCATGCTAGTATCCAGCCTATTTCCCCCTCATGGTCATGATTCATGATGAATTTTGCAGATTTGTTGGCTGTAAATCAGAAAAAGAAATCAAGCTGCACCTCACCCTTTACTCTTTTTTTCCCTTTTCAAATGATTTCGTGTTACACATGTTAAACCTGATGTTTAACATGTTTTATTGTCTACAATATATATTCCAGCCACATTAAATTCAAAACCTCCCTAATGCTCCACCTTGCTCCCAAGGTCTCAGTGAACCTTTGTAAAAGCCAAAATAGGGGGTTTTTGTAGGGTCACACCCTTGTAGTTTTTATAGATCTCTTTAAATCAACAAGTGCTTAGCAAAAAATGGATAAAACATTTTTTTTTTTAAATGCATGCAGGTAAGTAATGGGACACTTATGCCGTTAGGTCACAGACCACCCAGACTTCAGTTGGCTTGTTTGCAGCTATTTGGCAGAATACCATGCAATGTTATCATTGTAACTAGCTAAAATCATCTTTTGCGGTGGGACTGATTTATTAATTGTGTTTTGTTTCATTACAATAACATATGAATAATAATATGGAATCTGCAAAGGAGACTTTTTTTTTCTGCTGGCCTCCACAGGGAGGTCAGAGGACAGGATTAGACAGAGCGTAGCACTTCTGCAACTGGTAGAGATTCAAAGTCCTGCTCAAGGACACTTCATCGCGGTGGAAACTTGCCAGAAAAAGGCTCGAGGGAATGTATCGGTGCAGGCTGCATCTGTCTGGACTGCTATATCAGGTTTTGTGGGTGCATGTGTGTTCATTTGTGTTCAGACATTGTTCTGTTCTCTCACTTGCAGTGTATATTTTGCCGTTTCCTTCATTCCTCATTAAACTCGTCAAGTACTGTGCATCTCCGGCCGCAATGCGTCGCCCACATATAGTCCTCCAATGAATAAATACCCACAGGGAGCTGGGAATTACTCTCTGACCCCTTTCTTGGAAAACTGGCCAATTGCAAAGAAGAGACACAAGGATAGATGCAGAAAGATACACCAGTGTGGGAAAAACTGGATGTCGTCAGTGAGAAGCAAGTGCCCAAACCACAAACTTCTGTTGGAAACTTGAAGACCTTTCATAATGGGAATTAACGGAACAGCTCGAAGAGTCAAGCTTCTTGTCTTCTTTTCTCAGAATGCATTTATCTGGCAGCTCTGGGCTACTTTTTAAGAGCAATTCAAGCAAACTCAATCCTCATGAGAGGCTGTTGAGGCTTTGCAGGAGCTGCCTGCCCAACATTTGTTGGATGAAAAATGTTGGATCATGTTGGAGTAAACATTTGCATATTCTACCGTGCAAACTCTTTAGCATCAGAAGAGTTACCTCCTGTCTGGGAAATGTTTATCATGCTGCATGATATTTCCCTATAAGGTGACCTGATTTTATTATATTGACCTTTAGAGAATGGAAGACCCAGTGGAATCACAGCTTACCATTAAATGTCCAGCCAGTCCACAACCAGCTAGTTTCGCATGACCTTCTCTGTCACTGACTATATTCCCAGCTTTTATCTCCCAGTGGATTTCCCTCATAAAGTGCAGCTAGCTCAGGCTCTTCAAGGTTGACTTGAAGATGGAGACTATCTCATCCTCACCGAGCTGTGTCAGAAAAACACATGAAGTATTTTTCCAGTAGTTACAAGAGATGCTCAGTCTCTTGATCATCAGCAGAGAGAAGCTTTCCTCACTGGCAGGTGCCGACATTGGTGGTCTGGCAAAAAAATCATGTGGTTGTAAAAGCCGTGAAAAGAATGAGTCTTTAAAAAGCGTCATCCGTTAAAACATGGTTCATTTGACCTCTAAGAGATCAGTTCTGGAAAATGCAGAAGTCCATCAGTAAAGTTCCCAGAAACACATTTCACTCCTAAATTAAGCAATAGGGGCAAAAAATGTTTAGCATGTTTAGCATTTAGCAAAAAGACTATCTGGAGGTTTTTTCTATTTGCCCCGACAGTTGTGAAGGTTGTGAAGTAATACTGCTAAAATGCAGCCCACCACTAGAGGGCAAGTGAGACACTCTAGCTGCACTTTCCAAAGCTCTTCTGTTTGTTTGTTTTTTATTTTCATGCTGAATATAAAAAAAAAGTGTAGTGGTTTTCAGGGACTGTAACACACATACCTTTCCCTGACTCCAAAGTGCACACGTGTACATTTTTGTATCACTGCTGAGCTCAATGTCTCAGCCTTTTATCCTTTTTAATCCCATTTAAAGCCACCCTGTCCTGCATTAAGTTAGCCCTTTAACAAGTCTGCCAGCCAGTTGCCCAGACAGTCAGCCAACCCCTCCAACAGTGGCCTACAAGGGCAAAAGGTGTTCTGAATCAAACATCCACTGGCTGAACATGAATCACAGACACCCATGTGGCAGTGGCAGAGAGGCAGGCTGGGATATATAGAGGTCTTGGAAATTCCCATCAAGGGATGCCCAATGTTCGGCCAGGCACTCAGGCAGAATGTGCACTTCGTTAGGTGGAAAGTGGCTGGGAGAACCAAACTGGGCCAAGTTTTGTGAGGTTCAGGAAAGGCTAATAAAAGTTAGTCAAAAAAACATGCAAGTGCACGTTAACCAAGAGACATAACAGACAACAGAAGTTTCATCAGAGCCGTTACCAGTAGGGACTGAAGGTTAATGTTATTCCAATGTTTGGGGCTGTTTGCTCACGTGGCATCAAGTGTCAGGCTCATATCAAGACAGCAGGTTTCACTGTGACAACAAACATGCAGCACCAAGAGCCGCGACTCCGTCGGAACGATCCGAACTTTACCAAATGTCCCAAGAAGCTGAGGAATCTCTGAGTATGTGAATATCCAGATTTTGTCAGATTCCTGCTTTTGCAGCTGGGTTGGAATTACTCAGCTTGCCTTACACCATTATAGTACCGGCTGGGACCCCCGGCGCTGTAGCTTGACTCAGACCCAACAACCACCCAGCTGTCTGAGCTCGGAGAGCTCACATAAAACACAAGCTGTTTCATTGCCTTTACGCATACGGCTACACTTATACCACACCTTGCTGGCTTGACTTATGTAAAGGGAATTTCTGTCGCAATACCGCAAAGACATTTGGTCATGCATGAACGTCGAGACAAAGAGAGTGAGCAGGAATATGAAGTGGAAGCTGAATATTTATGGGGTTGCGCAGGATTTGAACAAAGTTGAAATCTGTAGGCAGCAACTGGTGTATAAAATTTCCTTTTTTTTTGAGAACTTTTAATCTAACATAAAGAAGGCACAAGCTGGCGGTGTGGTTAAGTCCCCAACACCAGGTCCCAACTACTCCTGTGCAGATGTCAGGAGCCCCTACCCCCATTCTGTATCCTCTGCTGGAGGATGGAGCCTCACACACCCCTGTGTTTATCCTCTTGGACAGTAACAAAACGACTGGGCTTCCGAGGACTGTAACTTTTTATAGTGTGATGACATCACTTGTAAAAGCAGCGAGGTAAACATACACAACTTGGGCTCCTGCTCCTCCAGGTTTACGGTTTCCTGCCTGTCCATCCAGAAGGGCCAAGCGTAGCCCGTGGTGACCCTCAGTCTGCTGTTTGACTCCTGCCTGGGGTTGGATTCACAGCCCAGTGAAACCACCCCAGCGGACCCTTTGCCCTGTGCTGTTAATTTAGTTAGAGAGGACAACGTTTTCCCTCACATCCTCCTCTAACACAAAGCACACGAATGAACCTGTTGCACTTATACAGTGGCTGAAAAAAGGAATTGAAATTTGAGTGAATAATTACGGGAAGTAAACTAATCCCAACATCCAATTTATCCAAAAGGAAGAGGGAAACAGCTGGAAACATTAAGAGAGCAGAATGGTTATTGGATCTAAGGGGATGTGTTGTTGTTTAAAGCAGTGTAGGTGTGGAGGGATTAGCATATCGAGATTCATCACATCTTTTAATCAGAAGTTAAGCAATTCATTTGGTGAACAAACAGATGATATAAGTCTGTTGTGCTAATGCCTGCAGTTCCCTTAATGTGATTTTTCATTATCTGATCATGAAATGAATGTCTGGTTAGCCGCATTTGGCTCAAAAACATCAGTTCTGCATCTCATGTGGTTGCATTTAATTAAGTCTGCTCATATTTTCCCCCCCATCTTTTTATGTTCCTCAGATGAACAATGTAGCTGGACGCTGTCCAGACGGCTCCGCTAGAACCCGACCACCTTCGATGTGGTCAGGCTAGTTGCTCTATAAGCAAATTCTCCTCTGGGACTGTTCACCGCCTGTCAATCATTGCATCTGTGCGTGAGTAAGAGAAAATATTTTTAAAATGATGGAGGGAGCTTGAGAGGGGAATGCACAAGCCAACAGTGGTAGGCCTGATGAGCATCAGCATCACAAAGGAAAGTCGTTATCTCTGCTGCTTTGGAACCACTGTGGCTGTCAAAACACATCAAGTGAGGCGAAGAAGAAACAAGCAGAACTGGACTGTAAAACCATCAGAAACTGTTGATCTCCAGCTGCAAACTCAGGGAAATGGAGCGAGTTTCTGCTGGTTACTGGCCCGCTGGGTGACAGTCAATAAAGTAATGAGGAGTACTCGTCTCTGCTTCCTCCCCGTGGTTTTTCTGACGGTGTCTGCTGACCTTTGCTGCACTCCCCTTTCCGCCCCCCTCCACCCCACCCATCCACCGAAAGTCCCTAACACACAAAAGCTAAATTAGAGCTCGCAAATTAGCCATGTGGACCTTGGTAAAATTTTCCAGTTTCCCGGTCCAGGCCAGCTGCATCTTGCTGAAGCAGCATGTGCTGTGCTTCAACGGGAAAAGCCTACATCACTTTTTCTAGGGAACGTACGACAAATATTCCTCTAAATCCTTCTGTTGTTTCACATCTTTGCACCAAACTTCAACTCAAGATGTTAAGCAGCACTGGGGGTTTTCCGAGCTTTCATATTGAGACAACAACAACTCCATTTCCAGAGGAAAAACCCCATTTTCCTTCAGTCTGCTCGTTTTGGAGTGACGTGCAGGAGTTACTACGTACCACCAAACCCACCCTGCCAAATTCTATAAAAGATTGTTGCATTTACGGTCTCATTTATAATTACCAAGTGCGCTGTTACCAAGGGAGCAGCAATCCACTTCCATGTCTTAACCAGTAATGCATCCACTGTGAGCATTAGCAGAGGTTTATAAATCGAAAAAGTAAGAATAGTTATGGATATGGAGCTTTAATAGAGCTTTTAACAGCTCCCAGGACTGTGGAACCAGGCTCCAGACCCACGAGAGCCTCCAACAGGTCCTACATGCATCCCAACGACTGTATTCCCCTTCTTCTCCTGCCTGAAGAATGGCCGTCATTCTCCACATGTGAAACCTATACTACATCATTTATAGCCATTTCTCTCTTGTAACATCAGATCTGAACCATATTGCCCAGAGTATTAGCTTGAATCCAATACACCCTTAAAAGAGATAAAACTCATTTAATAAAGAGAACCCATCCACAGGGGAAAGATATGAAAGCACATTTAAAAGGTGTCAAAGTTCCTCTTTCCTGATTACATGTGAGTGCTTAATATTGAAGCTCATTTTATGCTCAATTGTGAAGGATGCTAGAGAAGCATTTTCATTTCATGCCCAAAGAATGAGGACGTGTGATGAGAGCAATGTTGGATGTGCACAAGCTTCCACACCAGCTCAAGACTTTCCTGTAGGTGTTTAATAATACAGCCTTGGTTCATCCAGCCCAACAATTTGAATAAGATTATGTGCTTCCCAGACCAACCCTTGGGCCCTTTAACTTTCATAAAACACAGTCCGGGAACACACTTACCCCATCCATCACTCTGACGTATGCCGCGTACGCAGAGACACTTTCTTTTTGCTGCATTGGCGGGCAAAATTCAAAACTTTCAGGAAATATTAAATCTCGTCAAAAGCCATCCCGCGCCGAGGCTTTTCTTCACCTGTCTCTTCCAGGACAGCGCTGTGTGAATTTTAAAAGCAGCAGCGACATGAGGGGTGAGGAAGGTATGATTTGTGAGCCACATCACACCTCTGTCTGCAAACCCCTCAACGTCCAATTACAGCGTGTGAGCACCAGTGACAGGAGACTCTTTCCTTCCAAGAGAGGGAGCGGATTATGCGGTTTTCTTTCCTCTATGGCATAAGGAGGAGTATTTTACCAGAACCTGGGCACCAACCAGAAGTCCATGTAAAAACAAAGTTAGCTCTTTTTCTCCGCGTTTCCCCTCCCGTCAGACGCAGCGGCACACAGCGCTCACATGCTGTTGCCACAAGGGGACTTTTTCCAGCTGCTTCAAACAAATGCTCCAGTTGTGACTCGACTTCCCTTTGGTTTTACGACAAAGCACCAGTGTTGGTGTAAAACAGGTCATTGGGACCTCCCCGGGACCTGTTTGGTGAAGCCGTGCAACCTGCCAATAACTACAGCTGCCCAGAAGCCCCCACCCCCCACCCCTCCATACACACGTACTTTGACCAATAACTCCACTCTAACCTGTGTGTCATAAACAGCTTAAAACCCTATTAAAAGCACAAATACGTTTCAGAAAATAAGTAGACATTTATGAAACAACATTTCCTGTCTGAGACTGTATGGCTGCATTGACTGTGCGGCTGCAGAAGCATATAATGTATTCCTGGTGGCAGTCAAACCTTTCCCTGGCTGCAGGTTGTGAACATGCATTCTATAAATGCATCAGTAAAAGACGGTGATTTACAGGGCTGGAAGGGAAGTGATTACGAGTGACTGATGAGAGAGCAAAAGCAACCTCCCCAAAGACTGCACCTGTGTACATTAACATTTACTTAGTGCGCCTGTGAGCTAGCATGAGTGCTGTAAAAACGCCTGAAAGCATCTTTTGTGTGTTTGTGTGCGTGCACGCGGGAGTCTGCACGCTAAACGCAACCATGCAGGCATCCGAGCGACTAATTCAACCCACAGTGGAACAAAAATCCATCAATAACGCAAGAATCTGTTCAGAAAAATTACGCTCTTTTAGTTCAAAGCGCATGAGGGAAATGAGAGGGGAAGGGGCAACAACGCTGGACCTCAGCCAACCGGGGTAATTTTTAGCATTTAGGAAAGCATTTTCAGACTAATAACATCTCAGTAAGTCACTTGCAAAGGAGTGATAACATTGGAGAAATGCAGGACTTTGCGGGTGATTTTAATTGTCCCAGTCGTTGCTGAGAAAAGTGGCTGCCTGCAGAGGAGCCGTCTCAAAGGCCCTTCACAGCCAAAAGGTCCTTCTGGTAACAGTGTCAAGATGTGCACTTGGTTTCTTTTTTTTAAATGAAAAGCTATTTCCTGACCCACTTTGTAATGCACACAAGTCTGGCATGTCACAAAGGGAGAAACAGGCGAGGGAATAAAGAAATTATATGAAATCACACAGGATGAAGGTTATTGTTGTTGCTGTTGATGTGGGGAAATGACCGGCTCTATTGCATTATTCATTCCTCACCCAATGGAACAAATTCACAGAAATGTTTTCAAGGTGGAGTGATTGCACTAACTTCTGAGGAATAATCTGGATAAACAACCCCCTCCATAGCCGCTCTTCACATCTCCCCTTTCCATCCCTCTTTTCCTCACATTTCCAGCCCACCTCCCTCTCCACCCATGCGCTGCTGAATTTCCCATCACTTGTCTTCATCCGTCTGAGCTCTTCTTCTGATCTTTGCATCCCAGCCCAGGTAGTGACGTCCTCAGCTCTAATTGGGGCTTCTTTTTTTTTGAGACCGTCGTTTCTGACATGCTGGATGTGATGCTCGGCTCACTCTGCTGATTTATCCTCCCAGTGTGCTGCAGTCATTTTGTTAATGTCTCTCATCTGCTTATTAGCAGCGCACGAGCTCAGCCAGGAAACAGGTGCCGGGAGAATTTTACCGTCCATCACTTCACAGCCAGGAGCCGATGAGCAGAAGGGAGTGCTGGCTGAGAGACATACACGCAAATAAATCTAAACAGCATGGGCAGAAAAAAGGTCTCTGAAAGGGTAGGCCCTTTGACATACTGACTTAGTTGCTGATATTTTCCCAATAAACTTGTCTCTGCCTCACAAGAAATGCTTATCAGATAGTTAGTTACTCCACCCAAAGATAAGGAGGAGATTTCTGAAACACTGTCCAAGAAATGTCCATCCAACGATCTCATGGAAAATTATGAAGGTTGGATTAAATTAAAAATCAAAATACATGAAAGCCAGGCCCAGAGTCCAGGGAGAAGAACTAACCACTGCATCAAAGTGATTGCATTTACTTTGGCCACGATGTTCAGAACAGATCATCTTGGTGCCCCTATGTTGTCAGGATTGGTTACTAGGGAATCAAAAAGGACTCCTGCCTTTCACTCGCTGGCTGAACTTTGGAAGGATCCAATAAATTGCTGGAGTATGGTTGCCAAGCAACAGATAAGGATTCATGGGATGAGTACGCCCGGAAGCGTTTGCCAGGCATCAATTGGCTCCATTCTTTTTCGTTCAGTTTAATTTAACTTCATTTGAATGTGTTTTGTTACAATCAAGATTGTCTCTGGGGACTTTATAGAAGTCACACACACACACACACACACACACACACATGAAACACAACAGTGGCAGGAACTAAAACTGAATCAGGTTGGTGGTGCCATCAGTGGAGTCAGTGGGATGTCTTTATCAGCGATCAGCAACATGGCCTCCTGTCTCTGAATGTGTTTTTCATTGATTTTATGACGTGTAATGGACCACCTAACGTTAAAACCTGCCAGTTTACCTCATAGGGTGAAAATGTGAAAATGTACCCCAAGACATAAATGAGAAAAGTGAAACATTATTGCTTCCAAGTGACAAAAAACTGAATTATTATCCACAGCAAGTCCAGTCAAACAATTCAACTGGACCGAGTTAATACACTGAGGTACAAAGTCAGTCAGAAAGGAGGCAGAACTGCTATGATGTCATGTGTGGAGGGCAATAAGACATTAAGACTACATTGGAAAAGCTCTCCAGCCCTCACACCAGCAGGGCAACTGGATCCAGAGAATCCCCACCCGGCATACAAAAAGGTGGTGCCTGCCACAGTTGAGCCATGAACAGTTTCAGACGGTAACAAAGCGAAGAGGCAGCGACCCTAAAGCAGAGTGAACAGGCTGCACGAGGTTTCATGTGACCCTCTCTGCCTGTATTGTGGCTTCTGAGGATGTGGAGCCTGGAGTCTGCAGCTACCCCTGCCCTCCTGCTGGCTTTTTACACACACACACACACACACACACACTCAGCTATGGCCTGGCACGTCATAGCCTTACAGTATTTCTCTTTCTTCCCCACTTCCTTGACTATTCTTTCCATGTTTTCATCCCTCGTTTCCTGCAACACTTCCATCACCTCTGCTGTCCTCACATTATTTCAGCATTTCAGATATCAGGCAGTCAGTTTGGACGGGCGGCAGGTAAACATCCTGCAGAACAGGGTGAAATCAGCTGATGAGTGGGACGTCTGAACCCTAATGATCTTCCACAGATCCCTCCTTGCTCCTGCTCTTCACTGCTTCTTCACTCTGCACGCCATCAGGCCTGACAACATGTAACCAAAGATGTCATGTTAATGGCAGGGAGCGCTACAGAAGCGCTTGGCCAGCGCAGACAAGGGAAAAGGAGGAAGCTATTTGCTGACAAAAGGGATTTGGTGCCGGGCGAGAGCAGCATTAACTGGTGGATTTTATTAGTTGAAAGAGCACGATATCATGGCGGTTTTCGTTTTTATGCTCCTCTGGCAAAGTGGATGACGCTGAAGGGAGCAAAGGCGTTTGGTCACGCAAAGGTGCCAAGCGCTGTTAAACAGATGGCAAGAGACCGGAGAAGAGAGGCAATGGACAGCAGATGGAGAAGAGATCATGCAGAAGGCCTAAGGAATGCATGACACACTGCAAGTCCCCTTTTCCTACTAACATAAATGTTCAATCAAAATCCATTTTCTTTCTTTTCTCATGTTCTGTGTGAGATGAAACAATCCAAAAGATATATATTTTTAAAAAAAGTTGCGACTGAAGTGGGTTTGTTCCTGAATTAAAGTGTAATTTAAAGTTGGAGGTGTAGTTCATGGGTAGAATATATTATTTAAATGGCACATTCTGTTCTAAACATGTTATTTTTGCACTGTTCGGTGACGCTGCGTGAAGTTGGAGTCACCTTGACGTCATAATAGTTCACTGTTAAGCCAATAGGGGGCGCTCTCTGACAATAAAGCAGATGGGCAGAGCTGCATCCTGGTCTGGACAGAGGGGGGACATGCGTGATGTTACCATCATCAGCGGAGTCACACAGATTTCAGAGTGGGGATAGGCTCAATAACAAGTGTCAGGTTCAGATTTTACAGAAATGTTTGAATGTGTTTGAGTTTGTGTCCCTCAGCAATATGTTACTTTCAGATTTTAGTCCCTCCAAACATACAATAAATATGCAAGACATGGCAGCACTGGCCAGAAATAAATAAAGTGTGTAGTATGTATATGTACCATACTTGTGTAGACTTTAACTGTTTAAATCCGGTTAAAAAGAAGAAGAAGAAGAAGAAACAATCCAGGAAAAAGAAAAACAGTGTGGCACATCTCCCTTTCCTAGAAGTGCAGGGTTTTAGGTAAGAAGTGTGTGATGTGGAGGAAAATATGACTTTGGGGGTCTTTGAGAGAAAAACCCCACTCCGTGAGCAGCGGCGGCAGCAGCAGCTGAGGCAGGATGAGTGTATGATGAACGTAGATGAGGATGTGGGGGCTTCGAAACCACAGCAGGTGAGAGTGACAGGGTTTACCTCCCCTGCATATATGGATCTGACATCCTGTCTGCTGGCAGAGACGCAGCGACACAGACATACACAAACCAATGATGCTCTGAGCCAGGCCGGCTGCTCGGCATGACGCTTCCTCAGGTACAGCAGAGGTAAGAGCACCTGAAATGACACCACATGAGAAATACTGCTCAAAACATGTAGGTAGAAGCTATGGGACTGAGACACCAGATACAAGAAGGACTTTTACTAACAACTTAAGAGTAAAAAAACCAAATCAAGCTGTATATATTAATGAAAGCCTTAAATATTGATAGGAGAATTGGAAGAATAGTTTTTCAATTATATTAACTGATGAACATAATCACAAAATAGCTGTCATGTTTCTCATCTTGTTACTCCATTTCTGACGATAATTACAATATTATCAATTCACAGCTACAACAAAGAAAGATCGCTTGAATTGTCAGTGCATATTTCTGCCACAGTCCAACCCTAATCCGGAACACTGGGTGGCTCTGCAGAATTAGATGAGGCCTCGAAGAATAATAATAATAATACTACTAATAATAAGGTTTCTTCTCTGTTGTTCGGTGTTGTTGGAAGAGGAGTGGTGGCCATTATAGACCTGGCAGCTGCAATGAGCTGCAACACTGATACTCTGTGGGAGTCAGATTATCATAGAGAATGATGGCGGCTGCAGGGGACTCGGGCAGGGCCAAAGGCCAAAGCACTAACTCTGCCTCTGACATATACCCTATCTATAAAGAATATGGTAATCCTATATGGTGCAGATCGGTGTGGGCCTGACAGTAAAATACAAAATAAAAACCAGAGACCACATACAGAATGTCCCGGTCAGAACAAATGAAAACGAGATAAAATTCCAAGCCTTTTTTGAGGGGGTCGTTTTATACTGAGCATAATATTACAGCAGAAACCAACATTTAAAATCGGGATTAATAACATTAATCATTTGTTCTAGCTCACAACGTCATTGTCAAATCGAAACAAAAACAACACACATTGGGGGGGGGGGAATCCGAATGAATGTGTTGATAACTTTAAAGAATCGTAAATATTCCAATTTATTAGAAATCAAAGGCTTTTTGTTTAACAGCAGCCAATAAATCTGATCTTAAATAAAAACAGGGGCCACATCCCCCAGGAAGTTCATGTTTTTGGCAGAATTTGCACATATTTTGTCAGACTTTAATGAATTTCGACTGCAGAAATTCCCTGTAAAAGGAAAAGTAATCACCGACGCTTCTGGCTGCGGACTCGGCCGACATATATTCAAAACCGTAGTGTTTGTATTTTTGATTCCCAGGGAGAAAGAGTAAATACAGTTTACATTGTTAGAAGTTTTCAGGGTGAAATTGATATGTTGAGAAAGTGCCACCATCTATAAGTTAAAAATTCGGGGGTGTTGGGTGTCTTATAATCTGTCGGCAATTGTTGAGTGTTTTGACAGTGAAGATGGGGGCCCTGGTGATGTGAAACCGAACAGAAAACCACAAGCATGTTGTGTGCAGAGAACGTTCTGCAGCTCTCACAAAATGAAAATTAGCGTTTGGATGGAGGACAGATCATATACATTAAATCATATACATTCTGCTCCCTGATTGTTATCTCTCCCCGTGCTGATTATTTGCTGCGGTTTGAAGGCGACCGTGAGGAGGCCAGAAGCTCCAATTATTGGTCGCGGTAATAAAATATATTTGATTTGTTATTCTTTTAGTCTTTGGGGCAAAATTATAGGGTTTTATTAGACCGATTGTTATTTGACAAGCCTTCCCCGCAGTGATACTGTTATTTTCATTAAGGCATATTTTCAGCGGCATGGACAGAAAAGATCAAGTTTGCGCCGAGACTCAGCTTTCTGTGCGGCAGAGGCGCCACTAGGCGGCGCTAGAGCCGCGTCAGGGAGAGCAGCGGCTGCAGACTCCTGTCAGGGCTGCACCGAACTTTATGAATTACATTATCCCGTCAAAAACAGGAGTTTCGCCCTGTCAATTTATTGTGCGATAAAGCTAAAGATAATTATCCAGGAGAACAATAAAGGCGATGATTGAATATTTTAAGAGTCCTATCTGTACATTCTGATCAGTCACCTCAGGATATCCAGATTATAACTCCTGGGGTGAATGCAAAATTCAGTTATGTTCAGTCGGTTTTAATAACGTTTCGATTTAAGATGAAAAAATATGCAGCTTTTTTGTTTATCTGTGTGTGTGTGTGTGTGTGTGTGTGTGTGTGTGTGTGTGTGTGTGTGTGTGTGTGTGTGTGTGTGTGTGTGTGTGTGAGTGCGTGTGTGTGTGTACGCTTGTGTGTGGGTGAGTGTGTGTCCGCCCGCGTAATCACTGTGCGCTTTAAAAAAGCCGACAGAGGAAAGTTTTCGAGAAAATCCTTTTTTTTAAAAAGTTGATGACAAATATTGACGCTGTCAGTCGGTTTTTACAGCAGATTATTCATTAAATGCAACGTGTCGGTTTGGAGAAACAGTTGATGGATTAGACCGCAGGTTAATGATCATGTGACAGCTAAATCTGCCCTTGTGTTTATTTATCATCTTTTAATCCTGCCTTTTTTTGTTCACATTTTTAGACAGAAAAGAGGGAAAACCAAGCAAACGGCCTTTATTTGTATCTATATTTATAATAATCCACCATGCTGCTATTCTCGGACTTCTTTTTGCGCTGTCAAGAACTTTTTCACTCTTACCACAAAGAAATAAAACGATTTAATGTGATGGCTCTTGCGTGTGCCTCCATTTTCGCAAATGGGTTTTGTGTGACTTGGAAAAAAAAATCTTGGGAGCTGTCGGAGTATCCAAAGGCACGTTTTAAAAAGCGTGGAGCTGGAGGAAGAAAACGATCAGGGTTTCCTCTTGCGCGTCCAATCGTGTCTCCAAAAGAAGGTATCAGTGTTGGCTGCGTGCTGTGAGAGGTGTCAGAGGAGGTAGGTTAAACTGAACACGCTTCTCTACTATGGTCTGGAGCCCTAGTTGCTATCCAAACACAAATAAACAGAGGAGGAACATTGGAGTTAATGATAGAGGAGGGGGGTGGAGGCGTGTCATAGGGCGGGGTGTGCTTGCCTGAGCCCCGTAGCCCTAAAAAGTTCAGCCCGGTGCGCATTACGCACACTTCCAGACCCAGCTCCGGACTTGACTCCTGCGCCGCTGCCGCTTATCCTCCAAACTTTTGCTCCTCTTTCTACAACGTCTCAGCCCGCCACATCTCTGCGAGGCTCGGGGGCATCTGTGCTGTCTGCATGGCTACATGAAAAGTTTTTCGGACTTTGAAATTGGGAGAGTTTTCAGCAGTGCTTTACTGGAGCGCGTCGTTACTGTGGATTACTGACACTGCGGGGACCTTTGGCAGATTCTTATCGGGGTAAGATTCTACTGGACAGGGTGTATCTGTGTACAGGAAAAGGGGAACCGAGCTCACTTACTTCGCCTTTTAGAGCTTTCTAACTCGGGATGCGGTTGAGTACGGTTACAGCTTAACCCCAAAACACCGAGGCGACAGAAAGGTCATCATTTACTATGCAAAATCTGCAATAAATGTTGTTTTAGTCGTGATTGTTGCTTCGTGAGGACCAGCAGCTTGAGGTCAGAGTTCGCGCATCAGAGGTCTCATGTCCGCGGCGCAGAACTTGAAACAAGTGGCCTCCCCCCCACCCCCCAAGATCTGTCTGTGTCATTTTCCTCATCTGATCCCTCCTGTTGGGATGAAACAAAAACAGGGGCTGTAAGAACATGACAAGGAACATGCTGGGTATGAAGTCCAAAGGTTATTGAGCGAACGGGCAGAGCAAAGTTGGGCAAACGGGCAGAGAACATCGGGCGGCACAACGATTTCTGCTGCACCTGTGCACAATTACATGCAAATCCCGTCTCGTCAGCAAAGGGGAAGAGACCTGACAGAATAAAATATCTTCCCGCAAACATGAGCAGCGAAACAAGTTACGAGCCGCCCGGCTGACATGTGTTTCACCCGGCAGAGTAAATAAAACCCTCGCCACTAAATCCAGGCGGGTATTCAGTTCAAACCTGACGCGCAAAATAGCGGTGCAGTTTTCTTTTGCGGTAAAATATAAAACACGAGGGTTCATTTGTCTTTAATTTTAATTGCGGGGCCAATGTGAAGGGCTGGCCTGCCGCCAGTCCTGTTTTCACCATCCCCAGTCTGGAACCGACACGGTGGAATTTTCTGTGTGGGAAAACACAAAATCATCTCCACCAACACGTCCTCTCGTTTCTCGCACTGTCCACTCGTCGTTTTTAACCAACATTGGAGCAGCCGTTTTTAATTTGTGCAAACAATCCTCCGCGGAATACTTACTGAAAATGTCCAGAGGTTATTTGCTACCACCGGAGATTCTCAGATAATATTGGGCCTGTAAAACCGGTGTCAATTATGGGCGACATTTTCAAACGAAGACAGATCCAAATATTCATTGAGGGTTTTGAACCTGAATAGCAGACAGAATTAGTTCGTCTGTGGGTTTAAAATCACGTCTGCTTGCAGAGTTTCGAGCAAACCGTCAAAGACAATAAGCTCTGTAGCCCAGTTCCTCCGGAGTGATCAGCACATGTACTCAGTGTCACAGGAGGCGTTTTTCCGGGATTTACAGTTCAGATGAGTGATGCGTTTTATTGCAAAATAGTTTAAAAAAAAGAAAAAAAAAAGGATTTCCCCAATAGAATTGAAATATAATATTTTTGCTCTCTTTTGTATTATTAATTTCAGGGGGGAAAACAGAGTCATTCGAATGTCAGGTATATGGCCTTGCAATTTCCAAAGATATAAATCAATAAGAAACACGAAATAAAATAAGAAAATCCGCAGTCAGACTTTAAGGTACACGGAGATTATAATGTTGTTAGCTCTGAGCAAAGATGTGTATGAAACAGAAAACTTAAACTGCGCTGTGTAAGTGCTTCTATGACACTTATCCTCATGTCTATTTTTGTATTTTTTTGCTCTCCAGAGTTAATCACCGTGTGTCCTGCAGTCTTCTGAGCCAAAATGGGGAGCAAAGCTTTGCATGCTCCGATCCCACTGCACCCGGCCCTCCAGCTCACAAACTACTCCTTCCTGCAGGCCGTCAACACTTTCCCCGCTGACCAGCTCCAGGGGCTGTACGGCCTCAGCGCGGTGCAGACCATGCACATGAACCACTGGACTCTGGGTTACCCACACATCCAAGGACTGAGGTCGACAATCACAGAGATGGCAGCCGCTCAGGGTCTGGTCGACCCAAGGATTCCCTTCCCGGCGCTTCCTTTCACAGCCGCAACCCAGCTTTTCCATCCAAAGCAAACAGGCGTCGCGCACGGCATCCCCTCGCTGCACAAAGACAGACCGCGATTTGACTTCGCCAACCTGGCCCTGGCCGCCACTCAGGAGGACCCGCCGAAAGCTGCGGACCTGGCGAAGCTGGCAACCATCTCCGAGCTGAGCAAACTGTCCCCGGACAGAAAACCCACACGGGGCAGGCTCCCATCCAAAACCAAAAAGGAATTTATTTGCAAGTTCTGCGGCAGGCATTTCACCAAGTCCTACAACCTCCTCATCCACGAGAGGACCCACACAGACGAGCGGCCCTATACCTGTGACATCTGCCACAAAGCCTTCAGAAGGCAAGACCACCTCAGAGACCACAGGTAAGACCTGTCCCATACAGGCAGAACTATTCATTTACATCCAGTTTCAATGGGAAATGTCCCTGAATGTCCAGTGCAAGACGTTAAATACCTTTTTAAATGCAGCAACACACACCTTTTCTCAATATTTCCTCTATGATGGCGCTAACACGCTTTACGCTCAAAGTCATAAAGTTGACTGCGGGGATTTTTTTTTGCCCCACGACTTTGGATTTTGTAGCACCTACGCGCAAATTTCAGGCATGATCAGGCGTTTGATGAAGTGTTACTTCTGTTTTACAGATACATCCACTCCAAGGAAAAGCCGTTCAAATGTCAAGAATGTGGGAAGGGATTCTGTCAGTCCCGAACTCTAGCTGTCCATAAAACCTTACACATGCAGGTAAGCAAACATTAAAGATTAACAGACACCAATATTTTATTGTCACTCCACACAATATACACGTTATGATCACAACTGACTTAGTTTACACGGTCTGCTGCATGGGGATACACGTAGTCTCAGAAAACCCGCTGGTCAAATTTAAGCAAAGAATAACACGTAAAATACATGAAACATTGTTACAGCTGACACTGTCACATACCTTAGATGATTTAACAATACAATTGACAGACCTTCTGTACAATTTAAGGGAATAATTTTTTGCTTGCTTTAAATCTAAACAGGAATCCCCCCACAAATGCCCCACATGCGGAAGAACCTTTAATCAAAGAAGTAACCTGAAAACTCACCTTCTCACCCATACAGACATCAAGCCCTACAGCTGTGGCCGCTGCGGAAAGGTGTTTCGGCGCAACTGTGACTTGCGACGGCACAGTTTGACGCACAGCCCACACGAGGACTACTAGCCTGCAAAGACTAACAAAATAACAATGGACAAAACGCAGGAAGACGAGGCAACGATTATTTTTCTCTCTCTCGCTACTTTAATTGAAAGACAATCTCCAAATCTGGACGCGTTTTACTGCAGCGCATGTGAGGCTGGGATTTGGTTGCACCTGAAGTGGGACTGCAGCGGAGACAAGCGCTGCTCATACGCAACCTGTAAATATAAAGACCGTGTACATACTGTTGTTTTTTTTATTTCACTTTTTTTGACCCTGAAGTAATAAAGTTGTCAAAAGCAGTCATAACATTAAAGTATGTTAAATTGTATTTTAGAAATAAATATTTCCATTATACATTTGCTCTTGCTCTGTCTTTATTTCATGCGTCAACATTCACCTATACTAACTATAGGAATTTATTAAAAAAATAAAAAAATCCGTTGCAAATATTTCACTGAGTTTCACTGGTGCAAATTTATTGAGCTAAATCGTGGGATGCCATTAGGAACAGGTTAATGCACAGATCAAATTATAGAAGAGGGACGGCCACATGAAATTGATTACTATAACTACACATAGCTTATTTACAGTATTCCAAGTCGCATAAAGATTTTCTTCCATAATTATCTTGGATTACCTGTTTGTATTTGATGCATTACGCGCCCACGTTGAGCCGCTCACCCCTGACATCAGTGACGAGACGCATTAAAGCAGCAAACGACAGCAAGCAAAGGAAAGAGAAGTCAATTATGGGGCTAAAATATATATAATAATTTCTAACTTAGCAGTGATTCAACTGGTGTCTGTGAACACGTGTTACAACCTGGTGAACACACCTACAGCTGTCAGCTTTTAAATTATTTACGCTGTTTCCCCTTCATTTTGATTTGGCAATTGCGTATTTGATGGTTTGTAATTCGCAGAGAAAAAGCAGCTTCAATTTTAAGTAAATTTTCATGTACTTAAGTGAACAAATAGGCAGGATTTGGTTACTTGGCGGTCTAAAATAACTTGTTTTCATAGGTAATAAATCATTAAAGACGATCAATTTTCTCCCGATTTTCACAGATTCTGTGGCCAAATGAATGACTCTCTGATTGTTTTCTCCTTAATTCGGAGATAAATCCTGCTCATCTCTCTGGCCTTCAGCTGTTTCCTTCTCTGCTTCCTCACCTGACGGTGCAATTAATCGCTTCACACTGCGTATTTTAATGGGTTCGAAAATGGGCTGACCAACATCTGGCTACAATAACAACAGACATAAAACAACACCCTTGGCTGCTAACATCCAATTAAATTGCCAGTTTGTTACGCACTGATGACCCTTAAGTGCAAAAACGGACAAAATAAAACACATCAAATTGTGGATAAAAACACCTACGTAATAACTGTATGTCTACATAAACGTCCAAGGACCAAATTTCTAATTTACTAATACATCTCTGATGCAGTTGTTGATAAAACTAGCACACATAGGCCCATATATTAATGTATTTCATAACTTTAAAAAATCTGCTCAAAAACAATCCATATACACTGATTCTAAAGACAAGAAGGAAAACGCACACAAGCACCTAACCTTGGAATAAAAGGTAGACTGGACTATAAAATCATTTCGTAATCGTTAAGGCACAGAAATTTTAGGGTCTGAAATATTTTTTAATCATCTAAAATTGGGGATTTGACCAACGAGAAACCAGGATTTGATCAGAAGCGATCGATTATCGCTAAAAAGAAATCCTGCAGACGGACAGAATTCATTTTAAAATTATTTATTGCCACAATCGTTCAAAATACTGTCAGATTGGAAAATGGAAATGCAATTTTACGCGTGTCATCTTGGACCGGATGATACAGAGCAGGTTTGCAGCCGAATTAAAAAGATAATAAAATATGGAGTCGGTGACGTCGGAGACGACATGATCAAGGCAAGGCTTTGATACTTGAGAGCCTGAAGTGACCTTAAAGAAGAATAGCTGCAGAGCACGTCCACACTTGGCACAGAGTGGACAGTCACATGGTGAACTTCATTCGTGTCCGGCCAGTCTGGACTGCGTACCTCGGAGAATAGTTGACAGAGGAAGAGGCTCCACTGCTCCTCTACGGCTCCTCCACGGCTCCTCCGTGGCTCTTCTTTGACTCCTCCAGGTCTCCTCCACGGCTCTTGTGTGATCGCCACAAGATCACCAGCGACCAGACATTTTAAAAAGCGCACAGAATCCACATTAAAACTTAAACATTAACTGATTTTGGAAAAAACAATGCAGACAATTTGCACCCAGTCTTGTTCATAATTCGGACTCCTTTTGATGTCACTGCTGAAATCAGCCATGAGAAAAACACATGGAGCTGTAGAAGAGTTTTGACATATAAATCGATCTTGAGTCCAAGTTTCAACAGCTGTGTTATTTTTTTCCAATTTGTTTTAGCCCATACAGTTTTAATACCACCCACCATTCTGAAACTGAAATATATTACTACTGTTAGTTCTATTATTACTAATAAGGCTTTTTTAAAAAAAAAAAAAAAAAGATTTGTGCAGTTGTTATCCTACTCCCTGCTTTAAAGATAAAGGCTGATCCCTCTAGAAAACATCAAGCATCCTCTATCTTAATTACTATACGTAATTAACACGTCGTTATATATCTATAATACACTCTTCCACATGTTTAATAAGCAATTATTTCCTCAATGCAAACACCTCAAACAATTTTGCTTTGCGTTTGGATTGGTCCCTGCTCACAATCCTATACGCCAACAATCTGTTTTTGAGACAAAGTGTGATTTACAATTTGAAGGCGGACCACAATAAACGCTTTAAAATGATCCATTCCTCTCAATGAAAAGCACATTGGCGCTCAGGACCTGTAGATTAGGGCTTTTATTTGCCACCCCCTCCCCCGGTGAAGGTGAGTTTACTGCCATATAAGGCAGAGAGGGGCGTGTGGCGTGTAGAGAGTGATGCCTTCCTGAATGCCTCGGAATTTACAGTAGGAATAGAAAGGTCCGCAGCATAAAAACGATAACATTGAATTGTCGATAGTCGAATATGAATGTAGGACTTTAATAATATTGCAATACATAGTTCTACTTGTATAAGTCGGATACATAAGGATTCAGGCATATTATTCATATTTTATCACATGTTTTTGTTTGGGTTGTAATGAAAATTGTCGCAGCATTACTTTGAGTTCAAACCCTATCAATAACATATTATCTAGCTATGCGGTTTATATAACTCCGAGTATTTATCTTTTCTCGCAAATTATCGCTTGTAGTGCGCTCTCCAACTTATCAAGGTTTTTTATTTCCGATTACCATGAATGCATCACAATGAATACGGAAGCCGCGTTGGTGTTTACTGATGACGTCTACTTCGGAGCAGTTGAGCGATGTGGCTAACACTAGCTAACACCTTGATAATGTTATAGCATACGTCAAGTTCAAGAAACAGTTACGGTCTGTACAAGCGGGAGCCGAGTAAGTAGCCGTAGTAATATCTAAAATCAAAACCCTCAGACGTTTTAGATTTCCAAAACAAAGTTAGAGCTACTTCCTCAGAACAGTTAGCTTAGCGTCCCTCTTGTCTGCTGTGTTATGTATGACTATAATGACAGTTCACCATAGTTAGCCTTTCTGGCTAAGTACAGCAAAACAAATAATACTTTTTAATGCATAGGGAAAAAGTGGTTTAAGTCGAATATTATAGATTTATGTTCTATTATCAAACCAGTGGAAAAGTGAGCTGTAAATAACTGTTGGCATGCCTTTTTAAGACGTATGTGGAAAAATTTGGCTTAACAAGAATCATGTAAATTCCAAAGGCCATATTTAGTTTAGTTTTTAAACCTGTGACTCAAAAAATGTTTATAAAAATGATTCAATGCCAGCGAAGTGCACTATCACAGAAAACTGGTCCATTATGACCACCTGATTCATCCCAGGGTTTTGTTAGAATAGACCTAAATTAACAAGAACAAGTTTAGCTTTTCTTCCACATTTTAGAGCCTCTGCATCTGCTAAATGTGTTTAATACGATACTCTACATATATGGATGAAAACAATCTGCTGAGAAACATTGGAAATGCAGTTAAGAAGCCATATACCGTGCAGTAATCAGCCATACTGATGATTGATGGGCAGCTGCAGCTAATTTATTTCAATTTTCTAATAATGTGGTGACAAAAATGGAAAATTTAAGGGAAATTGATTTATTGTAATTAGTGTGACACTTATACCATGTTAGCTTCTTACTAAACGGTCAATGAAACAGAAAGATGGAGTAAAAGTTGAGAAATGAATACCTGATATACATCTAAGTTTTTTCCCATCTCCAAAGACAAAGACACACAATACATTTAAAACAGTTTTCCATGATTTACATCAACAAGTCGTTTTGGCTTATTAGATTTAAAAAGATGTACAGTATCTGTTTCAGTTAAGATCCTTGGGTAACATCACTGGACAGTTTCTTTGATAAGACATGCTTGTGAACAATAGCTGGAAGAACTCCAAACCTCTCAGTTTTGAGAGATGCATTTTATTCTTTTGATTGAGTCGAGATTAAATCCATACGCATTTAGGGAAAAAAGAGAGTGATTTACATCATTTTGCACAATGTCTTTGTTTCTCAGGACAGAACAGCCAAGATGCTGGAGTCTTATGTCACACCGCTCCTGATGAGCTATGTAAACAAGTATATTAAAAATCTGAAGCCATCTGATCTGCAACTGTCACTCTGGGGAGGAGATGTGGTGCTCAGCAAGTTGGATCTGAAGCTGGATGTGCTGGAACAGGTAAAATAATTCAAATGTGTCCTTCTTGACACTCTTTTGGGCATTGTTCTGAATATCAGCATGTTTGGGTGTGGTTTTACACATGAGACGGCAAACGGAGGAAACTTGTAGAATGGACAAAGCAAAGGAAAGAAGCTTGGCTACTTCAGTGAAAGCATCTGTCATGCTTCCACGACAAAGGCCAACCTTGACAATATAAAGAAGAAAACCGAAGGAAACACAGAGACGTTCCATTTTGAAGGAACTATTCCTAAAAATAAACATGATTTGAGTCCGTGCTTCCTCTCGGTCAGCTTCAATTCCACTCCTCTGTTTGATTGTCACTGAAGTACACCAAGAGGGTTTCTTATGTATGTAAACACATGCAATCCTTGAAGTTGGTATTAGCTGTAACTAGAGGCGTTATATAAGCAATTATTTATTTTATCTGTCTAGTCATGTTTAATTTCAGGTGTTCTGATTTGTCTTAGAGGTTCATGAGGTTCATGATGAGTTTGTGGTCTTTTGAAGTGAAAGTGAAAGGTCATCACATCATTTCCCTCCTTATGAAGACAGTGTTATATTGAATATTTAGAGGAAATGTATTCAAATGTGGTAACATATTACATTTTAATGCAGTATTATTGGAGTACTGCTGTCATATTATCACACCGCTGCTACTAGTTTTACAACAATAATACCTTGCAAATGAAGGAGGTATTTATGTTGCATTTGCATGACTTGAGTATAAAATCGCAAATAACTGTAATATTTTCTGCCAGGCCTAACACGGTATCTTTCTGATGATACTGGCATAGAGTCGCTCACATGTGTTGCCTTTCACTGTTATTTTGACTCGGTGTTCTTGTACACTTGTTATATCTGGATCCCATTATTCTGCCATGAGTTAAAAGAATTTTCTCTGCAGTGGCTTCTTCTGACTGCTTTTGAAAAACCAAATCTAAACACCATCTAGCCCAACAGAAACTGGGATTAAAGTTCTTATTAGATGCAGCTTGAGGGAATCGGACAGTGGGAATCTTGTCAGGACTTTGATTGGTAACTCTACATCAAAAACTGTGCAGTTATCATTTATTTCCATTTTTTATTGCATTTTATTTGGGCAGTACCTCATGTAAAATGTGCATCATCTTATAGAAATAACTTTTTTTTGTTGAACTTTAAAGCACGCATGCTGCACACGCATGACGTTTTTTTTTTACATGAAATATGTTTGGGTATTATTTTTTTTGGCTTTGAATTTTGGCTTGAAGAGACATGTGAACCTCGTGTGTAGGCAGTTTGGTTTCATGGGACTAGTTCTCACATAGAGTGGTTCAAGATGCACAACAGTTATTCATTTGCCTCTGAGAAAATCTGACTGATTTTGTTAAGAGCATGACCAAAATTCAATTCATAGCAGTTGTTTTTGCTTTGCTTACGCAGAAGCCACAGCAGCCATTCCACCGCGTGGCCCCCCACTGTTGTTTGCAACCTATATGTACTGTAACTACAACCCCACTTTCAAAATCCTTTAAAATTATGGAGACTATCAACAACAAGGAACTATATTAGAGGTGTTGGACTCATAATTTGCTAATTCGGAGCTTTCTGAATGCCGTACAGGTATGTTTATTCGATGTATTTCACATGTACAAACACAAAACACATGGGGAATGAAATATACAAAACATAAATGTGACTGACAGCAGCACTGCCTTCATCAATTTTTACAACAGCTGTTTTACTCTTGGCAGATATACGACTGAAGTTTCTGAACACTCATTTATGATATCACCCACAGTTCAATAGTGTAAATATCTGAAATGCAAAGTTTTATTCTCACATTATTGTGAGGTGCCTGCAGGATGTGTTCTGGCATTGTTCTGCTGGAATATAGAAGCTGATGTCACACGTTACCCAGGCCAAAGAGGGCACTAAAACACACACATTCACACACACCATTACAGACTGGCATTTGAACTTTGTGCTGGGAGCAGCTGGATTAAGAAAAACAAGACCACAAAGTCCTTTTCCTTCACTCCTTTTATGTCCCACCCTGACTCTTTATTGTGGACATTAGGTTTATTGGAGCCAAGACAAAATGGGATGAGGCCAAGTGTTGAATCTCTTCTAATCTTCATGCACTAAGATTAGCAAGAATGATGAACCCTGCATGTTTTCTATTATGATGTAAACTGCTGAAGTTGTTTGCTTGTTTTCAGTGTTGTATACTTGCACAAGTACTCAAGTGCTCAAAAGACAACTCTCAACAATTAAAGGAACTCTTTGTTCCAAAAGTCTCTTCACTTAAGAGTGAACAGATAATTATTACTTGAGGATTACTCCAAATTACATATATGTACAAATATAAATAAGCCGAATTTGTAGTGACTATGAATTGTCTGGTTCTCTGTTGGCTATATCTATACGTCTATTTATTCACAGGAGTTAAAACTGCCGTTTACGTTCATGAGTGGCCATATTCACGAGCTGCGGATCCACGTTCCCTGGACCAAGCTGGGCTCAGAACCGGTCGTCATCACTATCAACACCATGGAATGTATCCTCAAGTTGAGAGATGGTGCCCAGGTTAGTTAGACTCTGGTTTTCCTTATATGAAACATTGTGTTTCAATTTCTGACTATTTTCCCTTCATTAGCAAGCCTGTCTCATTTTTTATAATGCTTTTAAAACCTTGAAATGTCATCTCACATGTTTTTCACTGTAATATAATAAATGTAATCACGTCAGGGCTCCAGTGCTCCTTGAAACTGGATGTCTTGATACCACGTCTGGATCTATGGGTCATCAACACAAGACTGTTATATCAAGAGTAATGCCTAAAAATGTATTTCTTGCATTTTATTGTTCAAAGTGCCATATAGGATTTTATGTTCTCTTGCCACCCATGCAGTCTGCAACGTTATAAGTGTCTGGCACTGGCTTTTAAGGGAAGGTGGAGGTTTTAAGGCCAGCTGCCCTAGAAGAAACACATTTAATCAGCTAATCACACCAACTAAGTCAAAAAGATCTGTAACATATGAGCCTTAGCTGCCCTGAACTAATGGGAAATATTGTACTCTGCAGGTGGCTACTGCCTGTGGAATCAGGTTTCTAGTCTGAGGAAATTTTAAACTTACGTACTATTCATGTCTGATACACAGCTCAAGGTCATTTACAGGTGCCTTCGTTTTTGCTATGTATGTTGTTTTACACCTATTTGTTACAGATGTTTTCTAAAAACAAGAAACCTTTCCAGCCAAGAAAAGATTTTTGAGGAATTGTTGCTGGTGTTTGAACAAATTATTCAGTGGTTTGTATGCCCAAGAGACATAATTGGGGAAAAAAGCCAGACTCATCATTAGAAGTCCTTCGAGCATGTAAAATCTAAATAAGCCACTAAACACCAAGGCTACCGTGTTCCTCACCCAGACTAGCGCCCATTCCAGATATTAAAATTCCATTGTTCGGACATGAAAAGACAGCCGCGTTTGTGGGAATAGACTTACCCAGAACCACGTTTCTCTAAAGGAAACTCTGCAGGGTGTTGCAAATTTGTGTGTCCATACATGTTTAACACACAGAGTTATGACAGTTCTTCCTAAAGTCCTCATGTGGTTTGGGTCCTATTCCTGTGTTTATGGAAGCTCAGAGACAAGCACTTTCTGGAGTGGAAATGATAAATGCTTTTATTAATAAGGTTGGTTTTGATAATTGTCTTGAAAGCCTGAGAGCTGAGCGAAGCAAACCATCCGTTCATCGATGAATAAAACCTTTGAGTGGAACAATTTGAACCTTTTGGTGTTTGTGTTCCACCTCAAAAGAGGAGGCTAATGTTAGGTATTTGGGTTGCTTAATGGGACCTGTCTGCAAAGAGCAACTCACAGTCACAGTTCCCAGCAAATGTGGAACTCTAGCTGTTTAGCCACATTTAGAGATTACAGCTGCGTAAAAGTTGTATTGAAGCGATATAATGCAAAGTGTATGGCTCTAGACAAAAGTGTTGTCATATAGTTTAAAGGAAGAGATGTATTTTCTTTTTTTTAACCAGAACACAAACTGTTCCCCATTTCATTTTAAATGTGAATGAGATGAACAAAAATTCATGCAGCTCATAGATAAGGCTCAACTTTGACGTATGAGTGGAATTATTAGCGTGGACATCTCCATGTAAAATTGGACAAAGCCTCACTGTGTGCTTAAAAGCTTAATGTATATTACAGGATATTGGTCATGGAGATGATTTTCCTTTTCCTCAGACATTTGTGACCTATTTCTTCCTGTGCAAATGTTTCTTCTCTGTAGCCACCCTGAGTTACTTGATATGGGTCAACTCTTTGTTCTGCGCCTTTTTTACTGTAAAAATTAAAAAGCAATATGAAATCGTCAAGGGATCTTCTTGAGACCTTTGGAAACAGGGATTATTAATAGAACTCCATGAAATCTCTGTCAAGAATTCTTTTTCTGTTCCATGGAATTCTCTCAGGAGTTTGCAGCTATTCACATCAGGGACCGTTTTCTATATTTGGCAAGTTTAATGTTCTCATTACGCTAATGTTGGCATTTTAGTCTTTTCATCTCAGAGGTGGTTTGTTTTAATACATCACTGTCTATATAAGATGGACTTTTGGAAGAGTACGGTAATGTGCACTGGGACAGTCTTGTTTTTGTGTAAGCAGCCAGTTAGTGACCCAGGGTCTTAACAAAACCAAATGACCAACATTGATGTCATTTTGCAAATCTATGGACACTTTATTTCTTTCTGACATCTTGATAAACTGCTCCAGATGTTGAAGATGAGGTGTGATCGGCATTGACTGAGAGGGACTGCCTGGACAGCTGTTACGGTGGATCATAACACTCCCAGGCACTGTTTTTTTATGAGACAAAGATAAGGGTTTGCTTTACAGAGGAGAGACTCTTTGGTTTTGGCTCAGCTCGTCGCTTGATCTGGGAGTTTTACTGCTGCTGAGAGCATTTGCCACTGATGTGTAGCTACGGACTGAAGCATTGCCTCAAGATGATTTGGGGAGGTGCCTCTGCGACTTGCTGGTTTGGCAAATGCTTCAGCCAGGCTCTTTTCATTTGTTAAATTCCTTCTCAACTATATTTAGGGATTTACACCTACAAACCCCTGGCATTAACCACGAGAACCCCCATTTTGAAGATTTTCTTTTCATGCCTTACTTGTTACACTGACAAATCCACCATTTATTTAACTACAAAAGCTTCAACTAGACCAAAAGCCATGGCTTTCAATGTCAAACAATCACTTAGGCCTTTTTGTTTCTTCAACAGAAAATTCAAAAATAGACAATTTTGACATGATGCTACTGCATGACTGTGTGGTTTTGCCTCTCGTGGGTTCAATCCACAAACCACTGGGAAATATGGGAGAGCAGACTGTTAACAGCTTTGCATGTGGGTGTTTGCAGCAGCCCATTGTAGCAACGGTCAATGATACATAATTCTTATTATGTGTGAACATGTTTGCAACAATGAAAGTACAACATTCACAAAAAAATGTTGTGTCAGGTTGTTGTGGTGTGATGACTGTTCCACTGTACAAAAGACCAGCACAACACTACCAGTGCGTTTTGCCAAAGAGTTCCAGCAGAAAAGGTTGAAGAAAAAGTGGAACAAGTCAAAGAAAACAGCCTGTGGAAGTTTGCAATCAGATAGCACAAACTGGATAATCTCTGTTCCAATGCCATCCGGAAATCTTGCCTTTGATTCTCCAGCTCGCAGGGAGCAAGTGGCTTACAGAGATTGCACCATAAATCCATCTGATCATCAGCACAGCGGGGCCCTGGCTTCAGGACTGAAGTGAAAGAGGGTGAAGACACGGAGCTTTGTAGAATCTGTATTCTCTGAATCCAACCCCCTGTAGCAGTAACAAAATACATCTCAGACCGTAAATAATAAAAAGATGGAGTAATGTTGGACCGCTGTGAATTCCCCAGGCAGGTTGGAAGCCTGATCTGATGTGAGAAAGGAGAATTGTAAGAATACAAAGGTATACCGAGTACGTATGAGGCCATATATTTGGGCATATTCCAGTAAAATGCATAGTTCATATTTTACCAATTTGTTTAGCAGAAACCAAACAATTGCAACATATGTTGAAGCCTTGGACATGCCTGGTACCTGTGCAGTCTAAAGAGCAAAATAAAGTTGTGTTGACGTGATACGTTGGCATGAGCACGCTCTGTTTGTCGTTGCAAACTGATTTAAAGCATCTGCACAGTGAACAAGTGTGTCACTGCAGCGGAAGTCTGTGCACACAGTTTCCATTTTGTGATCTCAGCTAATACTTACAACCCACGTTGTCGCTGTCCGACATTTATTCGGATTTTTGCCTCCACTAGACAGTCCTCAGACACAGGAAAGCAGCGAGGTCAGAAATTAAACCCAGCAACTTCCTGCATCCAGTGACTCAACTGGTGATCAATACGCACGGGTCAGGATGCTGCCACTCCGGGTCTTAATCCCTCGCTCTGAGGCCATCCGGACTACAGCAATCACTCCATGGAGCTTATTACCTTCTAGGTGCTCCTGGTGATATTGCAGTCTGGGGAATGATTACCCAGCAATTAAGACTAATGTTGGCTTTATTGGGGCAGAAATTCTGGGGAGATATTGTGTTGCAATTAGGCACACCATTTGCTCCATGAGTCTTAAATCTAAACATCTGTGACAAGAAGTGATTGGATTAAATGAACCCAACAGGACATGATGCAGCAGGCACATGCATTTAGATTGTTTGTGCATGTCTGAATGGGTTAAAGGTGATGTTTTTAAATTGACAATTGCAGTTTTTATGCAGATGTGAATACAATACTTGTTATTTAGTAATAATTGAACACATTCTGTGTGAGATCTGTATTTAGTCTTGAACTCATACATGTGCTTTAGCAATTATCAAAGCCACAGGAATTGATTGTGTTTAAAAAGTCATTTTATTGCTACTTCTGTGCTGCAAAGGTTGGATTCCATTTCTCCAAAAAATGTGCCAGAATTGGTTATTTCCTTTCTTTCCATTTCGACCTTTATGTGGAATGTGTAGAAAAGAATCCTGCCTTATTTGAAAAAGAGATTTTATTATTTTGCCCTTATGCAGCTGATGTGTAGATATTTAGCTTTACTGGTAAAGGTTTCTCTATCATTCAAACTGTAAATTTGGCACTTACACTCTGCAAATTTAAGTAAAGAAATTAGATGTCTTATTTGCACCGATCAACAATAACTAACTAATAAACTGCTAAACCAAAAGGATTTCCCATGGATTACATTTTACAGCTCCTTTGGAACCTGGTGTAGAAAAACTATGCAAACATAAGGTTTGTTGTATTCTTCTTGCGTGCTCAAACCTCCGGCAATATGGCTTTGGTATTTCTCAGCGCTGGGAGGCCCACTCCCAGTTCTTCCCCTGCATTTTGATTTATTTTATCTTTCTGGGATGAGAAGATTGACAAACTCCCAGAACAAATATGCCTCTGCTGTGTGCAGGGGTACGGTTGTAGCTCACATGTGTTAAATTATCGGCGGAGACTCGGCCACTGTGTGAACAGTTGTTGGCTGATGTTGAGATAATTAGATGGCTGATGCGTATTGTGTTGGAAACAATGCAGAAAATACTGTGAGAACGATTCGTGCTGCGGTGATTCTATGCAGTCTCATCTTTTTCCATGCCATAAGGGTAGAACTTGTACGGTGGGATCGCTGCAAACGGCGGCTTGAGTTTAGTTATTAATTGAAAAGATAGCCTGGGTAAAGCCCTGGGTCTGGAATTCCCCCATGTGTGTCATTGACTCCAGTATGTGCGTCTCCTTGCACATGCCTGTGTGTGTATGTAAAGGGTCTGTGTGGAGTGTTTTATTGTAGCTAACACATTGCAGTTATTAGCATTAGGGGGTAACTGTGCCAGCATAAGCAGCATGCCTCACATGCTCAGCCTGGGCTTGTGGTTAGCTGATGGAGACATCTGAAGGACCAGAACCTCTCAGATCTAAATCAGGAACAATTTCTCTCTCTCTTTCCCATTCTCTTCTCTTTCTCTGTCTCTTTCTCTTGGTTTCTTTATTGGCTGACTTGAGTTTTTCCCTATTTTTATGTGTTGGACCACTTTCGGCTCCTCACCCTCTCACAGTTTTCTCCTCTATTCCATTTTTCTCCTGTCTATGACTCCCAAATATGTTTGTCTGGTTCGTTAAAATTATAATCACAGCTCCAACACTTATTTACCTAAGCGTGAGTGACTGTATGTGCAGCTGCTAGGTGGCAATGTGCCCCCTTTCAGGTTATTACTGCTGCAGCTTTTCTGCTTCTGACCTGTTAGATCACCAGATGTTGACTGTTAGCAGCTGGTAGCACGTGTTGAGAAGGTGAGTCTCATTTGTTAGTGCTGTTCTATGTCTGGTGGTTTTATTCATTAATTTTGTGTACAGACTATGTAGGCTCCATCCTAAATGTAAACGCTTGGAAGTAGATTGAAGAAGAAATGCATCATGTTTGAGATTTTTGGAAAAGTCAATATAGCAGTTGCCAGTCACATTCAAACTGATTTATATATCACTATGCCTGATCAGAATCATTGTAACCCTTTTATAAACACTTTGAATTTAAATGACTACAATTTGAATTCATTTAATCGAACAACTGT
The DNA here is from genome assembly GCF_901000725.2 of Takifugu rubripes. NCBI lineage: Eukaryota > Metazoa > Chordata > Actinopteri > Tetraodontiformes > Tetraodontidae > Takifugu > Takifugu rubripes. The sequence goes on along the minus strand of NC_042291.1, from coordinate 6,707,993 downwards.
GGGAAATGAAATGCTTTCACCAGAATCAAACGCCACTCGGTTCACTGCATTATAAAGTCCCACTGTTGATCTCTGCTATTTTGTAACAAAGGAGTGTGTTTCATGCATGAATACATGGCTTTGAGTTTTACTAGATTAATAGAGAGTTATGCACACTTTAACTGGAGCTGCGGCAGCTTCTGTGCCATAAACGCAGGAAGAGTTTCTGATGATTTCTGGCTGTGGTATATGAACCTGGTTATGAAACTGTCTTGCACAAATAAGACTGAGAGAAACCTGCTATCAGTATAAAAACTCTTCATGCAAGTGAAAACCATAGATGCATAAATCAGAAGTCATGATTCCGCCCCGTGGGTCTGGGCTGTAACTTGGAACCCTGTTTACATTTCTCATTATTCTGGCATGTTGGTGCCAGATCTTAAACATCGTCAGTTTGACTTGGGTACAGCGGTGGTGCTTTTGGCAGACTTGCACGATGACATCATCAATCTGACATCATCAATCAAAAGTGTGCTCTCTAAACTTGCTTCACCTCCCCGTTTAATGGCTATGTTATATTTTTCTGCTTCCAAAAAAAGGATAGATGAATCGATTGATTTTGATTGTAACAATTTGCAGACTTTAAATGCGCTTCGTAACACTTCTGGTATTACAGAACTTGTAAATGATTCTCACCCCCTTTGGAAGCGTAGCCACAGAAATCCCAAACAGCTGTCTGCTCTTTGTTGTGGTTACTTTAATTATGACTATAAGAGGTTTAAAAACACAAATTACACTTAGGTCATCCAGATATACTGTAAAGTTTTTTCAACTAAACCACAAAAGATGCATATTTCAGAAATGTGTCATATTTGTTTATCAGATGATAAATATAGGTTAAGTAGTGGCGTGTGGTTTCATTCAATAAAATTAGCTTGCATTTTTTTCCTAGGGAACATCTGTAAGTTGAGATAAATCAGAACGTATGTTGTGTGAACTTTACATGTATAAGTGGAACAGGGAGGCTCCACCTGTTCAGCTTTAATATTATTTTGTATGGACTTAATGTACTGTCATATTTAATTAATACTGTGCATACATGTGGGGATTTTCTTTCCCAGTAGTGTGTTTTCTTTGGGAAAGAGAGAGTGATATAGACCACATTTTGTAATGAGCTGTTTTCATTGAGATAATTATTCAGACTGCCACATGGTGTGATATTTATCAGGACGATAATCCCCCAATCTGCCATGGACTCCAGCTGTGCAGCTCCATGGCTCCTTACATTTCTGTGTATCAGATGCTGGTGTGTATTGCTGTATAAAAGCAGTAGGTGGATTTCTCTGTGTTTTACTGAACACAGGGTTTACAGGCATAGATCCAGCACTCACTTGACCATTTCCAGGTTGTATATCTCACTAACCAGTTCACTCAACATGGTTATCAGACGGCCCTGTTAGGGTGTCCAGTGCTCTGCTGTAACATATTTGCAGTAAAACCACCTAATCACCATAATGTGAAAACACAGACATCACTCTTCTCAGTACAGGTTTTTAAAAAGCAGTCTCATATCATCATATTCAATGCCCAGCTGTCATTTTTTTTTTACATATATGTGGGTTTGAAGAAAGTTCTGTAACTGAAATTATTTTCCGAGTGTTTTTGTAGGAGGAGGGCTGATTGCTGGATTTTCCCCAGGGATGGCGTTCTGTGGGCTCTGACATGGAGGACAGGGCCTCTACTTGTGAGACCCAGAGTTTATGTCTGTGTTTGTATGTGTGTATGAGCGATTTGGGGGGAGGCGAGGGAGGGTGGGTGGGTGGGGGGGGTGTCTGTGTGAGATAAGGAGCTATTGAGTTTCCTTCATTTATTTTCTCACTCTATAGGCGTTCGCCCTCCACCGCCTGGCCTCCGATTTCCAGGCCTGCCGCTTTGATGTCAGCATGAGTTCGTCAGCAACCTGTAGAGGAAAAACAACAATAACAGAGAATGTGTTTTTCCAGCAATGGTCCTCTGCAAGTCCTCATTAATCTGCTGAATTGGTGTGAAATTGACCAGTTTTTGTAAATGTTTGTGTTCAGAAGATCAGGCCCTCTAAGGCATTTAGGCTGGGGAGATTTAATTTGAGTCGTTCCAGTGAGTAGCTGAGATTGATCATTATTAAGTGACACGATAACATTAGCAGCTTAAATGCATGCAGTTGGTGCTAATTTTAGTTATTTATTCAACCCAGTAAGTAGTCCCTAAGTGTCCACTTATGGGAAAAAAGTCTTGCTGTTTTCTCATGGTAATTTACATATTAATTGCATTACCGGGAGCAGATAAAGGTTTTTCGCGTTCTGGTGTGTGTCAGTTACAGCTTGTTTGTTTGTTTAGGAGTAACTGTGACAGTATCTGCAGGGGCGCTGTTTCTAATAGCTGGAGGTAGCGGCAGGGTTCAGCCAGTATGTTGAGTAGCTTAGATGTGGGTCGACCCTCCAAACAGACCCAACACGCTGCCTATCGCTCCCTGACTGAGCCAGACGTCTGCAGGAGGACAAAGGTCAGGCCTAGCTTTCCTGTGCCCTAACCCTCCATGGGTGCCCACTTGCCCTCTGAGTAGGGGGTCCCCCCAACCTGTCACTCACGCTACCCATGGCTGTTCCATTTTTCTGTCTATCTCTGTCTTTCCATGCCTCACAAACCGATGAGGTTTATTACTTTCGTCCCCAGTGTCTCACTTCATCCTCCTTTGTTATTTTTTCCATTCTTCTGCCCTTGTTTTCCTCTTTTGCTACCATCATCTTTGGTCAACAGCTGAGTTGACGTGCCTGCAAGGGAAACAACCCCCCTCCTTTTCCTGCTCCTTCTGTCTTTCCCTCCTCCTCTCCCTCCATTCCCCCCTCCCTGTCCCGTGCCCTGCCGTGGCATTGGAGGGATCAGTTTACCCGGCAGCAGCTGAGGCAGGCTTCATTTGTCCCAGGGCTTCCCCCTGAAAGGGCATTTTTCACCTCTGGAGACTTGCTCACTGCCTACGGTGACATCGAGTGCCTAATTGCGCTACCTCCAAATTTCGCATTCTTGGTCTTCAGTGGCAGTTTGAGTTGTTGAACTTGATGTACTCTTGGCCTGCGGTGCGAGGCATTCCTTTACGTATAGATATGGGATTCTAAATGGGGGAGGCTGTTTCTAATTCTAAAGTGCTCAAGTAACATATTGTGAGGTAAACTAAACACATCGCCATCTGTGAATCTGTCATTATAAACTGACCTCATGTAGAAACGACTTTTTCTTCAGATTTTATTGCAGTAACATTGATTATTATTGATGTAGCGATGATCAGTTAGCAAATTGTGAGTAATGAGCACCAAATTCCCATTTTGCCATTTGCCAATCTCTATTCTTAGAGCAATGATTCAGTATTTATTATTCATTGACTTCTGTTTACCAATCCCCATCACTCACTAATGGAGAAATCCTACTGCAAAGACCCTTATTGAAATAAATTGTGAATATTTCTGCCAGAGCTTCTTTCATCTCCTTTAGCAATTGCATGTTTACTTAACTGCACGGGGGGATACTGGCTTCTCCGTCAAAATATGCAAAGTCTTAAATACTGACCTTTCTTATGGAACCACATAGAGGAGGGTAAACCTATTTTTCATTTAATGTCATTAAAATGTGTGTTAAATGTGAGGTGCTGTCTTAGTGTACAGTATGTTCTGCATGTGAATTTCCAGAAAGGTGTGGTGGCAGGTTTTCATTACCTCATTTGAGTATGTGTGAAATTGTGTGTGTATAGAGTAGCCAAATATATTTGTATTTGACACCCTCAGTGTTTACATTAGTCAGGATAAGGGGTGACTGCTGAGACACCGCTGCGCTGATCCGCTGTTTAAAGGCCGAAAACGTGTGATCAGATCCAGATTGTCCCTCTGACTAACTTACCACCCAGGCTGACTATGAAGGTTACATGCTGCCCTAATCCTTAATCCATGCCAGACTTTAGGTTAACTCCCTTCACTTTGTGTCTTTCCTGTCTTTTTTCTCTGTATATTTATAATTTCTGTTTGCACTTTTTCCTGTTTGCTTCGTCGTCTTTGATGCACGTTCAGTGTTGCAGGCTGGTATCTACAGTAAAGTGCATTTTGAGGTATTCGTTTATCATACAAAAATAGAAACGTAGAGCATTAGAAGTTGTAGTTTGTTCTTAGCTTTTGATGTGGCAGGGAAATTTTCTCCATGTTTATTCAAGTGTTTATAAAGTTGCTGAAATTCATTATCGGAGGACAGTCTGTGCTCTCTGTTTATTACAGATATTGCCAACTATTATGACAAATTTTGCACTTAAACTTAAAACAGTTGGAAGGCTACCAGGCCTTTTTGGAATTAACAAGTAATCTCTGTTTCTTCATGTGTAAACCTTTCTCAGGTTTGTTGCTTGTTAACAGCGTATTATATAAAAACAATAGTTTCAAATGCTTTTTCTGGCAATTGCACTTCTTGTCCAACAGGAACAAAGTTTTGGTTCGGCCAAGGCCCCCTTCAGACTAAACCAATAAATAACCTACTCACCCCAAATCTTTTATCATTTAGTTTATCTTCAGGCTCATTTGTGAAGGTGACATCCATTTCATCATACTTCCTATACAAATATATAAACACACACTCGCACACACAAATGCACACGCACTCGCACTTGCATTCCTTGGCCTGGTGCAGATGACATGTGCTGTTGTGGAGGGGAGACCTTAACCCCTCTCTTCCAAGGACCAAAGTTTATTTGGACAGCTCAGGGAGATGGCTCTTAAATGAGGATGGGAGGAAGGTTACTCGGAAGGTTTGCAGTGAAGGAGGGGCTCTACCAAAGTTGTATATGGTAGATACCACACAGATGTGCTCAGAACTGTAGTTAAATAAATACTTTTAAAAAACCTAATTAATTACATGGGGATGTGTGCTAACCCGCTACCTAAAATAAGTACAATACAAATAAAATAAAAGTAGTGCACAACCATTGTATAATATATAATGCAAGTTTAGGGCTGCATGATGGGAAAAAAGTACATTCCATTTATTTGCATTTTCTTCTGATTCATAGGGAAAATTGAGTCTGCATTAATTACGTTCCTGAACCACAGTCACATAGTGCTTCATCTTTCACACAATGAACCATTTAGCATCTAACAAACAAGCTAAACTATATTTAGCTATGTTGTTTTTTTAGATTTGAACATGTATCCATACTGAAGATGTCCCATGGAGAAAAAAAGCTTTGTCAGGTCTATGTGAAAATAATGACTCTCTTTTTCAGGATTCTGCCCTGCTATCCTGGGATAAATGCAGCATTTACCACACATTTCACTGGATGGCTTTTTTGTGTGTCTTTTCCTCAGGATGACCATGAGAGTGGCTCTAGCTCCACAAGTCGCAGTGTCTCAGACAGCTCCAAGGCTGTGGCCAAGCCGCGCCGCCTTCAGCAGGCTGCCCCCAGTGACCCCGACCTGCCACCAGGTGAGTGATGGTCCTGGGGCCAGTAAACCTCTTCCACCTCCCTGTTCGGAAAATGGCAACAAGGGCAGAAATTACCTCTGTGGGGGAGGATCGAGACACGGTGTGAGACTGCGATTAGTACCATTTATACTACAGGAAAATGTTTTATATCTTGCACTGAGCCACGGAGGCAAAAAATATATTGATATATACGATGTCAGCTCACCGGAGTGGTTAGTGTCAGGTTCCTTGGTTTGTAATAATCTGTTTTACATTGAAAAGTGTTGTTTTTGGAATTAAACGGCTTTTAAACCAGTGTAAATCAGCCAGAGAAAGTGTGGGGGCTGTGGCCGTGATAAATCACACAGTGATGGTTCTTATCAACAAGGCCACTTGACCACATGCCTCCAAAAGGGCCAGGGATTCCATGCCTGCTTCACTCCTGCACTTAACTGCATCTCACAAAGCATGGCTTTGTTTGACTGGGACTAGATAATGGCCTTTTACTACTTCATGAGATATATTTTTTGTCTATTTGAAAGTTACGAATGCACCGTGTGCACACATTATGCTTCTGCATGGAAGGCTATATGATTTGAACCATTATGAACAAGTTAAATAAGTGGCCTTATTTGTGAGACGGGAGTAGGCATAAAAATTAAGCAAATAGTAGGTTGGGGTCTTGAGCTTTTACTGCTGGGTCACAGTTTAACCCAACCAGTGTGCTCACTCCCAGAGCCCTCGTACGCATGAATATGTGAACCTACACTCCTTGCCATTTGTATCTAGGGAGGATCTATTTCCAGGTCTGATGTTATGAGATAATATCTCTGCCCAGCTGTTAAAGCAGGGTGCCTCACACACTCACCATCTCCCTTTAGGCCCACCAACAGATCTCCCAGGTGTGTGTGTGCACGCGCGCAAGAGCGAGGCTGTATGTGTTCAAGTGTATCTGTGTTAATGTGCATGCAAACCCCACACTGTTCCAGTTCTCAACCCATTACAGGGTTTAGAGACGACGGCAAGGTCAGAGGTCGCAGCACCTCGGTAATGTCAAGGAAACAGACGAATGCTGTAATTCCAGCCTTTCTAATTAAAAGGTAGAGGTTAAAAGGTAGATGAGGTAAAACTAACCTGTTATGACTCAGACAGAGGATGTTTTCCCAAGAATAAGATACAAAATCAACTAGTCAGCAGCCTTAAAAGTAGTTCAATTTTTTCCCCCTAAAAGTGTAGACATGGCATGACATTAATTCATCTATGCTGACTAGGTTTTATGTTTTATGTTTTTCAATATTGCCATCCTGATCTTTACTGGTATTCTGGCAGAAATAAAAGTTCTAAGTACTTTACAGTTGATTGTTGTTTAAACCTCCCATCCTTCAGCCTCATTCATGCTCTCTGTTGTTTTACTACAGTTATCCTTCTGGTGGTAACATGTACCACTATGTTCATTGTTTGGTTCTAGAGGATGACAGAATGTCTAAATGTGGGTGTGTTCAGGAAGATTCTTTGCATGAAAGCCATCTCGGTCCTCTTGCCTCGCAACATCTTACCTTTTGATCAGTATTTATGGTTATGAATGCCTGCGTCGCATCTATTCATTCTTCTTCCTTCAAAACAGCAAAAACAAAACAGGGGCTGACACTAAAAAGCAGCCACCAGCAATTATCCAGTCATTTGGCCCTAAGCTCTCACATGTTGAATGAATTTATCCTCCCCATTCTGCCTGTGGTGGAAAATAGTGATGTTAATTCATATGCCATGGGATTGGTAGCCACACAAAGACCAGAGACCAAGTGCTTCCACCTTGAGCAATTCTGTGAGTGATTATGTTTACTGCTGCTTGTGGGGGACCGTTGGCCACTGTTGGTGAGAACAGTGTTCTTCTATTCAGCAGAGCTTTACTTTGATTCCACTCACCCGGTTAAAAAATAAATTTTGTGTTATGAATGAAAGTGGATGTAATAGTGCAACTACAGGTTGCCATACCAAAGCCCAACATTTTGATAAAGATAAAGTATATAAAGAATTACAGACATTTCTTGAGGTTGTTTTTTTTTTTTAAACAGAATCAGATGTTTATTATGGATCTTTCTGCAGATTTTTTAGCAAGTACAACTCATACACAGGACACAGTCCATCTGTTAGGGAGTTGAACAGAACGGCTTGGGAAATGTTCTGATTTGTGACAACTTATTATTATTTTTTGGCATGTGATTGAAATCCTAATGGATACACAGCATCTGCAAGCATAATATTTGTAAATCATGTTCTCGGTAATACCAGTTCCATGTCTCGATACATTCTTGTTTTGTGTATAGTTATCAGCCAATGTTTACACTGTACACTGGTCTTTTTCTTTAGGGATCCATTTCCTTGTTCTTTTTAATTTTTTTTTTTATTAAACTCAAAATATTTAATCATTCTTATTTAGAATGCTCTTCAAACCAGGGTTGCAAAAGTACAGACATTTTTTGAGAGATTGTCCCTGGGTTTTTGTTGTTATTGTTATTGTATTGTGCAATTATGTAAGGGCTATACAGGTTTATTTAATTTTTACTCTTTCCTTACTTCCACCCTGTTAAACGATATTCAAGTTTTAGAATCTTTCTACTCCAGCATTGCCAGTGGTAATAATTTTTGGCACTGTTTGTTTCCACACCAAACCTTTGCTATTTTTATTGATTACTTTGGCGATAAAGGACACTGTTAGTGGGGATTGTATTTTTTATTTATCAAAACACTACCAACCCTATCAACATTTTTGGGAATATTAATAATAATACTATCTATTCTATCTTTGCTTGGAGCATTTTTGTTTGATTCAGTCCCTTCCTGTTTATGTAAGAGGCCTTTGAATGAATACAGTCACAATCAAACAGTCAGAACACATCCGCCTTTTTGGTAGCAATAATAACAGTGCAGGAAGCAGGTTACAGTACAGTTATTGTCCGATGGACTTGTCAATAATTCTCTTCTTGGCTAATGACTGGCAGAGCTCGTAGCTCCTAATGATTTCCATATAGAAGAAAAATGGTGAGCACAGACAGAAAAGTGTTTCTTTCCTGTACCGTACAGGGTAGAGTTGGCCTGTCCCCGGATCACACAGAGAAGCATTTTTCCAGTCATTTTATGGTTGAACAGTTTTAAGTGGACTCTTTCCCTGTGGGCTGCAGCACAGGTGCTGGCTGTGTCAATTGTTTACAGAAGTTCAGAGCTGGTGCGATGAATCGCAGAAAGATGGAATGGGGCCCTAGAGTTGGTGCAAGGCGAGAGGAGGTACCACAAGTGCAAGTCAGTGCAACAGGCAAAGAGAGTCACACACACTGACATGGGTAAATTAGATCCAGAGAGGGCAATAGCAGGGGGCAAAGTGCTGGTTTTACTGCCCAGGCTGCAGGTGCGACAGCACCCTTCTGACTGACCCCAGAACCACAAGCATGCACACATGGTCACATTCAGAAATGCAAAAGAGCAGCCAGGCACACACTCACACTCACACAAGCAGATGCATGCATGCTGGGCCACACACAAGTGTCACGGATGCACGTTGCGTTTATGGGTTGAGTTTATATGATGTCATCTTCCCTTCCGGTCACTTTCTTTGGTCAGATGGCAGAAATATGCTGATGCTGAGACAGACCTGTTTACAAGTATCAGACCAGTTCACTGATTCACGTCAACGGCCCCATTTAATGCTGTCTAGTCGTGACCCTGCGTGGGTTGTGGGGTCACGCTGTGGCTTTTTCCAGATGCATATGGGCGACGGCAGGGTACACCAGCTCATCGCAGGGTTGGGTGCCTTGCTGAGGGGTACCTTGGCAGTGCTCTGAAGTTGTCCTGGAACCTCTCCTGCTTCCAGCATGCCTTCCAACTTTTGTCCACCACTGGGGCTTGAACCGTAAACCCTGCGTTCAGCCCAGTCCCTCTACAGCTACCACCGCCAAACAAACATTTGGTTTGGAAAATAAGGGAAAAGCATTAAAGCTTTATGTGTTTTCACTGTTTAACAGTACATGGAAGAAATGAATAATGCCATCGCTCCTGTGGTTAAGAGGATTTATGGCCGGATATTTTTAAAAATTATGTTTGAGAACCACCTGTCTATAATATTTTAAGCTCTTTCTTGTCCAGTTGAGTGATGGCCTTATGATGTATGTTTTACTTGCAAAGACTATGTTTTTGGTTGTCACCATTACTGGTAGAAGGTACTAGTATTGCAGCACAATGGTTCCCTTTAATGCATCCAAATCGTCAGCATTGTAAAGTACTGGTTTTTGATCTCATTTCAAGACCAGATCACTGGTAATTTGACACTACTTGCATGTATTTCTCACCCTTTTCCAGCCTCAGTGCTGGTTGAATCTCTGCTGTGGTGGATCTGTATGTGCTGACCTTTGGGTTGCAGAGCTGAGAGGAGAGGAGAACCCTACAGAGATTAATAAATTCACCCAGGATTTGCTCAGGCAGCATGAGCAGTAAAATGTTTTCTTATGGATATTTACACAGGCTACTTTAATTGTCTTTGACCTCATATGTACAAAGGCTTGATCTTGGACAAAAATAACACGTCAGGACCTGCATTTATTTATGCTTGCACGAAGATGGACGTGGGGGGGTATGGCGCTTGCACTAATCATGACCTGATTCCGTATGTGAAGCAGAAGTGTATTGAACAATGAACACATTATTTAAAATAACTACACAATGCTGACAGCTTCAAATACAGAGCGATGCTTAGGACTGAAAATGGTGTCCTGGTTTGAGTTTGGCTGAATGTTTATGATACAAAATTTTCCCAATCATGTCAATGATGTAATATGCAACGCAGCGCAAAATAATATTCCCATTAATTATTTCTGATGTGTTCCTAGGGTTAAGTTCAATCTTGTGTCTTCTTACCACACTGTCTCTTGACTTGTTTATGTTCCTAGGTTATGTACAGAGCCTGATCAGACGTGTGGTGAACAACGTGAATATTGTGGTGAACAACCTGATCCTTAAGTACGTGGAAGATGACATCGTGCTGTCGGTCAACATAACTTCAGCTGAGTGCTACACTGTGGATGACACATGGGAGAGAGCCTTCATGGACATCACTGGTGAGCAATGACTGCTTACATTCCTCGCTAGTAGGATTAACTAGTAAATCCACAAAGACAAGAACCTATAAATTACAGTAAGTGTTTAATTTTGTTAGTTCAAACTAAGGTCAAAAAGACATATTAGCTTAAACATAGCTGTGTGAGTACTTCTTGATGTAGCTTCTTATTTAGATTATTGACAAAGTACCAATTTTAATCATTTAATGTGTAGATTTAGTTCAGCACGGTCAGACACTGGAAAGAAATCCCTTTTAAGTCTGAAAGTAGGTGACTAGAATGTGTAGTCCCAGTGGCACAATGCATTGTGGGTAGATTTTCATTTTCACTTTAGAGACACTAAAAAATAAAGAGGCTTGAACAGGGTTCTCAGCACCATGCTAGAAAATAAGATCAATCGTAAACTGACATGAATTTAAGGATTGGACAAGGTGTAACCACAATGCAACCCAGGTGAATTTACTGTTCCTATTTGCTTCAACATATAAAGAATGATTAACCTTTTTCATTACAAATACAAGTTGATTGGAGAATTTGGATAGGCCACATAAATAAAATAACCTATTTTTAATGTTTTTAATGAGAAATACAAGTAAAAAGCAGAAAGCATTTGTTTATGTGCATGTGTGTTAGACAGGAATAGCTCTTTTCCAAAATGCCATTTTCACTCTTTTTTAATAACTCATATTTTTTATTAGATTGTTTTGGGTCATTCAGAAGATGGGCTTAAATAAGCCTTAAGCAAAGGTTCCAACAGTAGTTCCTGGCATGGTAGAGAGGATGAAATAATTCTGTGAATGATGAGTCCTGTTACAAGTCTGCCAGGGGTGTGCTACTCTGTGACAATTTAGAATGTGATGATGTGTTATCTTCTGACAAAGGCAGACGCTACAGACCACACAGACAGAGAGGCACAAAAGACTAATTTTACCTCTTATAAATGTCACATTACATAACTCTGATGTCTTCTCAGTGTCATCACCCATGGTTTCCATGGATAATGAGGATTTACTGTCAGATCCCACTCTGTTGTGTTTGCTTTTGCCCTATAGATCTTTGCTAGCATGCATATTTTGTAGTTGTTTAGCGTCAGCCACTCTTATGCGATGCAAATGTGATGATTTTTTTGTTTTGTTTCTCATTCTCCGCGAAGCGCCAGATCTGGTTCTCAGGAAAATGATCAACTTTGCTGACTGCACCGTGTGTTTGGACAAGCGCAACGCCAGTGGAAAGATTGAGTTTTACCAGGACCCACTACTGTACAAATGCTCTTTCAGAACACGCCTCCATTTTACCTATGACAACATCAATTCAAAGATTCCATCCGTTATCAAAGTGAGAAAATCTGTATTTTAACTTGAACTTTATTACCAGGAAATATATCACTGCATGGGATTATACCTGTATTCTGGAAAGTTATACTTCTATAAAGTTATCTATCTCATGAGCAAATTTAATTACATTTACTTAGGAAAAGCTTGTGTAATGAGCCGCTGCCATTAGTATACGTTACTTCTCATTTTAACATTATGTCATGGATAAACTATCTGTATGCTCTTAACATTTGCTTGTGTGCAGGTCATAATTAGTGGACAGTAGCAGCATGAGGTCCTAAAACAGAAGCAGCAATTGGATTCTCTTCATGCAATGTTATCCTAAATCTGTCTTCTGTTTCCTCAGATCCAGACTATGGTGGAGAGCCTGAAGTTGTCCATTACAGATCAGCAGCTACCGATGTTTATCCGGATCTTAGAGCTGATTATTGCCCTCTACTACGGGGAAATTGGAGGACACAAAGAAGGTGATGGTGAGGAGCAGGGAGGTGCCATCAGAGAGCCTGGAGCAGTTTTATCTGGTGAGTCGGAGCTAAGTTGGTCTTAGGTTGTTTCTTTCTATCAGAATATTGATTTATCAAAGGCTAAACACTAAGTAGTTTCAATTATGGTTGTGTACGGTGTGAGAAATTGGCACTGACAACAGTAGAATTAAGGCAACGCTTTTCTACAGTAGCTTCAACAGAACATCAAAACGACAACATTTTTATGTCAGTATGGTTCCTGTGGCAGACATGTACCCCAGACTAAATGTGATCCAAAGCTCTGAAGTGGTTAATGAGCCATCAGACCATGTATAAAGCTTTGATTTTTCTTTTCTTACACAGCATTTTTGTCTCATTACACTCTGCACGTTGCCTTGTTCTGTTCCGGGGCTATGTCTGTCCACATGCTGCTGTTGTTTCTAAACGGGACATTTAACATCACTTTGACCATGGTGTGCACTCCTCCTGCTTTTTCCACAAACAAAAGCTGAAGCACGTAACTCAACACAGACTGTTGTCGTCAGCCTTGATCCCCTCCATGTGCATACGGGCAGGAGAGAGGATGATGAACGGAAGAAACAAGGATGACTGAAACACAGCACCACTGTCTTTCTGATTGGAGCGGGCTAGATCCAGATACTCTGCATCCAGGAACAGACATGCAGTTGGATTTTCTCATCCTGATACAACCATAGGCATAAGAACTAAAATCTCAGCTTCGTTCTGTAAACACCTTTCGCATTTCTTTTCAATTGTTTATTCTAATCTCATTCTAATAGATCAGGAATGAATTCCAGGCCCTGCTGGTCTCAATCAGCGTCTGCAGCACCGGGAGCAAATTCTGGTGCAGGGGAAGTGTTGGGTAGAGGGGAGGCAGTCGGATCACACAATTCAGTCCATTCCCTCACTTGTACTAACTTCCCTGCCTCTTGGCCTGGAACAGAAACTGCAAGTTGGCCCAGCTTCCAGTTCGCTGTCCAAAGCCAGATGTAAGAGTCGGTGTCATGCTACTGCTATGTGAGCCTCTGAGAGTGAATTAGTATCCTATCACAAAAATATACAAGAATGGACCAACATTTGGAACCTGAGCACCCCCAGATCTTGTAATCCTGGAAGTAATCGAAAGAATGAAGAAACTCAAAGGGGGTTGTTTTGTGTGTTCGTACAGGAGTTTGTGGGCGTGTGAGTTGAGAACATGGACACTGGTTATCATTCATTTTGTACTTAACTTCCAAAGCTGTGTTCCTTTAAGTGTGCAAGCAGAGCTATGGCTTAAGTGTTGTTATTATCAAAATAGGTTTTAATTAAGTGGTTATTTCCATGGATATATGCAGAATACTACAACAGAGGTGTGTTCTGTGGTGTGCAGTGACCGGTTGGCTTTTTCAGTGTTTCTGCATTTCGTAGGTTGTAGTTTTTCAAAAGAGAACATTGTCACATAATTAGCGGAAGATGGCTCATCTGTGGCACTTCTTTGTATTTATTGGATTTCTCGTAAGCTATTAGCTGTGAAGCCATGCTGTGTATTCTTTGCCAGATGCCCGCTAATGAGTGTGTAATCATTTTTCCCCTAATGTGAAGGCATTTTTTTTTTGCCAATTAACAAAGTGGAAAAGTCTTGTAATGTTTGTATATGTGCCCATGATTCACTGTGGTTCCATGCTGTTTATTTGAATCATTCTTTTTTTAGCTAAGAGCCGACGTTTCATTAATGAACAGCCCCAATAAGTGAACAGCGTGGAATACTCATGTGTCGCGAACGAAAACAGCCTCTCGGTCAGGATTAGAAGGCCCTTTTCCTGGTGTCTGAAATCCAATGAAGTCTGTGAAATACTATGAAAATTTCAGCGGTTGGAAATATAAATGACTAACATGCTTGAAAGGACCAGCTGGTCACGGCACCGAAAGCCGTACGGTTTCAACAAGTATGTGAAGAATTATGAACTGAGGCCTGTGGCTGCTGAAGTGTGGTTGGGTCTCTACGTGCTTACTTCTCCGCATAACACATATGCAATCCTGAGTTGTCTGTTTGGCCGCATTTACGGAGTTTGTTGGGCATCCTCCGCTCTTCCATGGGCCTGTGAAACAGAATAACCTGTTAGCCACAGGCAACAGGCTTTGTCTTTCCTTTAAAACCCATGTGTAGCCCTGATGCTCGCCATTGACTTTGAGGCATTGAGTTCAGACGCTGCTGTGTACATGGATGGCAGTTAAAATGTCAAACACAAATCCATTTTTATATCTGAAAGTGTTGTTTGCAGCAAAGTAGTTAGTTTTTTTTTCATTTTTACTGTATTGATATAAAAAAAAAAATGAAAGTGTGCTTGGGACAACCTGTCCTTTTTCCCTTCATAAACATAGAGGGACACCTACTGGTTTGTGAGGGAATTGATTTTTTTGTTCCTCCTGTCACTGTCTCAGTGTCAGTCAGCTGTTCACTCACTCACTCACTCACTCACTCACTCACTCACTCACTCACTCACCCACTCACTCACTCACCCACCCACCCACCCACTCACCCACCCACCCACTCACTCACTCACTCACTCACCCACTCACCCACCCACCCACTCACTCACTCACTCACTTACTCACTCACTCACCCACTCACCCACCCACCCACTCACTCACTCACTCACTTACTCACTCACTCACTCACTCACTCACTCACTCACCCACCCACCCACCCAGAGCCTGGGCTCACCGGAGACCAACCAACCAAGACCTTGACACGTCCTGTTACGTAGGTCTTTGTGTAGCTTATGCACATTCACATACCCAAAAAGAGATAAATTCTGATCCAGACCCTGGTGTGTTCTGCACCTTTGTGGTCACAGTGGATGGTGCAGGAGTGATCACGTCACTCGGGGAATTTTTCACTCACTTCTTTGGATTAATACTTCAAAGTCTCCTTAAGCCCATCTGTTTTGCTCACTTGATTGGTAATTCAGCTTTTATTTTGATTGCCGCGCAATTCAAATGTGGGCTCCGTCAGATCATGCCAGGATGTGAAAGAGCTTAACTTGTTGAAGTGACACCTCAAAGGCTTCTTTGCAACGGAAGGAAAAAATGGGGAAATGAGAGATAGAATCAGACGGAGACCTGGGGAGGCGCGAAGGTTAACTTGGGATTTCCACGTGCCAATTCGCAAAGTAAAAGTTTTAATTAAAATATGTCATAATTTTCACCGCCTCAGCCTCTGGGATTCCTGAGCTGTGACCTCACGGACAGTATTGTTTTCTCACAGAGGACGTGAGGCCATGAGGAATGGGATTACAAATTCTTGGGTATTGACATCAGCTTCCTGTCTCTCAATGTGTGTGGAAACACAGATGATGGGATAAGTTCAGAGGTTGGGATCGTGGACCCGGGCCTTGTTGGTGTTTGGAGAATCTACGAGCCCCCAAATAGAAAAATGACAGTAAATGGTCCTTGCAACACCACCGCTCATGTTCTTTCCGGTATAGCCTGATCAGTGAATAACAGCGCGTTGCTTCCTTGAGCTTTTTTAAGTTTTCCATTGCTCACACAAGGTACAGCTTTTGATTGTCGTAATGTCTTTAAATTCTCTTCAAAAAGCCTCCAATTTTCCTCTGCACTCCCTGTATGTTTGAATTGCATCAAGCTATGTCTTACGTTAACCAGAGACTGTGACAAATCATTGAACCTTAATAATGTTGTACGCTCATGCGGTCGAGCCGTTCCAAACCATCCAGGCCTGGCACCCACACAGCTCTCAGCTACTCACCCTGCCTCTCAAAATCATTTGGATCTGTGGACTTATTACTATGTTCTGATCCAACTCCACGCAGCATGCACTTGTGGACGTAGCCCGTCTCGGTCCAGCCACCCACACTGACCACGGCGAGCTGCTGGGTCCTCTTTCGGGACACTGGCTGACATACTGCACCCTCTGGCCTCCACTGCCTCATTGAGACTTCATGCAACACATACATCCTCGCACACCTGCGTGTTAAAGCACTGGCAGCAACTACTGTGAAACTGCCTTGGCTTGTACTCGGTTTTTTTGTGTGTTTTCATTTGACGGCTGAAACATATTGCTTATATTAAACTACCCTAAAGGCATGGACAAACAAATTCAGTTTACTGCATTAGGGTACGGAGTTCCAACATTCCCATTTGTGCAGACAAGCTGCCACTTTACATAGCTTTATTTGATGAATTATATGCTTACAGAAGGGGAATAGAATGTTTTTCCTTTCTAAAACATGATTTGAACTGGTCTGTTAAGTTGTAAAAACATCAGTTTTTTTTTTATCACATTTAAAGATTCTTTGCTTAAATGTACTCATTGTAAACATCCTCAGTAAAAGTAAGGCCCCAGGTGCTAAACTTGCCTTTTCTCAATGTGTGTTTGTGTATTGCTCATATTTGCTTTACAGATAGTGTAACCTTTTTTTTTTTACCTTTAGGGATGGATGTGGACATGGAAGGCCAGGGAATGAGCCAGTTTTCCAGTCCGGACCAATGCGCCTTGTCCGAGGAGACAGACGAGGGATGGGTGTCCTGGGCTTGGTCGTTTGTCCCAGCCATCATAAACACTGAAGAGGAAAACGAGGACGGTGTTTACCAGCTTCGAGAGTCGGGGGGCATCCCCAGCAACCCGCAACAACAAACCCTAAAAGATCCCATTGTGTCCATTGGCTTCTACTGCACCAAAGCTTCAGTCACATTCAAGGTAAATCAACTTTACCAAGTGACCATTTCACATCTAATTTGAATGGAATATTTCTAGGTATGACATTCATGCTAAAATATTTGCACACCTGCGTTTAATTAAGGTTTTTCTTACGGGCATATAAGGTTTTTGTGGGTAAAGATAAGAATTCAGTAAAAATGTGCTGAAATTCTGCACATACTGTAGTGATTAATATCAAATGTCCCGACTTTAGATATTGTCAGTTTAAAACTAACATTCTTTTTTTTCCTCGATACAATAACAGTGTATTCAGTTTGAGTCATAAAAACAGCTTGATCCTCAGGAAGTTCAATTCCTCTTTGTCTCTGTGTGCGGTACCGTGGAGGGAAGCGTAACCGCTAACTGGTGTCTCGGGTCACGTTAATGTTTTAAACATTATACATGGTATGATGACTATTCAGGAATGGATCCCAAACTTTAATCCTGCCTGCTCACTCCAAATAGTTGGAATTCATCTACTTTTCCTCTTTAGGTTGAGGTACTACAGCTCACATTACTACTAGTGTGTATACGTGCTTGTACATGTGTGTGTACGTGTGTGGAGGTACGTCTCAGGCCAAACAGACTTTAGTGCTTTTCTAATAATGTTTAAATTGTCCCTGTATTGTTTGAGTTCTTTTAATCAATTAATTGCCTCTCCTCTGGAGTAATTGCAGACAGCTGAATGGATGTTTTTTTTAAAAAACATTCTCCTCTCTTTCCTAGAAGGAAGTATTTAGTAGGAGGGAATTTCATGTCTTTGAACAGCCACTGCCTGAACCTGACTTTGACATGTACGTGAAATCAGAGAGGTATTTTTAGATTGCTGACCCATTACTCCACAGATCTGTTTGATCAGTGAAATTGGCAGAAGACTTTAATGACTTTTGCACACATAATGCATAGTTAAGCACTGACCATTTATTCCCCTCTTCACAGTTGCACACATACTGAGCTCTCATCGCATGCCAGATAATTATTCTTTTCACAAACCATTCTGTCTGTATTTTTGGTGTTTTCGCTTATTGCAACAGCAATTTTACTCGAGTCTTTTTCAGGTTTTACATCATGCTCGTTTGATCTTTGCACTTTGTTGAAATGCAGGGACAAAGTGCTTCCATATTCAAATCTAATATTTTAACATTTCCAAGAAGCCCCATAAAGAGTAATTTCATTTGTGTTGGCCTCTGAAATACTTTTTGTGGGATATAATAAAGAAAATGTGGTGTAGTGGCAGCAGCAGTGCTGTGTTCCAGTACCATTGCCCTCCCTTAGTTGTGTTGCTTCAGGCCAAAATACAGTCAACAAAGCCCCAACAGTCAAATTTAGGCAGTAATAAAACACTGGACGTTCTTGTTATATAAACATTCATCATGCTTGTCTCATTTATGTCAGCGTCACCGTGCACCGACATTGCACTGCTGCACCCGTGATCCTGAGGTTTGGGGCGTGGTGGTCACCGCACGTGATTAAACCATCAGAATTGAGACGGGGGGAAAGGAGTGTGAGAGAGTCTGTCCCATCAGTGGGGATAATAAGGCACAGCTGCTTCTTGCTCTGCACCTGCTTCCTGTGTTAAAGTTGACTGGGTTAAAGTCTGCACAATTTTGAACTACACCCACAGTTTATAGACTGGCCAACTACAGAAGCATCGCCGCACTGCACCTCTCTCACCCCGACAATTAGTTTTATTAACTAATCTGCTGCTCTGTATTCTGGATGACAGTTTGCACACTGGGGAACTTCTGCACTTTGTTGCTTCTGTTGCTCAGAGGGAGTTCTCACGTTGGAGGGCAAACCCAGTCTTTCTCTCTGCACTTCTGAAAGGTCATAAAGAAGGGTGGATTTCCAATGGTTTCATGAATAAAAGAAGAACCTTGTATAAGGAAATACTGTCCTACCGTGGACCTAACTGTTTTATGTATTAAATGCGTCTTTACCAGACCTTGTGAACTTTACTCCCTGCGATTGTTCTTGTTTATTCTTTGGCTGATGCATCTGTTCATGCAGTCAGCAACATTTAGCATTTAAGAAAAATGTTTAACTTGTGAAGTTCATGGTCTGGCTTTTTGGTTCATTGAAGCTGATTCTCTCCCTCGCTCTTGTTTCAGCTGACAGAGACCCAGTCAGAGAGCAGCTACTACAGTCCTCAAAAAGTCAAATCTAGAGAGGTTTTGTCGTTGGAACAAGAGGGAATCACGATCGAGGTAAAACCCCCTGGTGCAACTTCAGACCTGCAAAAATAAGAATGTTGCCTAAAGATAGAACAGGATTTATCTTACCTTATTTTTTTTTTTACAACAACTTCTTTATTTTATCCTTCATCAATATGCGTGTGCTTGAAATAAATTGTGTAATATACCCATTACCATTTGTTCAAGTTTAGCAGGAAGCTAAACAGCAGCCCCAGATCAACAACAAAACAAACAAGATACTGTAATCATTGTCATCATTAAGACCAGTACGGTCATAACTAAAACCTATTTACATGGCAGGTGTCTCCCTCGACGATTGTGTCCATAAACACCTGTTTAGATTGGTAGTTGCTAACTAAACAGGCCTGTAGCTTTCACGTGCATATTTGTGTATAATTTTTAAATAATACCCAGCGTAATTATTGATAATACCTATTCAAACATGGGGGATTACATGTATTATTGTTGCATTTTATTATAATTATTTTAATGTTTTCCTGGTATGGCTGTTAGATCATATTTTCCATCCTCTAAGTTTAATTTATATTAAAAATATGATCACTATCAGTGTCTTAACATTTCTTTTTTGTCATTTCATACGTGGCCTTTATTTAATCAGGAGATCTGGCCAAGACAGCAGCAGCATAGTTACACTAAAAATAACAGACAACACCTAAATAAACATAACAACTAAACCTTGTCTTGCCTCATGGCTAGAACAGACTGATAAAGAACCTTGTTTTTCTTTTGTGCTCCAGAGATCCTTCTTAACTCCTTTTTAAATTATATTTGAATAAATGCCAGCATAGGTCACTAATCCACATCCTATTGTGAGCGCAGCATGGAATTTCTGTCTGATCGTTTCCGTATTTGACCGTTGGCTTGTAGAATACATTTAAACCTTTTTCTCTGATTACCTGGTTGGCGAAGGAAAGGAGTTTTCTCTTCCTGAGTTTTTGACCAGATGTGAGAATTCTGAGATTTCCAATTCCAATTTCTGTAATTTATGCTTTTACTTTCTTTCTGCTGGAAAAAGAAGCCTGAACTGGGACCAGAAGTGAAAGTGTTGAAAGGCAACAGGATGACTAGTAAAACAAGGAATACTGGGCCTTGTAATTATTGTGTGGTGAAATGTAAAGTTTTATTGGACTGCCCCCTGTTTAGTTGTCTGCTCGCCGAATTAACGGCGCACTGGGTAAGAGTGGGCCGCACCTTGCTGGTTACAGGGGCTGGAGGACTGTTAACCACACATACGCACCTTTCGAGGGTAAAAGGAAGCTGTCTGACCCTCATCCTTTTTGAAGCGAGTCCCTCAACCCAGCACCACAAACCACTGCAGCCACAGTCAGGTCATCCAGCAGACGGCTGTGATCCATCCACAATGACACAGGATGTGACCTGTCATTAATTTCTGAGTGTATGTTTTACTGCAATGTTAAAAAGTAATATGGTCAAATACATTATTGCCCTGCTGTGGTTTTATTGGGCCCTTGTTTACTAATTTAAGAAACCTTACATCCAAGCTGTTTTCCTTGGAGCAGAGATTATGCTTATGCTGGCATAGTTTGAACTCGCTTTACATTTTTAAGTGCCAGTCAAATTTCTTCCATTTTTTTCCCATCAATTAGATTGCCCTCGGTTTAATTTACTGAATGGTTGTTATTATTCCAAGGTAGAATTCCATACTTTCCTAAATGGTGGGAAAGAACATAATTTTATCCAGTGTTTACTCTACATTGTTGTTCTTGTTAGGGTCATTAAATTTAGGATATGAAATTGTTAACTTTTTCCTTTATATTTAGGTGCTGATGATGGGGGAGCCGTTCTTTGATTGCCAGGTTGGATTTGTGGGTTGCCGGGCCCTTTGCCTGAAAACCATCATGGGAGTACGGGACTTTGAAGAAAACATGCATCGCACCGACAAGGTAAAAACGTCTGCTGCTAATGGAAGAAATGTTCAGATTTATTGAACAGTTAAGCATTCACCACTCTTTTTGTGCTTTCTGTTATGCTTCTCTCTTTTTTCTACAATTCTGTAGGACGCCGTATTCTTCAGCTGTGGCGACACTCTAAGTAACAAAGGAATGACCTACCTTACCAACTCTCTGTTTGACTACCGGAGTCCGGAGAATAACGGCGTTAGGGCTGAATTTATCCTGGATGCAGCTACCCACAAGGTCAGTCAGTGGACATGACTCTGGATATTCCCGCACTTCCTGCAAAATCTTACTCCCAGCCAGGCTGGGCATGGAGAGAAGGTCACTGCAATTCAAACTGAGTTACTCCGTCTTGCCACTGCATCACTTACAGTGACTCCAGCCAGCTAAACACGTTAGTTGTGACATATTCCGTAGACTCACAATCAAGTGATTTTTTTTTTACTCCGAAGGCTAACCACTAAACATCTGAAGGGCACCCACAGAACTGATAGCTGAGCCGAAACCATATGGCAAAAATTAGTCCGTCAGTTCCAAGTCAGGCCAACAACCAGCTCGACACGCACCTCACAGCTGGGCCAACAGGCCTTCACAGCAACTGGCTGTTGTTTTTCAACCAAAAGCAGTTCTCTGAGAAAAAGCTTTATGAAATTACTATTCTTTCATGGCACCTGCCACTGACATAGTCCTTACTCAACAAAATTTGTGGCCAGTTCATTTGGCCATTGAAAGAAGAAAAGAAATCACGCGGTCTACAAAGATATGTTATTAAGACATATGTTTCTTTATTTTCTGAATAATAATGGGTTCACTGAAGACCTGTGACTCATTACTGAGTTTTTTCTTTTCAAATATTTTGCTGTTGATGTAATTTAAGTGAAAAACAAGCACATTAATTCTGAGTGATTTACATTTAAATGCGGCAGTTCATCTTAGGCAGTCGTGTTCTACAATTCTGTCTCGTCTTTCAGTCATTTTAGTGTAATGCAGTGCAGTTGGATCATTTTTGCCTTCTCTCAGCTGCTTTCCGCAGTAAAGGAATGCTCTCTACTATCTACGTTGTAGTGTTAAAGCCTTTAATCCTGACAACTCTCCGCCCCCATCACCCATCGGAGCTGGAGTGTTGACTCTGCTCAAAAATGTTCATGACCCTCCATGGAGCAATTGTTTGGACATCTATTCTTCCAACTATTTGTACTTGAAAATCCTAAGAGTCAAAGGTTTTAAGTGTTAATTCATTAGTGGTTTTGAAACCAGCCAATAGCTTTGATCCAAAAGCATGCCAGTGCCATTAGTGGTCCTGAATAAATATTACTCATTAACCTGCCTCTCTGATAAGGCCCTATTGAAATCTTTGTTTAGAGAACTAGTGGGCAAGTCCCAGGTGGGGGTGTTAAGTGTGGGTGTGTGTGTGTGTGTGTGTGTGTGTGTGTGTGTGTGTGTGTGTGTGTGTGTGTGTGTGTGTGATTCTCTCGCTCTCCGTTTCTTGCCCGCTCAATCATTATGTCTGTTTACCAGTGGTTTGATGTGCAGTAGAAGTATAACTTTCAATTATTGTCTAGGACAGGGTCAATAGCTGTTGACCCACAGACTAATAAATGATGACAAGTTATGGTATAACAAAACACTCACAATGAGGTGGAACAAAAATAAGTACTTAATCCACAGCCCTCAACAAAATTATTTTAATTAACATGTCACAAACAGAAGAAGTTTCAGTGATTAGGGCTTTAATAATCTAAATATGTCCGTGTACATATAATTATTCATATTAGTGCACAGTAAAAACAAATTGAATGATAAAACAGTCATTGACATTTATTAATGGCTTATCACCACATAAAGACTGATGTTGATTTTCAGTAAATTGGTCCCTCGTGCATCTCTTTGAATTATAATTTACTAAAAATGTTAGATAATCGTATCCCGCTAATGTCATTTTTTTGTAAATTGTTCCAAATATAAAAGATAAAACCCGTAGCCCAATTAATAAACAATTCAATTTATCAAAAGATTGCATTTATCTGTGATTTGACCCCCTTTGCCACATCCACCATGACCCCAGTCACTGCCACTCTATGCTATCGGCATGTTTGCTCCCTGACTGCTGTGTTTACTGACTCCACTTTGTTTGACAGGAGACCTACACGGAGATAGCAGGCATGCAACGCTTTGGTGCTTTCTACATGGATTATCTCTACACAATGGAGAACAGCAGTGGCAGAGGTATTGTCTGATTCCTTTCCCCTCACCAGGTTTGTTTGCAAGCCTTGCCACCTTTTCTGATCTTCCTTGCCGCTCTGCTTTGCTCTTTCTTCTGTCTGTTTTGAAGCCTCTCCTTCTTCCTCTGTCTTTCCCCCTCTTCTCTGTCAAACAAGCCCCCTGGAGTGTTGGAGAAAAAGGTTGTCTTGTTTGAGTCCCAGCCACCTGGTCCCTGACCCTTCTTGTCCTTACTCTCACCCTAAACTTACCTGGAGGGCAACTGTCAGAAGTGTTTAGTCTGCACTGATGCATATTTGAGTTTCTTTCTCCCCACTGCTTGTTGAAACATTGTGTCCCCATGCTCTGTACCTGTAAGCTGTTAAGAAAGTGAATAGGCTCCCTTTGCCTAATTAGGTGTCACTCTTCCTGGCAAGGCCTTAAGACTGGCAGCATTTCTCATTCCTTAGCTGCAACACTCAGGAAGGTCTATTCATGGTTGACAGGCTTTTTATTTGAACACTGTGTGTAACCTGATTGGAATTCACAAGATCAACACAATTATTCTTTTACCTTTTATCTACATTTATTTCTTAAAACAAATCACTAAATAGATTTGATTTACTCCATGAACAAGCCAGACACGAGAGAAGCTTTTTTTCCTTCTGCGAAAGCTGAACGAACACATTAGCTGTAGTTCATTACTAAATATCACACGAGCATTGTCTTATTTTGTGCATTTAAAAGCCCAGTCCTATCATAGCTCAAGAGAAAAGTTCATTCTCTACTTTATTACAGAGGCATTCATTTGAAAACAACCAGGAAGTCTTTGCCACCAGAGTGCCTGTACTGTAACAGCCCAATGAGCTGTGAAATAAAACAGATATTTGACAATAACAAGGAGACAAACTAACCTTCCAACTACAGAAGCTACAGACTACTACAAACATTTCTCTCTTCAGTGATCTGCAAAGCAATTGCATTACAACACACACTTGTTAGGGGGTGGGGGTGATGGTGGGGGTGGGGGTTTGGTTGTGGTCAGCGGGACATTGCCACAAACTGTTTGGAGACCTGCCTTCTGTGACGGGTCCCGTTCTGGAGATAGTTCATCTCTGGTTTGGCTTGGCACGCTTGAACTGCTAATGGAAATGTAAATGACGGCATCATGTTTTGGCTCACCGAGGCCCAAAAATGCCAGTGAAAACGGGCCATGTGTTGCTTTACCAGCCTTCCTCATTTTTATGTTTATTCTAAACCACTCAATGTCTTTCTGACCAGATTTCTGCTTCCTTTGCTGTCAGCTAAAGATAAAAATCCAGATAAAAAACCCCGCTGATATTGTCATTCTGAGCTGTCAGAGTAATTTCGGACAGCAGGATAACTGTCATTCTTTTTTCCCCCTGCTGGACGATTTGTACTTCCAATTGCCAGTTGGAATGCTTCTCTTCTGTCAGTGTTTTTTCTCTTTTCGGACATGGATCAGATCTAATGTCAACCAAACAAATTAGATTCCATTGCCATGGGACTGACATAAACTCTGAGTCAACCGAAATACTAACCAACCCAGGTCACACTCGCCATTGACTTCACATTAGAGTAATGCTGCAGATTAAAAACTTTGTTTTTAATCTTGGGAAATGGAGACACTTTTAAATCGTCTAAATCCTGGATAATTTCATCGTCCTCATCATTCCACTGGCCATTGTAACTGCAGCCATATGGTTGATATTAGGCCTAATCCAGCGCTGCCAAATGTCACTGAAGAAGGGAAAGGGAAGTGGCATTGTTCATTGCCTTTTATAAATCTCCTGGCTTCAGTTGGAGGTTCACGCCCCCCCCCCCCCCCAAACTTCGACGCTTTTTTGGCCAAAATAATTTGAATTCATATGCTCAGCTCTTTAGGTTGTTAGAATGTTTGCAGCAGTGGAACACTGGGAATAAGAAGAGTTTGTGACCCTTTGTCCTTTTCCTCCCTCACTGCTATTCATCCACTCCCGTCTTTTATTTTTAATCTCTTCTTTTTTTATTGCTGGGGAGCTGACTCTTTTAAGTGGACCTCTGTTACAGGGGGCTGCAGTGAATGAAGGGACAGCTGTGTGAGAGTAAGAGACATTTGGAATATTCATCATTCCAGTGGTTCCTGGCTATTTGAGCTCATTTGTGCTCATTCTTGTGAAGAGTTGAAGAGAATCGGGAACCTAATTATGAGCTAAAATATGCCTTTGAACCTGTCGAAATATATACACTATACGACAAATGGTGCAAAACAACCTCAATTATCAGATTTAACTTTAAAAATGCATAATATTAACTGGTTGATTGAGAAGTCAGTTTGTAATGTGCGTTTTCTTTATTGTAGACTTTAATTTTGAATTTCCCCTTCTGGCTGCAGACTCTCCGGACTTCTCAGGGGGTGTGGAGGAGCCTCTTTCTACTGTTCATGAGACTTCGGTAAAGAGACTGGTGGTAGGACCGCTGGATGTCAGGCTCCACAGCAGTGCTGTCCACCGCATCCTCAAGATGGTTTCATGTGCAATGGACCATGAATACGAGCCCTACTGTAAACCACATCAAGGTCTGATATTTGAAACATTAATGGTGTCAAACATGGATTTGGGCCACTTTACTGTTCTCTGTCAGCATGAATTGCAGCTGTCGCTGATATATCAGTAGTCCTGAAGACTGATGCTAAAATTAATGACAAAATTCTCAGTTGTGTATTAGGAAACAACAATATTTAGAACACTTCTACGCAGAGAGACAGACCTGCTAAATGGTGCATCCGATGAACGTTGTTACGGTAGTTGTGTTTAACGTTTCTGGCCCCAAAGTTACCACACATTGCAGAGTTGTACTATGGTTGTTACTCTTCTGTTATCTTGTGTTTTGTGCCGTTCTTCCAGTGTGCTGAAACTGCAACATCTTGCACTTGACAATATCCTCATCACATTGTTATTTCTTTGCACAACCCATCTTTCAACACACAGCTGTACATGAAAGTAGTGACCTTTTGGACCTCGTGAAGGAGGACGAGCCAAACACCTTTGTTAGTGATCATCCCTGCGCAGCTATTCATGAGCTCATCTCTGGGATGTTGTGAAAGGAGACGGAATGTGTGCATGTGTAATACTGTATCTGTAGGAATAATTGTTTTTGCGAAATGATAACATCCCTGAGTTTCGGTTGTTTCAGCATCTGTAACAGATAATAGATGGTGGTGTAATTACTACAGACGCTTGACTCAAGCATAGTAGACAAGTGTGTACTTTTCTGATTTTTTTTATGTGTCTATGATTCGGGCTTTTACAGGAAAGAAGAGGGTGGGGGGGAGAAAACATTCTTTACCAAGGAAGCTATCACAGATGTGTGTTGAAATAACATGTGAGATTCAGTGGCGCTTCAAGATTCTTCAACCCTTAAATGATTTTAAAGGGTGGGCTGTGGTTCAGGTAGTGGTTCTGTCTGTGTTCACTGATAGAAGAGTCTACATGTCTTTGATCAAGACATGGAACCTATAATCGCACCCAATCCTGCATCTTCACTGTGTAAATATTAACCCACCACCACCAGTTGAATGTGACAATGGATGGGTGGGTAGTCACAGTGACTAACAAAAACTGTATAGTCAGTTTAGCATCAACTTTGACCATTTTTGCAGTGCAAAAGCAACAACAAATTAGGAAGTGTTCCTGTAAGTATTCCCCTTATAATACTTAAATTAGTGAAAAAATGTTGATATTATTCGTGTCAGAGATGAGGGATGTACAGCAGTTATTTCTGGAGAAATTGATCTATAGAATGCTTATATGCCTATACATGCATAAATCTATAAAAAAAAAAAAAAAAGTTGCATGTGTATGTTGGCATACTAATCTCCTTTTTTTTTTTTTTTTTTGCAACTTTTCACCTATTTTGTGTTCGATAATCACATCTGTGTATCTGCCCTAAGTGAACCATGTGTATTTTGACACTGGTTTCAGCACTGGCATGAGATTAGATTGGACACGGCAATGCCAAGTAAACCTGATATGGTCTGAAATGGTTGGCCAGCAAGCTAAATGGCCTGTTGGCTAGCCCACCTATGAGCTGGGAATGTAGCCTAACAGAACCTTTACTGAACAGAAACAAGCCCAAATCCTGGGACCAGAGCCAAGGTCATTTATTAACAAAGCCTCAGGTTTGGGTGCTTCTCAGGCCCCTTCTTAGACATGGTTTGGTGTTTAATACTCAAGTTGTTCCTTATATTGTGAGCACTGACCTTGTGAGCATAATCCGTGCTGACTTAGTTCATTTGCTGCCTTTTGAATTCTGGTTGTTGATTGAATGAGTGGTTTCATGAAACTAGGCTCTAGAAACAAAGCTACCATGAAACATCCACTCTGACGTGTATGCTTTTTTAAAATTTGCAAATAATGTGACGGTTTCTGTTGTCCTAAAACAATCTCTACTCATCAAGTCCAAAATGTTTCACCTTTCCCAGTCCATCACTTTATTTATATACCGTACTAAGACCACACTGAGGTTAAATCCACTTGCATGATTTTGATCCAGATGTACAAATAGGCCGACCGTATTAGGCTGATTATGAAACAGGTTGACAGTTTTTTCAGATAAGAAAATCTGCTGTCTGTCTGAGCATTTGTTCCAAAGCTAACATTATTTTTTCTGTTGTGTCATCGTATCTGAAGAAATGCCTGATGAGAACCGTGGCCCAGCTACCCCTGAAGAGATATCAAGCTTGGAGGAATTCATCCCAACCAGACTAACGTGTCTCACGCTGTTGCAAGCCTCAGTCACTGTCTGCATGGCAGAGTTCAATCTCCTGCACGCATTATTGCCAGTTATTATGGGATACAAGGTATGGTGCAGCTTCTTTTTTCTTTCCCATCCAACTGCCTATATTTTAATTTCTTCATATGCTATGGGTTATTTCATGTGGAAATCTAGTGTATAAGGAAGAGAAGAGAAACAAATCTGACCACGATGTGCAGACACTACACTAATTAAACGTATACTTGCTATAAAACCTACCTAATAACCAAAGCAGTATCTTATCAGTATATTTTGAAAATTATATACAGCATATGTCTGTTTCTAAGGAATGACAAGCACTCATAGCAACGTCACATGCAATAAGTTGAGCAAACATGCAGTCATAATTTGGGTTTACTTGCGTTTTTCCCCAAATCTACTCTAGGTTTCTATCAATAGTCAAATTTAGTATTTACACACCAAAATATGCTTAATTCTTTCACAGACTTTGAGTTAAGTAAGCAGACACTTTCGGATTATGCATAAATTAGAATCTTTGGTTTTGTACCAGTATTGAATATGTTTGATCAGACCCTTTTAATTGTCATCTCCCAGAATGCATCAGGATTATTCAACGTGCCAGTGTTCCAGCCAGTGCGCCCTCTACCTGCAGTCCAGTTCCACGTAGAGAGGATAAACGTTGAGCACTCTGTGCCCATGTATGCTCCAGAGCTGATTGGCACTGTCAGCAGCCTCAGCCAGCCTTCAGATAATCTGTTACATCACTGTTATGCTCACCTCTACCTCAAGGTATGGATGGAAATGTTGCTTTCTGAAACTCAGAGACAGTTGTGCTGCATTACATGTTTGCGACAGACTTTTCTAGAAGGATCTCATCACAATGACAGCCACAGGGTGTAGAGGGGCTATGGCCAGTGATCCTTGGACAACCTTCAAGTCAAGGCTCCTGACTGCATCAGTGTAATGCACTTATAAAAGAAATATTCATAAATAATAAACAGAAAATCTAAGTGGATAAGTGGAGCTGTTAAGGTTCAGTTTACTTTGTGAGAACACACTGTAACTTCTACTCACGACGGTGAAAATAATAGAAAAGTGAAAGGATTTTCTTCCTGAATTGTGTTGTATGAATCAGTTGGTCACAGCCTGTCCAGTCTCTACTTAAACAGCTCTAAAGACCCTTTTAATGCCCTTGATGACCCCTTTCTACTTGGTCATAAAAATTTCAGCACTAAGCTTCTTGATGAGCCCCAGCCCATCTCTGGTCTCCTTCATGATTTTGTTTTACATGGAAAACTGACAAGATGCTCTCGGATTGTGAGTCACATCCCCATTTTTGTAATTGTTTCTGTGTATCTATAATTTCTGATGTTTTCTCCAGCTGTAGTAAAACATTGCTTTGTTATTAATTGATTACTAATGGTAATATATAAAGACAAATGTAGTGATAAAGATAAAAACTATTGCATTTAGGGTTTCTAGGAATTGATGATTGATTCATCTGCTGTGGCTAGAGCAAATTCAGTAAGTCCACCTTTTAGGAAGCCTGGATAACAGATCTGGAGTAATCTGGAGTAGCCTTGTCTTGCCTGGTGTCTGTGTGTTTTTAAGGCAGGATGTTTGCTGGACATCATGCTGCTAGTTCTTATCACGGGGTCACTGCAGGGTTAACACTCACCCAGTCAGTGGCCAAGGATTATTCTGACCAATCAGTATCTGTATCTGGCAAGGTACTATTTCTTTTGGATTTTGGCAGTGGGATCATGACAGGGTGGAGGTCATTCTGGCTGCAATTCACCCACTTCAGGAAGTGATTTGAAACGGGTATAAACCGAGGCTTATCTTAATCAGTGTTTTATTGACACAGACTGTCAAAGCTAAGGTGTTTCTCTCGGCTATTGTCTCACTCTTTCATGGCCGGGGACAAAAATTCCAAGTTAACTTTTTTGCTTAACAAGGAGACGAAAGGACAAGATTAACCAATCATATATTTGCTAAATAATTTATTTATTTTCTGAGAAATGAATTTGGAATTTGCCTCCCAGGGGATTTGCAGTGAATCATTCCGTATAACCACGAGCTTACATTTCACTGTTGGGGTTTTATTATGTCTACATCTGTATCTGGCAATCAATTGGTTCAACCTGATATACTGTTTTGATGTGTAATATGAATGTAAAATGAATTATCATTTTAGGTTTGTCCAAATGTTTGTCTCTCTCTTTTGTCTTGGCCATGTGGTTTGGGAGACCTGCTTGAGTCCTGCTGTATGAACAGCAGCTGCATGTGGGACAGCTGGGCCCAGCAATCATTCACTCCCTCCATTATTAAACAGGACTTCATCCACCAGGCTCCATATTAACAGTATTTAAATGTTTCGCGGCATTATATAGTCGGCTGTTTAATCCTACTGTGTTGATGACAGTGATGCTACACATTGCAGTTCATTTCCTGTCAGAAAAGGATCCATCGCATCTACAAAATGAATAAAAAGTCAAATAATCTGATTGTGGAAAATGACTTGAGCATCGGCTACTTTAAGAATACATGAATTATCCGGGTTGTTGTGCTGAGGGATTATTTAATAGCACCGCACAGACTGTATAAAGGCCTTTGTTGACAGCTTTACAGTGATTCCTTCTTGTAATAGTCGGGGTTTATTTCTACAACAACAACAACAGTTTATATGTGGCAGACGTTCCATGTCCCTTTTTCCTTTTTAGATCCCTCAGTTTTACACTCCTCGCTCTCCAACGTTTTCCTTTTTTCCCCCCAGATCTTTGGTTTCCAGGCAGGACTGACCTGCCAGGACAGTACAGGGGAGTTCCTGCCTCTCATTCCCATCATCCCCTCCTTCAGCACTGCACTCTATGGAAAACTGATCCAGATGCCGTCATACTGGTGAGTTTTTATAGGTTAAAATATTCTTGGAACATGTAGAAAATGTTCTGTAGAATAATGACTATATTCCAGGAAGCCCAGTAACTGGTGGTGACGAATGGTACTGCAACAAACAATCATATTTTAGCTCATACTTTTAAAACCAGCACTATAATGGATCTGTGCATGCATGGCATGGAAGTAAGAGCATCTGTATTATGTTGAGTCCTTCTTATTAGATGTGTACCGTAGTCATTACTTTGTACTAAAATGATGCATAGATATAGAAAAATAACCTCTAACAAAGTTTGTCAAAGACAAAAGAAGCATATGGAATAAAAATTGCCATTCTATTACACCAGGTCCATAGATTATTCCCATAATAGCCCATAAAAATTCCCCAAAAGACTAATGATGTACCTCTTTTTTATGTTTGCACTTGCAATCTCCTCTGTTTACACTTTAAGCATGTGTGTGTTTGCCGTCAGGCCTGTGCACCCTACTTCGCATCGGAGATCGCAGCCTTTTGCAGGCTGCACATCAGAGGGTTTTAAAAGTGATGAATGGGCCACTTCTTCAGTGGTCAGTGGGGGAAAGAGAAAAACGGAGTCATCGAATATCATCTGCAACAATTTCTCAGATGGCTTAAAGAACAGGGGGAGGAAAATAAGACAACACACTCTCAAGAGGTCATAAAGCAGAGTTCTACAATTCTGTCCTTGTCCCAGACAGAGAATGAGTCACTGGAATTGTCCCTGAGAGAGGTGAAGAGAGGGTAGAAGTTCAAAAGAGGATGCAGAGGCGGAGAGTTGGCACACAGAGCATGATGCACTTGGATAATGGAAGATTTGAGCCTCGCAGCAGTTTAAAAAAAAAAGCTGTATGCGTTGTTTTGCATCATCAGTCATCAGTTTCTTCATTGAACATAACACATTTTATCATGTTTGAATTAGGCCTGTCTTCAATCAAATGCACAGTAAATGATAACAAATTTATGAATCTGCCTTTGAAATACTCATCTTCTGCCAATGTGTGCGTGTGCTCACACATGCACACCCCCCTCTGTGCTCTCTCTGTCACACCTTGCTGTCAAAGAGCCTGTTAAAGCAGGAAACCTGTGTGAGAGTGTTAGCATGGGAATACATTTTTTTCTCCTATTCATTGAGATTTAAAAGGGCTGCAGATGGTTTTGTGTTCTCTTGACTCTTTCTCCAGACGAGCTTTGTATCTTCTGTACAGTGGTTAGCTGGCCACATAGGAGGGTGAGTTTGACTAGAGACAGAACCTGGTTCCCTGCTCTGTCTGCTCTCAATAAGAAACTGCTAGCTGCTTGTTTGATCTTCCACCTCAATTCTTTTTTCCTTGTCTGCCTCAAATAGTGGATTCAGATGTCAAGCGGATGGTATTTCTTTTTTCTGACAATCACGAGATGTTTTCTCATCTCTCTTGCAGACCAATGCCCTTCTGTGGCTCTATTTCAAGCCTGCACCAACACCAAGACATATCATTCATACTTTTTCAAAGGTTCCCCTTGACATACTGTATTAATAAACTAGCTGATCGCATTAGAATAGTTTGTCCATATTTTAAACAATTGATTGCTTCATCAGAATAGATAATAGAAATCCAATGTCCAAATCAGGGCATTTATCATCAATTCATTTTAGGGGCAGATTTTGTAACGTTTCCTCACTTCTTTCCTGTTAATAGTCTTGAGAATAAAGTGTTTCAAATTGGGCCATTTGTGTCTAAGCAGGAGGTGCAGATATCAAGTTTCATTTGGCTTTGTGTTGGCGAGGATTAAATACACGTGACGTCTTACTCCTTAAAGAATGATATTTGATGATTAGTGGATTTGAAGATAATGAACTTACTGAAATGGAGGAAGTGAATAATAGATATGATCCAATTTGCTTCTTGTTGTACTGATACTGTATCTTCGACACATGTGAGATGTCACTGGTTTGCTATTTGGTGTAGAAATAGGCCTAGGATGATTAATGAAGTGAGAGGCTGAGAATTAATTTTAGCTTTAGCCTTATTTTTAGTCGTTGAGCTTGAGCAATCACTGAAAGATGTACAGGCTGTCCTCTGCCGCATGTGAGAGTTGATGGACAAGGTAAGGGAAGCCAAAAGATGCACTCCACCAGGTGGTAGCGTTTATGTTTGACTGTTTGTTTTGGGGCCACTCCTCTGCACTGATGTAACTCCAACAACACCCTTTTTTCAAGATGTTCTGCTCTCTGAGAAGACACTGAGCAGAGCTTCAGAACTATTTTAGGAAATATGAAACAATGTGGGAGGTAAAAGCTCATGAAGGTATAGAACTGAGACATTAAAAAAGTGGTCTTTGAAAATGATCATGAAGACTTGATGTGCTAGTTCCAGATTAGCATCAGTGTTCCTCTGTAATCTATGAAAAAGGTGACTGAGAGCCATGAGCCACCACACGTTCTCACCTCTGTGTTGTTGAACACAGTTCTCAGACTTTCGCACACACAAAAAAGGGATTCGTCATTGTGCGGCCTGCTAATGCTTAAGTAAGCATATATGGCTGCCAGGTGATCATTGGGGACTTGGACAGCCACTGAACAGCTGTGAGCCTCTTTCCTGATGAGTTGGCCCAAGGTACACCATGAAGCTCATGTTTTCTCCGTCTCACCACAAAAGGTTCCGGCTTCTCACAGTGGGCAACGTGAGGTTTTCACTGGGGAAAAGTGTGCTGCTCTGACATCGCTTCCCTGCTAGTCTTGGCTTTTATGTGGGAGTTTATTTTTACATGGTACAATAAGTCTTCTAAATTAGACTGGAATGTCAGGTTTCCCTTAAAAAAACAGTTTTTAAGAATTTATCATTTTCCCCTTTGTCTTGCAAGACCATCTCGCGTGAGAGGCATCAAACCAATAAGCTGGCAATACTCTGCCAGTAATAATGTGAAAGTAGGCGGCATACAAACGTAATCATCCACCCCCGAGTGATCTACGGGGGCTGATTCAGTCCTTTCACATTGAGAATGCCAAGTTGTAGCATTCACACTGAAAAATTTTCCTTTGTTTTTTCTGGGAATTTAAATCTTTGGTTTCAATAGCTCCAGTACAACAAGTAACTAGATGCTAATTATAATGAAGTTAATTTTCTGGGCAGCGTTGACATATTTGTTCCAGAATCAATGTGGCGAATATGTATCCACAAGCAAGTGATCATGATTATCAAAGGGAAATCAGTCAACAGAGAGTAAAACAAGAATCTATGGAAAAAACAAGGTAGCTAATCAGAGTAAGTCCCTATTGCTAACTGAACCTCCACTTGCAGTAAATATGAGTTCAACTGCAATGAAGGGATCTAACACTTATGGAGACTGAGAGGCAAAGAATGGCACCGCTGCAACAGAGTCGCAATTGGTCTACCAGTGAAATTTATTATTCCAGACAAAATCAGTGCCTGCAACAAAAAAAGTGGGGAGAGGAAGGTGCCACCTGCAGCGATCTCCCCCAGTCGCCACCCTCTCTCTCAGACACACGAACACACGTGTGCATTCACTCGATTTTCAGCCCATCTAGCACGCTTTTATACTGGGCCACCTGACAGCAGCAGCAGCATATGGAAGTAGGCCAAGGCCGGGGCCCACCAACCACACCAACACACCAGCAGCAGCTTTGTCAGGCCCCGTCACGCTGCAGGTCGTAATTCAGTCCCATGCCAGCTTTTATGTGGCATTTTTAGCAGCCCCATTGCTCACCCAGCTATTTCTGAGGGAATAATTTTGTGAAGCATGTGGCATTACAGGTGCATGCTGTTCAGACAGGAGAGACTGACCAGCCTGCTGAATGTAGAAAGGAATGGCAACTCTGTAATTATTGATATAAGTCATTGGTTAGTTCAGCTTTAGCACTACCTGTAGGACCTTTTACTGTGGAGTTAAGAAGTCCATTACTGTGTCTCGACCAGTAGTCTAGACTCTAGATTAGCTCAAGTTGTGATTTATGAAGGCTGCTTGAAGCATCTGAGGCACGAGGCTTCTGGTGTGATTGTAATGCCTCATTACTCCTGTTCATAGTTAGTCATTGCGAGCTGCTGCTGTTCTATGTCTTCAACCTCAGCCAAGAACAGGAGGACAAATGCTTTCTGTGTCCTTCAGTGGGGAGCCACGGAGATCCAAGTCAAACTCAGCAAATGTACATGAACTGCATTCACTGTGGTGAAAACACTGGCTGTGGCTGTTATATTTGTCCACCAGCCATTTTGGCAAGCGACATCATTAAATAGTGGAATTGAAATAATCATTTCTGGCTGATGACATCTGATTAGGGAGTGGCCGTTGGATGGAAAACTCCAATTTCTGTTCACTTAGTATACGTTTACTGTATATGACTTATGAAATTTTGTGAATGATGTCACACACGGCTTTTGTGGCATCGGCTCTGCCCCTCAACCAGACTTTGATTAGTTTTGATTTCTTTAATGAACCAATCACTTACATTACTCATCAAGGTTTGTGTGAGCAGGTTTAAAGTTATGGAAAGCTTTTATGATGAGGGATAATTCAATGATCTTAAATCAATGTGTGGTTGCTGTGGTCATGCTCAGCTTTGAGTTGTGGTTTGGAGGCCATAAGAGCAGCAGGGAATTAATTTAGTTGAGCCAGGCAGGGACTGCGCTTGGGTTAGGGTTCCCCTCTTCTTGAAGAAATAGAGGAACATTTGAAGAAGGAGCCGCTTTTACAGGATGAGGTTGAAGAGATGGAGGACACGGAGTGACAAGTAGGTTTTATGTATTAACAGGTGTGTATTAAAAGCCTGGAATGACATATGATGTAATATTGTTCCACTTTTCTCTCCAAAGCACAAGTGTGCAAAGGATTGGGAGCCGCAATGCAGAACATATTTTGTGTGGCACAGTCTATAAACTATGTTGGCTCATGTTGTAGATGACTTTTATTTTCTCCTGTACATCTGGTGTCAGACAGTTTTATTTGGTTTTATGGCTGTTGCAGATCAATGGATGTATTGAGGAGCCTGGAATGGAGGAAATGGCATCAGCAAATGTGAAGCACGAGCACGCCATGATTGACACGTCTGTTCTGATGGAACATCTTTGC
This sequence comes from Takifugu rubripes, assembly GCF_901000725.2. Classification (NCBI taxonomy): domain Eukaryota; kingdom Metazoa; phylum Chordata; class Actinopteri; order Tetraodontiformes; family Tetraodontidae; genus Takifugu; species Takifugu rubripes. The sequence goes on along the minus strand of NC_042291.1, from coordinate 6,671,834 downwards.
CGTTCTTGCAGCATGTGTACGCTTACTGCCGCAGGGGCCAGAGTCTCCCTGCTGTAAGAGCTTTTCGCTGAACTTAAATCAGAAGTGTCATTTGGTAGCTTAAATCAACACGATATTTAACTCGGCTGTATGACGTTAATCGGGCCTCAAGGTTCTCCAGTGGTTGTTTTCTTGGCATCTAAAAAATACCCGTATCTGTATCAAGTGTGTCATGAGGTGTATTTAGATATATAAGACATAATCACTGAATTCAGGAGCAGCTGTGGATGTTTTCAGTCAACTGCAAAACTCTGTTAATGCTTGAATTAGTCATCTGAGGAACTGAAGCTTGAGGGAGGGAAACAGTGGGAAATAGGGAAGGGTAGATGGATTATCAGCTCTGAGTGGATTATCATCTACTGTGGTGTGCATTCCACTGTCCTCCCCTTCAGGCCTCAATAAAGTTCTATTGCTTTCCAGAAAATAAATTTCACTGTTTACAGAGGAATCTGATGTGTGATTGAAAGAAGGCTATGTGGAGTTTAGTCCCGTCTGTATTTTAATAAGGACTTATGTGAAGGTCAAAGAATATAGAGAAGAGCGTGCATCATTAGGGGGGGCAGCTGCTCCTGTTTTTCACCAAATAATCGTACAGCAGAATAACTGTCAGGTCTTCAGTTTCTTTATGTTTTTAAAAGGAACTAGAGGTTCTAGACATATCTGATCTAGGCAGGATGCTACTTGCTTTCACAGACGCATTACATACTCAAACGCTGGCCTCTTGATGCATTTTCCTTTAACGCCTGATGAACCACGTCATTGCCAATTTCTCGCCTTGCGGTCTGCAGCTGTCTGCACGACTTGATTAAAACATTTCTTTTTAGTAATCCCTGTGTAATGAAGCCCTCTCCTGAGAAGAGAGTGTGTGCGCTGCTGCATGTGTGTTGGGTCAGGGGTGATCCAGATGGGAGGAAGGGGAGAAATGTGTTTGAAAGAGGGAGAGTTGAGTGTTTCTGTCTATGAAGAGTTCGGGCTGTGTAGGGCCGATGATTGAGAAATGCACACATAGAGCACCTTTGACCCCAGAGTACCAGAAGAACTTAAAGCTGTGGTCACACGTTTAGTCCCTGCACCACTGTCTCCTAGTGCCAACTCTTAGAGTTTGGCATATCATTGCACACAAGTTTTTGCACTTCTACCTTGATGTTTTTTCTGCAGGAGGAGTTTTAAAGTTGCACTCTTTCTCAGGACACTTAAGACTTGTCGTAACTGTTGTCGTGTGTCCATAGAAAAGTCCGTGGTACTTTTTAAAATATCTCAACAGGCTGCAGCTGTACCGACATTTTCTCAGGCCAATGACACCGTGTAAACCCAGTGAAACAATTCTCTGGAAAGAACATTATGAGAGTGTGCAATAGTCATCATTTGCTTTTATATCAGTGCTTCATTCATTTATTTATTTATATTTGGACATTCCTGTTTTTCCTTGCTTCTGCGCTGTCACTGTGATAGTTTTTATGTCTCCTATGATGTCAGCAGGTCTGTCCAGCGGACATCCAGGTGGTCAAGTTTTTTTTCACCTCCCGAGTGGCTTTTTAGGTGTTATTGTTCAGCGTGAAGTGTGTGCATGATTTACAACGTTCATTTGGAGGCTTCGCAAGACACTGTATTGAGTCGTTTGTAGATAAAAGAGGGGACTGGAGTGCAGCCCATAACTCACTCTGGTTATTTTCAAGAGGGGTCAGTGACCTTGGCATGGAAGGATGGGGAAATCTGCACTACTTCAAATCTATCCGCACCTCAAAGAAAAGGGAAAGGGTCAGTCCTCCCTTCCCGCCATTTTCAGATCGATTCCCTCCGAAGTGTTAAAATTTGGAAAACAATAGCAGTGAAGGACTTCGGTTACCGTTTGATGGAGAATGTTTGTGTTGGTTAATTAAGGTAGGGTGTCACATTGAGGGATTTGTAGAACCTACTAGATAAGTTATCACTTGTCCCAAGACGGTGGCTATCTGTTTTATCTATCAGACAAATATGTCAGCACATAATGGATTACATTGGCATGGCTGTGGACTCAGATAAGTTTAAGTCAAGAGAAAGTAGCAGATTGGGAGTCAAGTCAAAATGATTGACCATCTTGTTGACTGTTTGCTTGTTTTACTGCCTTAGATTTGGTCTCAGTTATCTTCTTAAGCATTTGCTTCAACCTCTAACAGGGTATTTGAGAGTCATGTTGTAATTCAAGTGGAATTTCCCATTTAGCTCCCATTAAAGACAAAATCCACCTGCATCCGGGCATGTGTGTGAATGTGCCTCCCTCCCCTGTGCTCCATTGACGGAGCAGACACCTTACTACACATCTCCTGCTGCTGACCTCCCAGCACCCGTAGCTGTCTGTGTCAATGTATTTTGGAAAGAGTGAGCGAACCGGTCTTCGCTTCTATACAGGATATGAGTAATAACAAAAATGAACATTCTGAAAAGTGCACCGCTTCCAAGCCTATATTCTGGGACTCTGTATAAACCATTAGGACCAGCTGCATTTGGTGATATTCCATCAATGAAGACAAGATGCTAATCTTATGAAAACAAACCACATTCTTGGTGTTTAATAGGAGGTTGTGCTATCCCGCCCCCTGTTAAGAACAACTGTATGGCCAACATATGTAGTCGATGCACACATAGTGGTAAGAATAATTTTATAACAAAGCTTGTTAAGGGGGTTATATGCTTGACCACTGCACAGCCTGTCAGCTCTGACCTTGATGCTGCTTCTAATCACGTTTTGGCCAACAAACACGCCATTTTTTTTTCTATCTGTATCTGCGAGAAGACCATGATTTGACTGGAAACCAGTGGTCTGAATTGGAACCATGCTTTTAAAATGTGCAAACCTTTAAGCACAGACATGAATTTACCCAGAGGCTGTTAAAAAGGATTTTAAGGCTTAGTTAATGACACAGTCTGTTAGTTATCTGGCTCAGAATCAAGTCTGGATCCAAGACACAAATGTCCTCTTCAAAGTCCACATACAGTACTGTGAAGTTTAATACATTTTAATGTTTGATATAATTTGGTAGCCTGTTTAATATCTCCAGTTGAGCATACAGACCTAGGAAGCTGAAAGAAAAGAGCACCACAGCTGGTAAGGACACGCAGCACTCTGACTCATGCCCCCTGCATAACAACATGTGCTGTTTGGCCCAATTTTGACGGAGACATTACACGGAAAGGCTTTGTGCCAACTACCTACCACTAAACAAAGCCAAGCTACCTCTCCACATTGCCTGGCATGTGCCAGTTCTGCATCGCTTGGTTGAGGTAGCAAAATAGGACAAGTTGAAGAAAAGATTGTAAATGATGAAGGTTTTCATAGCTCCCTGCTAATTCTGACTTCCTTTTCATGTGTGCCTGGTGGTCAGAGTGCTTTAGTAAAAAAGTTATTAATTTAAAGTACTCCTGGGAAGTTAGAAACAGCCTGTTCAGGTTTAAGCCAGAGACCTGCATTCTTAAATTACAAGTCAGGATGCAGAGTGGGTTGTGGGCCCTTTTCTTGTGGGTAGCCTCATTATAATAGTAGAAGTATGCTTTAATGAGTTTTTCTCCCCAGGGTCCAAACTGTTTACAAGATAGATTCTGCATGATGGCAGTAAATTGCATTTTTGTGTTTTTCCATGCATATGCATTGCAATACAATACGCACATGTTGCAGTGTAGTCATTTGTTACTATTGCAGTTGCACGTATTAGTACTGCTAATTTTGCCTCTTGGACACCGTTGTTTCCTTCAAGGCCTGTGGTAACAGTGAAAAGTGCTTGCCAGAAAGCTGTTTACCATGTTGCAGCAAGAAACACTGACTGTGCCAGTTAGTTAATGAAATACAATGAGTGCCTGGCTGTCCTCAGATCCAGCATTCCCAAAACACCCTAATGAGTTTCTGCTTCTCATTTAGTTGCTGTTTGCAACGAGCTGGGCATGATATAATAAAAACAGGTGCATAATTAAAGTTTTCGACGACCACATGCACATGACAGCTCCCCTGAAATGCTATAAACACTCAAATAAGCCAACAAACTTTAATCCCTTGCCAGTCCTCCTATTGAAGTGGCTTTGCAGACACATTTGCTCTGCATGTGGGGACATTGTTGTTGCTTGGTCCCCTTCACTTTCCTTTGTTCAGCAGCAGCATCAAACTGCATGCGCTCGCATGCACACATGCACCAACTGGCATGAAAGCATTTGAACACTAGAAAGTGGTCGTGAAATTGGGTTCGATTGATGTTACGCAGTAGTGATTTCTGACGCTAGAGGAGCATGACATTGTGGTGGTGAAAATGCACCATATGTTGTTAGAAAATTCCAATAGTGTGTGCACGCTCAGGGTAAACTCATTGACCCTGTCACTGTCAGGGTTTTATATTTCTGTAGGTTATCTTAACGCCTGTATTTGTTCAGTACCTGTGTACCTCTTGGATGTTCCGAAACAGCAGGCAAAACTCTGGGGCTGCATAAACCTAACGGCTCATGTCACCCTGCTCAAACCACCCAGGAGCAGAACAAAGGATAAAGATAAAGAGACAGACTGAGAGGGAGGGAAGCAGAGGAGTTAAACGATTGCAGAGCTGCTGAAGAGAGGGAGAGATCCCATGACACATCTCACACTCTGAACAGGGACCAGACCAAATGCAAGTGTGATTAAATGAACTGTAATGCTGATTCCTGACACACCACAGCCATCCGAGGAAGACGTCATGTATCCATTTTTACCCAAAGGTCCGCTCCTCTTTTCTTCTTTTTCGGCACACAGATGCATTCAAACAGGCATATGTGCATACATATACACACCCAAATGTTTGTATGTAGTTGTAGTGCCAGTTTTTGAAATGTTATGGAACAACATCACAGATTTGGAAGGAATATGGGAGTGGAAGCAAACTAGTTTGTTTTTAGTTAGGCTCCTCGGGTAAGTTTCCAGTAAACAGAGGTTCAAGGGAAGGAAGACATATGGGGCTGAGTGTATAAATATGGATTTTTTTTTAGTGTTCATAATGACACATGGCCCATCACAGCATTGTGAACAACTTTATTGTGATAAAAAGGAAGCGTTCAAGAATTGTTATTTATTCTTTCTAAATTTTTGGGCAATTATTCGAAGCTGGAATTGACATTGAAACAAAATTTCAGTTAATTGCACATCCTTGATGAAAGGAACTGTGCAAAATTGGGTGTGTGTGTGTGTGTGTGTGTGAGGGAGAGAGAGATGATAAATGAGAGTATAGTCTACTCAGGCTCTGATGGACAGAGGCCTGAAGGCTCTGACTTTACTGTTACCTCATCCTCCTGAACACTCAACTCAGCTCATCAGACACACACATGCACAAAACACACACTCTTAAACTCTTTCCCTTCGCACATTTGAAGACAAATGAAATGTTAAATATGTAAAGATTCTTTTCAGGGTCAGGTTTCTGAGCTGTACATCTCGTCACATAAATCATCATCACAGGATTGCGGTGGAGGAGATGGGGGCATGCAGCAAAGAGGCAAACTAGGAAGACCTGCCAAGTAACTAAGGAAAGCTTGGCTCCGCAGTGGCACTTATTCAGTTTGCCTGTTGGAATGTCTTTCTACCTATTTGGCGACTCGAGGTGCTTTATATTGCGATGTGATATTGATGGATTCATGGACGTCTTGAGGCGTTTGTTTCCACGGGTGTCTATTTCATTAAGTGTATGTTGGCACCAATGTGTGACTCCACTCTCCAGCTTTTCCTTTATTATTGTCACTCCTTCTTTCCGACTGTACTCTACCAACAACTTCTACCTTTGTTTCAGGAGCAAGAGGTCTTCAGTCCCCACCACTGAGTTCATTTTCGAGCTTCCCCACTTCACTGTCCAGGCGACGAGGGCCCAGACGCTTTTGCTGCAAGCAATCTGCCAGAGCTGGTCCCACAGTGTTTTTAATGGTGCACCATCATCCCTCAGCGAAAACCTGCTCAATGAGGTGTACAAAGCTCCAGGTAAAGGACACAATTGCACCACACGCCACCACCTCTCACTGGAGACAACTGTATCCTATTGAGGCAACAAGTGCTTCTTAAAACAGGGTAGTCTGAGAACAGCAGGCGGCCCGCATCGATTTGCTCATCTGGACTCTTTTAGGCTATATGCTAATGAGTTCATCGTAATTGATGATTTATTGATGTCTCCTTTCTCTTATAAATTGGATTTGGACTTTTGCTTTAGTTCAATAAAACAAAAGATGTTTCTTAGTACAAGTAAATTGTCAAAAGTGATGTATGGAGTTGGCTGGAGGTTGAAGATATCATGCTCCCTTATTGAGATTTACATCTGTTTCTCAGGGCTCAGCATGAAGAACTTGTCTTGTATCCATTGTGGAGTAATGAGACTCCAGACAAATTCAGCAACATTTAAATGCATCATATTACCTGTGGGACACCTTAATGAGGCTTTTTGATAAAAGTCACCCCCGATAAAGTAAGAGAGGGTAACCTGAATTTAGTAAAACAGTAGCGTTTCTCATGACAGTAGCATCTGGACAGTCCTCTAGAGGGCCAGGGATTTTCCAAGTCATTAGGATCATGTTGTTTGGTATGCTGTCAGCATTCTCCCTCCGCTGAGCCAGCCAAGCTACCTTTTTCAGTGTTGTGCAGCCGCCAAAATTTATGAAACTGGTCTCCCGTGGAGTGAAGTCAAATATTCCTCTCCCCTCGCTCTGCCTTTCTCTTGGAGCAGGATTTGAAATGAGCATGGAGAAACAATTGCACATCTGGTCCATGTGCTGGCAGTTCAGAAAAAGAGCAGTGGGAAAAAATAACCAAGGGGAATAGGTGATGTGTTGTGTAAGTATTATGTTTTGTGGGGGGAAATTCAGCAATAATTCCTATGATATAACCAAATATTTCTAGTGTGCTATCTGCTTTATAAATTGTGGTGACACTCATAGTGCTTTAGGAAGATGTTAGCTGTCCCGATCCCTTTCAATCTTCACAGTGACAGCTTAAGTGGAGGAAAAATGGAAAATGAGGAAATGTAAGAAGAGAGGAGTGAGTGAAGTCTGCAGGGTAAACTGTTGAAGACTGAGCGCTATGGTGCTCACCCAGTGAAACCTTGCTTAATCGCTTTGGTTACTGTGGGCGCTGTGGTCCTCCACATGGTAACGTCATGATGGGACCATGCTGGCACTTCTGTGCAGGCCTTCTCTTTCACTCATAGCTTCCCTTTGCTTTTACATACAGTACATCCTTAAATAGCCTCAAACTGGTACATTTTCAGCTATTTTTAACTCACTGCTTGCTGCTTTGGCATCTTTTAAACAAATTCTTGGGGACTTCAACGGTAATGGCTTGCACGATGCCACTCTTCTGGCCCTTCATGTAGTAAATGTGTTTGCAGTCTTAGAAGTGGCTTTGGCTCACTGTGACTGCTTGTGGTGAAGGAAAGGGATCTGTTTTAATGCTTAAAATATTCAGATCCTGTCCGTCCAGATTAAGGTCTCGAGCTTATTCGTTCACCCACCAGCAGCCGCGAGGCCATTACAAAGACAGAATGCACACCTGCAAGGACATGATATTGAACATGCAAGAAAACACAAAACTGCTCACTGAACACATGCCTTTTCTCATTTCTTCAGGAATTCCTCTCATCTCTCCTTTGATGTTGAAATGGCTTTCAATAGCAAAAGGTGTTTCATATCGGTCTTCGATGATAACACAGATGGTCAGTGTCCTTCACTGTGCTGCCATTGGTGGATAAGATTTCCTTCCCTGTCCAAAAGACATTTCCTTATTCAAGAAGGGGGAAACTCGACAACCCTTCAGTTGTAAATTCAATGCTCAGAGAGACTGTGAAATGTTCTTCAAAACAATTGTTTTACTCCGATTACAACAGAAGTCGCTGCGGGCGTAGCTGCTTGGACATCAGCTTACTTTTGTGCTCATTGGCAGCTGCAGTAGTAACCCCACGGACAGCATGCGCACCCTAGTCTGTTTTCTGGTCTCCAAGGCCAGAGGTGCTCGAGTGTAATCACAACACAAACTGTGAAATCATATTTTCCGACAGGATCAGATGTTGTCAGTCTCTGCCTCCAACATGACAGGCTGGTTTGTCACGCAACTGTCTTATTTCCAGCCTTGCTGTTGTGAGCCCGGCCCAGACATGGGTTTTCTGTGGTGACGCATCCTTCCACTATTCTTTTTCTGCATTCGAGGGAGGCTCATATTATTGTTTACCGGTTGTTGAGCAGCAAACATTGCAGCGTGTCATGGTGACAGCTGAGATGGACCATAGGGGCTGTATGTTCATGGAGACACTAATGAAATTCTTATTCCCTCCCTTGATCTTCTCGAGTACTGGTACCCTTCAGGCATCCTACCATAAAATTACAATGTTTATATGCAGCCTTGCCAAACTGACAAGTCTAAAACCATCTACTCTTATCTAAACTTTCCAATAAAACCACCTTTAAATATCAATAATATCCCAAACTTACATTTTCCTTTTTCACAATGATCTTGTGGTCTGTAGTAGCCTTCATATTATAGTAGTAGCAGTAGCTGTAATTGTAGTTGAGAGGAATTCCTGCCCACCACTGTTTTTAGCAACTGCTAACCTCAGTTTCTGAAACACTCACTGACCGCAGTGACCTCCCACACATTAGTACGTGAGAATAGAGTTTAGTCTTGTGCGCAGTTTACTATCTGTCTGACTTAGACAGATTTTCTTATTTGTCAGTGGATGCTGTCACCAAATATGGAATATTCAGTGTTTAGTGTAGGTTAGCCAGTATTTTATTGGCTTACTATTTTTAAGCTCACTCTGTCTAATCTGTATCCTGCTTGTGTACAAATGCTAAGAAAAGCCATATCATTGTTCATGTTATTTTTGGGGACATTTCTCAGTGAAAAGTAGAGTTGGTGTGGCAAAGTAAATCTCACAGGTGACAAAAACAATTCACTGAGACTGTTGATGGAGCTAAATTGTTTTATTTACACTGTTGAAGTTCAAAATGATTGCTTTGTGGATAAGAACAAAACCTCTTTCACTTGTTTCTCTGGTTTTGGCATTGTGGGATGTGTTTCTCCTTGAAAGACAGAGGATCAAGGGAAGTTAAGATCTGCATAAAATTGGCATTTCCAGTCGTGAGTGCGTTCAGCCTCCCAGCAGCTATCACAGCTGGTTTTGTGGCCAAAGCGCTCTGTGGTGGTCTCCACTGGAGTGGGGAATGTGGGGGAGGTCGGCCTGGTAGAGGTTGGTTGTTGGTGGTTACCAGACGTGCTCTAGAAGATTGCTGGGTGATATATGAGCTGTGACATAACTTTAGCCTGACAGATATAGGTGGGAAAGAACATAGGAAAAGGAAAAGAGAGAGTTAACAACATAATGAGGAGAGGGAAACATGAAAGAGAAAGGGAAAATTGAGACAAAAGTTATAGAAAGTGGGGACTAAGATGGAGGTGAATGGAGGTTGGAAAAAGGTGCAGAAATGCATCAACTAGTGGCTCTTTATTAAAACCAGCTTTTACCGCTGAATCGCAGATCACATTATTGATATGCCTCACACACACGCAACTAATGTGACTATATACCAAAGCCTGCCTACCACCATCGCTGGCAATTGCTATATGTACTCCTGATCTCATACCTTACGATCCCATTTAAGGTAAATGATGGCAAGAGTGTTTGGATATAGTGAGCATATGCTCTCACTGCGTAGCGACTAGAAGCATGTTAATAATAATAGCCCTGGACTTATGCTCTCACTCATAACAGTATCATTATTAAAACAAGACTTTTATTTATACAAGTTTTCCCTGCATACACACACACACACACATACACACACACACTGGGGGATGGGACGGTCGCAGGCAACCAAAAGAGAAAAAGATGCTAAAGTAGACACTCTTCAAGTTTACGTCAGGGAGACTTATTTATACTTTCCTTCACACTGCTATTTCCCTGTGCTTGGAAACAAATGCAGTCTCTTTAAAGACCATGTCATCAACAGTTTTTACACGCTTTTGCACTGCATGAAAAAGGCTGCTCCTGTCATGGCCAGCAGTTCACATCCCTGTGATCTAACTGCCTCCGAGAGCACGAGCCTGACGCAAATCCCCCTGTGAGGCTGCGGTGCAATAAGTGTTGGTAATAGCTCTGTGTCTTTGTGTTATTGGATGGGGCAAACGCATCTATTTAATATCATCCTGTCGCATCCATAACCCATCCAAGGAGATTTGTCTCGTTCCAAATGTGATTTGCTATCATTTTCCCTCCCTTTTGCCTGTCCCAGTGTGGCTCTCTTTCAGCCTTCATGCAGCTGTTGGTAGCAACAGTGGTTATTGTTCTCTGTTCAAGTTTCCACTGTTTTCCTAGGCAGGTTTTGGCTGGCACCACCGTCTTGCAACTCTAATGTCCCCCATCTATTAATCAAGGCTAGCCAGAGGAACGTACAGCTTTGCCCTGTCATATAATTGGCTCTTGCACTGTTATTCTATTATTCCTCAATGAATATGAAGGAAGGAAGACCGTAAGCCTTCTTTCATGGTCTGTAATTGTCACAAATGTCAGGAAGGGGTTGGGAAGCCTAATGAAAACCCAGAGATGTCTTTTTCTGTATGGCCTCTTCTCTCAATCACGTATCCACATTTCTTTGAAGAAGTGACTCGCTGGTCTGAGGGAAATTTCTGCCTGTCTTCTTGTCTTCTCACGGATTGACATCAGGACAGGAAGAAAGCGGGAGGGTAAGAAAAGAATGAGGGCTGTTTCGTCCATATGTAGCCTTATTTCTGACATTAAAAACACGTTGTGTCAGCATCAGAGAGCTGATAAATAAATCTTGGACGGAACTTGAGACGACTCTTGTCAGTGAAAACTTCAATGAGCTACAGACGGCCCTTGCTTCACTTCTGGCAGATTGCGATGATGTTTTAAGTCAATCCAGACTTAGGCCTTCCTCTTTTCTTTTGTCCTGCTGCTGCTTTCTGTTTTTTGTCTGTCGCTTACTTCACTGCAGAGCTAATGAGAGAAGCCCGCGCTCAATGCAAAACAGAAGTTGTTGTACAGTGTTGTCCCAGCAGCGGACATCAGATTACATGGGTATTTATAGTATTTTTAAGGGGGTGATAGGAACACAAAATGCCTGAGGACTGGTCCTCCGTGCAAGAGCAGCACAGGTCTCAATGCTTTCACCAAACAACACTTTTCTCAAGCTTAAAAAGACACATTCTGCATAGGTAGTTGTCAGGGGATGTGGAGTTGTTCGTATTTTACCACGATTCGTCATTCATCATCTCCCTTTTCTTTGCACTGTCCACTGCCTATGCCAAAAAAATGTTTGAAAGAAATCAGAAGTCATCTGAGAGTATGCCAAGGATTTTCTCCCTCCTGTTTCTTTGAAATATTGCCCATTTTGCTGTCATGGGAAATAAGATGTGATTCCACACGTGTTGGAGAACATGGCTGTTTCTCAGAGTGGATCTAAGAACCTGAGTTTCACGCCCAACTTATTGTTGTGGCTTTTTCATCGTGATATGAATCATTTATGGCTTCTCAATGGTCACTACAGTATACTGCTACAACTATCACACTACTGGCAGAATATATGACTGGAACGTGCTAATTGATCTCAAAGTTTGGGCAGGGTAGCTCATTATTCTTAGAATAATTTAGGCAAACAATATAATGAAGTCAAAATTGGAAGAGTAAAAATTAAGTAGGTTGTAAATTATCTAATTGGTGTGTTGTTGTTGTTTTGCTTCTGATGATTATACTTCAGGTACAATGTATTATTTGATCAGCTAAATGGATAAATCAACTCAAGGTGATGTGAAACCACAACTCTGAAACATTAATCCAACTCTTTTGCAAGTCAAATTGACTTTGAAGCACCCAAAGCAGTTCTGACTGCTGTGAATATCCTGAATTAATGACAGGCCCAAACAAATCTGTTTGTATTTATACGGTATCATCTGGTAGTGTCTACAGAGCCGACTGCCTACTGTTACGCCAACCATCCCATCTCACAATGGTGACTAGTGCCGACTGTGCACATAGCTGCACGTCACAAGGCCATAAATTTCCACTGCAACTCCCATTGAAGTGCCTCAGCAGCACCAAAACCCCAGTCACGTCTTGGCTACCACCGCACGCAGACAGTCAGCCTCTGCTGAGATGACACATAAATACTGATAAACTAAACCCCACGGCTCAGTTGCTCTGGTTTTGTGTCCTGCGAGGGAAGAGGAAAGCAGGTAGAAAGCACAGAGGCCAGCTGAGAGAGTCTGTTTTACTGAAGGAGGGGCTGGGGAGCAGCCATAGATGTGGTCTATAGTTCTTTTTATTTTAAATTGATATTGAACTCCAGATCTTATCATCAGTTGATTGCCGTTTTACATGTTTGGACATGGAACACTGTCTTGAAGCATGTTTACTCGTCCCATCCATTTTTCAGTTGTTTTTTCACCCCTCTTCTTTTTTTCCCCTCCCTCTGCTCTGACCCCCCCAGCAGTCTTTCAGGCCCGTGACTTGGCCCCTTAGTGCGTGTTGTCCAAATTGCTTCCGCCTGATGACTTCTTAATTGTGTTAATTCGGTGGCAGCAGGGAGAACCGAGCCCTCAATGTTCAGAGAACATGTGTCACTGTTTTAGTGGGCAAATTGAAAGGCAGGCAGCACCTGGAGAGGATGGTAATCATCAAAATTGGACTTCCAGCCTCCGCTACCACCAGCACTTAGGCCCCATCATTGTCTTTATACAGACAGCCCCAAGGCGGCGTGCCCCATTTCTTGCTCCACTGCTCCAAAGGTCTCCACATTCTTTTTTACACTTGCGTTTGCTTCGCAAAGTTCCGGTTCCTGTTACATTTATTGAAAAACAAAGCAAAGCCTCTTTCCTGTCCCAATGTCTCTGCACGACTGTTTATGTTTTTTTTTGTTTTGCGTCAGTTACAGGCCAGGTGCCAGCAGAACTTTGTCTCCTTACTGCTCCTACTTCATCCTCTCCTGACTTTAGAGAGACAGTTATTGTTTCTGCACCAGCACTTAAAGGCTCAGCTGGCTGCTCTCAGCCTGCCCAACCTTTCCACATCTTTTCTCTTAGCCCACAGGTTTCAGAGACCCCTTTGCACTTTAGAATTTATTTCTTTCCATCTATGAATATTTACCTGTCCATTAATGTTTGGCAACACACTGAGTTCTCTCGTAATCTGATGATCAATACATATAAAACTGCTCTCATGCATTAATACGCGGAGTGGCTTTTTAAAAGTAGTTGTATTCTTAAAACATCCCTGCGGTGGAGTTAAAACTGACTGAAGATGTAAATACCTGAAATTTATCGCAGCCTTAGTATTGTGAACTCGACAGCCATTTTCCAGTGTCTTACCACATCATTTCACCTTTTAGACCGTTTAGTCCCAGTTTTATATGAACTCGTCCTGCATTCCGATTTATTTCCTACCAAACATTTTGAAAGTTTTTGATGTTACTATGTAAATTTATCCTTCAGGCCTTTTCATGTTGTTGAAGCATTTCTAAAAGTTGGTTTACCTGGCCCAGTGTATAACGTTCACATACCATTCCTCAAAGCCGCAGTGCAGGACACGTTGGAATGTGTAAAACATGGCTTTCAACTCTGCAGATGTCCCTCTCTCTCTCTCTCTCTCTCACACACACACACACACACACACACACACACACGCACACACACACACACACACACACACACACACACACACACATGCTTGGTATGGGATTCCAGAAACACACAAAAACAGTCCACATCCCATGCTGCCTCTCCTCTGGTGTGTCATTTTTTAAAATAATGGCCGGGTCCTTCTTACTTCATTGTTTCTTTATTGACTATCCATCTTGCCTTTCCCTCATATTTTCCACACTCTCCTCAGGATGGCGAATCCAGCTGCCCATAGTTGCCCTTGCAGTGTTTGATGGAGTGCTGTAGCCTCTGGCCCCTAGCTGTGTGTTTATGTACTCCTTGCACCTGCCCTTTCTTGAAGAGTAACAGTACCACACACGTTCCCTCACTCAGTCACACACTGAAACAGCAAAGCACACATGTCTGGCTTTAATACATACACTCATGCATCCTACAGGCATAAACCAAATACCCCCTTTAAGTCGACAAACTACCAACCACTGTGCTTTCCCTCTTCCTGTGTATCCTACATTTTATAGTCTGACAGCTGGACAAAACATTGTCCGGAGCCCCCCCATGCACAGCAGCCACCACCCCAGCAGGTGCTTCGTGCCCTTTAGGACATCTATGTGGGCTGTGGGGTGATATGTTATAGTGATACCCCCATGCCATTTATCAGCGATCTAACGGTAGAAGGAATACCTCCTGTCATGTTCCAGATTGGCTGGTTCTTTTAACATCTCCTTTATTTTCCAGGAAGAATGAAACACAGGGAACAGCCAGTGTGTGTGCAGAGGTCCACTCATCCCAGCGGCAATAACTTTTCCTTCAGCACTGAGGAAAAAAAATGGTCATTGGATCTGGATATCTGTTCTCAGAGATAGTCTGTTCTTTAAGGATTGATCCGTCATGGTGTTTCTAGATTTACTGAGAACATTTAATACCGCCAAATGTCTGGTGCAAATCTTTTATGGCAAATGTATGGAAGTTTTTTCTCTGATAGGAACCTTTTATGAAGCCTTATGTAGTGCCTATTTTGTTCCCCAGCTGTGCATCTGGTCCTAGATTGTCTGAGGCCTGTGGCTGTGCATTGATGCATCCATGTGTCACCGTGCAAAAAATGTGTTGTTTAAACTTGTTTTGACCTAATAAATTTAAATCTCATGCTGGGATTGACAGTATTAAACGCTAATAAACTGCTTTCTTACAATTCTGATGAGAGAACACTTGATGCTAGAGTAGCAGGAACCCAGCAGCAGGAGACATACAACGTTGCACTGTTTGACCTGCAGCTGCAGTAGGTAGCAGGCCGGGAGACAGAGGGAGTGTTATTAACGTTCCCATCTTCCATCTGGTGTGATCGAGGGCCTCTCAGACAGCAGGTGAAGAGGTTGCTGGGTAATTTGTCTGAGAGAGGGACAAGAGGGAAGTCGGCGGTTAGGGATTTTAGCAATTTCCAGTAATTTCCATGGTTAAATACAGCGTGTGTGTACTGTGAGTGTTGGCTGCCACCACACTCCCCGTTTCATAACTGCCTGTAAACGGTTACTTGTTTGAGGCTAAAATGATGTTATTGTTGTGCACCACAGCACCACCAGATTTTGTGAATAACCTTTAAAATCAAATCAAATCAATCTTTGTCAAATGTCAAGTGGAGCTGGTTTAACCGAAAAGACTGAGAAATGAAGCTAAAATTGATGACTGCTATCATTTTTTTTGTAGTCAGGAGCTGATAGCAATTTACACTTAATCAGCCTTCATGCGTTGGTGCCTGTTATTTAGCTTCTTTTTCCGGTTCAAGCGTGGTTGTTCCACTTTTCTGATTTGTTGATGTGAGAGCCAGTGAGATATTTTTGACGGACAAAAGCTACACAGATTTGTAAA
The DNA here is from genome assembly GCF_901000725.2 of Takifugu rubripes. Taxonomy (NCBI): domain Eukaryota; kingdom Metazoa; phylum Chordata; class Actinopteri; order Tetraodontiformes; family Tetraodontidae; genus Takifugu; species Takifugu rubripes. The sequence goes on along the minus strand of NC_042291.1, from coordinate 6,656,299 downwards.
CTCGCTCCAAGTACCCTTGCAGAAAATGAAGTGTTATCACTAGGAGAGGGGAATATTCTTAAAGCTTTATTGGAACAGGTGATGTAAGAATTTAATGTGATTCCCCTGGCCAGTCCAACTCACTGGAATAACCTAGCATGTGAGGGATGGAGTTTTCTTTTCTGTAACAACAGGCGGTTTGGAACAAGACTCAAAACTTTGCAGTATGGCTTAGCCATCCAGCTATTTCTTCCTACTCCTCCTCCACCTCTTATGTGTTTGAAATAGCCTCTCATCATCGAACTAACATTTCCGTATCACCGTAGCAAGAATGTAACCATGCAGACTGCTTCCTTGGCAGGCAGAGGAATCTTCCACACTCAGCTGGCTTTAGGAGAAATAATTATTTCGAAGATGTGCTGCTACACTGGTGTTAGCTGAATGGTAGTTGACACTAAGCTGGATACTGTTTTTAATGTATTGGATATCTTTTGGAGCAATCTATCAGACTGTATCTATCTGTCGCACTGTTTCTCATATTTTTAACAGTCCCTGTAAACTAACATAAAATGTTGAAGTAATTGTCCATGTTTTGGACAACCATTTAGACAACCACTTTACAATGTATGGGATTTTAGCTCCAATATTGTGGGTTTCAGGCAGCCTTATAAAACAGTTTTCTTGGGTTTCATTACTTACTGCAGTGTGTCCAAACCTCCATTTATGTCCTGTCCTTGTGTCACAGAAAACCTTCTAACATCCTGTAAATGTTCCCCAAAATGTGTGTCTTGAAAGTTTTGCGCCCTCTCAGTCCACATCCATGCACAGATAGATCCCCACATTAATTCATTTGAAGAGTTGTTTGATTATGCCATACAAATATATTAAACCTTCGACATGGATATGGTTTCTGTTTTTAGGTTCCAGGTCATTCTTTGCCCGCTGTTGACGATCTTGTATTTTAAATTGTCAAATGTTGTTCAAAATTATGCGAAGGCCACGTTGGGTCAAGAGCAATTATAGGCCAAACAAGTGTTTAACAAATACACGGCAGCGGTGTTTAAACCTGTGCGACTGCACTTCATTTTCACTTTGCTTTTTTTTTTATTAGGTGTGAAGTCTCTGGGCCCGTCACCGACTCTTGAGGGTTCAGTCCAAAACTTGGAGCTGAAGTTCTGCAGCCGCGCGATGGTTAAATGTGCCTCAGGAACCGTGGGAGCTGTAAAAGTGTGCGCCAGGACCCCAGGTGTGTGCAGCTGTGCCCTGTTTAAAATTTTACTGCCTGTGTAGGAGGGAGTGAGAGAGACTGACTAGACTCTTCTTTCAGGATTTCTTTAAATGATACATTTACAAACTCTGCTCTGCCTCTCCCTTCTTCTTCTCCCACTCAATCTTTATCTTGATTTTTTTCGTTTCCAGCTGTGTGTTCTAGTTGCTGCTTTCTCCTGGGGCCTGTCATTGGTCCCTGGCCATGTCTTTGATGGCAAGGATGTTATTGGATCTAGTGTAGTGCACATGTCACAAGGTCAAATGTGACAGTATTTGGCAGATTATCCTGTAAAATCCACATTTTTCAATAATGAAATGCAAGAAGAAAAGAGATACAAGAATATGCACATGATGTAAATGTTTGAAAGCTGTGCATTAATCTACCTTGAATCTTGTGTCTTAGGTCTGGGAGAGGGGGTGAAGGAGAAGCTCGTGCCCCTGATCCAGGGCCCATCTGACACCAAAGAACTCCATATGAGCCGCTGGCTCAATGAGATTCGAAAACCTGAGTCTTTGCTGGCCCCTGACCTGCTGGCCTTTTCTGTCCAGGTCCCTCAACAGGGAGATGACTGTCGGAACTCAGGTACCCTCTCCTCTCCTCTCCTCTCCTCTCCTCTCCTCTCCTCTCCTCTCCTCTCCTCTCCTCTCCTCTCCTCTCCTCTCCCCTCCCCTCCCCTCCCCTCCCCTCCCCATTTTGATGTTCTAAGCTCATTTTGCAACTATGCTTGTCATTGTTAGTTGGATTCCTCTCCTCTCTTCCTCCCTCTCCTCTCCTCTCCTCTCCTCTCCTCTCCTCTCCTCTCCTCTCCTCTCCTCTCCTCTCCTCTCCTCTCCCTCTCCCCCTCCCCTCCCCTCCTCTCCTCTCCCTCTTCCCTCCTCTCCCCTCCTCTCCCCTCCTCTCCCCTCCTCTCCCCTCCTCTCCTCTCCTCTCCTCTCCTCTCCTCTCCTCTCCTCTCCTCTCCTCTCCTCTCCTCTCCCTCTCCTCTCCTCTCCTCTCCTCTCCTCTCCTCTCCTCTCCTCCTCTCCCTCTCCCTCTCCTCTCCTCTCCTCTCCTCTCCTCTCCTCTCCTCTCCTCTCCTCTCCTCTCCTCTCCTCTCCTCTCCTCTCCTCTCCTCTCCTCTCCTCTCCCTCTCCTCTCCTCTCCTCTCCTCTCCTCTCCTCTCCTCTCCTCTCCTCTCCCTCTCCCTCTCCTCTCCTCTCCTCTCCTCTCCTCTCCTCTCCTCTCCTCTCCTCTCCTCTCCTCTCCTCTCCTCTCCTCTCTCCTCCTCTTCCTCCCTCTCCCTCTCCCTCTCCCTCTCCCTCTCCCTCTCCTCTCCTCTCCTCTCCTCTCCTCTCCTCTCCTCTCCTCTCCTCTCCTCTCCTCTCCTCTCCTCTCCTCTCCTCTCCTCTCCCTCTCCTCTCCTCTCCTCTCCTCTCCTCTCCTCTCCTCTCCCCTCCCCATTTTGATGTTCTAAGCTCATTTTGCAACTATGCTTGTCATTGTTAGTTGGATTCCATCTCAGTTATTGAACATCTAATGCAACAATCTTGATTTGTTAGGTTGTTTATGTTATGCAATGCCCCCTTTTCAGTTACTTCTTAAGTGTTTCCCTTTTGAGACAAAGCTGGCAACTCTTTGTCTCTTTACAAACAGTAAACTTTCTAAACAGCAGTCCGTCTCTGTCAGTGCCGGGCTGAGCTGACTGAAAACAGCCACCCTCTCGGGGTTTGTTGATGAGGCTATGCTGATGTCAGGTTGCAATTTGCGTCCTTCCACCACAGATTATATTTCACGTGTTAGTGCGTGAGTGTGTAGGCATGTGTATTTAGAGGGGGCGTGTAAGATTGTTCAGTAGCCTTTCCAAAGCACTAAACATGCAATTCAGATTCCACAGCTAGAGCCCCGTAGCTTGATTTACTAAGTTGGACATTTAATGACTACAACTGTGTGCGTCTCATATGTCTGCAGCAGTAGCCAGGTATGTCCTCATCTATCCAGCATGGGGTCCAATGTTCTTTCATGCAGAAATTTGTCCTGCTGTGCTTTCTTCCATCAGTATTAATATGTCATCACTAACCTTTCCCTCCCAACTGCATTTGTAAATTGTTCTCCTACCAGGCAGATTTGTCTGCCCCTCTGGAAAGATTGGAAACACTTTGATAATGATGTATTTTACGGTGTTTTTCATACCATGGCTTTCAGTTGCTCCCAAGTACGTAAAAAGCCTCTCACAATACACATGATCTTTTATCCGTCCCCTCTTGCCTCAGCCCAGCAACGTATACAGGAAAACCTGGGTTGACAGTGTAAAACAATACACCTCCAGTATTTGTTTTCAGACGGAGTCACAACTGTACATCACTTTTAACGCAGGGCTACAGAGATCCATTTTGTGGCCATTGCATGTGAAAACTAGGCTCTGAATCACGTCTGGCCCCTGAGCATTAAACATGTCAGCACTGAGATGGCAATAGAGCTCGTGTCTGGTGATTTGAGATTGAAAGTGGAAAAATGCAGCTGCAGCGCTGGGGTGCACTGAAGTCAGGAGATAAGTACGGTTTAGAGACTGTAGAGTTGGGAGGTCGTTGCTGAACAGGAATTTCATTGCTGTTTAACTGACACTCAGTCAGTCACTGACTGCCAGGATGCTCGTCAGCACGCTGCTATAAATGGAGAGATGGAGATCTTTCATAGGCAACGGAGTGGCTGATAAATATGAACATTGTCATCCATTCAATTATTTAAAAAAGTGACATCAGAGTCGATTTTAAAAACAACATTGTGTTTTTGACAAGGTATTGCGCAACTCCTTGTACTCTGTCAGGCTGAGATATTTTTAGGAACTCTTGTAAAATCTATTTAGTGCACAGCCTCAGACTATTACTTTGATTTAGAGTGCATATTATTTCAGCAAAGCAATGGCTCATAAAGACAGTGCATATTTTTGAATATTAAAACCTGATCCAAACACAAACCAGAAGACCAAGAAAGTGAAATGGGGGGGGGGGGGGGGGGATGATGAAGGTGAAAGGGTAGGAGGGGCTCACTCCCAGAAGCCCTGGATATATCTCCCACAGATGTGGAGCAATACTTCTCATCACTACCTCCCAGCGAACCCTCTTTTCGCTCTCTCTGGGTCGTTGTTTGTTATTTCTTTCCTCGCTGTGTTTTAATACTCTTTCAGCATCCCACCTTTAATATCATTTTATTTATTTTACTACCATTAGACATAACAACTGATACATTATTGTTGCAGTTTAAAGCATGTTAAGAATGTTACTGTTTTATTTAATAACTTGCAAGCAATGTTTTTTTAACATTTATTGTTCTGTAAAATGTAATTATGGAATGTAATGGTCCATTGATTAAGACACACACACACACACACACACACACACATCACAATCTGTTCTTTTCAGCCTTACATCAAAGGTTGGTCCACATGTCCCATGTCCCTGCTGTCATCCAGAAGGTTGGCTGAAGGAGACTGTTAAAACCAGCCTAATGAAATGATGGATGCAACGCCTCTGTCAGCCAGAGATGAAAGGTGTAATGGCACCATTGAAATGGGCTTCACCATTTGCTCCCATAGGACAGACTTAGAGGCTCAGCGTTTTGTGATGGTGACATTTCTGAATTGTTGGAACACTTGGCCTTGCCATCAAACACATTTTATTCCTCCCATGTGGCTCTGTTGATTCCATTTTGTGGATTCTTAAAGTGTGATCATTATACGTTGAGTGGCAGACTTGGGTAAAAGCCTGAGAGAAAAATCTTACAACATAAACATACTGGAAACATTAAGGTGTAATGGGCCGCAATCAAGTTTTATATTCTATTTTACTTTTGATTAGTCAGTTCTGGTTTAAGGATAAATTGCAAAGTCTCGAGGGATTGGACTGGCTAGTTTTAAGCGTAATTATTTAAGGACACAGAACTTGGACATCAGGTTTACCAGTAGGCATTCAATGAATTGTAGCACTTCCAAATCCATCTTATTTTCACGCTTTGCTGTGCGATTGACTACTGTTGAGTATAAACTGAGAGAAGCCTTGCCTTTGCTTTTTCCCCAACGGGTCATGTATGTGTGATCCCTGTGTTGTCTCATTCGCTAGAGGATGTGACAGGCCCTGGAAATTGCCAGCACTTTCCCTATGGATCTTTTAATTCATCCCAGAAGGTGATTCTCCCACGTCTTCTATTTCTCCCTTTTTAAGAATCTAGCAAATCGTGCCCTTTCCGTTTCATTTTGCCACTATAGCTCTTGGCAAAATCTAGGAAGAAGGAAGCATCAATAATATAGCAACCTTTGATGCACCATTTTGTATTTTGATAACAGTTTTGAGTTGTCTTTAAATTCTTCCCCCATGTTGCTTTGGAATACAAAGTTAATCCACGTAGATTGAGATAAATCCTATTGTGACATCTGTTTTCTGTCTAATTGTTTACCTCTGAATTTAAATTCCAGTTTATGTAAAGAAAAGATTAAATTATTTGTCTGTCCAACGGTATTGAGGAAGTCTCTTTATACTTGTAGAACTCTTGCATATCCAGACTAACATGTTTTTATTTAACAGAGTTGAGGTTGGAACATTCTAATAAATTAAACACAATTAAAAACATGGGTTTGAACGAAACGGCACTGCTTTGAAATGCCTTCTATTACAGATCCAAAAGCAATTAGTAATTTCATATCTTGTACTTTAGCCTTTGCATTACAACAGTCCCAGATGATTTCTGTTAATTGAGAAGTCATTCCAGATGGGCTCACAGTTATACGACCTTTTTTTTCCCCTTGGCAGCGGCTACTACCCTGTTGTTTTCGTCTGCAAACATATTTCACGTGTTCTCCTTGAACAGTGAGCCATCCGTGATACATTTACGTAGCGTAAAAAAAACATGGAAGAACTCGCCACAGCTATAAGACAAATTGTGCTTGTGGAAAACAACAGACAGAACGGTTGATTTTAAGCAAATATGAATGCAGTAAACAATGGACTGGCAGTCTGGAGGCTGCTGGTTAGAGCCAGTACACAAACTGGGGCCAACGACCTGTAATTATTCTACCAGTATACATTTTTTTTGCATTTTATTAGAGCAGAGCAATATGGATCATGTGAACCGAAGGCCTTTGCAGTGTTCTTCAAACTGATCGTGAGGGCTGCACTATGTGTTAATTATTTAAGTTCTCCAGAGAAAAGTTGATCATTTTGATCCCTGGACAGTGGCTGATTCTTCTTGGCTTGATCTTGGGCCTGTCACTGTTGATGGATGGGGAAGACTAAAGGGGCTTTGGAGAGGTCCAGACGGGTAGAGGGCGAGAGGGCATGTGAGAGGCTGGAATTTATGCTCAATCTCATGGCAAGCGACAGTCTGCAGGTGTCCCCCCCAATCCTCGACTGCACCAGAGGAGGAGGGAGCAACAAGTCGGGTGGGCTTTATGATCATAGAAAAGACTAAAAGCAAGGGAGAAAGAGAGGGGGAAAGCATGTGTTTTCCCCAGGCACGCCAGCAGCTGCGAGACAATGATTTATGCTTTTCTCAGAACTCTGGGATCTCAAAATGTTACATTTAATCAAGCACACTGAGAGGAGAGCAAATGTTAAAGATGTTCCCTGTAAAGCTCTGCAGTTTTGATCTCTTTACCATACCATGGGAGCTGTGGGAATGAGGGAACAAAGTGATCTTCAATCCTAATTTAAACATGTTGGAGAGAGGTTACATGGTATTAATCCTTGGAGAATTCCCCTGGTGCAGTAACCCAAAACATATTTACTTTTCAAACAGATTACAGTTGTTCAGTTACTATTATTTTCCATTATTTATTTTTATAAGAGGCAGATAGCATGAAGACTCTTAATAATTAGAGTGAAATACAATTTAGTGCCACCATTATTGTTAGTCTGTCAGGTCCTGGCTGCAGCAGTCAGAAACAGGTGGGGTCAGGCTCTGTACGTCCAAATGACTAATGAGAGCAGGTGGGAACGAAGCGCCACCTGACTTTGATCTGTCACTTTTGCACCAAACACGTAAATGTGCTCACTGAACGGTGCACACGCACACAAACATCCATAGAAACACTTTTCACATATGGTCTGCCGGTCTCCTGGCCTCTGCCCTGAAACCGTACCCTTTCAATAGGTTGCGCTCACACCATAGATGGGGTGTGAATTTTGGGATCTCCCTTGGTAGCCTCCTCCCATACAGTCTTTCAAAGGACTTCTGTACATTCAGTTGTCCATCTATCAAGCTCCTTTTCCCTCCTTTTCATGTGTTCCCTCAATCCACTGAGTGTTAAATCAACAATCTGGCTTTGTCTCAGGCAGCAGCTTGATGGCTTTAAGCTGCTGCTCTGAACATTCTCTGCTTGATAAGTCTACAGTAAAAAGTGGTGCTAAAAACACATTTACTCTTCATCCTTGTGAGGAAACAAACACAGCAGCCAATATTTGGAGGAAATTAGCAAGTTTTCATGATTTAGGTCTGGAATCTTTTTAAATACAAGACATATTATATTGGTACCTGTCCATTAATGCTCACATTTTGGTTTGGGCGCATGAAAGCAGTGCATTAAGGTTTGTTTATTTGTTTAAGCAGCCTTGAACTTCCTAAAGAACCTGTTTAATCTTCGAGGCAGCCGTTCTCATCATCTCTTGTCAGTCAGTGTGTGTGAAGCAGAGCAGGTAATGCGGAGATTAGACCCAAGGGAACCCACTCAGAGCTGGCTATTGAGGTCAATCATGGCCCATTACTGGAGCTGTTCATCTGTGAAGTGCTGGGCTACTTAGACCACTCTCACAGTGCTTAAAGCCTGGTTGGAGTGTGAGGCTGAGGGGCAGGGGGCAGGGATTGGGTACAAGAGGATAAGAGCTGAGACTGGGGATGAGTCTGGGCTGGAGTGTGACTTGGACAAGAGCTGCTGTTCAGGATAACCTCTGCTCCTATGTGATATAACAGCTTCCTGCAGAGACCATTTCATTCTTTCTCCAGTTCAGTTCATTTCAGTAGCAAATAAAAAAATTGCCAGTGTGTTGGAGTTGTTCTCAGAATGGAGAATAGATGAGACTCTTCCTAGAAAAGAGAGAAAATGACACTTTAATGATTGTGCAGGAAAATAGTCATAGCAACAGTGAAGTACAATAACAGAACTCACCAAACACTGCAAAAAAATGATTGTCAATGACAAGTTTGGCCATTTATTATGCATTAAAATGTGATTGGACGAAAGCTGGAATGGGTTGCCAGAATCCCATGACAGACTACAGCCCAGTGAAATGTAGCGGTCTCTGTTTTTCCTGATGTTTGTTGTCGGACTAAGCCGACATAGTAGTGTATAAGTCAGTCAGATTTAAAGATTTAGCCTGGGAGTGTGAAAGGAGGTCATTTTGGGTCACTGCTGTTTAACTTCTAAAAGTTGTCATTTGGGTAGGACACGCAAAGGAAGAAGTAATTAGATTTTTTCACATCATATGAAAGTGGAAACAGCATTAGAGCAGCACTTTCAATAAAGTCTATCTGGCAAAGACATAATGAGGCTCTTTCATCACATTTGGTGAGAACTTTCCAATTTTAATATGCTGTTTTAACCATGTGTATATGAGTAGTTACAGGTCAGCTCGAGTGATAGTTTTGGCAGTGTGCATGCAAACTTGTGGACCCTTAAACTGAGACAACATCTTAAGTATTGAGTTCTTCTTCAGGGAATAGCAGATGCTTGCCCTTTGTTACTGAACAGCTGGAATATAATGATCTAACTTGCCAGCTACTGCATGTAATGTCATTCCCAGGGAACTCTTGTTGTCAGTAAAGAACCTAACAGAAGTTTACTGAAACACCCAACAATATACACAATCAATGAAAGTTCCCATGTGAGCCTAAAGTTATTACAATGAGAAATTGCAAGTCGAGCTTGAGAGACAAATTACATTGCCATCTGTGATTTTTCATTCATCATTAGTAAGTTAGGAAGAAAAGCAGATGAAGAGCTTTCAGTACAGTTTTAAGCAGGAATAAACATATATACTGTAAATAAAAGAGAGTGAGGTGAAGTGGTAGGACACTGGTAGGATACGAGTTCTTTGCACTTTCTTCTGCACGAGGCTGAGTAAAAGGGTGGAGGAGGTCAATTTAGTTAACCTTATCTAATTGAATGTTGTCACTGGATCAAAGGTCGCCACATTCCTCACAGTCGGATCAAACGTCACACAGCACAATCAAAACAATTGGCTTCCCCGGATCACCTAATCAGGGGCTTGGAGCTTTATTCTCGCAAATTAGAGGGGATAATGTCCAGACTGACTGTAGAGGGCCAGTTTTAAATTACCTAAGATTGAGCCACATAGATGCACTTCATAAATGGTCTGAATCTGTGATACATTAGAATAAAGTAATTGTGCATATTCTGATTAAACAAGCACTTTTTAAATAAGTTATATTAGTAGCTCTTGCCCGTAATTTTCATTTCCCAGCTTCTTGAAAACCACCAGACATACGGAGACAAGCTGTGGTTTAGCTGTTTTCCTTTGCTACAACATTTTCCTCTCCATCCTGTCTTTGCTGACAGAGACTGACATTATTATTAGTAATTTGGTGTTGCCTCCACATCAAGCCTCTTTTATACAACCGCAGTTTATCGCTCTCATCGTCAGTCGGTGAGCCACGCTCGGGCCTTTCATCTCTCATCACTGCCGTGCCAGCTATGAGTGAAATCAGCCACCACCTCCCCATGCCATTAGATGCTGGTTACTGATTCATTCTCTGAGAGTTTTGAAGTCCCATACAGGCTAACTAGTGTTCAGACAGATGCCAAATTGACCCATTGAAACTGCACTGAAGTCGGCTGGAGTTCTGTGCCAGTAGCCAAACCGATATGTGTCTCGCTGCTTGAGTGCCCGTCAGAAAACACACGATGGACGTGGGAAGGGGATGAGAGGCCATTAGCTTCTTCACAGCTCAGCTGCCGTGGCGCACCTCCCTCTCACCATGCCCGTCCCTCTTCACTTCCCCCTTTACTCCCTCCACTTTCCTCTTGTGCTATGCTCCGCCAGCATTTTCCCAGGCTACATTGTTGACCAAAAAAGCATGCATGCACCCAGTGGGCAAAGCCATATTCCACAAAACTGCAGTCAGCATTAGTTTGTAAATCAAAGCAGGATGCATGTAATTGGCCCAACCACAGTCACACAGAGAAGCAGCACTGGTGAGGGTGAAGACTTGAAAATGTGTAATAAGATGAGTTGAACCACATTATGGATATGAGAGGGACACACACACACACACACACGCTTGTACGCGCTTTTTGATGCTGATGCAGTGGTTTTTTGAGCAGAGCTCTGTACTATGATGTGATTAATCAAACTAATTTAGCTTGTGATAGTTGTCGGGCTGTGGTGTAGCTATGGGCAGGATAGTAGTGACAGTGGGAGAGATTTCTCACAATTCTCACAGAAATAAAAAAAAAAAAAAGGCAAAGTAATTAACAGAATCAGCCAGTAGGAACCAGACCCAAGGGGAGGAGGGGATTTAGTGAGGCTCAGTCAAGAATGGAATGTGACACAACCCACACTAATTTTAAATTCTCCCATATAACTGGCTTATTCTCACACACTGTCATCCACACACCAAACACTCCCAATAGTACCAGTTACAAGGTCTTTGGCTCTTTGTCAGAGCTGGCTCATGTTCAGAAGCACTCTCAAAGCCTGCACAGTTAAGCATAATCTGTTTATTTGAGGGTAATCTACATAAATTTAGCTAATTATGCATTTGTGGAACATATGCAAGGTCTCTATTTTTTTCTCTTGATTAATTCTGTTTTGTCAACTATTGGAGTTTGTTCCAGGGACAGACAGAGGAATGATTAATCAGAATCTTGCCTCTATTGTCGCATTGTTTCCCTATAATATTTATCGCATTTAGAGGTTTTGGTTTTCTCTGGTCCAGTGATCTCATTCGTTGTCAGAGTCCCCCCAAGACCACACAGGAACATCATCATGTCCCATTGGAGAACCAAGATTAATTTTGGAATGACTAAGAACAATTAGGTTTCTCCAGATCCTCTCAGCACAGTGATTGGCAGTGATTCTAATTACTGTTTAAATGACTTATGAAGAAATAAGTTCTTTACAAGTTGGCTCCATAATTCCATTCTAAAAGTATTGGATCTCTTTCCACTAAATTTTTATGGTACAGTGTAAAATTCTATTCTATTCTTATTCTCAAATTTCCTGAGGTGATGTCATATTTTTTATTCAATTAGTTGATTTATTTAAGACATTAGGGAGGCAAGTCTTTAAACACACAGTGCCTTTCTCCCACAGACACCTATAAAATAGTGAGTGGTATTTTCAGAATTATTGGGGGAAATAATAATTTATCTAAAGATTTGGGGGCCTCTGTTTGCTGCTGACCCCAGTGTCACAGTGTGACTGAGATGGTTTAGCTCAGCTCTGATCAATAATGGCTAGAGGGAGTGGGCTCTCAATAGCCTGGTTTATGTCAGACTACTCGCGCTTCTCTCCTCTGCTGACCTGCAGTCGGAGCTTGAAACATCTGAATTGGTTCAAGAATCGCTGCTCCTGGGTTTCTGTGCAGCTGTTTTTAGAATTCATATACATGTCTATGTGCAGCAACAGAAGTGCACATTTAATCCACGCTGCCTTTACATTTGTATTCTAAAAATGAGAGTTTGTATTTTTTAGACTGCCAGTAATTTAAGCACTCTCTAAACACGAACTCATCGTTTTGTCAGTTGGGACTGATTTAGAGCATCACCCAGAGCAGAATATACAGAGCAGGTTAACGTCTCTGTGCTGACTCTAAGCCCCATTCACACCTTCATCACCGCGTCTGCTCTAAAACATGGGTCGTCTCACATGCCCCCCTTTTCTCTCTGCTCCTGCTTGTTCTTTCGTTTTACAACCTCCAACCTCTTCCTTAAAATTTCAAACCTATCCTGGTCCCAGTGTCTTACCTTGCCACCCTCTCACCCCACTTAACCTCCGCTCACTCTCCCACCAGGCTGTGGCAGAGATGTTAATGTTGCCTGTTGAGGGGAACGCATTTAGAAGGCGACTGGGTTATCTGTCCAGTGCAGGCTGCAGTGTCAGAGGCTCCAGGTCAGAGAGAGTTCTGGTGTGGTGGGTGAGGAAGCTTTCATAAATTTAAGATTAGTCTTCCAATCAATTAAAGTTTTACGGCCTTTTTGTCAAATTTTTGACCCAAAAACAATAAGTAATACAATAAGTTCTAGAATTCCCTTGCGGAAGTTCCAAGTTCATCTAGTTCATCTGGCCTCTTCTGAGATTAAAGTAGCTTTTGGTCTTTATTAATTTGTACTGCATATATCCAATGGAGCCATCTGGTGATAACCTGCCCTCTGAGCGGAATTCTCTCTGGAAATCAACCCCTGAATGAACAGTACCAATAGTCCTGCAGATTCACCAGGTTTTCCTAACTCGAGTTCCTCTAGTTTCTTCTGTGAAATTTTAGGATGAGAGTATAACTAAATAAAAGGATGATGAGGACAGTTCAAACACATTCATAATCTCAGCCTTTTCTCCCCTCATTGACCTTTTTCTAACCCCGAGTCTTCAATCTAAGGTTTTTTAAAAAACATATTAGTCATTTTGGCATTATTAGAAACATCAGAGTTCTAGAGAAACTGACTGTAATTATGGTAAGTCTCTGGGATTTCTTTTATTTTCACAGGAAAAGAAATAATAAGCAAAGAAAGAACACTGCCCGGAACTGAGAGGTTGTCATTATGTCATGACGCATAAATGCACATTCTGACATTCTGATCTCTGAGATCAGAGGGAGAGCGAGTGAAGGGCGTGGAAAAATATCAAGCTTGAAACATGCTCATTACAAAAATTAAAAAGGCAAACATTTTAGCGCGCCATACGATCCAGTGTTTTGAAAGCTGCGGCTAATGTGCGTCTTTGCCGCCGTGTGTGTTAGCTCAATCAGTTTGCAAAGTGTGCAGACTCTGGGGACCTGGATTGTGGTTTGATGCTGTCACAGAGGCGACACGTTTGCTTCTGGGAGTGTCTCAGCAGAGGTGAGAACATTTGCCAGAGAGCCGAGTCTAGCTCTTTGGCTGATGGAACCATTAGGGAAGGTCTTCTGACATTAGCATCATACAGCTTAAATATGTATTCATTGCAGCACCTGGCTTTGAGCGTGTGTTTGGTTATCTGTCTCTGTCGATGTGTTTTAGAGTGATGTCAAGTATTTGTTGAGCAGAGGCTGTTCTGGCTTCAAAATGTTCTGAAACAGTTTTTCTCTTGCTGGGGGAGGAAAAAATGTGTTAAGGCAAAATCCCCAAATTAGGAGGCACACTTTCCCAGGGACCAGCAGGCAGCTAATTTATCTGAGTGAAGACGAGATGAAAGCAGTGGGGGGCACTCTGAGCTTCCACTGTGCATGCGCTTTTGTGTGCGCATTAAGGATAGGAAGTGTGTAGGTATTTTGTACCCATGTGTTTATGTTAAACTACTGCAGATGTTAAGGGTTTCTGCTGTGCTCCTGTTGGTCAGTAGCACCCAGGGGCTCTTGTCAGAGGTAAATGCATTTAAAGCATGCAGCTTATAATGTCTTACTTTAGAATGAGGTGAGTTTAAACTTAGACACACACATACATACACACACACATATACACACAAGTGAAGACACACATGGTTCCACCACAAACATCTACTCACCACCATAGGATGACGTCTGAAACAGCCTCTGTTAACCCTGAACAGCATGGAAGTGGTTTGGGGTCATTACAGCATCAAGTCTTTCCCAAAGGAAGGGAGGTTTTGAGGGGATGGTGTGTGTTGGTGTGAATGCACATGGAGAAACCGTAAACACATCTATCACAAGAACTGGGAACAAATCTGGAATTTTTAATGTTTTTTACGACTAACCAGTCATTACAGTGACATTACACAGATAGTATAAAATCAGTGTTTTAAACTCACTTAATGCTTCTCCATATCAGTAAAGTCAGACTACTGACTTGGCAGGTCCTGCTTCAATAATAACTACGGATTAATGCCATGTAGACGCTTGAGTTATATGTATAAATGAAGAGAGTTAAAACAATAATAGATGACCGTGACATAACTGAGAGAGATCTGTGAAAGATCTCGGGAAGGGAGGAAGTGAAGACACCTGATTGACTGCTGAATGAGACTGTTCTGTTTTAAAGTGTCACTGGGAGGCCTGGTTTTTAGACAAGCAGAAGATCTCTGGCCAGGTGTAGACACTAAATCCTGTATGCCTCTCCACACGGGGAGATCGATGGCTTGTCTGCATGTGTGGTGCTCTGCATGCAGTAGAACATAACCCACAGGGGCCTGTTACCTCAGACCAAAGGGTGGCTGGGAAAATACATTTATAAACAGATTTAAATACATATTTGAGAGAAAGGCTTCTCTCCACTTCACAGCACAATCTATTGTTTCTGGATTCTACAGTCCAGATAAATTTGCAACTGTTCTGGAGTCAAATTTCTTCAGATCCAAGCTTGGTTCAAGTTCTTTCTCACTTTGACTAATGAAAAATTTTAGCATTACCAGCTTTTACAACATTTAAAGACGTGAGTAGCACCCGCTCCCCTGTGGGAACCCATTTGGTGGCGTAACCGTCATTTGAACCCTTTTTTGGTCATTATTAGTACACTGAATCACAGTGTAGAAGTATTATCCTCTTTAAGCATAAGTTATTGACTTTTGTTCTTTGTGTCCCAGCTTTATCAACACATTGATCTAATTCTCATTTTTTCTCTGATTAATCACTGTTTTGTGACCGCGTCATTGTCCTTTTGTTGCACTTTGCATATTTTTCACTTGTCGTCACTTCACCAGTTGTAGCAAATCATTAAAATTTAAAAGGAGAAGCCTTTTATCTGTGTAGACATGTACTAATGTGCAGTTTTGTTGTGGTGGAAATCTTGGACCAGGGCAGAGCATTGTGCTTTGGCACACGTGTGTCTGTCTGTATTTTCTGATGCGAGTGGGTGTCCACATTTATGTGCTTCTTTGTTGCTGAGCTTGGCAGCAATTGTTCGCTTCTCCAACATTGCGGAATGATTAAATCCCTCTCGTGCTGCCATCCATAACTGCGTCTGACAGATTCTGCTGGCAGAAACCCGGGCTTGAGCAGCAAGGAGGTAAAGCGACGTGTCAATTCCAGGACCGTTAGAGGCTCCTATAGCAAAATAATAAGCCAGGCTAATCTGTAAGCCCTGTGATGGCCAACACTCTCCCACCACCTCTGCCACCTTCAATGTGTTGGCGGCCGCGTTTCAGTGCCGCTACTTCTGGATCCCTCTTAGCCTCCAGGCCAGTCAGCCAGTCGCCCTGTCGGCCCAATCTGCCCAATCTGACCAGTCTGTCACTTTTGCTTAAGAGCCTCTTTAATGCCTCTTGCTTAAGATGTCAAAGGTCATGCCGTCGTGCTTTTCCACAACAACGGGGGGTGTGTGAAATGATGGTGGGGGACTGGTAGTGTGACATTGTGATAAGAATCAGGCAGGGTGGGGCTCGTCAAGGGGGCTGGGCTACCGTGTCACATGATGGATTTATGGCTTGATAGATCGAAAGTATTTTATAACAGGGCAGACTATGGGGCATCTTAATATAATGTAGCCAAGTTCTAGAGATGTAAATGATTTTTTTTTTATTCAGAACATAAAAATAAATTGTCATTGATCATTCACGCATGAACAAAAACCACCTCACCTGTATCAGAAAGAAAATGTCATTTATTTTTCTACTTTTTTTTATTGATACTTTTTAAATAATAAATAGGAAAATAGCATAATTACATTTTTAAAGCATAGATTTCCTTAATATTAGTATACATAGAATTAATAGAAACTTGATTAGGCCTATTCCTCCTTTTATAATGATATTAATGATGAATGGGAAGCCTGGCATTGGACAGCACTATAACATCCTTTCCTCTCTCCTCGAACCTCTAACGTTCTGTCATTCCAGCCCCCTGCTGTGACAGGCTTACAGCGCTGTTCACACTTTTCTTATCTGAGCTCACAGACTGTTGGCGCTATCAGAGACCTTCACAGGAGCTTCTGCTGCTGCTGCAGAGGCCACCATGCCCACAGCCAGAAGCCGAGAAGGAGAGAATGTGATTAACTGCTGATGGGCCATTGCAAATATCATTCAGATAGTCCACATAACTACCAAACTAATGGTTTCAAGTAAACATGACCTATATAGCCCAACTAAATCTGATGTAATCTTGTGTCATCTGGGGATCTGAGTTGATATGATCTGAAACCAAGACGCCTTATCTTGACATCCAACAGAACCACTCAGCTGGTGCCTTCACTCCAGGTGGTAGTGTCAATGTGTGGGCACGTAGTGGCCTGACACAACTGTCAGGGTTTTTGGGATGTCAAAGTAGTCTAAAGAGTCTCTAATGAACCCCCTGCCCTTGTCCCAGGTGTGAACATGAGGTCATCTTTGGAAGGGGAGGGAAAAAGCAGCATGGAGCAGCAGGGTGCTGGAGACGGTTGTCAGAAAAAGAGACTAACAACAGACAATTGAGATCTCACTCCCTCAACTGGTAGACTCCGGATAGCAGGTTAGCTAGAATAGAACTTCACTGGCTCACCTTAAGTAGCTTTAGTGTTTAGAAGTGTTTCCATGCGAGTAGATAAATCAGCAAAGCCACTTTAATATAATGCAAGCCTGAAACAGAGTACCACTATAACTCTCAGATCCACGATGAGTAATTGTGTCAACATTCTTGTAAACTAGACAGAGCAGTGATGACTGTAGCGCTTTTAATGTGGACGTTTACACACACAGTGACATACATCTGACGCAGAAAATGTGACTTCGGTGAGGCCGCCGCACCGAGTTGCCACCGAGTGAAAAATGCTGCTTTTTATTAACATTGAAAATTTGGCCTCTGAACAGAGGCTTAATAAACACCATTCGCAGCTTGAAGACTGAGGCAGCATGGCTGGTTGTGGTCTCCACTTTAATACATGTGAGTAATTACCAGCAGCTTTTGAAGTGAACACAAAAATTCTAGAGAAACCCAATTACTTTGTGAGGACTGGGACTGAGGGAAGATATACAGGGAAGGAGGATTAAAAAGCTGTTAGCGGTGATCATTTTCACTTTTACAGATCATCAGATCAGCAAGTACTGTACAGGGTATTAGAGAGACAAATAGGCCAAAGCTCAGACGTGTGGTTGGCAGATCGACACACAAAGACTGGGCAGCCTTTGGCACTGAACAGACCTGCACAGACTGTTTCAAGAAAATCATAAAGCCAGCAACGCTGATGGTAGCAAGTAACCACAGTCACTTCCATATGTGGTGTCACTCATTTGCACTTTTACGAGCGAAAGCAGGAATAGTCCCTGTCTCCCAGGCTTGTTTTGAGCCTCTCGCTTTTGCATGATTTTCCCAAACTAAATAGCTTATTGCTCACGCTTTGTCAGGATGATGCCGTGATGGGTGGGGTGGGCGAGTGTCGAGTTTGGATGGAAATGTTTGCGGTTTGCTAGCAAGAATACTTGGTTTTGTGTGAGTGTGCATCTTCCTGCGTTGCCACATGTGTTACGCTGGTCCCTGGACTCTTCATCTCTGCGGTTTGCCCTCGCAGGCTGAAGACAGGGAGGCAGAGCAGGAGAAAAACAGCATGAGGCAAAGAGACATGTAAAGCAAGTTAAGGACAGGCTATTAGACAGACAAACAGGCAGACAAACAGGCCAAAGATCAGACATCTGGTTGGCAGAATATCACACACATACACACTGAAAATTGGACCATGTTTGTGGCAGAGACGGTATGAACCAGGGCAGAATGTTTGAAAGAAAATCATACAGCCAGTAAACAAACTGTAACAGGGATATCTTTGTTGTGGAATTCAAAATAAGACTTTAAGTCTACCATTCACAATATTTCCATTAGTGTCTCCCAGAACTATTCAGTTCCAGCGCTCGAGTGTATTGTCTTGCATCTTGAGGCAAGGCCGTTGAGGTTTACAACCAGTAATACATACAACCCTGATTCCACAGAAGAAGCGGCACATAATGTGAATTAAAAACAAAATCTAGTCATAATGCAGTAATATCCATATCACTGCGTGGTGAACCACAAGCCATACTTACTTAAGGAAAAGCCTTTTAGGGTGCCCCCTTCATATTCAATGATCATCTTCACCTGTTTCCTCCAGGCCTGTTTACCTGAAATGCCGGCGTGCATGTGTGTGTGTGTGTGTGTGTGTGTGTGTGTGTGTCTAACGCAAACATTTCAAAAAGAAGAACCCCTTTTTCTGTTGATGACAACCGAAGAGGTCATGTCATGTTTGGTAGGAACTACAAAGCTCTCTGCCGACTGCAGCAGTAACGTCTCCAGGCCTGTTTAAGGAATGGGTCAGTGCAGAAACACCAGGGCGCCTCCCTCTGGGACCTGTGGTTGTACTGGGACAGCTCTCTGGGAGGCCAGTGGGTCCTGTTTGTGTGTGCATACATCTGTGTTTCCGTAGAAGCCCAACCAAACAATAATGCCGATGGGCCCGCTTTAATATTTTTAGAACACTGTCTAAATTAAGGTTTTTGTGTCTGAATGTTGGGCTCCGTTCAGATATGGAACAGCCAAGGTGCTGTCAGTGTTTGAAAGCTGTATTGTTTACCAATTACTCCAGTTTTTAACTTTGCAGGTGAGCATTAGTTGGGTGGTCTTTTTTTAAAGGAAGTATCTAATTCAAGCAGCTAGGATTTGTTAGACACTTAGTTCTAATCTTACTTGTAACATTGCTTCTCTTCAACCATCTCTTGCTCTTTTTTCCCCCTGTCCTCTTGCTTTCCCCTCATATTTCTTTGTTTGAAACGTTCCTTCCACTATATCCCTTCTCTCCCTCACAGAAAATCCCGTCTCATCGAGTCCTCAGTTGTGCTTTGAGCATTCCACTGTTTCTCTGGTCTTTCGTTGATGTACCAGGCTTCAGAAGGTCCTTGTTACATCACTGCCCCCTTGTGGTTTTCAGTCCATTATAAGGAGCGTCACCCCTAAATCCCCCCTCGGTGCAGGGAGGTTGATCGTAGCAAGTACCCACAGTCTTTTTTTTTCACTCACCCAAGCAAAAACATGTAGCGCTCTGTAAATACGCAGCGCAATTGTGTGAAATTCTCCAAAAAGCACACTTGGAGTGTGTGCGAAGCACAAGGAATGTGACCATTCAGAGGTCCTCTCCTTTACAAATAAATATTTGGTGATGACAATATAGAAGATATGTTAAACATGAGGAGGGTAATTTTCTAGTCAAATAAACGGGAGCCCTGGCGGTGGTGAGAGGGGGCACATGTGTGTCTGACATGGTGGGAAGAATGAGAGAAAAGTGATGGGGTGATATGGAGAGAAGGATAAGTATGTAAAAAACATTATGACCAGCGTTGGATTACTTATGTAATCCATATATTAATACAGGTAATCATCATTATTGTAAAACAAAAAAAGAAAGATAGACGATAATGTAAAATTTGGAATTTGTCAGTTTCAGATCTAACTTTTTTTACTTTATTGGATGAAAAGGATTATGCTTTTTTTATTTAATGAGGCTTATTTTTATAATATATACAGGTTAAATGTACATATATGACCTTTTCTACGTTCAGATAAGTTATGTCCCTTTTGCTCATTAAATGGTCATCTAAATTTATGTCTCTGGGTGATATTTATGATAAGCCATCTCCAGAAATATATTATTTGCAAACCACACCTTT
The DNA here is from genome assembly GCF_901000725.2 of Takifugu rubripes. Taxonomy (NCBI): domain Eukaryota; kingdom Metazoa; phylum Chordata; class Actinopteri; order Tetraodontiformes; family Tetraodontidae; genus Takifugu; species Takifugu rubripes. The sequence goes on along the minus strand of NC_042291.1, from coordinate 6,636,316 downwards.
TTAAAACCAAAGGCATAAATATTACTCTGAACGTATCACCACGTGCAATCACAGCACGGAGTTCAAAGCGAGCGTATTTTATTGCACTCTGAACCAGACTTGACATTAAACTTGAGTACACGTGTTGAACTTTGTAAATTCCAGATAGTTTCAGTTGTCTGGCTTATTTAACCAGCCGTATTTCCAAATGTCAGGTACATTTTTAGAGCCTTCTTTTAGTTTTTAAGCAGCTCTTTAAGCAGTTATTTCACAAACTCCTTCTCCCAGTTGTTGCAAGGACTTTTTGTGACAGTCCCCCCTAATAACCTCATCTGTCCCCCCTAACCTTGAAGGATTTGCATTCCCTTTAACATCTTATTTACTGTCATGTTGAGTGAGGGCCATCACCCTGTGGGGAGGGGGCCATTTATGCTATTTGGGACCCATGTCACTACTTCTGCGTGCATCAGTGGTGCATTATGGGACTCTGTTTGAAGGATGTACCCTCACCACAGAGGATTTCTGAGGTTTCATGGGCTTCGCTATCCTTTCCTGGGAGCACTTTTGTGGTTGAAAGCAATAGATGTAATCAGTGCATAGTAAAGCATTCAAGGTAGGTCATTGTGGGGTTAGCCAGCAAGTCCGCTGATTATGTCCACACTCCTTTTACTTTATGGTGGGCAGAGATGAGAAGAAACCTGAGAAGGACCCAAAAGGGAATGATCATGATCAGAGGACAGTCTCATCATCACAGACCCCTGCATGTTAAAAAGATAGAAATTATCAGCAGCACTGCTGTCCATTTGTTTTACATTTTAAGTACATTAGGATTCTTCAGTAGTGTCGGGATGTTGAACTTGGAGAAAGAGATGTCCGCGAACCATAAGTCAGACCAACTCCTTCTGCTATAAATAGGTATGTGTAGCTATACGATATGTAATGTTGCTTAGGTCATTTTACCCAGTGACACATAAAGCTCCCATAGGGAATGTCTGCTGTGGTGGGTGTTAACACCCGTGGTTGTGGGGTGACTGGGAGACTTGTCAGATGGCACAGACGCCTGCACGCCTGACAAGATGCCAGGGTTCATTTCAACTGCAACTGCCCAACACTTTCAGTGTGAGTAGCGATTTATTGTTTAGCTGTGAATCCATCAGTGATTTTTTTTTTTTTAAATTTCATTTCACAACTTATTTGATGGGTCCAAGAAAAACAAACCCACACCTGAGCTGGATTTATAGCTCTGCCTTACGTCAGGCCCATTATCCAAAGGATCAAGCGCATGTTTTTCCATAACTCTGTGTCTGTGCATCCTGTATGCATGTTTAAAAACAGTTTGTTTTTGCTACTGCTTTACATAGAACATCTGAGCCTTTGGGGTAAAGCAGCTCAGTCTTTTGCAGCAGGGAGACAAATATTAAATGAGACAACTGGTAACCTATGATGCAACTGCTAACCTATGATGCTAATTGTTAGCATGTGTGAATCTCTCAAAGTAGCGAGACAACTGTAGAAACCTGTGTTGAAGGTACACAGCAAAGAACTATCACCATGAACTCGTGGATCATTCTTAGCAGCTTTCACTCTCTATTATTACCATTTCCCGCACCTTGCAGCATATTTCGAAGTCTCTACTTCAACCTATTGGACAACAGACTTTGCCATAACACAGTTGTGCTGTTTAATGCATGTGTATGCATCTTTATGTGCAGGCACCCTACAAGTTAACCAAACTAGGACTTTACTGGTGAACCAGCTCCCCTCAGGGAGCTCTTAAGACTTGTAAATGACATCATACTGGTTTGCTCTATGTCTTGGATGCTGTTTTACAGCAGGAATCCAACATGGCAACACTGTCTCCTGTCCTGTCCAATCCATGAGCTGAATACAATCCTTTAAAATGAGGTAACACACTGTGGACCTTTGGTGACCATCCACTGGCCCAAGAATAAGCGAGCCGATGATGTTAGCTCATTGGCTGGCTTGTATTACTGATTATGTTCGCACTCCTTTAATTTTATTCAACCCTACTGACTATTAATGAATGTAAGACAGGCTCACCATTCATATTGTCTGCTGATTTCCGTTGTCCTCTGGAATGGCTTCGCTAGCTGCTGCCAGAGATGCTGTGTTTATCAGAAAATCTCAGTCAGACCCTGATTTTACAATAGGATGCAAAAGAACTCCCTGATATCTGTTTACTCTACCCCTGCTCGTAACTGAATGGGCCAGAGCGTAGATGGTTTGACAGTCGATTGAATGGAATGATCTCTAATTGTGTTCAACATTCAAAGGTAGTTTAAAAAGATGGGAAGTGAGAGCTCACTTTGTGCCTGCTGATATTTAAAGAAAAACATGGTCTTCTTTTCCCCTTTCTGGGAGGACTGGTGGACTCATGGGATAAGAGTTTCTAATCATATTCCACCAGTGGAACTCCTTTGATGTGGGTTGTTGTTTCTGTGGGACTCTTTGCCTGGACGCATCCCCCAGCAGCAGCTGTGTGCAGGGCGCACAGAACAGAGGCTGAGCTGGTGTGTCCTGAAGCTCTGTATACACACACCACATTGACAGGATATACAAACCTGGCCCCCGCCACGGCTCTGTCTTGCCTTAATGAACCATCATGGTAATATTCTTCATACTTAATTATTATTTTATCTCCATCGTGGTTGTGTTTACAGAGCCTTGCAGCTGTGTCTCCAGGTTTCCTCCAGGTTTTGGTTTGACTCATTACAACTTTATGTTTAGCATCACTCCATGCAAAGCTATGTGACACAGCACCTCTTTATCAGGGCCAGGTTTTCATGGGAGGTTGATGTGTTCCAGCTCTAATGAAGCCTTCCTTGACATCCCTTGCCTTTTCTTGATATTACTGTACCCATTCTTCTTCTCAAAACACAGCTGTGCTCATGGGTGCCTTCATGTACAGCTCTGGTTGTAGCAAGTGCCCTTCTGCAGCTCCAATATTGTAATGGGCAGCTCCCCTCACAGCTGAGGTAGGGTGTGTAGACATAACAGTGAGGATGAAAGCAGCCTGGAGACAGATACTGTAAATTTTCAGGCCTTAGTAGCACTTGAAAGGGTGGTGGTGTGCTGCACGTACGAGTGCAGTTATTAGGGGAAATACCCAGAGCAAACACCCATATGGACCCCTCTCTATCTCCCTCTTTCTCTCGGTCTCTCTCTCCTTCCCCTTCCTCTCTCTCGCTCTCTCTCTCTCTTTCTCTCAGCAGTTGTGTTCATTAACTTTGCAAGTAATTATTTTTGTTTTAGTCTCATATTGCTGACATCTCAACTCAGGAGCTTCTCAATCAGGATTAACCCAAACCGCAAGAACTCACACTTCACAGCCGTCTGGTACGCCGGCGTGTGTTGCCTCCAATTTCAGTCAAATTAAAGGTTTATTTTATTTAGTCTTTTTTCACTCAGGCCCTGCACTGTGAGAAAACAAACCAGATTGCTCTCCTTTGATTCGATGGTTGCTAGTGGCTGTCCCTGGTGTTCCCTTCTCTCCATCCTTCTTGGTTAGCACAAAGCAGGCCTCTGTGCAGGCCCGGGCTCTATCGATCAAACTCACACAGGTGGTAGGAATACGACCAACTGCTGAGAAACAAATGCCTCATATTTTCTCACGTACATGTAAGTAATGGATGCACAGAAGTTAGTGCTGTTTGAATTTTAACTTTAGCACAGTGAGTTATTTATGTTTTTCATTTTGCACAGCACTATGCAGGAGCGGTCCTGTGCTTTGGGCTTGAGGTTTGTCAGTGTAATAGAGTTTTACCCTGCAATGTAAATACAGTAGATTTAAAGGAACCATCTAATATATACACGCCGGGCTCACTCAAAGCTGTTTTCCTCTCTTTGCCTTGAGGGCCTTAAGGTCCACAGGACCACTCAGCTTGTCTTCCTTCCCCGGAGACACTTAGCTTCAACAGTAGTAATAAACTCTCATCACTCTGAGTCAGGGTATGTATATATCTGTCTGTGGAAGTGTGTATATGTGTGCGTGCACAGCGGTGGCAGCAGCAGTAGTCATAGATGAAGCAGTAGTTGTAAAATCTCATCACGTTTAGTGGTCCTCAGGGGTTCCTGAACTCCTCTCGCTGTGTGTGGTTTGACCTGCTGTGGCCCCTCAGCCCCCCACATGCCCACTTAGATAAACAGGCAGTAAACACAGGCAGTTCTAGCACCACTCTCTTCCCCTCATAGCATATACAAGGCCCCCAGATGAAAGGAATGGTTGCCGACGCTAATAGCCACTGAAGATTAGCTTCCATCGGCCTCTTGTTTTTCTTTATTAAGAGCTCAGCCTCTATGTTTGCAGAAAATTCTAATAAAGGTGAAGTTCCACTTCTGTGATCACCTTTAATGCATCTCAGATATATCACCTTGGCCTTGATCTCATCTATAAGCTTACCATGCAGCAGCTTCTTCTTCAGTGTCCCAACATTTTGGGAATGGAAACATCTTTTGTCCAAACTGTAGCTTTTAAATCAAATCATTTTTTAAATTTATTATGGTTAAAGTAAATAGGTGGAAAAATTATTTGAAAAGCTATGAGAATCTCTGTCCTGTTATCTGTGGGCTCTGTCCTGATCATACGCTCAGATTAGGCAGTGAAGGATAACCCCAAAACTTCAAGCCACAGATGCTGCTGCCTTTCTCCTCTGAAAGACTTGTCCTCTCCCTCCCAAACCTCCCTCTCTCCTAATTCACCTTTTCCTTTTATCATTTGCCGTCCTCATCTCTCTCCCTCCCGTGTGTCCTTTTCTCTCTATCGCCCTGCCCTCTCTATCTCCCTCTCCTCCCTATCTGTCCCGTCCATCTGCGGTGAGCCAGTCTGGGGAGTGTTTCACGTGTGTTTGGAGTAGCTGACTCATCACTGCTTTTGTGCCATGGTTTGTTAATACAGAGCAGCTGATAGTAGTTTGGAAGCCCTGCGCTGCAGGTGGCCCAGGCATTCTTCTGTGCGTATGTGCATGCACATGTCTGTCTGCATGTCTGACTGTATTAAATACAGCTCAGATGGGTATAAACACTTCTTCCTTATCGTGAGCGTATGTGTAGACACGAGTGACATGCTCCAAAAACAAGATGCACACGCTGCCTTTTCTCTGGTGTCACTGAGGTGTGTCTAAACCGGCTTCATTCAACAGTGACTGATTACAGGATGGAGATGCGAAGGAGCCCTTCCTCTGAAGACACGTGCACTCACACACGGCACGCTAAAGTATGCTGCGTCCTTCTTAAGCTTAAGTACTTATCAGTCATCAGGGCTTGTGGAGGCTGCATCAGAGTTGCAGTTTGGCTTGTAATTGACACACCAGCGGGAGGGCATTAATCTCTTCCAGCAGTTTCAGTTTCATATAAACATCCATATATAATCTTCATCCATACTTTACCAACATGTCTTGGAAAGCTCCCCCCCCCCATCTGCTAACTAATTATACATCTTGAAACATCTTATCTCTGTTTGAGCTCATACTTCACAATGGTGACACTGCAGTGACTCCACCTCCTTGGCTTAGGAGATCCAGCCAATCGGAGCAGTTTTCCGCTGTTCTTTACGTGGCTTTCATCCCTTTATTCCTTTGTTCCTGCATTGTCATTAATTTCTCTCATCCTGAAACTATTAGACCGAATTGCTAAATGGTTAAATGTGCAACCACTTCACTGGATTTTTCTTTAACTTAAGGAGGATGAGGTGGATAGAAGTATTCTTGATGTAAAAAAATAGATAAATAACGATGTGAGAAGGAGGTATTAAATCTCCAGTCATAGAATCCAGGAATGCTATGTGCTGGTGCTGCTGTAGTGTCGTGTACATGAATATTAAACATAACATTACTTTACATATGGCTAATTCTTTCCCCTACTGACATTGAAGCATGCGTTCTGTTCCCCTGTTGCCACATAGTCTCTATAGACTGTGCTCTCTAGCTGAATCATATAATTATTGGATATTTGTCTCTTGACTACTGTGAAATATTGCTCCTCTATCTGTAACTGTACAGACTAGCAGACAAACCCACTTGCGTGAGTATGCTAATGCTTATGCTCGCAAATGCTCAGTGCTGTGAAGAATAATAACTGTGTGCAGAAAGACCAAATGTACTGAAACACTCAACGGAAACATGCTGCTATGTTCCCTCTGTGAAAAATATATTCTGTTATACTGGCATTTGTTCTAAGAAAATACAAATTTCCAACATGGATCAACAAGTTCTTTTTTTTTTTTTTTTTTAATAGCGCGCACTGTTGTGTATGTTTTCCCAGTAAGGAATCCCCAGGCACACAGAAATGATGTTTTTCCCCTCATTTTTGGCAGCAGTCTTGACATTTTCTTTGGAATAAATATGAGAAACCAGTAGCTAACACGAACAGTAAAGAGTTGAACATCCAGGACGGAACGTCAAAAGCTGGCTTCGCTCTTTCATTGATCTCTGTAGAGCAGTGCCTCTTATCACCTGCCACGATGCCAGATTGTAATAAGTACTGAAAATGAACCTGAATTTACTCATGGGCATAATAGACAAATTGGCTGACAGACACAGTCAAACCAGTTGACTGGAAGTCAGTCCCACCAGCAGACAGATTCATGGACGGGGATGATTCATTGTGTACTGCTGTGCAAATGTCAAGTTCTTCAGTGCGGCATTCCCGGCTTCCTGAGTGACCTAAAATCTCAGCCAGAGGGCTTTGATCTGTCACTGAGATCATTTTTAAGTCTACTGAACTGACAAAAAGCCAAACTGAATGACTTGGAGAGCAGAGGTTCGTGCCGGGAAACGGAGAGACCTGAAAGTAATTGAAGACAGAATTTGGTCCATACGCACCCCTCATGTTCTCTAGATGTTTGAAAAAGTGGATGACTGCAGCGGATGCGACTGCACGCCCGCTGTCTGGAGGTTTTTTTGTTTTTTTAAGAAGAGCTTAGTCACACTGACGTTTGCTGAAGTCGGTTATTTGGAAAACAGGGACCGCAGTCATTGCCCTCTAGCAGCTGAATGCATTCCAAATGGGTTTTGTATAATTCCACTGAAACTATCTCTGAAAAATCTAACTGTAATATCTCATAGCACACTTAGTAATTGGGAAATTCAGGTGTGTCACGGTGACAATCTAAACATTGTATTTAAGGCTGTACAGAAATGGTGATACAACCGTCTGGACTGCAGTCAGACTGCAGTCAGACGCTGCTGAGACATCGCTGTCTGCATATCCATACGGACACATAAACGCCCTTTCAAACCCTCTGTGAAGATATTTCACTGATAAAACAGCTCTCAGACTTCGCACATCACTTTCAAAACTGTTTAGAAACGTCCTAATTATAATTGAATATATCATATATTTGATTTTATTTGAATGTATAAGTGCTTGCGGTTAAAAAGATGAATAACTTATACATATAATGTCCATTTTCTGCTGCTTATTGACCTCTGTCCTATAAGTATATACTCACTTTTTACTATCTCAGAGTGAATCTAAATTCAAGTTCATTAAAACACTCAAATTAAGTAAACATTTGAAAGGTACAGCTAATCCACATCATTTGTTTCTCCAAGTATTTAGTTTCTGCTCTGTATTGGCTTTGATTCCTGTGCATCTAAAGAAAAATATTTTTAGCATTTGCACACAAAGTGGGCCCAACTTATTAGTATTTGTATAAAGGCAGACTCAGGCCATTATTCATGTGATGAATGATGTCCTCTGTTGCTTGCATAACTTCTCAGATATTTCTACCCTCTTGAGTAACATCGCTTGCAAGTAAACTTTATCCCTCTGCATTAAGCCTTTCTATTTGTTACTGCGCAATCATACAAAAACACTTGAAGGGAGCTCAGCCAATGGCAGAAATGGAACCGCTTACAATCGCCCCGTTCATGACAAGCCGAGGGAACTCGGCTTGAACTGCAGAGAAAGCCCCCGAGCCAGCTTAACGATAGCAGCGATAAGGAGTTTTCAAGGTAACTATGCAAAGCTGAAAGTGTCTGTGGGAAAGCAGCAGCAGAAGCAGAAGTCTGTTTATTTTAATGAGCTCAGAAGTGTCTCTCCTGTTCCTCTTACATTACTCTACAGCTCATTTAGAGTTCACACAGTGCACTGTGTGTCCATGATGGATACAGTAATGATACATTAATGCAATCAGGACAGAGTCTGTTTTGTCTCTCATTAAGAAGGCTAGCTATCTTGCTGACAACGGCTGGGTCACATTTGGTCACCACTCTAAGCTTTTTACTTTGGTACGATTGCAAGAGAGGGAGACGGAGTGTGTTTTTGTGGGCACATCACACAGGTTCAATGAGAAAGTGGACAGGAAGGGAGATAATAGTCGAGTGGACAATAATCAATAATCATGTCCAGCTGGGACACACAGGCACCGTTTCTGCTGCGTCTGGGTGTTATTTCAACACCATCAATGTTAATTCAGATTTATTAGGAAAATTAATCTACTAGAAAGAGAATGGAGCTTCTTATTGACCTGCAGAACCATACTTAACCATATGACCTACCCGTAAATGGCAGTAGAAAGGCTTTATACATGCAACCCTGTGGGTTACTGAATCACTTGCAACTGCATAATAATTAAAAGTGGACCATGTTATACTAGGAGAGGGAATATGTGTTTTTTTCCACCAAAGTAATAAATTCCTCTACTTAATGCGGCTCCACATATGTGCTCACTACATGGCTGTTGCATGTGTGCTCTACATCTACACACACATGCCATACACTATGCCGACATTTGAGATAAGCTCGTAGCTCACACACACTCACTCATTCATTGTCTCTGCCTATCTGAACTCGACTGTGTGATACATCCGGTTCATGTACGGAGACTTAGCGAAGGTATCTCATCAATCGTACTGATTCACGGCCAAATCCTGGGGCTTGTTCACTTATCATCTCAATAGGGCAATTACTTCTGCAACATGAGTCATCCTCTACAGGGCCGCTCTGCTTTTGTTTTGAATGCGTGTCAGAGATCATGCCTCTCTTGCTGGCTGAGTCTCCAGCTTTCTTCCTGCCCATTAACTTTACCCACAGCCACAGCCAACCGTAATGAGGTGGGCCAAGCATGTCAGCTGCACGCTGCTACAGTTGGGCCGTATTGAGAGCCTCTTAAACACTCTTATAGACTAACATTTTCTTCAAACCGCACATACATACACAGAGAGACATACTGTATAGAGCTGTGTCCAATGCAAAAAGTAATGTGGGCCCAGAGCAAAAGCAGGTTTTCCGTGGGCTCAGTTCTGTTTCTAGTCAAACCTGCCGTGTCCTTCCAGAGCCCCTGGGCTCCTGTGGTGGCATTGCTGCTGGGTCACAGCACAGCAGGAGAACAGCAGTTGTGTGTGTGTGTGTGTGTGTGTGTGTGTGTGTGTGTGTGTGTGTGTGTGTGTGTGTGTGTGTGTGTGTGTGTGTGTGTGTGTGGAAGAGAGAGAGATTAATGAGGTTATGTGTCCACTCTTCTCCAATGGTCACACGAAATGGTCACAAACAGAAACACTTCCTCATATTCACTAACCTGAAAAACACTTCTGCCGCACACACACACACACACACACACACACACACACACACACACACATGCACAAATTACACACTGTTCTCTGCACCACCCACACACAGCTGAGTCCTTTAGCAGTCTCTCGCAAACACACACATTCATAGGCACACAGACGGACTTGCAGAACACCTGTCGAGCTGCATGCTCACTCCAGGACACCTTCGAGTCATGAGCTCATCGGAAAAGCAATTAAAGGCAGCATAGGCCCCGCACACTGGCGTAATGTTTTGTTTTGCTACTTGGCTTCGAAATTAACCAAACCTGTCAGAAGTCATCTGGCTGACACGAGCTAGACTATTTTTATTTATTTTCTATTGGAGAAGCTGGACGTTGGGACCCGGCGCTGCCTCATGTCCAACAATGAAGCGATTCTGAGGAGGCGATTAGTTGGCAAGAAAATGGATCCTTCCCCCCTTCGCCAACATGGGGGGTGGACGTGCGAGCCCCCTACACCACTTCATCTATTTGTACCACTGATGGTTGGGGTCACGGCCCTGTAGTTGGGGTGGTTGTGGCCTTTGTAACCCCAATCAGGGCTTTAGTCTCCACCCTGGGACTTGGTTTTGAACTTGTACTGACCTAGCTGCCAGCAGTATTTAGCGAATTTCGTGCTTGTAGTTGCTAAATAAATGCAGGCTTTCCATGCCAGTGTATAAACACTCTGCTAATAATAGTCTGAAGATAGAAACATGTGTGACTGTTATTGGGTGTTTTTGGTTCAGAAAATCAAAGCATTTGTAGATGCAGACCTACGCTCCGTCTGGCCCAACACAGCCTCAGGCTGTGAGCAACCTGATGTCAGACAGGAGTAAAACAACACCAGCAGCCCGGTGCTCTCTTTTAACTCTTCTGGCCTTAAACCACTGAAGAAAAAGAAACACCTTTGACATTAATAGGCTCACTGTGGGTGACTCAAGGTAAAGTGCGCCTTCACAGATTCTTGCACATTCTGCGGTTGTGTGGTATTTCGGAGTCTGGGCCACCGAGCAATGTTCAGCTCTTTTCTTTAGGAATCATTTAGGAAGTAAGAAAAACACCTCTGTTATCATTGTCATCACTTTGCGTAATTACCCTCATGCCACCCCGCCGGAGCGGAGAAAAACAACAGTTAGCCTGCCGCCGAGGTCGTCCTCGAAGCACGCAGGCCGTTTCACGGTGCTGCGCGCTTCAAAGGAGGTGTCACTCTCCTGCACTTGTGTCAACACTGTGATGAAACAAGAAAACATTGCGGATTGTAAAGCCTCACTCTTCAAAGCTTCCAAAGCGAGGTCAACATATATTCTGTTTCTGTGTCACCGTGGGACTGGCAGCGAGAGAAGGTTGTTTGCAGTGTTAATCTCAGAAAGAGCATTTTTCTAGCCTTCCTGTGACGGTTAAAAGGATGTTGGCTGCCTTTGGCAGACAGCAAACAGACCTGACACATGACGCCACTAAGATGACAGCTGTTGGCATTAAAAGACACGAAAATCTAATGCACTTTGTTCATTTCATCCAAAATCGCCGTTTAATACACTAAACATGTCGGCACTTTCATCAGCCTTCATAATGATGAACTCTTGCTATAATTAACATGTGCTGTTTCGCTCATATATTACTTAAATGCAGTCAGTCCACCTGAACACATCGTTAAATGTTATATTCTGAGGCTGTGCGAACCACACACCACAGCTGGCTAATCCAGTTGAGACAGTTATCTGCAATTAGGCATTTCATATATTTTATTTGCTCATTTATCTTTGCAATAACCATCCATCTGCTAAATGACATAATTTATGGCGCCATAGGTCATTTCTTTTGGATGCTTTGTCATGCTCGGATCCTTCTGAAGACCTCAATTCAGGGAGAATTTATTGAGTCCATCTTCACCAGTCAACCCATTCCCAGCCTTTTGGGTCCTATACTCTTCATACCGTTCTGGACTATGATAAAAACCACTTGAAGCTGAGCTCCAGCACTACAGCCACAGCCAAGGCCTATTAAGCGGCCGCACTGTGGTATAGGAGTCGAAGCCACAGGACTGAGGTTATGGAGCCAAGTCAGGAGGGGGAGAGGTGGACAGACAAAAAAATGAGAGCATGTGGGCATGGTTTCAGGACTGGTGCATGTTGTAAAGGAGAATTAGAAGGGTGGCAAAGGGGAAAGTATACCATTTTCAAGAGGAATATATGCATTATATGTATGGATGAAGCTCTGGTGACAATTAGCAATTTAAAAAAATGTGATATAAGGTATAAAAAAGGAGTGTCGACATGAGGCTGGGACGTCTGTGCCAGTGCAGAAAAAATATGTGGTGCGTTGAGCTCACACACTATTACTGATGCGTCGATCAGGGGTGGGGAACTGTTTTTTACTATCTAGGGCCACTTTAACTTTTATAACATCCTTTGAGGGCCATACCAAAAGTTTGCACAAACATTGCGCTAACCTTTAATGCAGTGTTTGGACCTGGGTGATGATGATGCTATTCACAGCTGCTTTTCCAATGTTCAGTCAGACCTGAGTAGAATTAAGTCTTAGGACACTGAAAGGAAGCATTCAGGATGTTCTCTATAGAGAAAATACCACATACGCACAACTTATAGGTGGAATATTTGGTGTGTTTTAGCAGTTAACATTCTCACTTTCTCTTAAGCTTAAAGGTCCAGGCTTACTTGTCTCCTGACTGTTACCTGCTGCAGAAAATCGTACAATTTTACACTGTTTATAGTTTGATAGAGGTTTAATAGTTTTTATTTTGACGTGTCCATTACACGGTTAGATAGAGCAAACACATTTGTGTGCTGCAGCGCTTTACACATTACTCACACTTTCAGTCATGCTCTTTTTCACTACATCGCTGCTTTAATGTGTACATTTTGGCTCCGAGAAAGCATAAATGCTTGTTTTGCTAAACAATTTCACATCTCTTAAGCATGCACCATGCACAATTACAAACTCTCGCACTCACACACACACACGCACACACACACATACACACACACACACCGAGCTCACAGGCCACAAATCACTGAATGTTGTAAAAGTGGAACAAATGAGAGCAGTTTTATTTGCATTGTTCACTGGGAATAATGGATGAGGGAGCAGTAACTGCCAAGTTAAAGAGCCGGTGTAACACAAGTATTTGTGCATGAGAAGCGATTGCAACTTTGCTTTTTTCCTGCTCACAGTTTTTAGGAAAAGGAACAAGAATTCAGGTTTTCGCTCGACTAGAGTGAAACACATCGCCATCTACATGACTCACACATGCACACGGGCATATGCAAACACACACATACGGATCATTGCCTCAGGCTCTGAAACAGAGACCAGAGTCTTGTCCAAAGCTCCATTAAAGTGCTGAAAGTCCTTCTCGAGCTTAAACATCCTCCTATCGTCATGCTGGGACATTCCACCGCACGCCAGAGACCCCGCACTAATCCTGCCGGCATGGGAATCATTATTGATAGGATCCTAATGCATTACCTCAGGGCTCGCTTATTGTTGATAAAGATTATTATTTAAGAGTAAACCTAAACCCAGAGAAAGTCTCCAGTTTCATAGAAATTTATCAAAAGAAAATGTTATTCTTGGCTTAGTGTCATACCACTTTGAACAGTGGAATTGAAACAAACTGTGCTTCTTGCTGTGTTCCAACAAGTAGGTTCACTTTCACCCAGGCAGCTCGTTAGGGCGCCACATAAGGAGGAAATTACACTCAATCTGAACAGAGTTGACTTAAGTCACTTTCGGTTGGTGTTAGCTTTAGATTTGCATTGATTGATGGTTGTCACTTGACTCGTTTGTGCAGGATTTAGTACATCTTTCATGATACACTTCAGAGTCGAGCTGTTTAATCTGTTGATTTATTGTTATCCTTTATTTTCCCCTTGACCAGGTGGAGTCCTGCTGGTCAGCGTCCAGGGCGTTGCTGTCAATGTGGATCCAGTCTTCTGCACTTGGCTGCTTTACCAGCCTCGCAGAGGGAGCAGCAGACAGCAGCAACAGGTACCTGTCTGCCTTTCACTTGTCAGCCTCCCTCCCTGCTCTTGTGTGAACATTTCAGCATTTCGTTGGACAAGTCTGACACAGTTAGCCTGGAATTTGTAATAAAAACCTGCAGCGTTTTCTACTGCTGTGCTAATTCGAAGAACCTGAATCAAAAGTCAGTCTCTTATTCACCTCCCTCCTCTTTTCCAGCTTCCTTTTTCCATGTGATCTGCTCCCTGTCTTCTATCCAGTCTCTCTCTATTTATTTGACAGGGGTCATGCTGATGATTATGGACATTGAATGCGCTGTGCCCACACTGCACACAAATACACACATGGATATGTGCTCAGTCTGGGATATAGCACAGGTTCACCCCATAAAGGCCCATAAATATACAGTACATGAAAGTATCATATTGTAATGCCTACTTTAAATACTTTTCCCTGGTTTATGCCTCCTGTAGTTTGGAGAACGTTTGCCATCATGTGTGCTCGATAGACAAAGAGAGAGGAAGTTAATTGCACTCCTTACCCTGGGGGTCGTAAGTGTACAGGGATAAACAGATGTTATGAGTTGAACTGCAGCCAGAGTGAAAGATAGAAAACACTGGCTGCTGTGTGTGTGGAAGGGCTGCAGCATGCATGTGCTACCAGGGGGGTGTCGACTCCAGCTGCCTGTTTTCATGGCCGTTCCTCCTGGCTGCTGTGGTAAAGGCCTTCAACTGAAGGCCAGATATCAGCCTGAGAAGGACAGGCTACATGGCCACACCTAATCAAAATTCAGGACCAAGTTCCTGCCCGTATCTGCCCTTTGGTAAGATGATGTGTTGTGTTTGGGGTTTTTAATTTAGTGATCGGGGTCACCATAAAAGTGACAACACAGGTGGAAATTTAAGCTGCTTCATTCTCTGGAAAATGATACCGCTGTGGTTTAGCTATAGTGTATTCTGTTTAAAAGCTTACTTTGTATATAAAGGAACATTAAAGTCAGATTTCATCCTATTTAATATGCAGGGAAAATTGAATCTAATAAATTTATACAGGCATTCTCAGACGGGAACGTTTTCTTTTGTATTTTTGAGAAATACAAAGGGGAATTTATAACCAATGGAGAAAGATTCATAGTTGTAGGACATTTATGGAAAAAGCTGGAAAAGAGCCATTGGGAGGACAAACGAAAACCACCAGTTAGGTAAAGTAAGAAGAGTAAGGAGTAGAAAAAAATGGAGAGTGCTGGGCAGTGTTGGGACTGAAGGCAGCTGGATCTAAAGTGAACCGAAACAGTGAACAGGAAACAGCAGAAATCAGAGAAGTATAGGTAGATAGGAAGCGCCTAATGAAAAGGAGGAAAAGCCCAAGATCCAATCATGTAATCCTGCGTGTGTGTGGGTTGGGGGGGTACTTGTACTATGTCATTCAGCAGGAATGAGCCTGGGTCATTGAGTAAGGTACCTGCAGGGTTTCAAAACGTCATTTTGTGTCATAGCTGCGTTTGACTGTGTTTCTGTTTATGCGTGTGCTTGTTGATACATCTGCGTCTCCGTAGACTCCAGGTTCGGTTCCTGCAGCCAAGACGAAAGAGGATGAAATGTCAGTAGGGAGCACACCGCTAGCCAAACAGCCATCCAATCATGCCTCAGACTATGCCAGCAGCCCCGTCAAAACCAAGACCGTGACAGGTATGTTGACCAATCCATGAAATATGTCACTTTTTCTAATGTTTTTTTCCCCTTCATTAATGGAACAACAGTCTGGCCTATTATCCCGTTCTATCAAACCCTTGTTTTGGTGCAGTGACATATGCTTTATAGGAGACCCCAGAGTCTGCTGTCATTTGCGTAAAGCCGTTAAACTGAGGACACAACATATCCTCCACTGCTTTCCTCTGCTAATATTATGATGGGCTGTAGATGCCCAGAATAGATGAGTGGCTTGGCTGTGCTGAGATTTCCTCAGTGCCAGCTTTCCACTTTCTGAGACCCCTTCTCACAAATCCAAAGAACTTCACATAGACACACATTCAGGGATATGAGTACATGCACATATACTCACACATTACTGCAGGTACTTGAGTACCCTTAAAGGAAAGTCTGAAAGCTCTGGGAACAAATGTCAGCGAACACATGACACTCTATGCACTCGATGTACTCAGTGGAACCACACGCACATACAGGACACCGCCTCCCTCACTGTACTGGGAGGAATAAACTGGGCAGGCGCTGTGATTAGGAGCTGTCCGTGACACAGCACAGAAACTGACTGAACGGGGAAAACTTTTCATTTGAACTAATCTGGTATCTCTCCCAATCGTCCACCTTCTCCTTTACTCAGGTCCTCCTGTAGACTTTCATTCTTTAGGCTTGTCTTCACTCACATTAGGCCCCAGCGATGAAAATGTTGAAATGAATGCATGAAATGCTGGTGTAAGCTTCTGCGAATGTGTTCCCCACGCAATCCTGTTTGGAGTGAAGTCACTCTGTTGCTGTAAATAACCCCGCCTGTGCGTGATGTCCCACATGCTCCAGTGTTTTGATAGGAAAAATGCTCATTTGACAGTTTGGGTATAAAAAGGACCATTAGGGCTGGTCCTGCACTGGCTTTAAAAGCCCTCAGCTGCAAGGCGTCTGTTTCTTGTTTGATCAGTTCTGCACTTTACATATGGCAACATCTTTGCTTACTCACATTTCAACAGTCTATTCTCTTATTAGGGGTCGTCAGTAAACAGTCACTTTGGCTTCCCTGCACATGAAGCTTAATCAAGGCTGTAACTTGTCAGCAGCACTCAGCTAACTAGAGTACATTGGCTATTAACGTGCATGACCTCCAGTTTTCCAGCTGTCGCTCTCTCTGACGGCTTCCTTCATTTCTCTGTCTTGCTTTTTGTTTTTCTGCAATTGTGCCTGTTTTTCCATTTGGCTAACTTTTTGTTCTTTGTTCTTTTCTCTCTTTTATTATTATTTTTTAGGTCTTACCCCCCCTCCTTTTGTAGGCAAGCTGTTCCATTTCTGACACTCCAGCACGCAGGTGTTTGTAAATGGCTGTAAACAACACCGAGGCTGGGCTTTACAATGAACCGAAGACACGCACGTTCATATATTCTCACGTAGCGTGTAGGCTGTTGAAATGTTAAGTGGTCGGCACATCTGGCCTGTTACTGCGTCTGTAGGCATGTTTGTTGTTAGATGTACGTATTTGTATAAGGCGTCTGTATTATTGGATTATATTAGTACATGAGAAACATATACAGAGCCAGACTCCGGTTATTTTCTTATCCAAATATTTCTCTTGTGAAGTGAAAACAAGACACTGGTAACTAAGAGCTGGTACCTTTGCAATTCAAGCCTCTGTGCCTTCACCCTAGCAATCAATGGTGGAAAAGAGCAGGTAACTAAAGGAATATTATCTTCTGTGGAGTTTGCACAGGAGTAGATGTAATGAGAAGTTACAAATCGTTTCTGTGAGCAATCAGAATAAGAAAAGGGCAGAGGCTTTTAGCCCCTGTGGTTTTAATCAGGGTGAAATAATAAGCCTCCCAGCTGTCAGACGACCTTGATAGGCTACAGCTCAGGAAACCCAGAGCAGCAGGTACAGTCTCCTTCATTCTACATCATCTGACTTACATATGAGCACATCCTTCCTGCAGTCCTGCAACTACCTTTCCTCTCCAGCGAGAGGTGTCCAATGAGGAAGACCAGTCCAAGCACATATGTTAACCCAATAACTGTAGTTTTACTGAAAAGAGAACTGCATTAAGCCCAGACTCCTTAAAAAGGCCATATGCAAAGGATGTTGGAGTGGATTCTTTTCCCTTGTGAAGGACTTTCTTCACCAAATCACTTCACAAGAAAAGCTGCTGACATCTAACATGTTCTGATTGGAATCACACTCTCTGAAGATGATGTACCCGTCCCGTCACCATGTGTAGAGTACACCGTGAGTACGATCTGCTTGTTTGAATGGAAGGTGACTCCAGCCGATCGGGTGTGATACACAGCAACGTTTAGGTGCAGGTTTCTTTCTTTTGTGCAGCATTTTTTAGTCACCTCTGTGTACGGAACAGACACGTGCAGGTTGTTTGCCAGTAAAACATCATGCTTATTCATTCAGTGTTGCTGATACTGACTTGACCTGCCCTAAATGATATCATGGGGCGTCTTCTGGGACGATTGCACTGGTGTTTGGCAAATTTAGCTAGCGTTCAGTCATATTATTTAGCATGTGTGAGCTAGTTGTGTGTGCAGGTTGCTATAATACTCCCTTTGAGGTTTGGTTTAATTTGCTTTTTACACTTTTGTGTTGATTTTTTATTTATTTTTTCTACTCATCTGTCACAACATCTGTCTGAAGGTTTCTACCTTTGTGATAATTGAGTCAAAGCATAAAGGTGACACCTACTGAACCAATTAGGCACATGGCCTCTACATGTATGTTGATGTATGAAAATATACGCCTAATTTGTGATTGTGTTTAAAACACAAATGACAGATTTGCAGGTTTGCAGTGAGGGTGTGTGATTTGTTGTGAAATGAAATCATCTGATGTATTGGATATGTGGAATATTGATACAGTACTGTTTTGTTCTGCTTGATTATAAACTGGCCAGAGTATTGATTTTCTGTGCCGATTGATTATCACAGTTTTCCACTGGAGGTATGGGTTTCAACGGAGAAATCACCTAAGGGAACTAGAGTAAAATCCTAATCCGCTGGAAGAAAATCATTTTCGGAGGTTTTGTTTTTTTGTTTTTTTGCAATTCAAAGCCTGCTCAGCTAAAGGTCTCCTGCTTCCAGTTGGCTGTTTGAAAGCATGTCTGGCACTTTTATGATGTAAAGAGGGTATTATGTTGTTTTGTTACCACATTCAGCCTAGCTACAGTTTCACAGTAATCAAGGGGGGGACTTTCCTGCAGACCTAAGGTGTCTGTTAATGTGTAGGCAAATGTGCAGAGACACACTGGGCCAGTTCACTCGGGACCCTTTCTGCAAAAGCACCGAGGGCAAGGTGATATCATACCGGGGTTGTCTGGCTGCCCAGTTTGAATCTCTAAACCCACGTCCACGTGAATCCATCTGGCAATGAAGTATTTGACTTCATTTCTTTCTTTTTTGTTTGCACATGTTAAATAATCAGCGCACTTGTTACAAGATACCAGTGACTCTCGGAAACAGCAATTAATTGTACTGGGATCACCTCCAGAGGGAGGGTTTAACTTTGAAAATAACTAATGATTAAAAAGAAAGAGAGAGAGAGAAAATCTGTTTTTTTAAAACTTAAATACACTGCAAAAGAGGAAGTTCTACTCACAGCTTTGCCTTTGATCAGGATTATATTTTATCACTGCATAAACTACAACATTCACAGTAATTGACTTCTTCAGCACATTTTCATAATTGTATTTTGGTTGGCTCAATGATTATTATTATTACAGATAATATTGGTCTGTCTTCATCGCTCTTGGTCAAAGTCCAGCCACAAATACTGATGAATAGGCTACAAGCAGGGAAGGTTTGCAGTTTTTTTTCATTGAAGAATTCAACGATTAATTCACAAATATTGCTCAGTAGCATCAATCCGGAGGTGTTAATTCTGTAAAATTAAGACAGTAGAATTACAAGTTTACATAAACCCGAGTTGTTTCCCCTCATTTTGAGGTTCAGTCCCACCTGCCCGCACAATTACACCACAAATTGGTCCACATAAAACTAGCCTCTAAGTATTTTCTTTATTCGTCTCTAATGAATGTTCTTGTTGGCAGCAGCCCTCAGTTCCTAATCGAGGGGCTCCCTAGACCCAAGCTTTTCATTGTTCTCTAACATCTACCAGAGTCGTAATGATCTCACCGGCTAGCCATCGGCGCTGTGAGAACATACGTCTTTTACTGAGAAACTTATCTGATGATCTGGCGGTTCTTCTTGAATCTTGGAACAAAAGCCATAGCCTCAATTCCTGTCTGCTTCACGGGATTAGATATAATCACCCTGTTTACTGACAGGACATAAGGAAAACTGAAGAAACGGGGACATTTGTATTGATGATATTGGAAGTGTGTAAGTTGTAAGGGTGTTTGTGACTAATGCATAGACTGGAAAGACTACTTATATGTATTTGACCATGAATAACAGTTTAAGAAGACACCAAGCAGGACTGAACAATCACACTAAACTCTAATCCATACCCAAGAAGCATGATGAAAGTCAGGAAGGTTTTTATTGGCTGCTGTGCACGCTTCAGAGGGGGGATAATATTTTCACTCTGGAGTTATTTATATAGTTTAATTTTACTGGTAAAGTCAATAATTTATCAAGGTAATGATGGTTGGGCTGGGGAAAGAAAACAAGAAAAATGAGGAATAATGAGATAGGAGGCCCCCAAAGAGGAATGCCTGTAGTCTGTAGGGGACTTGTGAGCTCGATTAAAAGGTCCGTGGCCTCTGCGCACCGATGAGCCCATGTAAACCTCAGCCCGACTCCCCAGACAGGCAGAACTGTCTGTGGATGTATGCTCTTTCTGCTTCCATGAATGATAAGCGTAGGGGTTGTGGATGTTGGCTGTGGTTTTTGAGGTTGAAGTGAGAGACCAGAGAGGGAAGTTGGGGCCGAGCTGCGGTTAATTCAGATGTGGTTAGATTAGTGTGAAGCTGGAGGTGGGTTCTTTCAGATGACTGGGGAAAAGGAAGGACATTTGTTATGTGTGAGGAGACGTGTCTTTGTTTTCACTCTTTGCAGGTTATATAACTGAGTGTGAGCGTCTCTCTTCCTTCCTTATTGGAATAGCGATAAAGACATTCAGTTGGATGTCGTGATGTGTGTCAAGAACTTTGCACCGCTGTTGTGAGGAGCTTTCCATTTCTATGGCGGCGTTGTGTGTAGAAATTATACGTTTGTTTGATCTGCACAGTTCCCACAGCAGAGTTCACACCCTTCTGTGTTCGCCAGCCATGTTCTCTGCTCCTGCACTGTTGTGTCATACATCACCCGGTGAAGCAACACTGATTTGTTTCTTACTCTAAGTCAACAGGCTGTAACGAGGCCTTGGGTCTCTGCATCGTCTCTGATCCTTTGACACCAGCTCAGGCAGCGGACTTCAAAGACAGCAGCCTTTCACATGCTGGAAGATGTGATTCAACGTTGCAGATGATGAGTAATTACCAGCAGAACATGAGAATGTTTATATGGGACCAGACTGGTGGCTTTGGGAGGAAGGTGGAGGGAGTGGCTGAGAGTTAGAATGGAAGAAAATGGGGATGGTTATGTGGTCACATTTTGCTCATTAGGCTAATAGCCCAGTGGCAAAACAGAGCGTGGAAACGGGACGGAGCTACGATGGCCACCCCACTTTCAGAGCACTGTTAGGTCTTGTTAGCCTTGGGCAGGCTTAAGATCTGCAAACTCCTATCATATTTTTATTTTATTTGAATTCAGATCTCATGCATTCTCTCTGTCTTTGTCATTCCCTCCCTTCCCCCCTGCCTGATTTTTTTTTCCCCTTCCCAAAAGAAATGTCAGGCGCCAAGTCACTATAACAAGATATGGCAGTTTCACTCCAAATACGTAACGACCCCAGGATTAACAAACAGGGTCCTGGAATGGTATTTAAAACAAAGCCGGGCGCTGAAGGGAGACTGACCTTGCATTGTTACTGTGCTTCATTTCAGCACTTTTTCACTGGCCTTGCAGTCTCTCTGGGGAAGGACTTTTACAATCTGGCCTACCCCCAGTGTCAGAAAAGGTTTCAGGAGATGGTTAGCCATGAGGTCAAAAGAGGTGGGGCAGTAACTTTCTCCTATAAAGAAAACTACAGGCAATATTACCTTTGAGCCTGAGCCAAGATGAAATAATCTCAACAGGAGTCACTCATTTGATGCAGATTACAGTGGTTTCACAGTGCATTGATTGAAATCCTGGTTTCAAGACTGCTAATAGAATTTTTGTGCTGGCTTCTTTTCCCTCCATTCTCCTTTCATCATTCCCTTAATTACCTGTAATTGTGTCATGTGTTCTGTTTGTACAAAGGGAACACTCAACCCTCACCTCAACAGTCTCGGGTGGTGTCACAGGTTAATGCGATATATTGGAAGGTCACGGCCTTGTGGTTGTGTCTGATCAGTAGTGAACCTGGAAGGTTAGCTTCTAGGAGCTCCGCCATGTTGAGGCCTGGCTAGCATTTGAGTCTGGAATCTCTTTCATTCTTTTCCGTTGTCATGGCAATGTTTGTGTGTATTTGATTAGTATTGCGCTTTACCGGTAGACTGAGTGGGCAGAGAAAAAAATTCTTCTGAGGTGAGGAAGCAAATTGAGAAATATAAGCTGCCAAAAAAAATTGTGCTGCGTGGTTCCTCAGCACATGATGATGCAGTGTTTGCTGGTGTTCTAACAAATATGAACCCGTTCATGGTCCCGAGATACCTGATGCTGCGTGAGAGAAAGTGCTTTTAGAGAGGCCAGACACAAAGATCTCAGCTTTTTGTCTGCTTTTTTCCACTAAAACACATACACCTGTGATTTTAGTCTTTTCAGCTACACACACAGACACACACACACACACAGAAAATTGCACACAATTTTAATGCATGACAACCATGGTAACTGCCATTTTTACTGTTTCCCTCAGCCATACACTCCTGTTGCCACGCCAACCCCTTGCCTATTTTGGTGATTCTGGGGAATGTGGTGTCTGACTAAGCGCAGCAGTGGCCCGTGACATCACTAGTGTTTCATGACAACTCTGGGAGAGAGGTGCTGAGCAAGGCAGAACTGTAAATCCAGGACTATGTCTTAATGCGTCTTCAGAGAAACCCCCTTGCTTCACCCTTGACACTCTGATAGCTTTAACATCCGCAGACCTTAGATTAACCTGCTGCAGTGTATCTGTGTGTCTGTGCCTCCTCCTTTGTTCCTACGATCCCTCTATGTTTTTTGCATGTGTCTTTACCTTAAACAACTGTCTCGGGAGTGTTTTAGGTGTGTTTTAACCTTTGGGATCACGTGGTGTGAGCAATAACTAATGCAGAGGTTTGTTACCAGGTGAACTGTATGCTTGGCTGTTGCCATTAGTGTCAGACAATCAAGCTTTGTCTGGACCGCAGCAGGACATGTCATGTCTCTGGTCTCACAGGTCCTGCTTGCTGTAGAAGGAACCTTCGCGCCAACATTACATCACCTCAATGAAGTGACACCTAAGGGTCATGTAAAATGATATCGTACAACAAATGGAAGTAACAGAGTTGAATGATGGATGAAAACCATACCTATATACTCTGTATAACAGTATATGTTACAGGTTGCTACCATGTTTCTCTGGTAAAGCAGTTATTTCATCTGTCTGTCAAAGGTTTAACAACCAGTACATCAGTAATGGGCAGTACTGGAAAATGTAAAACAACCAAAAGTGACCACTTTTTTCTGTTTAATGTGTTCTGTGTTTTCTAGAATCGCGCCCTTTGTCCATCCCAATGAAGGTACTGCCTGACACAACAGCCGAAGAGGCCTGGACAACCTCCGAGGAGAGAATGAAGGAGCTCATTGCCAATGCCTGGGACGCTGTTAAACGCCTCACTCTGCAGGTACCAAACACTGCTCACTCTTTTCTCCTCCTTTTTCTGCTTACTGAACCTCCTCGGCTGAAAAGAACTTCTTGAGCTACCTATAATCTACTGATTAACATTCAGTAGGAATAGTTTGGCCTTACTGTTTGTCCTAATATTCACTTTCAAGCTGCTTTCCTTCAGCCCTCTGTGTGGTTGTGGACATGCGCCTCTCAGGACCGTAGCTCTTATCCCTGTTTTACATAGCGATGCATACGTAGTGTCTCGTGTCCCTTTGTGGTGGTGGGACATTCTGCACGGCTGTCTGCTCAGCAGGATGCTCATGTCTGTGTATCTAACCAGATAGTCGAGTACTCCCATTGTGTGACTCTGCGCTACATCATGACTGCACTATTTAGCAGAGGCCACATCACAACCAGCCCCAGCTGAAATGCATCAAGGAGTGCCGAAAACCCACTGACAGTGATCCACTTGCTGTAGGAAGGGGATGTCACGGTGTGTGCTCTTGTACTGTATATGTGTGTCATCTGGTGAAGTACAGTACTGACTGGTGGTGTCTGTGTTCAGAAGTGTGTGACCATTTATGAATGCTGGTTTTCAGTCTGCAAATATTATTGTGAAAAGGGTGACCACAATCACCCAGAGTATTTATTTTGTGTTTTTCTAACTACAGTATGCTGGTTTTCAGTTTAGTCACTCGGAAGTATTTTAAAATATTAGAGTTGTGGCTCTACGATTTAGACACCAGATCCATAGAGATCCCACAGATAACTGCAGCACTGACAGCTCGCTGCCAAGAACACAGTCAAACCGACACTCACATCTGCCGATATCGGCTTTTAGAACTGCATTGCCGTCTGTGCAGCATTAAAATGTTGTTTTAAAAGGTTTATCCGTGGCAGGAGGGACATTTTTTTCAGGGTATTAAATGTGTAGTAAAACAAAATCAGTCTGTAATTGGCTTATAGGCAAGTTTCTTTGCACGTATAAACAATAACCTGTGTTGCAGAAGTCCAAAAACTATTCTTAATTCAATTTAATTCTAATTGCTAGGACCACACAAACTGATGTCAGTCAAACATGAAAGAAAACATGACGTATCCACATTGAAATAAAGCTCCAGAGCCCAGGTCTCATGTCAGCCCGCTGAGCTGTTTACAGTACTTCCACAAGAGTTAACTCAACCCTCTAATAGTTTGCTGAGCCCGTCATTGCCTCCACTTTGGTCTGTCCCCTTCGGCAGCACGACTGGGACCACACCACGTACTGCAGCAGTAATTAGGAAACAGTCTGTCCTGTTGACATGAGAGTGGAAGCGGACCAAACCAAAGGACCCAACAGCTGGTACCCAAGGCCTTGGATATCCACAAAATTAAACCACTCCATTTATTTTAGCATGGTGTAAACATAATACCTAATGGCTCACACTTCTCTAGCACATGTAGCTAATTTGCTATGCGGTGCTTTCTCATT
The DNA here is from genome assembly GCF_901000725.2 of Takifugu rubripes. Taxonomy (NCBI): domain Eukaryota; kingdom Metazoa; phylum Chordata; class Actinopteri; order Tetraodontiformes; family Tetraodontidae; genus Takifugu; species Takifugu rubripes. Next base: position 6,611,777 of record NC_042291.1, on the reverse strand, counting down.
TTACAGTATGGGGTTAAGAGTGATGGAGTGAAGATGGTAGAAAGAGACAGGCAGAGAAAAGTCCCAAGCCTATTTATTATTGTACGGCTGCTGAGACCACTTAAAGCTGTTTAAACAGAATTGAAACGGATGATAATTGGTAATTTAAATAAAATCTTATAGTCTGTGTGATAGAGGTTAGTCATGATGGTTTGTCACTGGGGTCTTACACAGATGTTAGACCCTGGGCTGATATAAATGATACTAGCTATAAAAACTGTGATAATTCATATAAAAAAAGGACATTGCAGGAAGATTTAACTTCTAACTGGTGTCTCCAGTCATTTGTTCTCTCAGTGTCAGCGTTGCGTCCAGTCAGTTTTATTCATCTCTTGAGTCTTAATACAGAACAGCATAGATTTTTGTGACACTTGCAGTTATTTTAATTTTTCATTCCATACATTTGGATAACATATCGACCCTGTCCAAGGCAATACGCCGGATCGTTCTCCTATGTTGCTGTGAGACGACAAAGTCTCAAAATAATCTGTGTAGACAGATCTGTCCTGCTGTACTGTCTTTTTTTTTTACTGGATGACTCTCTACTTGAATGCAGTTTATGTAATGTCTAAGACACATATCCCACTCAATGTCTGACACAAGAATAGCTGCTGGAAAAATGTGTTATTCCTATTTGAAGCTTTCGGCTCTGAAATGCACCCTCTTTTCCTTACTGACAGATGCAGTGAGCTTTGAGGCTAAATGATGTCAGCAAGTTTTTCCTGATCCATTCAAAGACATCTTCTTATAATCTGAACAAATGATCTCTAGAATAAGTCTTAGCCAGAGCCATAGGCCGGTAAAACATTAATTCTCACATCCTAATTTAAAAATATGAAACTGTTGCTTTTAACAGACAAGTTTTCCCACATTTGTCTGCGTTTGCTTCATTGAGGTGTTCTCTGGTGAGTATGAGCTGAGAATGTCAATGATGCAGAATGACATTCACAGTGTTTTCCCCATGTTGCGACAACCATGGTGAGGTCAGGGAATCGTATTGCCCAAATTGAGCCCCTCACGCCTAAAATGTCTGACATTATGTTCAGACAGATCATCCGTGTCGTGTACACAGAACAGTGTGTGTGTTTTTCCTTGTAGCAGGCCGCTAATTCATGCAATGCTGTAATGTGTGTAGGTGGTGTTACTTTAGAAGTCACTTCATATTAGGGCTGATGCGCAGCGGTGCAGTTGTAACCATGGATACTGTGACCTGGCACATATTGAAATGGCCACCTGACCTCAGCCTTGGTGTTTTAACCTCAGCATTAGTTAATAAATCTAACTGTGGTGCTTGTTGCATCCAGAGTTCCCGCTTTACCTTTCCTCTCCTTATGTCTTATTTCATCATTTTTCTCCCTCCAGCCAACTCTCTCATCCCTATTCTCCTTTCACCCTGTCCTGCCCAGTGTTGGTCCCATTCTCCCAGTGGATATTCATGTCATCTGCTAGCCCAGATAATAATTACAAGTGATCAGAATGGTTATTCTATCTTGGGAATTTTGCAATAATTCCTTGTATTTAACACATAAATGTGTTCAGTACTGGCAAATGAACACGTTGCTACCAAAACTGTAATGGGATCTGCTGAAACAGAGAGACGGTTGCCATGGAAAAATGAGGTAACACTGCTCCCTGCAGCTGCCATGCATTAATGAGTAGGATATTTTCTTTGAAAGAGCAAATTTGAAGAAAAGCAGTGGGGTAACCGAGGTAAAGTGATAGAGAGGTGACAGAGGTGGGGAAACACGAGACAGGAAAAAGAGTGGGCAGAAGGTAAGATTGGAGGAGAGAAGAAACTACGTCAGGTAGAAAGGATCATGTGTACGTTTGGTGTGGCTAAGATCAAGTTGGCCAGATGGTTTCCATGAACGGGATCTGAAACTGACCCCTGATTGGAGCGCTTTTCACAGGCACATGACTTCATCCTCTACCTCCATCCTATCATCCTTCCTTTCAACACCTCATCCTCCCTGTCTGTCAGGTCCTAGAGCTTCCAAATGAGCAGTTGTTACTGCTTTAACTCCAACCCTTTAAACACCATTTCTCCGTGTGGATTGCAGTTATAAATTGCCAACAGCTCAAACATGCAGCAAACCCAGGGAAAAAAAAGCCCATCTTAAATGTAAAGGATATGGGGTAAATGATAAATCTTTTCAGACTCTGCCTGGGAATTAATAATTTGTTATGGTAGTTGATTATCCTCTCGTACAAAACTTTCCCACATTCTCCCCAGTGCGTTCCACTTACTGTGTAATAATTCTGTATTTCAAACATGCTTGTTTAACTTACAAGCAGTTACACAAAACATGTGCCTGCTCTGACTGGACTCCATATATTTTAGTGCATTTATCACAATATAAAGCTGTCAATAATTGGAGCTATTAGAAATTGGCATGCAATGTTGTAATCTGAAGTCAGGCTAAAGCTGAATTTAATTCTATGGGCCTGGCATTTATATGCTTATTATGCATCGCTGTTTATGCTGAAGTGATTGTATAAGAGCTGGCAGAACCTGGTGCTTAAGTAGAATGCCAAGTACTGATTGGCTGTAGTACTAACATGGGGGTTAATGCTGAGGACAGAATCCTGAGAACAAAGTGGAAGAATGAAAGTATATAAAAAGGAAAATGGCCGATGCACAACAAAGGTACCAATAGAATATGATGTGCCAGAGGCAGAAGGGTACACGTTCTCCTCCGATTACGCCTTCGGCCTCTCTGGAATCGCCTGATCTAAATCAAGACCTTAAAATGAAACATTAGATGCCTCATTAGCTGTTTACTGGGTGAGAACTATGGGTGTGTGTGGAGAACAGCGCTCAAGTGTGGCCAGAATCCCGTTTCATCATCTGGTGTTGTGTCAATACACCAATGACCTCACAGTCATTATAGATACAGGCACATATTTGACCCTCTCGATGGGCCGCACTGGAAAAGTGCTTACCCGGATTCTCTTGTGTCTGTAACCTCTTGAACCTAGGAGGCCCAAAGACCTGGGACTGATTTTCATTAGGATAGAGACCAAACATCCAGCAAAGCAGCTGCAATTTCGGGTTAGGGATATTTAAAAAGGTTTCTGTGAAGAAAATGTTGCTTTTTCACCCTAATCTTCTTAAAGTGTTTGAGGAAGCTTGTTTAGAGGTGAGTTTGGCTAAATCACCGGCTCGTGCATCCACCCTTTGTCTTGGGACGGAGAGGGAGGCCATGCCAAAGCCAGGTCAGATCAGATCAGCTTGGGTCTGACAGTTTGGCCTTCATGAGTTTGTTGCAGCACATAAATCAGCGATGGTGAAAATTTGCCAGAGTTAGCCAGTAAAAACTCTTTTCATCTGCAGTCCATCATTGTTTGATCCAACTTGGCCTAGGATGATGTACTGTTCAACATAAGCGCCATCAGCTCCTCAGAGCAATCATCTGGCCATATTGTAGATAAACCCCGCTTCATAGTATTGACCAACGCACAGTGCGACGTTTTCACGGTCGGTGCTTCAGTTGGGAGGGCTTCTGTGCAAGTTGCCTGTGCTTTAGCTTGTTCTCAGAAAACAAACATGAAACACAATTTAGCTTTGCCTTCCCCCCCAGTGACCCATTAGGCAGGATCAGGCCATCCTCAGGTGTCATGGCCACCCCTCAAACCACATCTGTAGTGGATCACTACGGTTAAAGTGATGAAGGTGTGATGGCTTGAGATCAGGGGGTGGGAGCAAGCCAGACAGGCCAGGCCAGCCACACTCCTTAGGCCACTGTTGGATCAATAAACGCAGCGATCAAAGTTGCAATTAACCCACCGCGCTAACACAAACAGCCAAGCCAGCAGAAACAAACAAAGCCTTCAAGTCACCTAAAGCGTTTATTTTTGCAGATTTCCACCTCAGCCAAGGAGACCTCCAGCGCTTGTCAGCTTCTGTAAGCAGTGTTAGAAGAGAGGAATGCGGGGCCACAGGAATGGCAGGCTGCCCAAATGTGTAGCCGTGCCAGGCCACCATCTTATTGCTTGTGGTGGCATGTGGGTGAGACTTGGCCTATCTGCTGTCAAGAGGCATCACGTTCAGATGCCTTTCACATAGACATCAGAGGGAGTCGGGGTGACTGCTTTCTCTGATTGCGAGAGATGTGTGTATATCCTCGCGCCGCAACACACATCTGCACAGTGTCATCTTCAAATACACACATTAATCATGTTCATTTATAGTGAGAGATTATTTACACTGGTTTTACACTATTTACCATTACCCTCGCTACTCTAAATATGTTTTTGGACAGAGCTGAATGCAGGAGGATGTGAAGGGGCAGCACAAGGTTAAAAGTAGGCGTGGTATCCACAGAGATCAGATTATTTTGGGGGGGTTGCACTGTGGACCTTCTGTTCATCTCACCAGCCACTTAGGAAACACAGCGTCCCATCTGGTGCAGGAACAGGAAGATTACATTTGGAGAGGTATCAGGTTTTTAAAAACAAAGGGATGTGTTTTCCGTTTGCTGCCGATCTCTCCGCTGAGGTTTTTCTGCTCCAGAGTTGCAAATGTTTTCACCCGGGATGCAGGCGGGGTGTTTCTAATTTCCTCTCCCCTATCTCTGCGATTTCCTCTGTGTCATGACTCGCGTATTGTGTGGGGCGGAAAAGTGTGCGGTAGAGTAAATGAGGGGAAGTTGTGTCCGTCCTTTTGTGCTACAATGTGAAAGTTTAATGTGCGATTGTGGGTTTTTTGGGGGGGTTAAAACCACGGCAAGGTTATCTTGGCCTGCAGGGCTAGTGCTGCACAGCGCCTGGCTCGAGCCTCCCAGTTTCTCTTCCCTGCAGTGATATAAAAACAATAACCCCAACAGTGGATCTGACCACTGCGCCTCAAGATGAATGTCTGACACATTGCGCTCACCGCCTATGTCCAGGATACTCCGCTCTGACAGAGATGGTATTTGTGCTGTCAGAACCGTGCAGCAACACAACTGTGCTGCTGATATTCTTTTTAAAGAAGAGGCACTGAGCGTTACACTGTCATGTAGCATCAAACTATACGCAGTGTTCGTACAGCTGTCTACAGGCGGAGCTTTTTTGATTTGCTGTTTATCACTGCAAGGGGCTTATCTGCAATTTACAGTGATCCTTTTCATATCGTCAGTTTTGTTTTTTTGTTTTTTAAATCCCAATTAAGAACGGTTGCCAAAGTGTCAGGAGCACAACATATTTTTATGCAAGGGTCAGAGTCAAAGTTTAAAAGTTTAAACACAGAACTGAACTTAGCATCATACACAAAAATGTTTGATAGTCAACTGAGTCATCATTGATTCACTGTAAATAACATTTTAAACCATGGACCACGCCTTCACTGAACCTTAAACTGGACATGTACAAACATATTTTATTCTTATTTATTGATGATATTAACAGCGCACTCTTGGCTAAGAAGTTGCTTTTCATTAAAACAAGACTCACCATTTTGTCTTTCACTAGCAGGGCAGATCCCAAGTGCCTCCTGTGGTTATATAGGCCATTTCCACATGGCCCCAGCCTTTTAAAGTTTGTTTGGCCTCTTGGCTTCCTCTCTCCTAGTGCCTGCGCTGCTGGAACCAGATAAACCATCTTCTCCAAGACACACACCACACAGCGCTGCTCCTAAGAGGAGGAAGTAAAGGATGCTTTTTTGTTGGATTGAAATCAGCACTGTTTGAATCGGGCTCCACACGTGTGGACCAGGATGATCACGCCTAAGCAGAATGTACTACAGAAAAATGGAACGAGCCCATATTTACAATCTGTGATGTTATGCCAAGCTTGGATGAGAAGAACAACATAGACAAAGTACAAAAATGTGTCTTCAGGCATTTTACCAATTAATCACAGTGCTTGCCAAATGGGAATGTTTCGGTTTTTAAATATTTCAGGCTTTTTTGTGCATCTCCCTTTTCTAGCAATATTTATTTACTTCTGACATCATATGCTGGCTTCCTCATCCAGAATCCAGATTGAATTAGAGCCTGGGTGATTGTACATCAAAGTGTAAAAGGATCCGTGTTCATTTATACTCCTAAGCAACAGGGATCAGGGCCTAAATCTCAGGATAAGCTATGGTCACCTACTAAATAATCAGGCCGTCACTCAAAAAAAAAAAAAAAAAAGCAGATACTTCTACGCTCTGAGGGCCTGTGTCTTTTTAAATCTATAAACTCCGGGGCTGAAACCACCGCAGGACACTAGTCTCTTATTTGCAGACCGAGGATATGCCAATGAAAAACAGCAGAGCAAATGAGACACAGGCAAACACACACTTGACTTTGACTTACTGTCCTCACTTCTCTGTTGAAGCATAGAGTTTCTGCAAGTCTGGCTTTTTGGAAGTATCTGGTGGTGTAACTGAGTTCATTGCTATTGCAGGTGCCATCCTTCAGAGGAAGTGGCCAGCAGAGCACCAAGTCTCAACAAGGATATTAAAAATAGACACTGGTGGGGGGTGGGGTGGAGGGGGGTCGCTGGGAGCAGCACTGGGATGTTAATTCAGGTGTTCTCGGTCAAGGTCGTGTTTTTGTTATTGTTGTTGTTATTTCATTTTTAATTTAAATGACTGATGACTGTAGGTGCACGGCGTAATGTGATCTGCAAACCCGTGTGTGGAGTGCTCATGCACTGTACGTGGACGTGCACATGTGATCCTTGTGTGCATGCTCTTTTGTGTGACATTTGAGCATGTTTTCACAGTTAAAGCCTGGCACGTGCAACTTCATAAGGAGTTCATTGGCTTCAATATTTTTTCTTAACGGAGATTTCCTGCTCAAAATTGAGGGTTCTCTGCTGTGTATACAGAGAGAGAAAGAGACTTTTCATTTTTCAACTTACCCTTTATTTACACCAAGTCATGAAAATATGTTTTGTTCCCGAAGCAAGCTGTGAAACCAGACACATGAGACACTGAGGACACATGTAGAGAACATCCTTCTTACCACATCACCTCGTTTGTGCCCCATTAGTCCAGATTCCCCATTTGGGAAACCAGCAGATGTTCTAACGTCTCCCTTGTTGCTCACAACGAGCATCCCTACTCAGCCCATCGGTCCAGGTGAGCTGTATGTCTTTTTGTGCTTCATGTTCCATTCATTATCCTTCGTTGGAGGTCAGCCATCCTATTTGCAACAGGCGACTCGTGCCGAACCCACCAGCCAGTCAGGGTCAGATCCGAACCGAAACTCTGGGCTACTTTGACTGTCTGACCCAAGGCAGAGGTCAAAGGTTCAGCAGAGGGAGGGAAAAACTAATCCTGTCACCAAATATAGACACAAATATAAACTCACCTTTCCTCCCCCCCTAAATGACTCAGTGTGGAAGTCCCATGCCACTAACATTTAACTCAATTTGTTATTTCTAATGATTTTGTTTCACTTTGACAGGACATGATGTCATTGTGCTAAAGGAATGAAGAATCAAACTCCCTGGTCCTTCATTTCCCCAGTGAACACACCTGCCTTTCTCAAACTTCAGCATGGATCCGGACTCCTGTAATTAATGTGGCTCAGCTATACATACCCCCCTGCATATGTCTGTGCCGTATTTACAGTTTGTTGTACCTGAGTCATTTCCAGAAGCGATCTATCTATCATTTCTTTCTGCAGTTTTATTCCACATTACCCTCAGCCCCACAGAGGGTAAAGTTGTGTAACAGATATTCCACTCTGCAATTATACCTCTGGCTTTCAGATATTTTTTGTGCCCGTTTCTATTTTTAAAGTCTTTTTCCTTTTGCTGCACTTGGAAAAGCTGCCTTTCCACAGTCCTATTCTAACAGAAAATAAATTTCTGCTGTCCCATTATGGAGAAGAATTGAACTGAGTCTGCGGAGCCTTGTGACTCACTTGTAAGTGCAGAACCATGTTACAAATTTGGCCTCTGAAGCATGTGACACAGCTAGCTGGATTGCAGGTTGACCTGGGACACCTGTTGGGTTCCTGTGCTGTGACAGGACAGCGAGCACGCTTTCTCTCATTCACACACACGCGGTCACAAACACGGATTTTCCTCAAGAGCGTGTGTGTCATTGTCACACAGGCTAACTACTTTCCGTGCTGTTTTTATAGGCCTGTTAAAGAGCTGTTAAACACAATTGTGTGGAGTACCAAACATGAACCTATATAACCTCCAATGAACTTTTGCACCTGTGACTCACTTTCTTTTCTGAACTGTTCGTACTGGATCCCCCCACCCCCCCTTTCTTAGTTGATGCAAGAGTTCCATAACAGTTTCTTTCCTCATGCATGGTCGCGGTGACAATGCTAGACACTGATTGACGGGGCGGTGGAGGCCTTAACGTTGGTCAGGGAGAAGAGTCGTCAATATATTTGGCTCTACTCTGACCAGTAATGCACACGGGACATTCTGACCACAAACACTTTCTCCGTTTGGATCCGTCTGAACTCTCCAACATTGCCAACATCCCCTTCTTGCTCTGTCATTTTTTTGGTCTGCTTATTGCAGGTCTTCTACTGTGTGTGTGTGCGTGCGTGTGCGTGTGTGTGTGTGTGGGTGTCACGGCTCAAATATGAGGCCACAGAGAGGGAGCCCTGGAGGTCTGTGAGGTTAACCAGGGCGACCTGCTGTTACAGGGTGGAGGACCGTCAGTGGGTCTCAGAGGGTTCTAACAACACGTTCCTGTAAGAGTGATCTGACCCCAGAACCAAGAACGGGGTTTTACAATCTTCTGTGTGTGGGGCGGTGTGATGACATTCAGGTGTGATATATGTTCTTTAACCGAGGAGTAAAGAGCTTTCAGCATGTGCTCCTTGTGGTGGAGGTCTTTCTGAATTGTAAACAGCGGGGGTGTGGTCTCTGTCTTGACCGTTCATCTGTTTGCAGGATTCACTCATACCGCGGCTCATGGGACAAGGGAGGCCAAAGCAGAAATGTAATTCTCATGAACTATTGGACTCTGGCACATTTCTGCAATTCTCAATTCTGCAGTTGTCTATCGTAGTGTGTATTTTGCATTGGATCCAGAGGCAGATTAAACATTCCTAAACATTCTATTATTAAAATAGCAAATGAAGTCTGTTGGCAGAGCTGCACTCTCTGAGCCCTTTTACTGCTTATTATATTTTGATCTAACTTGTTTACTGTATTTGTCTTGGACACGACTTCAGCCAGTAACTGTGTTGCCTCCTGCAGTAGGTATGGGTTACAATAATTATTTTGTTCAGAGACTCTCCGGCCCCACAGATTTTCGCACGATCAACCCAGACACTGGCAACATCCTTCGCTAACGTAGCTATTATTCATTTTATTCATTTATGTTCTTTTGTGTATTTTTCCTCTGATATTTTACGTTGGTATCTTTTGCCCTGTGACTGTGATTTAGATCCATTTTTAGCCATAAAATCTGCTCTCCTTGTGTGAAGTACATGGATAAAATACTTTAACCATAGCAGCCAGTCACCTTTTTCAGTTTTTGAGGTGGAGAACCATATAGCTGTAATGAAAATGACCATTGTGTTACCCGGCTGTGGGGGGGACACTTTTTTTCCATTGCTTACTGAGACCAATTAGGGCTTTTTGAATGTATTCTGCTGCAGCAACCAGCAAGTCAAGAGAAATCCAAGCTATCTTGTGGCAAATCTGAAGCTGCCATGCATGTGACATCATCTCTGCTTTTGCGATGCCTTGTGGAACAGCAGCAAATCATTATAATGTCTAAGCAAACACAATTGAAAGGGATTAAACTGTGTTTAACTGGGCCTAAATTCTATTTTGCTGCATGTAAAGTGTCTCATTTTTTGTCCGTTTTGACTTGATAGAACTTCTTGTGCCACAACAGCGTTACGCGTGCAGCACAATCAGGCGCCGGAGCGTGATTAGGAGTAATCAGTAGTGAACAGAAGATGAGTGAGTAAATGAGTGAATGGATAAATAAATGGAAAAATTACTAAATAAATATTTAAACATCCTGACTTTTACATCTGGGTCTTCTCAAATACAGACACGCTGCTTTAGTATTTCCCAAGAGGGAACCTTCATCAGAGAGCGTTTATAGCCCTGTTTATTATTTGGCTATGATTATGTCTAAAAGTTTGATATATGGTGACAGATTAAGTCAACCATCAGATATCGTATAGGAAGTCACATCATTCATATACCAGTAGTTGGAGATGTACCATGACTCATTTCATACAGCAAATGTTTACGTTTTGGATTTCATTCTGGTTGTTTTGGTAGACCTTTGCAAAGCCTGACTGTAATAGGATAAAGCATATACATAGTGTTTACTGAGACTTCCAATTTTGGGCACAAGTGAGATGTTTGGAGCAAATGTTCTTCAACAAAACAACTGATTAATTGAATTGAATTGAATATGCTGGAGTGAGGAATAGCTTAAGCAGGAGAAATGCTAACGTACATGATGAACCCAAGATGTCCGGCAGGATAGCGTTAGCTGGAGACACTGAGCTCAAGGTGCAGACCAGAGGCACAGTGTTAAAACCAGCGCTTTCCGTGTGCCTGCCTGCTTTACAGCTTAACCCCACTAAGATCTGCAGCAGACCGGCCAGTGTCAATGGATTTTCTTTCTGTGCGCCGGCTCTTAAAAAAGGCCAAAGACTTATGTGTCAGTGTGCAAAAGTGTTTCAATTTCCAGCCCCCCTTTGAAGAGTAATCAGAGGAGGAAGCAGCGTGAGATGAATGTGTAACAGTATATCTCACTCTTTCTCTTTCTTCCTTTCTCTCCTTCTCGCCCTCTCGCTTGCTCAGTCTTTTTCTCGGATTCTGCCATTCTCAGCTGGGGGAACTGGCCTTCGTTTACAGGCCTGTCAGCAGCCTTCCAACATTTGTGTGTATTATTAGCAAAAGGCCGTGCAGTATATGCAAATTTCGCAGGAGGACATGACTCTGCACATGTGCATGGAATAATGCGCGTGCACACACACACACACACACACTCATTATTCTGGCAGCACCTGCCGTCTGCCCCCTGGACTCTTCTCCCCTGTTAAATGCTCTTTTAAATCATGTTGCCCTGCTATAATGGAAAAAGATGCTGCTCATACCCCTTCTGGCTACTGGTTACTGACTTAATGGCTTGTAAATTTCCCTTTGTTGGTGAAAAGGTGAGTATGATGTAATCCAGTTGGAATGGACCTTTTAGATGGACTTATAAAGAGAATACATTTCAACACTTGAAGTCTCTGAAATTGTGTTGCATTTCCTCCCAAATAAAGCTGTAAACCTACACTTCTATTGTTCAATGGCAATCAAAAAACAGTGTGGGTGGCCGTTTATGTTTATGTGCCCTTTACTTTCCTCTCACCTCTACAGTTGGAGCTGCAGTCCTGCTGCATGTTTCTGCCAAACGATAGCCTCCCTTCCCCCAGCACCATCATCTGTGGGGATATTCCCGGTACGGTCCGCAGCTGGTACCACAACCAGGCCTCCATGCCTGGGACTCTGGTGGTCTGCCTGCCACAAATCAGCATCCTCAGTGCCGGACACAAGTACATGGAGCCTCTGCAGGAGCTTCCCTTTGTGGTCTCTAAGCCCATCTTAGAGGAAGGTAGGTTTTCCTACCAAAAACTAAATTACAACCTGTTAAAAAGATTGATTAAAGTTTCTGGGAAATTAAGTTGAAAGAAATGCTTCAGGTTTTGTAATAACTGAATTTGCTTTCATTGATAATTAAAATGAATGCTTTGCTAAAAGTAAATGGCTATATAATATGAATTCGTCATCATTACGGGCATTTCAACGCTGGGCAAACCTTTGACCCACAACTACTCATTTACCGCTGACAGAAGACAAACAAACTTAAGGAGAGTGACTTTGAAACATGGGCCCTGCACATGTGGCGTGCACACCTGGTAGAGTTGACATAAGCAACACTCAGAACTTTGAGTGGTGTTTTCTCTTCTAAAGAAGAAATAAAACAGTGGGGGTGGCCCCATCCTTTTATAAATTTACACTTTGCAGCTACGTCACTATTGCACACATATATTATTATAAACTAGTGCTTTGAATGAAAGCGAAGGCAGTGATATTTGCATTTTGACATAAATTGGACAGGCCGTTCTTCAAGGAATTTTCCCAACACAAACAAATGTTCAATAGTTCTGTCAAGGCTGGCACGCCTTCAGACTGGGCCTTTCCCACCGGCCTCTTTTAGGCAGCACATGTATCTCCTGGCTTGGATGTTTAAGACAGCTTGTTATATCACCTTTGGTATTTTTTATTTTCCATCTTATCTCGATGTTCCAGTCCATCGCTCTTGCAGATTCACATCTCCTCTCTGTTTCCTTGCATTTTTCTTTGTCCTCCTCCGAATTTCACAGTTGTTCTGCACTCGTTCCTGCATTCACGCTCTCTGCCAGCATCAATATTCCATGTTTTTCAATAATCCTTATTTTTCCTCCTCTCACGTCTACAACTAGGCGATGCCTTTCCGTGGACGATTAGTCTGAGTCAGTTCAGCCTGTACACGTTGTTGGGACAGCAGAGGAGCCTGAGTCTGCTGGAACCTATGGGCTGCACCTCCACGTTGGCCGTCACATCTCATAAGCAGCAGAGCGGCTCTGAAGGAAGGCACTCCTTTGTAGTCTGCCTCCATGTTGATCTGCAGCCCATTCATGTCAAGTGCTCCAACCCTCAGGTCAGTGAGACCGACGAGAATTCTGCAAAGTAGTCATCAGATGTACATGTGTATTTATACAAATCACCCGGCTGTAAACTTTCCTGAAATAGGAACACACGCACTCTGGCATGAAGATGGGATGTCTGCTTGATTTTCTGTAACAGATTGACTTCGATAAACAAACTGCCTCATCTTCTTAACTCTTATAATTTTCATGAAAATTAAAATGTAAATAGAAGAGTGTTGCCTTATTTGTTTTGGAAAAACAGTCTAATTTTTGAGTGAAGGGGGGGTGGAGATTTGCAGGCCTCCTCATCATTGTTTTACAGCATGTTATTATGTTTTAGTGAGAAGCTAATGAAAATGGACAGACTGGAGTCGGAACGTTTTGGTCTCCCTGTTGTGTCCCTGCGTTGTTTCGCTGCACAGCTACAACACTCTAATCTTCAGAATTGAATTTGCTGTATTGAATTAGGTTCCTGTTTAAACACCTTTTTGAGTGCACACACTGTTTCTCCAACCACAGCGATGCACATGAAAAGGCCTTAATCTTTTACAATGACAACTTTCCCAGAGAGGGGAGAGCTGCTCGTCTACAAAGGGGAAAGTTTCTTTCTCCTGGAGCGCCTGGGTTTGGCAGAGCTCGGAAGGCTTATTGCGATTATATGATGAGTCATTATTAGTTTTTTGGTCCAATGAAAACTTCTCTTATTCTTTTCTTGTCCTTCATCACAATTCCTCTGTGCTCCCCTCCCATGCGTTCACCTCCTCTGTCTTCCCGTCGCTCCTCTCTTTTTCAGTGGAAAGTCAAATACGTGAGTGCTGCACCATCCTAAGTCGTGCGGCAGCCCGTTGCTAACTAATGCCAGAACAATATTTCTCTCTTCACAACAAAAAAAGCCTCTCACTACAGATTATTCCCATTAGCGCTAGCATTTGTGGGAATTTACATGCAAAGAGTGCATGTTACAGTGCTTGTCTCAGTCTCAGTATCGCACTTATTTTGAGTCATTGCTACATTTGAAGTCAACTAAACAAACCGAGGAGTTTGGCTCCTTAACTTCTCCGCTGCATTTTTGTGACATTAAATCAGATTTTCCATAATATGCGATGGATTACTTCATGGCACAATCAAAGTATTTTTGGAAACTGGAGTAACGTGGTCTTGCTTTTAATCTTTTTCTTCTCTAAACTTGATTTCTGCTGCCCCAGGTATCATGGAATATGTGGTTTTAATGTGTAATTCCATGAAAAACTGTGCCTTTTCCTAAATCCATGTATGGTAATGGCTGCACACATGAGCGAGCACGTTTGTGAACGGGTTTAAGTCAATGAATGCAGCTGAAATAGGAATTCTGAGTGAAGGTAAGTAAAATAAGGGACAAATGGCAAAAGAGAAGACTATGTGCACATGTGCACATAATGCATGGAATATGAAGAGGCAGCCAAAAGAGCCTGATGAGCTTTGATGCATGTTTCCATTGCATGTTTGCTTCATTTCAAAGCAGAACACCCAAAAGCAACGGAGAAACCCAAACCTACAGCAGTCTAAGCCTTGTTTCAAACCTGCACTTATATTAATTTGAGTATTCTGATATAAAAATGGACGGTTTTGATCAGCGCCATCAGTTTCCAACTATCATATTGTGTTAAATCATTTGACTGTGTCAAGCTTTCAATTGTTTCTTTTAGGATCACAGAAAATTAGGTCTCTCCCAGTAGTGCAGCCACACTGTTCTTTGACCTTTGTTACCCACGGTAGCAGAAATGTTCACGGAAATTACAAATTTTGCACATACAGCCAAAAACCAAACACACTGAATGACAGTCACTCAACCATCTGCACGATTTCTCTGTTGCTCTTTATTTGTTTTAGTGAATGTAGAAGCTTCAGCACAGTCGTGAGCTGAGGCCTGACAGCACTAACAGAGACAAAGAAAAGGATATAACTGATTAGGGAATAGATTTGGAATGTAAAATGTCAGAGGTGAGATAAAAAAATTAATTGGACGTTGTTTTGAGAGTATGATGAAATTTAAAGATGGATGGCTAACAGATGACGGATGCATGGAAGAGGTATACAGAAATATACAGGCACTTTTTTTTACGTGGAACAGATGTTCCAAACCTCTCTGGTTCTGTGTTTTTTACTCCTGTATTTGGTATTTTTCCCTCTCTTCCTCCACATGTGCATTCTGAGCACAGTGTGTCTGGATGTTCTTTGTTGGACTTCCAGGCTGTCAGAGGAGGGAGCACGGAGCCGTGCCTCTCCTGTCAACAGGGCACTTTGGCTGGGTATGGCAGACAGCTGTTGGCCTCGTCCCTGGACGGCTGCTGGATCGGAGTTCGCAGCTCTTCCTTGACATGTTTGAAATGACCCAGCTGTAGTGTATTGTGCTGCTTTCGTTTGATTTATGCTTATTTATGAAGGGCCTCCCTGTAATGCGCACGCTAACAGCCGTGCATGTGTGTGAATTAAGGAAAGCTATTTTTTACATGCGCTCTCATGTGCCTTTCCACCTTTACTTTGCGGTAGAGAGTCGGGGGTGTTAGTTGGCCATAGAAATGAAGCGTTTGAAATCCAGAAATTAGCTCACTGTGAAACAGAGTCACTTTTCTCCCTTTTTTTTCACAACAGCTCCGAGTGAATGCATGAATTACTGAAAGCATCACATCACATTCCCCCACTTTCCCCTCATGTTTTCCACTCTTGTTTTTTTGGCTTTGTTGTTATTAAAGCAGAGGCTCATTTTATGTGAACACATGATAAATAGTTGAGAACACTTGACGCCGAGCCTTCAGTTTTTCCTAACTGTGGTGAGTTTTGGGGGGAAATTGATGACACAACTTAACTTTCCTCTGTGAGTGTTTCTGTGGGGGTTTTGTTGTTATGGTGCAGTGAGACACGTGTACGAGCACGCTGAGCTTTTCGGTCAAATATCCATCCCATAGACGCATGAGCACATACTTGAAGTTTGACATCACCTTTCAAATTGAAGTCTCTGATTGACAAGCAAGAATGCCTGGAAGGCTGCTAGACTACAGTAAAATAAATGGGAACAGATAGTGATTCCTTTCTGTCGAAGGTTTCCTCCCTTTTTCTTTTTTATTCTCTCTCAATTTTAACTAGATTTAGTGTCACATAACTGCAGAGCTGCCAAGCCAAATTATCGTAATGGCCTCAGAAGTCAGAACAAGATGAGAACACCCTGATGCAGCTGTTTGACTCAGACCTTGGCAAATATGCTTTGAATCTTGTTTCAAATATTAAGATGACTTGTGGCGTGTTAGTTATCTTTTAAGGCCCCAGCACAGTAGGATTCATGTAACGTATTAAATGTGTATTCGGTACAGTTGTCCTGTTTGCTCTAGAGTAGTCAAGAACCTAATATATGGATTTTTCCTCACTATAATCTAGTACAAAAATGTTTTTTCCTTTTTCCTCTCATACTGTCACCATGCAGGTTCAGTTGTTGTCCCGGCTCCTCTTCAGCTGGAGCAACACATGGGCTCGCCTCCAGCGACACGGCATCTTCCGACAGACCTCCAGCATCCCAGAAGCTCCCGCCAGTGCCACTCCGTCCTCCCCAGTACGCAGCAGTGCTGGCACCGCGCTGCCAGACACCAGCACCTGCAGCCCCTCTGCAGATCTGGGCTCACCCACAGAGGTTTGTGTTACTCCCGCAGTTGCGTATTTATCCAGGCTCGGGCAACTTTGTCTTCGAGAGTACAAACATGCAGCAAACAATCAAGATATTTTAAGCATAGTTGAACCAAATGAGAGAATCAGTGGTTCGTTTTGATCCGAGCAGGTAAATATCAAGGTACAGGAAGACCGTATCCTAGATTTTCAGAAGAATCAGTTTTCCTTTGCGCACATCACAGTCACGTTCAGTTTCATCTTCCTCGTGTGGGGTGAAAGTTGAAACCACAGTCCCAACAAGTACCCCACACAGCAGGTTATTGGTTACATATTAAAATGAATTTCTTTGTGTGCGTTCTCTTGTCATGCCTCCTCTGTTGGGCCCTTTGAATCATCAAAGGCCAAACGATTCTCGTTTAATGTCAAAAGTTAATTAATGTCAGTAATTTTCTCCATTTCTCAACATATGAAAGGAGACTTTGAAAGGGTCTTTGCAAATCTATTTTTTAACTCTTTCATAAGTCATAAACACACATTTTGAATGTGAACCAACAGGTTCCCTTTACTTATTTCCCTTTCATCCCTCATGTAGGTGTGATTCAGTCAATATCATTTTCTTTGAAGCCTTTTGCAAACATAACTGCAGTGATTGATTACTTTCAGAGCAGAAATTCTGTTTTTTTTAGTTTTAGCGCATACTCTAAGCAGCGTTAAACCCAAGTTTGAGTGTAAACCTGCCAGTTATTTTGGAGGCATGTTCGAAGTTCGTGCATTTTCTTCTCTGCGTATAATGGGCTTCACTGATGTGAGGCTTTTTGCTCCTGTTCAATACAGTAGCAGCAGCAGCAGCACCCAGCTGGGGGTCCACGGGCTTGTGTAATGTGTCCCCCCGTAAAGTAGAATGCAGGAGTGTTTATATTATGGTCTGTCGATGGTCCTGGTTTTAATGTGCTATGACCACTCGGGCCTTGTCAGCAAAGAGGGGCCTCTGAGATCACAGCACAGCCTCCATACCACCCTGAAAGGCAGTCCAGTGTGGACCGGTGTGAAAAACGTGACCTGTGTGTCGATATGCATCTATGTCTACTTTTATTTCCTTACGATCGGCGTGTGCGTACCTGCTTCATTTATGGATGAGGAAAGTGGAAGTGGAGTGTGGCAGCAGAGGCCCTACAATATAGTGCCTATATAAAAAGGCCGGGGAGGCCCCTGACAGCCCACTTGTCACTGTTTACGTAAGTACAAACACTGGTAGAAGTATTTAGTCCTCTGGGAGGCTGAGTGATTGAGCAAGAATGTAGGAGCTGTTTTGATAAGTCTCAGCAGTAGTGGCAGCAGTCGCTCCCCAGAGAAACGCCCCCAGCCCACCTTCCTGGTCTTCCATGGCTTCCACCCCATTCATCCGCCCTCAGCTGACACAATATTTTTGGACATTTTCATATACACTACTACCTTTTAGTCAACAATCCCTTTGCTCTTCCTCTGTCTGCTGTGTCATTTACAGCTGGACCACCAGCAGCGTCAGCATTAGCATGAATCACATCCTATGATAATAATCATTACAGCGCGGGATGACGTAACCTTCCCTGAACTGATGCCAAAAAAGATGAAAGCAGTCCATCCATGTGTCATGTTTCAGTGGTTTCCCTCTTCTCTTTCCATTTCCTTTTTTCTTTCTGTATCATCTTGGCTTTTCTTTCTCCCTCCACCTGTCCCATAAGCTTTCTAACTTCTCCCCTTTTTTTTCTAAACTGCTTTGTTCTCCATCTTTCTTTGACACTTCCCAGCCTGCTGTTGTCTTCCTATGTTTGGATGTGTCTGATGAGGAAAGACAAACTCTGCAAAGAAAATAAACCCAGATCCTCGGCCCGTTTATAAGGCAGAGGCCCAGGAATTAAACTGTATACTTTTCAGCTTGGCTTGTGGAGGTGTGGGAAAATAGCTCCCTTTCAAATTCATGTGTTTTGGCCTGTGTGTTTGAGGCCCCTGGAAGCTGGGGAACATGGCAGAGGCCACCCCTACCCTCTCTACAGCAGCACATCTGGTCTTCAAGGCCTCACCTTGATATGGGCAGAGGGGGGAATATTCTAACGCTGATTAAAAATGAGCCTTTGAGCCTTTTGTAGGTAGTTTTAGTGGTAACTTTCCTCTCCTACAATCTGGTTATTATTTTGGACTCTACTTCATTTTTTGTAATCAAGACACAAAAATGCAATAACTGAACAAATGCATTAGTTTCATTTCTTTTTTTTTTCCATATCAGTGAATGTATAAGGTTATCGTTCAATCTCAAACGCAGCAGTGGCAGTGGGATTCTATTTTTGTTCTCCTCTGACTATGATGCTGTAATTCATCCAAGAGGTGGTTGGGATGTTCCTGACAGTTGTGATCCTAACAGACTGTATCCAGTCTAAGAGACGCAGTGGTCTGAACGTCCCGCAGTGCCAGTGGCCGCTTCTGTTTCCACACATGATATTACAGAGCTTAATCCTACTGACCGGCCAAAACTGTAAACTAAATAGCTGTAACCACACACACACACACACACACACACACACACACACACAGAGCTGTGTTTTGACTCCAGTTCAACAATAATTAGTCCCCAAATGCCATTTGACACTAGAATATCTCATTGAAACTGACTGAACGCCATTACAACTGAGCTCATGTTACTCACTGCCTGTCACCATTATTACTCACAAATGACACACACACATATGCACACACACACTTTAACTGGTTGGTTCCATGAAAACATAATGACGCTACTTTACCCTTGATTGGAATAAATGCTAGTTCTGGAAAATTAAATGATTGTGTGTTGTTTTGTGGTATGTTGGTCATATACCAAGTGTATATGTACCGGTATACTGTATATGTATGTATAGGCTGTACATTTGGTAGAAATGGGATATGTTCCAATATTCGTTGGGTTATGTTTGTTTTACATGGCATGAAACTACATTTTCTGTTCCATATTTTGACTTAACATAGAACAGTCGAAATCTCTAAGAAAATAAATTCCCATTTATCAGTTTACATCCTCAATTATACGGCAACATTCACAGAAAATTGCTACGTGTTGATCCTTAATTCAGTTGTGTCGTAGGCATCTGTTGTCACTGATCTCTGCTGTCAGCCACCCTAAATCTCACAATTATTTAAAATTTGCAAATTAACATGAGGTCCTCGTCCCTGCACTCGGCTGCGACACACTTTTCTCATCTGGTTCCTCTTTAAGACACTGTAATCAGTCCAGCAGCTGTGGCGTTTCTAATTGGGAGAGTTGATAACCTCTTCACCAACCACAGCAAAGCTCAATAACTGTGACACATCTATCATGAGCACGTTGTGGGAAATTTAAGATCCCACAATTCCAAAGCTGCACATTTCCATATTGTTAGATTGCAGGATTTTATACTTGGCAGAGAAGCCACACAGAAACTTGTTTGGAAACCAGATTTATAGGAAAAGAGGATAGGAAATATATTAAAAGTCCTTCCAGTGCTGTCACCTTTAAGTCTTTGCCAAAGCCCCAATAATGAAATGAGAGCTCACAGATATTCTCCTCTCCTCTTCACCCCCTACACCTTCTTTTTGCTTCATTTGTCTGGACTGTCCTTCATGCGTACCCATTTTTACATCAGACTGATTGGCGCTGATGTTTTAAACGTCCCACCACATCACACCAGCCCCCCTCATTGACCAAATCCTGTTTTGTCTCCTCAGGGTGACTCTGTGCCTGCTGGAGACGATGGCCCATTTGCTGATACAGTGACTCTGGAGCAGAAAACCAGCAGCATTGGTGGAACCAGTGGGAAGATCAGTCTTTGGATGCAGTGGATGTTACCCAAGGTCACAGTTAAACTGTTTGCCCCAGAGCCGGCTGTCAAAAAAGCAGGTAGCTTGCTGTCTTACTCTTCCAAGGTCCAAGTAATTTAAAGTTTCTTGTCTCAGTCACTCATTTAGGCGTTGAAAAGGTTATTACAATTGGTGTAGTATTTCTTTCTATTTATAATATATAAAGCTAAACTACTTTGTAATGTTCTGAAAGCAATTTACGAGTTTTTACATGCTCACTGCATCAGCATGTAAATTTAGTTAACCCCTGAGTTCTTTCTCCCTTAATTTTCAGCACTCAGGGGGAGTTAGGCATCTGCAGAAAATGAGGGATGGAAGGAAGAGGCAAATAAATAAATGGGAGATGAATCCCAAGTGAACCAACTCTTGTTCCCTTCAGATTTACTGGGGCGATGAAAGACAAGATTTACCTTTAATTGCTGGCTGTAATATTTAGCATCTGCTAACCAGATCACGCAGCTTAAAGGTCTTTTATAGTGGAAACGGAATGTTTTGAAGGACATCACAGAGATGGTTTGACTTAGAGACATCCTAAATAGGAATTACTTTGGATTTAGGCTTAATGTGTGCCATGTGAGTTGCGAGATGAGCTTGCCTCTGGATTTTCTGCGTGCACCACATTAAGTACATTATTAAAAACAAGCATTGTGTGTATGCAATCTATTAGATGCCTAATATCACAAGTACATTCTTGGAGATAAGTAAGCCACAGATATGGCTGGAGACAATCTGCTATGATGTAATATGTTTTTCAGCTGCAAGGAAATAAGATTCTTCTCTCTCCAGCAAAAAGGAAAAACAGCCGTTCCAGAAGTGCTGCTCCTCGGGTATAGTTATGCTATTATGTGTTGGAAGATTAGCGGGAGAAAATCAAGCGTGAGTCTCCAGAGGCTCTGCTAAAGGCACAAATCAGTGGTACACTTTCCTTCTTTCAAGAGGAGCCAGAAAGTCAAAGGGTGTAAAGGTTTCCAGGACTCTTATGGGATGGGTTTAGAAAACTCATACATCAATAGCAACACCGTGTTTGGAGACTATGAGTTTCTGAGTATTTAACAACATGGGAGAGTTCTTTCCACACAGTATCCACAATAAAGATGACGAGCTCTGTCTTTCATTTTTAATTATCTGTTCCGAACTTCTGTTTTTTCACAGTCGTGCAAGACTGCAGTACAACAAACATACTGTCACATACTTGAAACCCATTTTGCAAAGTATGATTGTGGTTTCCCTGTGGAACTAATAGCAACAGTCCTGCAATTATACTTTAAAAGTCTTACAAAGTACAAAATAAGTAGGGTTTTAATCAATAATATCTAGCGGGGTGTTCATTTAAATACAGTATTTCAGATGTTTTAGGATCTGATGTGTGTTTGCGTGCTTTCTTAGATCTATACAGTCGATCTCACCTAACACAAAGCTTGTAGCTGTAGCATTACTGCATGCATGCACATTAACATTTGCCGTTCTTATGTGTTTGTGCCAGAGATCTGTGTCATCAGTGAACTAGAAGACCTGAGTGCCTCAGTAGATGTCCAGGATGTTTACACAAAGATCAAATGTAAAGTGGGCAGCTTCAACATCGACCACTACAGATACAGGTAAAGTGCAATACATGAACAGAAGTCATGGACTTCACCTTGTCCCGATGATGTGGCACCAGCAGAGGCAGACACCCCTGCTCACAGGCAGACTTGGGTTCTGGACGGGCTCAGTTGTGATTTACAAACCAGAAGAATTTAGTCAGTCCTTTTCTCTGTGCCTGTGGTGTCTGAATAGATTCGCAGAAACATTAACACGTTAGGGAAGCAAAAGCTCGAGGCCATTTCCACTCCATCATAATGATTCCTCCCCATGTCTAGGTCCAGTCAAATTGGGCTAATTTAGGTTTGGGCTCTGACAAAACCAGGAAAGCACGTCCTGCATCACAGTGAAACAGATACCACACACGGTCTCCATTATTAGTGATTTGTCCTTATTTTCAAAACGCAGAATGATCCACCATTAATAATCAGTATTGTTATTGCACCATGTTTCCTCCACCTCTCTTTGGATTGCTTTCCTCATCGCCTCAGCAGCTTTCAGCGTATGACATCTATGTACCACAGTCCATACTGTGTTTGGAAGAAACCATTTACCTGGAGACATTTTCCCACCATCTTTTCCTGAAGAGATAATGAAGCACAACCTATAACATTCCAATACGTTGCCAGATTTAATGTTTATATTTCTGTGCCTATGGGCCTGAGACAGTGCTTCCTTAAATGCTTCTTTCTCTGATTAAGGCAAATAGACATGACGCTTGCCAGGTCAGATATAATTCTGATTTGCCAGATCTCCATGTTGCCCAGTGAGGGATTGAGGTGATGGTGCTGGCCTTTAACTGAGCTGTCAAGGAAAGTGTCTTGAAGACCTCCCTGTTTCCCTCTAGTCAGATGATTTATATTCTGTCAAACTACATGTGTTACGTACAGTTTGGAGAATTAGCCTAAGCCTGTGCACAGCCAGTCGTTCGGCAGTTTTGGAGCTTGAATGTGTCTTGTGTTATTATATCACGGTACTCTCTTAATCACAGGTGTGTGTCCAATTGCTTCTGAGATGGAGCCAACCTTAAACTCAGACCTTTCTAAGTAGATAATCATTCAATTTTCTCATTTTGAGGTTATTTCTGTTTAACAGCTTGTTTTCAACACAATTTAAACCAACCATAGTCCTGGCAGGCTGCAGCACTTTCTCATCCAAGCCAGGTTAGAACCATGACTGTTTAGGACACCGTGGAGGACCTCTGCACTCTAATCTGCATTATCCACATAATGCACGTGGAAGCCCACAGAGGTTGGGATCCGTATTAATCATTCTGAACAGATAATTGTAAGGTATTGCATCATCAGGTGCAGGTTACGTGCATGCAGTGGGTCAGCTTGGATTAGTCTTGACAGGGGAAACGTCTCCTCTAACTGGCTATCTCAGAGCTGTGCAATGGATGGAAAGTTAAATTAGCCAGGCAAATACGGGAGGTGAGTATATAATTGAGTCCCTGATTATATCAAAATAGGATGAGGAGAAGAAAGTTTGAAGGATAGAAGAGAAGGGAAGGAAAGGGAAGTCCATGGGGAAGAAAAAAATTGATGGGCGTTGAACCTTATAGGTGTAGGCCTCAATCATCCCGTAGCACCATAGTTGATTTAAAGGAAAATATAGGCAAGGCAGCAATATGACAACTGAGTATTAACCTCTGTGGAGGAGCTTTAGTTTAGAATTTCTCCTCCTTGCTTAAGTTTGATCTCCACTAGCACCAGCATACCTTGAACTGTTGTGAAATTAGGCAGAGGATAGCCACCGGTGACAGTCCAAGCCTGCTCGCTCCAATGAGCAGCTCACAAGAAACGAGGCTGATGTCTTCCAGCTGTTCTGCCAATGGCTCAGAGAAAAGGACGACCGGGCTGGAGCACGATGGGAGAAATGAAGAACTGCGCTGTGTCCGAGTGCATTCATCACTTCTGCAGCTGAGAGACCTGATTACAAAAATGTTCACATAGGCACAAACGGACACACAAGATAACGAAGCGTGAAGCACACACACACGCATTCCCACCAGAAGGTCTCTTCAGCTTCCAGGATTCTACTGGAGAGTCCTGAAGAGTGTGGGGGGTATTAAAATGATGCAGATGGTGTATTTTTTTCTGTATGAAATGCTTTTCCATATGTGGTCTCTGCATGATTTTGGCATCCCAGCATAAGTGTAATAACTCTTTGGATGTGCTGCATCTGTGTGTGTTTTATTCATTGTAGACCGAGTGCCTGTGGTGGGCTGCATTGTGCCTGCCTCCATGGTAACTTCTTTTGATGCCTTTTTCCAGGTGCATTCCTGTGGATGGCTTCAACAAAACATCAACATCAGAAAACATAAACTTTTATAATCCTTCATTTTCAGTGTGTTCGTCATCCAGCCTAGTGGTGCTGCTGTTATCATTGGTACCAACAGTATATAGAGCCCAAACGCCACATTAAACTGGGCCTTGTGTGTGTCTCCAGGCCTGGTCAGGGCTGGCTCTCTGGTCAGTATGAAGGGATCCTCCTACAGTGTAAAGAGAGAGCTGTGGTGAGGCTTCTTCTTCAGCCCTGGCCGCTTTAGTCTCTCTGTGCAGTGCAACTGTCACTCTGCTGCTCCTAATCAAAGACCGTGATCTCTGCCTAAGCTGGACAGACAGGAACACAAAAGATGAAAATACTGGACTCTACCTCACTTGAGTATCCACACAATTGCGACTCTGGTGCACTTCTCATGAGACAGAGTAGATCTTCAAAAGCATGTACCCTGTCTGTCCAGAGGTTCTGATTGGCTGAATAATCAAGCCAATAAAAACCGATGACCGCTGCTCTTGCTTGTCTCCGAGGAGACAAGAACGGGTTCTCCATGAAACGTTCAGTATTTTTGTCCCTGATGGTGGTCTTATACTGGTACCCATTTGTGAAACAGAATTCACGTGACCTAATCAGATCAATGAAATGGATAAACTAGATGCAAATCAAAGTCTTTGAGTGTTGGATAATCTTTACAATCAGTGGATAATTTTAAGTCTAAATTAAAGTTTTTTCTTTAAAGATTCCAGAATTAAACTAAACTAGTGGGATAGTATATGACCATACCACATATTTGCTTCATCAAGCTCTTATAATAATAATAAAAAAACACTGGCTTTAAATATTCTAAATTTTTCCTCTTTTCCTGTATCCAATGTCCTGTTTCTGCGCCCCTCCCTTTTGCTGCCTCTTCTGCTCCTGCTGGCATACCTGCTCTCTTCACTCTTCTCCCCTCCAGTGTGGAGGAAGGTGTTCGGAGCTCGGGCAGCTGTGGAGGAGTGGTCCTCTCTTGCACTGACAAGCTGAACAGACGGACTGTTTTGGTTCGACCCGTCAGCAAGCAGGACACTTTCAGCCATTTCTCAGGCTTTTTCTCTCCTGTAAGGATCAGACTCCTTCCCATTTTGGTTGACTCTGCCGTGCCTCCATCATCAGTGGCATAAAAGAGTTGTGTGCTGATCAAATGTGCCTCTGAAAAAATAGCAACAATAATGTAATAAACTAACATCAAATAACGTCATTGATATAAATCTGATTCACTCCACTGATGTGGCTTGGCCTGGCAGACTCAATTGCAATATCTGAACGGGATTTGTCTCTCTTTTAATCATGTAAGATTTTCTTTGAGTTAATTATTTTCTGCTTTGCAAAACTGGCTTTTCTGATCTTTCAGAAACAGTCTTGTTATTTTTCAATAGTAAATATTAGCAGAAGGCTGATATATGTGCTTAAAACCTCTGTTTTCCGCTACCAGCTACAGCTTGTTTTCTAATTTAAACATATCTGTTTTGTTTTTAGTCTCAAGGAAAAGCTGGTCAATGTAGTGATATTTATGGTACCAGTGTTAGTTAAATTGGACCTAAAATTAAAATAAACACGTTAATTTATAGAAATCTAGAGAACGTTTTTACTTGTCCTTGCTCTGAATTGTTCTGTTTCCTCACTGGTCAGACTGCGGCGAAGGTCCTGGAAGGTTCTCATCAGCAGCACGGCTTCCTCTCCATCACATACACCCAGGCCGTCACCAAAAACGTGCGGCACAAACTCGTCACCCGGCCCGAGCGGGCGACGCGCAGCAGCGTGACCACAGCCAGTCAGCGGTTTACTTCTGACCCTCTGGCAGATGGCTCTCCTCATTACCTTAGAGAAATACTCCTTACAGCCCAGCCCTTCGATGTGGTGCTGTCTTGTCCCCTATTGGCGACTGTAGCAGGGGTGTTCCAGGTAGAATGTGATGTGTAACTTGCTCATTGTTACAACTGTGAACTCAGTTGGTTTTGCAACAGTCATATCATCCTTCAATATACAATATTTGTAGTTTTTGACCGAGCTCTTAATAAAGGTATACTTTTTAAATGGTTCCACAGTCTAAGGTTCCGAGGCACTACAAAGAACGTGGCAAATCAGCCGGCCAGCCAATGAGAAGCCACACGCTGACCTCTCGGTGTTTGCCACTCATCTACATCAACACCAGCGTGATCAGAGTCTTCTGCCCCGGAAGACAAGACAGGCAAACAGCATCAGGTGAGAGCGGCCACACGATCATCCGGTGTTTGGCATGGCAGATTTTACTGCATGTTTGGTTTAAAATTTGGGTCTTTTCTCAGAAGCTCATATGAAGAGGGAAGACACCCTGGTGTTAAAGCTGGGGTCCCTGAGCATGGCTCCTCAGGCTGACAACCCCCTGACTCGCACTGTTCTGCGCAAAGACATCTACCAGTAAGACAACTGTGTTCCTTTGACAGTCCTATTAATATATTCTTATGTGATAAACAGAAGAATTCAAACTTCGGTTTGCACACACTCCACTGTTATCCTCAGCATCTCCTGCTGAAGATGGTGTGTTTATCAGTGAGCCACACAGTCACGCTATTTAAATGGCTCCGCCTCCACTATCTTTCTGTCCTCATTCATTAAAACCATTCTCCCACCTTTATCACGGACTGAAAACTCAACAACCTATAGTTCTTTGTAGGTGGCACTCAGACTGTCAGACACCCTGTTACACCTGACTTAGCTGTGTTATTTGCATGTGTGAATGGACATGTCGTTGTCTTTATAGTGTTGGAGGAAATATTTCGGGTGATGCAGCTGACAGTGCCACATGGTGATTTAGCTACTTCATTAATGACAGAGCCCTGAGTGACACTATGGGGGTCCGCTGGGCCCTCCAGCTGAAACATAAGACTGTTGACACAGGGCCCCCACCTCAGTGCCATGTGGATCAAAGCTGCCTGACAGGGAAAATCTGGACTTCTGAGGGAAATGGCTTCGCACAAAACACATTTGCCTGCATAGGCAGCTAAGAGAATCTGGATTGTGTCATAGCTGCCTCGAAACCGCAGGCCCATGGAGTGTGTGTCTGTATGTGTGTGCATGTATGTATGCGTGCGTGTGTGTGTAAATGGCTAGATATGGAGCTGGCAAACACATGTAATGAGTGAGATAAAAGTGGTGCCAAATGCTTTGTGCAGCTGCAAGTGAGATGTGAGCTGACACAAGACGTGAAGTAGAGAGTAAGAGTAAAGAAAGAAGAAAGCGGACAGCATAAAGAGAGGCCACTTTAGGCCTCACCGCTGCCTTCAGTTGGTAGAAGTGTATGCAGGGAGATTGCATTGAACAGGAAGGCAGAGGGGGCCTATGGGCATATTTCACTGCGCCCAATATGTGAAGATGAAGGGGAATACCACACCCTGCCCAACATTGTCCAAATGTCTTCCAGAGGATCCGAGCTTTCTTCCTCAGTGTGTTTGATTTACTCCTTTCATGTAAGAGGAGCAAAGATGGTATTGATCAGTAACCATAGCTACTGTTCTGCAGGGACTTTTCAGGGATTTTTTTTGTAAATTCCACCAGTCCCACAGAGTGTAAAATGATGCTAAAAAAGATGGTTGTTTTGCTTCAAGTTAGTACAGTTAATTAACTTTAATGACTTTGTTTGCATGGAAACTATGTCTACTTTTAGTTTGTTGACATGTCATGTTATCGTGTCAGATGATAAATGATTGTCTTCTGGGCATGGAAAAAGCCTTTTTTTTCATCTTTTGACTCCAAAAGCAGTCCAATCTGTGTGGAATTGCCTCCTATATTGGTCAGTAGTGATGTTCATCATCTAGATTTACGGCTCTGTGGCTACCCACTCCTTACATGAGTTCCATTCACACAAGCTACCAGGCAGACCTGTTTACTTGCCTAATGCTACCTAAAAAGTCATTTTTTTGCAGCAAAATGTTTCATTCAAGCAGCGTACGCACAAGAGTACACATATCTGAAACAGCAGCAGGCACATTTATGTGTACAAACACGCCCACAGTCGTCTCTTAACCTCCACGCACAGAAGCCAAGAGCCACCACTTGCCTGTGCTCAGTGAAACCCTGGAATTATAACAAACCACTCTGTGTTCATTCTTCCAGTCGGAACCACGCATTATCCTCACCACCTTCCCTGCTTATATCTGCCCTCCAATTTAAGATGGTCACACTTCTGAGTCACATGATTGATAACCTTGGGATCGCAGGCTAGTCGACACGCCGCTACCAAGCATGTCACGAGCTTCATCTGTGGTGCATTCGGCTGTGCGTAGGCTTCCACAAGTTGTAGAGAGAAAGTCAGCCAGTCTGTAATTGGGCAAACCAGTGTGTGCTTCAGGTTTATAGCTAAATGTGGCAAAAGGGAGAGATATATCCGAGTGCCGGTAGCCATTTGCTGCAGTTCTGTTTAAAGCACACCACTAATTACATCCATCCTCATAATTGAGTGACTGATCTACGCAGCCGTGCTGTTATTGTCTACTGTACATGAAATGATTACCTTACAAATGCTTTGACTGTGATTTACTGTATTGCCACCGTGGAATACACGAGCAAGAGGCTCAAATTGAGAGCATGTGTAAACATCCTGATGGCCATATTTTTTATACTCCTACTTACAATTTCTTCCTTTTAAAACTCCTCAGCTTTCATTTTTACTTTGTTTTTAGGGTGCGACACATATTTACTGTTTAGAGGAGGTGATATATTAGAGACAGAGAAAATAAACCTGCTGAACTGTAGAACAGGCAACCACCTGGTTCATTTGGTAACAATTAACACCATCTCATTTGATCATGTGATGTGGAAGTGCGTCTCCCCGGAGGAGTCCACCACAGCTTCTTCTCTAAGCAGGAGTTATTACACAGAGCTGCAGGCTTTCCCTCTCTCTCCCTTTCCATCTTCAGCTACAAGGCCGCTGTCAATTGACACAGCTGAAATCATTTTCCCATTCTGGAAAAGGGGGCCTTTTCCCAAGTACATGAGCTTTAGCCCAGGGAATGTCCAACATGTATTCAGCTTCTACTTTCTTGTGGTTTCAGTCCTCTTTTAAAACTTTTTCATCCTCTTTTCTTATGTGAGGGTTTTTTTTTTCTTTTCATTTGTGGAACACAATCAAAGGCTCGTCATTGCGTTACTTTCAAGTTCCATGTGGAGATTGGATGTAGCCTTTTAGTGTTAAAGACAATATATTGGGTCAAGATGCCTGGTGACTGATCTTTTATTAAATTGAATAAGGTTTAATACTATGATATTCATCCATATCTGATAAAAGTTTCTTTTTTCTCTTTTAGCAGAAAACAATTTGGGAAGCATCAGCATCGCCCAGGAATCTTTATATGATAAGTGATTAACCAAGCCAGTCTGTCCTTCTGTCCCTGCTTTATTCACGTGTTTTTTCGCGTGCGTTTCCTAAAATATCCTCCACAGTTCCCGGCACCCCCACACCTACGTGACACAGCTCTAGATTCCGTCACATGCTCAGTTGCGTCACTGTCTGAAGGAGACCCAGGGAGCATCCCGCTGCCACAAAATATGGATTTGTTTTGAGTTCTGCACTTGCCTGCGTTTCCAGGGTAACAGCAGAGAACGCTGCTGCGTCACTGGTGATGTAGAGCAACATGTCAACATCGATTTTCTGCATCTGTTGACTCAATTTCGCTCTCTCCTGGGTTTTTTCCATACAGTTTCCAGTGGTGTAATCAAAAACGTGTTTAAAAGGTTCGATCCTCATCTTGCCATGTCTTTACGGCTTATTTCTATAAATATTTAAAAGTCAGTTTAACAGTTGGTCTGTTTTATTTTATCCAACCATTTGCTTCTACCGTGTCTATGTGTGCATTTACATCTTCGGGTGCTCGTACTGGAGCCTCGGTTAGACTGTTTTCACTCCTACCATGACTCAGGGAGTAAGCAAACCCCCTTATTGCTTTTGCGTGGCTGCCTGCTTAAGCCCACATCGTATATGTACCAATAAGCGGTTGTGCTGGAACCCCCCCCGCCTCAGATAAATGCCGCCTGCCAATGCCAGGACGCTGCCTGCTACCAATAAAAGTCTCTCACTTGCACTACATTGTACAAACCCTCCTGCTTTGGCTGTAGTGAAACACTTTGATTTTTGTTACTCACTCAATCAAAT
Organism: Takifugu rubripes; assembly: GCF_901000725.2. Classification (NCBI taxonomy): domain Eukaryota; kingdom Metazoa; phylum Chordata; class Actinopteri; order Tetraodontiformes; family Tetraodontidae; genus Takifugu; species Takifugu rubripes. Next base: position 6,581,609 of record NC_042291.1, on the reverse strand, counting down.
GTTTTATATGTATAACATTTTAAAATTCTTCCACAAAAACAAGTATTCTGACAAACTTGTGACTCTGGACAACTATTCAACTTAAATTAATGTGACATTAGTGGTATAATTTGAGAAGACGAGAATATTTGTGGCAACTGTGGGACTGATGCAGATTTCAAAACTGGCTTTTGTAACATATCATTAATAATTCGATGTAAAGACTTTATGGTCACCATCTCGAGACAATGCAGACGGTTACATGGAAATAGATGGAGCCAGTTGATGGATGTTTATGCGGGTTATAGCATCTGTCTTCAGTCAGTACTTCTATTTTAAACGGTGTAACATTGTTTTATTAATGCTGACTGTCCTGTGGGTGAATATTTCTGAAGGCAGCAGTGACGGATGTTGTAGTTGTGTTGCTATGAGGCTGAAGCTAGTAAAGGTGCCTGTGGGCTGTTTAAAGGTGCCTTCCTGTCACAGCATCAGCAGTCACCTCAGTAAACTCACCGAGGTTCACACACTACTGTTCACAGCTGCGGTGGGATTATGAGATCCTGCCAGTTTTCCTCTGTAATCTCTTGTCCTCACGCTGGTGCAGAATTGCTGAGTCATTCTATCAAGCGTCCGACAGCTGCGGTTCTCTAAATTTCTTTTCTTTTGGATGATATATTATGCTTTTTGCTCTCAGCTAGTCTTTCTTTCTTGTCTTCTCCCTCATCTTTCTTTTGCTCATAAAAACCTAAAGTTCCCAGCAAATGATTCATTAGATGCTTCAGCGCACACTTGCCTCATCGCTCACTTTAGTCGGCTGCCAACTGCCCCATTTCGCCGTTTGTTTACACCAGCTCAAAGTGCGCTGGCTCTACTTTGCTGCCACAGAAGACAGGAAGAGCGACCGAGGCCACACACATTGACACCCAGGACCAGCACTCATACACCCTGATTTAGGAGTTGCTGTGGAAGTTGCTCAGGCTGCTGAGTGCGTTTGATGACAAACCCTTTTCGGCGGCGATGTTGGCAATATCTGCATCACCAGAGCGAACAAACAGCCTGGCTGAAAAAGGGGTTTGAAGGTAATGAATCCAAGCCAGACATGAGCTTTCGAACTCCACCACGCTCTAATTCAGTCCTTCCTGTTTTTCCAATCAGTCATACTCACTCTATTCTTCACTCTTGCTTTTCTTAATTTTGTGTTTTGCCAGTGTAGCATGATGAAAGACCTTTGGGTAAAACCAAAGTGCAAATGTTTAGAAGGTAAACTGGATCCTTTTACTGTAATTTGTTCATCAGTTGATGTCATCTGCTAAAACCCTGGATTTAATATAAATGATTTCCTCTCTTTTGGTACCACAGTCTAAGGCAGAGCAATTTTACTTTGTCAAAGGAAATTATTTATTTATCAGGCAGACTGAGATAAAGAGCTCATTAACTGAGATGAAACCAGGGGCTCCAGAGACCTGGTTTCATTCTCGTTGAACTTGTTTTGTGCGGCAAAGAGAGACATCCATCCTCAAAGTGGACCTTTTCTGGTCAACTATACATAATTTAGCTCCATTTTTTTCTCTCCCCTTTCTCTTAACCGCCCCCCCCCCCCCCCCCCGTCCTCCTTCACCGTCGACGTTCTCTCTTCTGCAGCAGAGGAAGATAAAATGAGCAAGGATTGGTGGGTCAGCCAGGATAAACATTGTTTTTTGTCAGCCCCGCAAATGAAACACCTGGTGCTGGTAAACGTACTGGACATATTTCACGTTGCCTTGACACTCAGGATTAATGCAATATCAAATTGTTTTAAAAATGGGGACAGACTCTGCAGAGTAAATCATACATCCCCTTTTATTAAAGTTTGTCCTTGGATTTATGTTGTTTGAGTGGGGCAGGATCGGCCGCACTGTGCTGACGGATGAGATTTCTGAGCTTCAGAAGGGCTCACGTATGAAACAGCGTGTCTTAATGCGAACAGGAAGTTTAGAATCAGCCACTGAATACTGCTGCGGCTTTGAGGTGGATTATTTTCTCCTCCTTATTTTTGGGTCAAGATTAAGTGATATTTTTTATCCCTTTTTCTTCTGCGGGAACCAGCACGCTAAATAGAGGACTGCATCTGCCAGATACGGCCAACGATTGGCATAAAGCACGAGCTTATATCCAACGAAAAATGGCATTCGCCACCACAGCTGTACGAAAAAGGTGACAACTGGGTTTGTGTTTGGAGAGATAATGTTACCAGAGCAGAATCCAGCAGGATGGAGATGGATGTTGGTGGATATGATCTGTAAACTGTGAACCTGAATACCTAACCGCTGTGTTTAATCAAGTCAGCCATTGCTATGAGGCAATAAGTTTTCTTAAGGGTGTACTCCCTACTGTCCTTCAGTCCCCCTGGCTGGGAGCCTTGAACAGATTAATATAACTGGGATTTCCATGAATCCGGAAAAAAAACTGGCGGCATCTATGTGCTGATGTACAGTGTGATATTCCATCTCATGTTCTGTCCCTCTAAATCCACTTATCCATCATTGGAGAGCTTTTGACCACAGCCCTACACTTTGAATTTAGTCAGCAGTGCCTGGCTGTATACGAGCAGGGATCTGTATACAGCATCTTGCGCGCTATGTTGTGGTGTCTGCTGACTTCTGTATACAGCCTGTGGTTCATTCCATAAATATCTGTGGCTGCTGTGATGTTATTCTCAGGGCCTCCAGTCTGTGAGAAGATTGTACCACAACACTTGTGTCCCTCGGCCTGCAGTTAGAGGTTTAGTGGGATTACGGGAGTGAAAAAACCTCCAGCAGTGGCCCAGATATACATTTTTATGGCCCTTTCACTTTCATAAAATTCTGATGTTTTGAAAGTAGAAAATGAAGCTGCCATTTTGCGTCAGTTGGTTCAGCCTGTACAAAATCTATGATATTAATAACGACATTTACATTGTTAATCTATAGTACCGGTAATTTTTTTTTTTTTTTTTTTTTCAGATTCTATTGGAGTCTACAATAATACGTTCATTTTGTTCTCTTTTTCTTGAACTTTTGCTCTTGAACGCAGCGTGTCGTTCTGCTTTCCTAGCTCGGTTGCAGTCAAGGTGACGGACCTCAGCTCAGAGCTTCCCGGAAACATCTCTTATGTTTTGGCATGCTGCTGTCATTCAGGTCGGGCTGCATGCTGACAGAGGCGAAAGGGATCACCCCTCAGCTGCACAGCTCTCATCAAAAAGCCTGAACCAGGGGTTTACTGGCCGGCCATCAGCCTCCGCGTCCAGTAACTGTTCCTGTCTGGTGTGTGTGTGTGTGTGTGTGTGTGGGTGAGTGAATGGTTCATCCTGCGGCAGGATATAAGGGTTCTAAGAATACACCCGCCACACCAACCTAGGAAGCTCTATGCTATCGACTGCAGCATTCTACCGGTGTTACCCTGTCAAAGTGTGTGTGTGTGTGTGTGTGTGTGTGTGTGTGTGTGAGAGAGAGAGAGAGAGAGCGCGCGCAAATGTTTTGTGTACGTGTCCATGTGTAGTGAAACTCCAGCCTTGTACATGATTGTGTTTTAGTTCCTTTTCTCCCTGCTTATGACATGTTGATGTTCTGGCATCCTGTGTGGTTGGTGTGAAACTGTCATTGCACTGACAGGGAGACTCGGACTGGCCAGTCACACCGCAGTAACTGGTGCCAGGTGGACCATCAGGGGATTCAGCAGTATCATATTGATAGTCAGTGTGTCTCCACTTTGTCTAGTTCCTTTTCTTATAATTTACATGGAAATAGCTGAACCAGAGCCATGTGTTGATATTCACAACTCTGGCCGATACACTCAATTTGGACAAAGATCCTGTTTTGCTTTTTTCTTAACCCTTTATGTGAACCTACAGTGTAGCAGGCATCCAGCTGTTAAGGACGTCTAGAAATACAGTCAAGCTACACAGCAGACTAAAACCTGCAGCTTTCAGACGTCGTACATGACGGCAAAGTGGCTTATGTTCTTCATGGCAAATCGGACAATACTGAATGGTGATGTGGAGATTTGTTGCTTATATCTTGTTGATGTGCGCTCTCACATATCTGCACTACATAAACCCACCAGATGTGACTTTACCAGACCTGAAGATGCTGTTGAGCAAGCACCTGTGTTACCTTGTTTTGTAGACTGTTGCTTTGAACCACTGGAAAATATTAAAATGAGTAGGCTGGCAGGAAGGTACAGTTGTTACGTCACATGCACAACACACGCACGCCAACATGCATGTGCGTGTGTTAATGTCAGTCATGTTCCTTTGGCTTAAAGTTTTGGACAACCGCAGAGGGAAACGTGAAGCCACCGTGTAGACAACTCGACTGCGGTGGTCTTTTTTCTTCTCTCCATAACTTACACACACACACACACACATCCACCCAACCCATGTAATCAGCACCCCCACCCCGTCACTTTATCATTGCACGCATGCGGCGCTCCAGTTACACACATGTAAGCAGTGCAAAAATGATTAACTCGAGCAAATATGCTTTGCTCTCTATATATTTGTTCTGAAATGAAATGCCCAACTGTTGGCAAACTTTCCGCTCATTCCTCAGTAATGACGAGTAGCCGATGTTTAAAGCATCAATGTTCCCCCTTGATATTTTTCCATCTCATCTCCAAACAAATGGGAAGGCATTTGAAGGGCTTTGAAAGGTTTTGTTTAACTCTCCCCATTAAGTGTAGCCTGGTAATGGACTGATATTTGCACATTAAAGCCACAGAAATGTTTTTTGGTCTCGTTGGAAGTCTGGGGCAGACTTCCAGCTGACAGACAGATGTTTGACAGGCAGTAAGGCCGCACATCACGACCTGAGGAGTCACTCTTTCTGTCGCAAAGACTTTTGTAACTTTGGTGTAAAATATTCATGCAGCTGAGAGTGTAACAGAATGCAGCGTGGTGAGGGTTTGTGCTGAAGGCCCCGTGTGAAGGATTTGGAATCATCCACCAATAAGAATATGAAAAAATGAAAGAATTTCTGTCAGCTTTCCAGCGATCGGGTCGGTTATAACGCGATGTCTAAATTCACCGATCCAAGCAATAATGTCATTGTTAGCCGTAAAACTTTTTGCAGACTCTCCTGTTGCATATATTTTGTGTTTTATATGTCTCATTTACTCCGAGGAGGTTTCACCGCATCAAAATGTTTGTTTGCTAATGTTGTTGCTAGCCAATGATTCAGCTTTCAAAAAACTTTATTGTCAATCACATAATGACAGGCTAAAATGTAAATGCCCACAAAGATGTAAAACACACATTTAAACCAAAGAGACATGTTTGTTTTTGCTTTAGGATAGACACAACAAAATAGACATGTCTCACTGGTTTAAATGTAAAGATTTTTATGTTTTGTTGTGTAAAAAAAGCTCAAGATTTTTCTTTTCTTTGGCCTCTGAGTAAACAGTACACTAGTGTATGATGATTGCATCATTATCGCTTTATTTAAATGTATTAATTGGTGAGTGGCCCTAAAAACCCTGATAGTTCAAAGCCTAATTTTCCCGTCATTTCTTTAAAGTTGTTAAAAGTGCTATGATGGCTTCTCCCAAACAAAAGGCTTCAGCAAATACTTGAGGTCAGAATAAAGTCTTTGTTGTTTCAGGGCTATTATACAAATGTGGAGAAACCCAATGAATTTATTCTGAAATTAGTCAGTAGTTTTAAGAGTTTTTTTGTTTTTACTTTAATGTAATGTTCATTAGCCTCCCTGTTTACAGAAAGATCAGGATTCATGTCCTCCTGTTCCTCTCCACCCAGCCCTTTTGTGCCAGGTCATCTCACAGGATGTTGTAGAGGTTTCCTCACCTTCCTGTGACTCTCTCCTCTCTGCTCTGTGCTGCTCGTGTCCCTATCCCCCTGCCATCTGTCCCATAATCTCTGTCTTCTGTGCAGGATGTTGTTGAACATTTTTCTGCACGTACCCTCTCCTCTTCTTCACCTCCCACTCTGTTTGGTCCTCTCACTGCTCCCTCTTGTCAGTCTCTCTCTGGTCAGCTCACAGGAAGCTGTAGAGCATTTCCTGCCACCAGGGCTGCAGGAAAGAGGCCAAGTGCAGCTCTGTTTGATGTGCCATCTCCTCTAATTCATTTCACCTGGACTGCTCTCTGTGCACATTTTCTTCTCAACAGAAGCTCCACTCACGCTCTTCTTCTTTGCTTTCTTTGCAGCTATTCCTCCTTTTATGTCTCAATTTCCCTGTAGCATCGAGCAGTTCGGTCCCAGATACTGCCGAAGCTCAGTGATGAGGATTTTAGGCATTTGTTTTTATTTATTTTCCTTTTTTTTTATTTCTTTTTTTTTTGTTTCTCCACATTAAACATGCTCAGTGCCTGAATGGTTTCTGGATGTCTGCATGGTGGCCAGAAGTTTTGCCGTTGTGTTGCACAAATGCCGTATTTTCCCAGCGTTGCCTGTTTGGAGTTGTGGTTTGTCGGGAGCCTGGCCTGCAGGGCCACTTCCTCCTCTTTTCTGGAAAACTGCACCAAAAGAACGCAGTGATCGGCAAGGCAGGAACAAGATGTTACACGATGAAGCGGTAAAGGACTGTAAAGCGTTAGGTTTTTATCTTAAACACAAATATCTTCAGGATTAATTAAATGGGGTTTTTTTTTATAGCGCATTAGTGTTTTACATTCTTGTGCGTTCACTTTTTCTGTTAATTTGATCCTCATGACTTCAAACATGCTGTCTTTTTTCATCCTCCAAAGTAAAAACAGAGAACAAACTTTAGAAATACTCCTGTGGGACATGTTGGACAGGACAGGCTCCAGCTGAAACTGATTGAGTCGAGCCTCTATTTCATCTCTGGGCTCCTGTGTTCCTCTGAGATGTACCAGCTCTAACAAACATCCCTGCACACAACACGTTATGCTTTTGTACGGAGGCTGCACCATTTTCTATATTCTTCCATCTTTCTTCCATCCTAAAGAAACAACATCACTTTGAGGACTTAGTTAAGCACACAAGTTCTCTCCCTCCATCTATTTCTTTAGTTACAGGGGGAGGGGAATGTAACGTATAGAAATGTCACTTTGTGTAAATACACTCAGTGCTTTGCTTGAACGTGAGCTCCATTTCAGTATTATAAACACCGGATCTGCTCTCCTTTTCGGTGTAAGTATTAGCTGATGTAGGAAGCATGTGTGCCCCAGATTATTGAAATTATTTTATAACGTTGTTCTTTGCTGACATCCAACATACTTTGACACTGGTTCGCCCCGCTGTCTCTGAGTCCTTCGTTTTTTCCAACCTGTCTCTGCTCTAAGCCTTTGCCGTAAGTTTTTAATTATATTATGTCAGTGCTTCCAGCAGCAGTTTGTCATTTACATATAAGTGTGTCTCTATATATTATTTATTTATTTATCAATTTAATTATTGACTTATTTATTTATTTTACCCTGCTTTTGTTTACTCGACATAAATCTGAATTAGAACCCGATTTTTAAGGTCAAGGCAACGTCGGGGAGCGAGACCTACCATTGTAACTATCCAATTTCATGTTTGTTCAGCCTGTCTGCTAAACCTGTAGCACACATTAACCTAATCAAATATAACCATCATTTCCCCCAACTCTGTTTAGGAAAAATTTCATTCTTTATCCGACGAAGGATAAGGCCTTGATATGTAATCCTGCTGCTTTAAACATTTGTCAGAAAGCAATAATTGCTGTGAGCGGATAGTAATCAGGTTCAAGGTGCTCTGCCAAAGGCCCTCAACGTCACAGATAAAAATGAGCATCTTCACAAATGCGCACAGCATTGCAGCTCGTGTTGTACAGTAATGGGATCCATCTTGGTAATTCTCAGCCACTTAATCTACTGTATAGCAAGAGAGCGAGAGAGGGGAAAAAACCCAGTAGTGCTTCATGCTATTTGATCCATAAAGTGTGTCTAATTTTACAGCTCCGTAAAATACCCTCCCTGCTGGATCACAGATCGAACAATTCATGTGTAATCCTAAATCACAAAGACCGTTCCAAACTATAATCATCCTGTTTTGAGAATAACAGATAATTGATTATACTGTTTGTTCCTCACTTAAATTGTGAATGAATTTCCAGCTGTGTCACATTTGTTTGCCTTATTGGTCTGATGCGTTGCTGGCATGGTCTTGAAGAATGTGGATTTTTCCCTCAGTTTTGTTTTTAAGATTAAGGAAGGATAAGAGGAGTAAGTCATTGTGTGCACCTCGCATGTGCTTCTTCCAGCTGTGGTGTTTTTTGGGGTTTTCTTTTTTTGCTTTATCATCACTTATTGTAAATCTATTTGAAACTCTGTCAACTGGAAAGCGATTTTAAATCTTTCCTGTTTCAGATAATATTTGATTCAGTACAGGTTTTGTTTGTCAGGGAGGGAACACCCACAGAACTCTGCCAGAGAAGAGGACTGGACTTAAATTTTTCATCAGCAAAGGGATAATTTCCTTTAATTACTGTAAAATTAGCATTGAACCGTGCACTGTTCGGCTGGAGCCTGATGAAAATGACATGCACATGAGATGAAGCCTGATCCTTGGCTACTCCTGCCATGTTCCCCACTGCAGCCAGTTATGAATAATCTATTCCATACATGTGTTTAGTGATTAATTAATGATAAAGCCTCTCAAATTCAATTGTTAGAGGGATGACATCATTGCAAAACATTCTTAGAGGGGACAGAAATCTGGTTTCAATCAGAAAGACGTCAGCGAGGCTTCCCTTCGCACCTCTGCATCAGAGACCCACGGCTAATGTGCTTCATAAAGGCGCCTTTTTGTCTATTTCTGTTCTCAGAGCTGAGAGGAAGCATATCAAATCTGCTACAGTGAACAGAGGAAGTGATTCAACGGGCCGTAGCCCACTCACTTCATCTGAAAAAATTAGAGCTTTGTCCGGCGCTGACAAGCGCACGCAGTTAACTTGGTCATTCAAAGTCTCCCAATGAGTTCACTTGTATAATATCATTAATAATCTGCTTTTAGTTGAATAGGTGGATTCGAAACCACACGCACGTATCAGTCATATTCAGCAGCAGCTACTTCAGGCGGTGCAGATTTGTTTTCCACAGATATGATGCAGATGTTGGAGTGAGCGGAACAGAAGCACCTACGCGTTTTAATAAATGCTTTTTCGCAGAGCATTAGCTGAACATTTGGAAGAGAACTAGAAGACGCTAAGTGATGTGATGGCTGTTGTTATGCACCTTTAAAAATACTTTCTGACATGAATATGCCTTAAAGGTGTTCCCTGTGGAATACTAGGTCTATGTTTTACTGTACAGTGAATCGTGGAATATGTGTGTGAGGTACAGTTTATGTTAGACCATAAATACATAGTATTTAATGAAGATGGTAAGAGCCCAGTCTAAGTATGCTCTGTATCAACAAGAAAATCTTTTAACGTTCCTGTAAACAGGATATGCAGTACTTGCTGCGCTACAACATGTGTCGGCAGGCTGTTGCTCGGAGCAGTCGTGAGCAATACGCTTAATGTAACCTTTGAGTATTCATGTTCAGGCTCATGGCGAGAGGCAGGACTACAGACTGGACGGGGCAACAGTCCATCACAACACGCCTAGATGTCATTCAGAACACCGTGGGGCAGTAGAGAGCCTCCAGTCAACCCGGTGTGCATGTATGGACGCTTTAGAAAACCTTAGTAACCCTAAATTGTTATTTTTTGCTGGCAGGAGTCTGTCAATAAAAGAAAAAGTAGGCACACGGATGGTGACACATTACTTTAAGTTCACAGTGTATTATTAAAACGTTTTCCGTTGGATTTGTACTTGACAAAAATGATGTATTGTCAGTTTTGTTGTCTCAGATTTTTCCCCCCTCTGGTTAAAAAATATCCAATTATCAAATATTATTCTTGCAGCAATAAACTTCTGCAAGTAAGCGGGCCTTGTATTCTGCTGACTCGCCTGTTCCCAGCAGCATTTTCCCTGGTTCCCTCCAAAAGCAGCTTAAAATTCAAATTCAGAGCCTTAATTACTGTAATTGGTAGATGCAAATTAACAGCAATTGGATTTGACTGGGGCCATAAATCCACAGCTCAGATCTTGCAGAATTTCTGGCAATGCAGAGCGGACCACCGTAGGCAGGGGTATTTAACTTACTAAGTAATTGCAAGTTTCATGAATCATAATGCTTATGAATTCCCCCTTGGCATCATCGCAGGCCCAGTGGGATTTTGCTTTAAGCCACTGAGTCATAGCGAGTCGATTGAGAAGCCACTGTGCATTCTGTTTCTCCTCAACAGCAAAGCCACAGAGCAACTGCCTGGTGCTAATTGTGGTTGGTTAAGGGCATTCGGAGCCATAGATTAATTAAAATGAATGATAATAGTGAATCACTTTACCCATCTTGCATTTATATATCTATCAGGTTGTTTCTGCATTTTCAAGGAGTCGGAGCCCAACGTGATGAAACGAACTGACACTGAAACGTGGGCATTTTTCCGCGTTTGCAGTTGGAATGTGCAGTAGTTGAGGTCTGTTCAGCATTAAGGTCAGAAAACATTCATTAAATATTGCACTTCAGAGTACAAACTTAATTCGGCATGAACTGACAGAATTAAACCTGAGAGGTTGATATAAGGTGTAGTGGAAAGCAGGGCTCCAAGTATCTTTAACACACGTGCACTGACATCCACTCTGGCCTTTGTCGGACGTGTAAGGAGACGTGTATTGCATGTGATTGTTGGGGAAATGGAGTGAAAAACAGGTCTGGGATTTGGGGGTTCAAGTTGTGGGTTTCAGAGTGACAAGATCCAGAAGCCAACGGTGCTGGTCTGTGCCCCAGTGCTTCCCGCCCCTGCTGCCTCGGTTCAGGGAGCGGAGATGTTGGAGGGGGGATGAAATCTTGAGAGGGTACGGTGAAAGAACAGTTAAAGTGAAGGGCCGGAATCCACCCTGCCCCACAGGATCTCCTCTGCTGCAGGCTGTAACGTAGCCCATGGCTCCCACACTCCTGCCATCAGGGCCTTAGCCTCAACCAGATCCCTCCGCGGTTTGTTTTACAACCTTGAACCACATTTAGCCTTCAGAAATGTAGTAGGTAATCAGGCTCTCCCAAGAAAACTCCTGAACCGTCTCGGCAAACCCTTTGGCTCCCTTCAGTATTATTCAGTAACAACTCTTTAAATATATTTCACTTTATTTTACTGTGCCTAAAACCACTCCTGCCCTGCGAGCCCTTAAATGAAGACATATTTACAAGTTGTGAGCAGCAGCAAATGAAACCCAGGGTTGTCTCCTAATGAGCTCATTTGCCATTTTATACACTACACGTACGTTACAGTGGGTGTTAACTGGTGTGTCACGGACGTGCCCAAAGGCTCCCACATTCATCCTGCGTCTGTTTAGTAAGAATGAGCATCACGGATTCTCTGCTCCGGGCTTCCACTCAACCGAGGGTGTCTCTTTGTGTGTATTTTCTGTTTTTAAGGAATCTGAAAGACAATTTAATTCATCAGTGATGAGGAACTATTTAAGCTCGCTCTCCAAATCCTGCAGCGCTGTCATGCCTGCACATATTTGTCTGCTGGTTCCCACTGGAGGGCTCAGCTTGGATGGAGGTTTTGACTCTGAGCCATAACGGTGTTGGACGGGTGCCTTCATGTTTCAGCTCTGATGCAAAATCAGCTCGGTGGCTTTTTCAGATTCAAATCCAGTTTAAATTGTGTCAGAGGGGAGTCTTTTTTTTTCTTTTTTTTTTTAAAATAATGGCCACGAATGCCATGAAACGGAGCATTCTTGCAGCTGAGCTTTTGATCCATTTTTTTTTTTATAAATAGCAGAATTTTGTCATAAAAAATAATGTTTCTCTGTGGTCTTTTCCTGCAATTAAAATAAGATTGGCTCAGGAACAAGGGCAGAGCGAAACGGTTGTGTATGAGAAAAATATTCTCTCACTCTCTCCCTTCCCTCCCTCATCTGCGAAAGCAAGCAAGCCATTTACGACTTGTTATTTTCCTTTTGCTCCACGGTCTCCACATGGCAGTGGCGAGCAGATGTTTGATAATGGCATGGGAGAGCCGGTAGGGTGTGTTCCACCTGCTTCGATCTGCGTGTTTTTATTTGGTGCGAGCGTACGGTTGGTAGAGTTAAAGTGCTGCGTTTCCCAAGGCATTCTCCGATTCTCCTGGCCAAGCCGTGTGGTCTTCACATGACCAATCAAATATGTCAAACCGCCAGTGTTTTCCCCCCCACATGTACAACAAAAAAGTCTGGCTTCAATTATTATTGCACCCCAAGGGGAACTTCCAAAATTCCTCCCCTCCTCATTTGTCAGAAATGAAGCGCTCTCGTTTCCTGCGATCAGCTGAAATATGTCTTTTGATATTAAATCACACCCGTTCCCACTGAATGCATGACCAAGACAAATGTTTATCATATTTATTTATGTCACTGCAGATGACCCTGCGGGGCTCTGACGGCAGGGGAGCCTGTTCTGTCAATCGGGAGTTTACGGATCGCCTCGATCAGTTGATGTTTAAAGCTAATTTGGAAAGAAAATGAGGGACCGGTAACTGTGGTTCGTTCGATGTGAAAAATATAGTTATATAATATAGTTATATAGGGAGGTCGAGCAGGTACTCTTACAGAATTCCTAATGAATCTCAACTGTCAAATCCCACCAAAATCACAGCGAGTTTTTGGTTTGATTTCTGTTGTACTGTGTTGATAAATGCGGTTCCCAATGTTGATTAAGGATCAGTTTCACTTGTTTGTAAGTCAACAATCCAGAGTTAATCCAGTTATACACCTCAGATCTCCCAGAGCCATTGTTGTTGTACTTGGTGCTTTTTGTCATAACAGCACGCTCTGGTAGATTCCGTTCCACTGCGGCTCAGGGGGGAAAAACACTATATGAAAATTGCCATTGACGTTGCAGAAACAAGAGTGCTGCTGCTGCAGCTGTGGCTGTTTTAAGCTCTTATTTATAGCATTTGAGCTCTCATTTGAATTCACCAGCACACATAAACATATCATAACGAAGCCAATGTGCTGATGTCATAGGCAGATGTTGAATTTTGACTATTCTCTTTGCTGTGAATTAGTCGGCATCTTTTCTCGAGCTGACATCATTTTTCCTTGACGGTCCTGTGATGGTTTCGTTGCGCATTTGACTGCAGTCACAGGCGGAGCTGCCCACTCCCGGCGTATCTCCCCATCAACGCTACCTTGTTACAGTTTGTGTATACTGTAGAAGCCCTGTGTTTCTGGAGACAGACAGACAGACAGACAGACAGACAGACAAAGGGAGGCAGTGAGAGCTACTACTGTGCCGTTCAGCCGGGGCTTTAAGCAGTGTTTACCATCAGTGATAAGCTGGCATAAATCAGAACAATTATAAAAGGCAAACCATTCCACCTGACGACTGGGGTTGTTTATCTTACTAGTACCAGAGGATTTGATTCAGTCGTAAATCATCCTGCAAGAAAACTTGTGCTACTTAACCACTCAGTAGCCCAGAGAAAAACATCAGCAGCGTTTGGCAGCTAGTGTCAGAAGCTCTTTCGATGGTCACATGTAATCCAGTTGGTTTAACCACGCAGGTGCATCATCAGTTGAAGTCTGTTTATTCAGAAAACGTTATCAGCTTTCACTGACTCGCCACTTCTTCTCTCCAGACGAGCTTTCAACCTTGGCATCCTGCACGACCCGGGGTCAGAGGTCGAGGATCGTCAGTACCAGATCGACCTCCAGTCCATCAACATTGGAACGGCTCAGTGGGAGCAACTCAAGCCAGAGAAGGAGGGATCCAAAGGAGGAGCATCGGCGGAGAGTGAGAGGAGCTCCCAGAACCCGGCTCTGGAATGGAACATGGCCAGCAGGTCAGTATTAGCATAATCATCATGAGACCAAGATTCCGAACGTCATCTAACTCGTTCATCCAAATGTGGGCCCGTTTAGACAATCTCTGGGGCAAGGGTGAGCAGGAGTAGGTGATCTGAATTTTAGTTGACGTGGATGTTCACAGGTCAGATTTTGTGTGCGCTGCCACTCTGGGGTTGGGTGGGGGGGGTCCTGTCTGTCACCCAACAGCTATGGGGATAAACACCTCCGGCTTCCACCTTCTTTAAATGTCCTGTCTGATTTTGATGGTCCAGGTTTTGTTTGGCTAGTATGATGTGTTAAAGTTGGTCCAGTTTTCAGCATGTAAAACAAAGTTTTTTCCAGAATCATATAAAAGCAAGTCTTGGTGCTGTTCTAAAGGATTCTGTATTCATCCCACGTGGAAGCAGCAGCGAGTGTGTCCACACCGCGTCTCTATGCAAAGTCATAAATATAAACGATTTTATATATATTTTTATAAACTTGGGAGCTAAAAAGCAGCACAAATGTTGCAGCCCATTTGGCTCCCCATGCGTTTTTCCACCCGTGTTTTGAGAGGGAACAGGCCCAAAAATCACAGGCAAGGACCAAACTTAACTAAAAATAAGCTAATGTGGAAGAGCGTGACAGGAGCCTGATTGAAACTCGTCAGTTTGCAGGTCACCAGAGTCTGGATGAAGGTCGGCTGCTGAGACACAACACCTTTAACATGCAGACACGGTCAGACCCACTCTGCAAGAACCCTGAAACCAATGTTTAGGCCCCATGAACTCTGGTGTTTTCGTATTATTCTAATCATTATTATTGTTAGTACATGTCTTACATAAACACTCTGACTCTGGCTTTTGCCATGAAAACACAGTGCTGCTGCCATTGGTGATGCTGAGAATTAGCTCCCTGGCCTGCCACTGAAAAAGAAAAACATGGCCTTGCATTATTATGATTAATTAAAGCATCACCCCAGCGGTCAGTTCTACATCCTTGCCTTTGTGTTGCTCTGCCTCTTTAACTTCAAGACACAGCAGCAAAGATATTAGGACAGCGTCTCGCCTCCGACCTCTCCGCTAACGTGTTTTGTAAATCTCTCCTCTCTCTGAACTGTTTCTTAACAATGGCTGCGGATTGTTGTAAAACAGCTTTTACAGAAGGCAGCGGACTTGGACCCGCGTCAGGCTCATACACCCTATTACCGAGTCTGACAAGCTTGTATAAGCAAGGGGCTACTTAGGTTTGTTCTAGACACTTTTTTTTTTCTCCCCTCAATTTGTTTCCGTGTTGATAAAGACAAGTCTGCTTTTGCCTCGTGGAGAGGCCAGATTCTCTGACAGGGCAATGAGGTGAGATTCTGGGCTCACACTTTAGGCTACAGAAGATTCTAAATGCTTTTGTGTATACTCAACTTTCTTTGGACATACTATACAGCACGTCTGGATTTCAATTCAGAACTTGATGGATTGACCTGACATCTAGCCTCGCAGTTACTATACGGTCTTGCACTATAACAAATGCTCCTTTATTTTTATAGTGACTTTTTGCAAATCTGTGGTGTCCAAATGACAAATCACCTAATAATCAGAATGTTTTATCTCTGTCTTTCCCCATTTTCAAGAATCCTTCTGTGCGCTTATGTTGAAAAGTTTAAGCTGGACTTTTATCTGCATCTAAATTACTCGGTGGTTCAATTTTCCCCTCTGGGGCCCAAAAGATTGTAGGTTTTGTTGAAGAATGGTCTTTGCTAAACTGACCTGGACAGTATACCCTGGCTGCAGCCACCCTTGTGATCCAGCCATCATGGAACATGTGATTTAGAACGTTCCGACACGTTCAGGAAAAGGGAATCAGGTTCACAGCTTCACTTGTCTGCCGCAGTCACCCGCAGAAGCTCGCCGCCTGTCTTATAACAGGTCCTGACACTTGCACCCGCCTCCAAGGCTCGCACCTTTTGCTTTTTTCCAACATCCCCTCTAGTTTTTAAGTCGTGGCGTGTTCACTCCTCCGCTTCTTGGGGTCCGTATCCCATAGTTGAGGCTCCACGGTGGCCTCGGTTGGCTTCCTGAGGTTTTTGTGAGGACATTCCAACACTGTGGATCCTCTGACAGGATCTGTCCTGGTCCCAGATTGCTGGGTAGGAATGGGTCTGAACTTTTCAGCTCCTATCTTGTGAGCGATCTGCTGCACAACTCGCGCATTTACACACACTGGCCAAGATACAGCTTTGTATTATAAGTCGTTATATCCATCTTCTGTGCTTAACACAGAGTTTTCCAGTCCATATTACTGGTAAGCTGAGCCTCATGAGTCGGAGCCCTGCTGGTGAATGATAGCACCTGTCCACTGCAACGGGACACTCGTTGTTTCACTCTTTGTCTGAGGGGAGATTAGCCGCCACCAATTGGCCTCACAGATCATTTCACCTCCAAGTATGGCCTCCCTCAAACTCACTACGCAAAGAAATGCATCGGAAAATAATCCCTTCAGGGCACTGCAATGCACATTTGTGTATCAGAGGTGAATATGATATTGGTCCTTGTTAAGTACTGTACTCTGGGTCACCTAGAAACAGGGTGGTTTTTAAACCCGGCCAACTATAAATATTGAAAGCTGTTCCTCTTGATTGTTTTAATAGCAGCAGATGTGGCAATTAACACCACCTTATAAAGCCCGCTGGTATATTTGTTTTACTGCTAACAAATGTTCCCACAAATATGACCTGATTGTGGGAATGGGCATTAGTGAAAAGAGAGAGCCAGTGTGAGATGTTGTCTATTTGATCTCATGTACACAATTAAGGGCTGTTTATAATTGAGGCTTGTCAAATAATGTCTCAGTTGGCCCCTGCAATATATTCAGGTTTCCATCTAACAAAAAAAAACCCTATAGGAATGTTTCACAGTTTGGACCCGCATGAGAAAATGTATTTTAAAGTCACTTTTGACTTTATTGTGTTAACCTCTTATACGTGAAGGAATGGGACACATTTTACAACTTTACAGATTATTAGATTATACCAATCAGCCAAAACATTAAAACCACAAAGACAAATGACGTGACTCACCCAAACATCGTTAGGGAACGAGCACAAACCTTAAAATAATGTGCTCCACCGCAGCACAAATCACATTCGGGAATGGTTCGACTAACATGACAAAATACCCACAGATTTGACCTGGCCATCCAAACTCCCCAGGTTTCAATCCAATTAGACATGCATGAGATGTTGCAGAACAGTGGGAGGAAGAGAGAACCCCACAAGACCCAAAAGAACAACATGGCTACTGTCCAACAGTAAAGCAAATATGGTTAACAGATGAAGACTAGCAAACACATGCTAAACACTTTTTACCCCTCTGTTTGCCTCATATTCTGTCTTCATCAATTTTTTCTGCATGTCTTCTTTATTGTCTTCCACTATTTTCATATATAGAGCTGGAAGGTTACCTTGTTTTTATTGCTCCATCCTGGTCCAATTTTACTCTGGTACGACATTCACACATCATTTCTGTATGAGCGGTGTGGTTTTGGATGCTCAGGTATCCTGGGTGCCAGGTTACAGTTTAAGCTAAAATTAAAATACAGTTTTTTGGAGCACACAGTGAAATCTGAGCAGAGCACAGAGCGATAATGAGCAGAGTGGCCCGCAGCCGCCCTGAGCCTCGCACCGCTAACGTGCTCCGGTTGCTGGAAGGAAAGTCGACATGTTTGTCCAAAAGAAATCCAGCCCAGTGGAAGCATGAATTTTGGTGGGAACCAGTCTAAATCAAGTTTACATTATATATTTTTCTAACGTTAAAGCGAAAAGCTTTTGATTATGTGTACATTTTTGTACAATAACGGTACCCTTTCTCAACTCGTGCTGTGTCTTCTGTTCAGTATCAGGAGGCATCAGGAGCGCCGAGCCATCCTGACACCGATCCTGACTGACTTCTCTGTCCGGGTGACGGCCGCGCCAGCCATCATCTTCAGTAAGAACGTGTCTCCTGACTGCAGTCAGCCCGAGGTCAGTATCAACTCCTGTTTTATAAGCAAAGTGAAAACCCTCATTTTAAAATCACGGGTTCGGATCTAAAATGTCACTCAGAGTCGTCCGTATTTTCCCATTTTGCTTCATAAAGCGTTTTCATTACTAATGCTGACATCGCTTTTACTCTGACCGTGACCTGCTGGTGTCATGCCTGATATCATTACCCTCACAATCCATATGAAAATAGACTTTGATTATATCAAATGTCATGAATCTTTACCTTTTTGCCTCTTAACATACAGTAACTAACTCATTAGGAATTCCACAGCTTGTCCCTGGTGTATTGGAGGCTCTTGACCCGCAGAGTTCAAACCTTTCTGCTTATACAGCTGATGTTTTCTGGCATGGCTCTCTTAGACTTCCTGTCTCTTTGATGCCTCGTCCGTCCACACTAATGTGCCCCTTGACAATGCCTCACAGCTAATCCATAGTTTTCACCAACACACACACACACACACACACACACACACACACATTGTGACATTGTAACTCCCAGAGATATTGAAACACAGCGCCAGCAATAACAAAAACAGCCCTATTGAACTGTGCAATGCATATACCATAACAATGTAATTATTCAATATTCTACTACTTTTCACATGATTTTTCAGCTACATTTATTTAATATTAATGTATTTACTGTGCAGTATTTGTTTGGTTTGGTATCAGGTCCTCATTTGTTTACGTACTTTATAATCTAAATTTACCCGCTGCTTATAACCATCGACACAAATGTATCTATAATGACATTATGTGAAGTTACTTTTGATTCCTACTTTGGTGCCTGTGTGTGGTTCAACTCTGGGGTGTTAGTGAATGATATCCTGTTGGATGTAGCCTCCAGGCTGTGGTTGAAAACGCTGGCTGTGGGTGGGACCCTGGAGAGGATAAGAGAAGGGGAAGAGAAGGAAAAGGAACAAGTGAGCTAAGATGGCAGATAAAAGTAGACTGTGTTCATACAAAGGAGGACTCAATGCTGCAAACAAGCCTGATGTTTTGCTCAGCTATTGCTCTCCCCAGCCACCTCCTCCTTCATATCCCTGCTGTCTTCTCTCCCTCATCCCTGTGTAGGAGGTGGTGGTGTGTGGCCACTCCCTGGAGGTGAATGTGACGAGCAGCCTGGACTTCTACCTCAGCGTTGCCCAGGTGCAGCTCCTTCAGCAGCTTTTCAGGGACAACATGGTGGGGATGGACACTCCAGAGAAAATTGCAGAGGTACACGAGAACCCACCTTTGATTTCAGCTCACTACCATCAACATGCTGATAATAAATGTCCTTCCAAAGCGCCACAGTTTGAGCTAAATAAGCTGCGCAGCTTAGGCTCCGTGATGGCCGTGATCATAACAGTGCCCCTAGCGATCATCTGTGACTGTTGTGGTTTAATTTATAATGTTTAAATATTTACTCACTCAGTGCGAGTCGGCCCTCTGATGTGACCTTAGTTTACTGTGCTGTGCTCATCTGCAGCGGTGAGGGCTGTTCCTATTGTTTACAGGACAGGGAGCTCCTAGGCGCCATTTGCGACGGCTGACCTCTTATTAAAGCTTTCTAATGGAACACAATATAAAAATATTTACCAGCTGTGATGAGGATGGGAGTCGTTGAGGAGGAAAAAGGATGTGGCCGAGAATGGGAAAGGAAATGGAATGAAGTGAAGTTTGCGAGTTGACACAGGGATTTTATTGGTTATGGGAGGGTGTGTGCAGTACGCACGTCAGCCGGGTCCTGCGTCTGTAAAAGCTGCTGTAATGTGAAGCAGTCCACCTTCCTGGAAAAGCAGAATTGCGTAATAATCCCACTCACTTTACCTTTATCTTTAATAAAATAGATGCCCAGTCCAATCTATACATTCTGAAAAGATGCTAGCTGTCTACATTTGAGGTTTTTTCCATTTCTTTAGTGCAGTAGTGTGGAAACTATGAGCTGCTTCATCACATATTATACCAGTGTAGATATTGATCAGTTATCTTAAAGCCATTGACTCCTGATTTGGATTGATTCATGGCCCGATTCTCTCAGTAAGCTAACAATGTACATAATTAGAAGGTGCAAGGTGGAGGAAGAGTCGGCATTTCCCTACAGAAATCGTCCACTATAGCGACTACAGTCTTTAGCTAAGTAAACAAACCCATACAGCAGGATAAGAGTGATTCAGTTCATCCATTACTGGAGAGAAAATACCTTGATCTGTCTTGCAGATGTTTTTGCGTCAATTGTGCCATATTAATATCAGATGATTGATATCTTGATCTTTATTTATTTGCTTTCCTAGCAGTGCCATTATAGAGTGTAACGGTATCACCATTAACGCTGCAGTTAGCCAGTATCTCTTCATCTTGGTGCAGCTGCAGAGCGCGGAGGTTACTCTCAGCAAACTTGGCCTGGCTTTGGCTTTGCGGACGGTCTCTGTAAAACTATTTGTACCTCCATCTATCTCAGTGGTGTAAGTCTTTTGGCATCTGCATCTGTCCGGCTGCTTGGCCCAGACCCCACAGAAGGGAGGTCAGTGTGGCTAAGACATAATCACTCCTGATGCGTAGAGGTCTGCAACGGCTCATTGTGCATGCTGGAGAGCCCTCTAGTGGTGCTCTTTATTACCACATAAGTGTGTGATTTCATGCACGGGCAGGCTCCTGGGCTGTTTCTCTTCTTTCACAGTCCGCTCTGCCAGCAGCCTGTCTACCCCCTGCTAACGTATTACACACACCAGCATTAAATAATATCAGTAGTGTGTGCACAGACATGGCTGGGAGTGTATGATTTGGAACAGGTAAAGCGTTTGGATATTGTTTGAGTCTAACTGGTTAAAAACAGATGCTTGTCTACCCCCTGCTAACAGGTAACAAATAGCGTTCCCATGCATGTAAATGTGTTTCCATTCCACAATGAGAGTCAGAATATGAACTTTTTATCTATGCTTTTTAGGGAGTTGTCAAGTTTGTTTGTTCTTTCCTCATACAACCTGTTCAAAAATTCCAATTAATGGCCGGTGTTGAGTCTTCAGCACATGTTGGGTGACTATTTGTTTAAACTAAACCGCACTCCTCAGTCTCTTATGTTCAAATCCCTTTTCCTCTTTCCTTCTTCTTTCATTATGCTCCTTGCTAGACATTTTGGAAACAGGGCTGTTTGCCTTCAGTAGATTGTGCACAATCCCGTACACTGATTTCAAACAGTTCCCTTTTTTCCTCACAGCTGCGTTTTATTGTCTGAGTTAATGAATTTGTTTTGCAGAGGCTTTTACGTTCCCTGGCAGTGATGAGGCGAGCAAGGCGCGTGGGCAATGTCTGCAGCTCTTGTGTGTGATCTCAGTTGATTCTCCTCACCTTGATGTACATAATAAAGCACACATTTACGACCCTTCAGTGTATACACAAGGATGTCGTCCCTACTTGTTTCATATAGTCAGGGTCCTTGTGCAGACAGTTTTCCTGTCTCCATAGCAATTCCGGCTAAATCGTGATTTGCAAACAACTTCAAAATGGGATCGTTGAGCAGACGCGTTTGTTCTTAAAGTCGCGCCGATAGCTTCAATCTGTCACATTATGACTTCATCTCTTTATTTTTTGGTGGATGTTAATGATGATAAAGCGAGGCTGCAGCGGGGTCAGGCCACTTTCAGCAGCAGGAGGGACCACAGTCGGGGAGCTATGAATAGATGATTGAGCAGCTTCTGGAACTTATCGTACCGCTCTGTCATCAGCAACACACCCTCCCATGCACGCATGTTCAAAACCTACACACAAACATGCTCATGGCTCCCACATTTTCTGCATGCAGCCTTTTATTTCAGTGTTGTAGTACTGCTTTATGGCAGCTGCACAGTCTGTGTTTGGAATCTATGTCTATGGTGGTGCTGAAAGTACACAAATTGTTTATCTGCCTCCCCTCTCTCGTACCCTTTTCCTCCACACACCTCCACGACGGTCTCTGATTGGCTCACTGGGCTCCATCTGTTCCTTAATATAGGCGACCACTAAAGGTTCCCACTGTTGCATCATTTCCATCTGAACTGGTAGGAAGCAAGAAGGTTTAAAAACAAATGCAATTAAAAAAAATGCTTCCATCATCTCATGTTTGGCATGTATCTCTTTCCCTTTCTATCTGATACACACACACACCCAGACACACACACACACACACACAGAGGCAACCCAGGTCAGCCATGTGCTCGTACCACAGTATGAGAGGAAAATACCCTCTGGTGCAGGGGAAGTCCCGCTCTGCTTCATCTTCCACCTCATCCTGGGATGATTACATGCATGGGAAACAGGGCTTTAGACTTCCTCCAACACACACAGACACACACAGATGCCAGTACACATGCAAACCCACACGAGGCAGTACCCATGAACAGGGCAGTTAGGCCTCACAGGATCTTGTGAATTACAGTTTCTAGTAAACACATATGGGGGAATCCTCTTCCCAATCAGTCATTGGTGGTCTTATCTCCATCCATCCTTCCTCTTCTGCTGTTTTTCTTCCTTTTTTGTTTTTATTTGTGCGTCAGTTGACTTTGCTCCTCACTCTATCAGCTCCGTCCTAATCTCCAGAGTCTCTCATCCATTTCCTATTGCATTTCCCTTTCCTCTCTTTTCCATGTTCACCGTCTTTTCCCAAATGTATCTCCTGTTGAGACTGGCGCAGCTCCTTCTTGGAAATGTGCCTCCATCCCTGTCTGGCCTGTAGAGAAAGTTCTTGCTCTGACACAGAGTTTGACTGGTGCTGTTGTGCAGATCCAACCCCTCCTTTTAAACTCTCGTTGGTTGTAAACCTGAAGCTTTTCAGTGTTTTGCCATCCTGTGATGTGGGTCTGTCAACAAATGCACCTCACATCCTCCGAAGAGAACAAATGTTCCTTCCAAGTGTTGCTAAATATAGCCTGTGAGAGTAGGGGCTCACTTGCTCACCTACTTTGACCTCTTGTATAACAGCAGTTTTAGCTGAATTAGTAGGAGTTTTAGCTGAATGACAAATGGACACGAGTGGCTCATCTAAGCTGTGGAGCTGTAGATAAGCCTGGCTGAGTGGGTGACCTGAGGTTGGATCCTGGTCTGTTTATGTTCCACATAAACCATTCCCGAAAACGCTCCTCTCCGTGATGAGTGTTTCATATTGTCTTGTAGCTGCTTAGTTTTGAGATCTGAAAGATTCTCTCTCGACCTTCGATCTCTCCAGGACAGTGAGGTGTCGGAGGAGCTTTATCGTCCTCTCTGGGCCAACAGAAACACAGAGACATAAGACAAGAGCGAAAACACGAAACGCAGAACAGAAAAAGAGCAGACGGCCGAGACAGCGTGAGAGCGGATGGCCATGCGGCAGTGCGGGGAAAGGGGAGCAGTGAGAGAGGGAGGAATTCAAGCGGATGAGACCTGACAGACTGAGAGAGAGAGCTTGAATCTGGTGTTTTCCTTGATTCCTGGTCCTGTCCAAAGCATTTGACGATGAACGTGAGTGCTGATGTTTCTGAGAGGTCAGCTCTTAAACAGTCAACCTGACTATTAACCCTCTCTGAGGGCCAGATCCCTTTCACACTGACCTCTTCCCATCCTGCTTGATAATATTTTCTTTCGTCCTGTTGCTGCTACGAGTAATAATAAATAAGGCTCTCTGCGCGCCCATCTCCTTTTCCATTTTGGCTCCTCAACATTTTCGTAGGTAAGCGGTGTTGTCTCAGCTTATCTTAGACCTATATATTTTCCTAGCCAGCATTCATCTCGCTGCCCTTCTTTTGTTATGAAACTGTATCTCTCCCCACCCCCCACTTTGTGCGAATCAACTGCTAATTGACAGCCAGTCATAACAACTCACCTTCCTCATTGAGCCCCGGCACTCCATCCAAGCCTGTCCTCGGAGCATAACCGTGGCATATTCCTAAATTGGCCCCTTGGAAACTCAATCTATTCGAGAGCAGTAGCAGCTGAATTTTCTCTCTCCTCAATCGGTTTTGGCGAAATTGGCGTGAAAACTCCAGATAAAATCACGAAGGTCAGAATTCTATTAGAGCATGGAAACAAGTGATGCCTTTGAGCAGAGGCGCTGGGGCCCCCACTGTAAGCTACGGGATCGAGTGTCAACTCAGGTGAGCAGGAGTCAGGAGCGACCCCCCCGACCCTTCACTGCTTGCAAGGCAAACAGGGTCATATTCTCAGGGGACCAGTAAAACCAGTGCACACCAGTGGCACAGACACATTCCCAGACCACTTTTTAGTGCAGATATGGAAGATGTTATGGAGGAAACACCTTTAAACTCAACACCTGTGTAAGCAAGAATTCACCAGAGTTACAAAGGATGAGGGCCTTCCTTGGTAGATCAGTCTGTCGGGGACTGGGCCGAGCAGCCCCGGTGCGGAAAACACTTTGGTGGGAGGTGTTCTGGTAGCAGGCAAGGTTCCAGGACACCCTTGAGCAGGGAAGCAAACCTCCAACTGTTCACGCAGGGCCCTGTGAGCCAGTACTGCAACAAACAAGCAAGAACTGTAACTGAAGTCTGTTCTTTTAGCCAGGTGCTTGTATTGTGCACAGTAGCTGTCATATTTTGTCCCACGCCTCTTTAAGGGTATATTTCATAAACCTACAGTATGCGTTCAGCAAGCGTAAGCAATGGGTGAGGTCTCTGGGACTGGCTCTGAAACCCGATAAAGGCGTGCAGATACAAATGATTTCCACACAATGGCAGACACGCTAGGATAGGTGCCATACAGCCGCTTGAGGTCCATGTCAGAAACATAACTCAGATGTTTTGGATCATCTGGAGGTGAGCTTGATTTTACACTTCACCTGTTTCTGTTTGCCGGTTTGGAGCCGCTCCAGTGGTTCACATGTGCATGACAAAGATGAATCGCCAGACACGCCTCACAAAATTCCCACATTTGGGATGGGCGGCATCAGGCCTTCAGTTGCTGTGTTTTGAGCTGCTCGTATTTCGGGCAGCAGAAATAATGATTTAAAGGAAAAAAAAGAACTGGATTGCAGTTTGTTGGTGTTCCGCTAATGTTAAGCCACAGAAACTAGGCAGCCCTTCCAACTGATCGGATCAAGTCCCGAAAACGGGTTCTTGACGTTAGCATGTCCTGATGAGCCAAGGTGTTCTGAATGCCACATTCTGGTTTAGTTTGGTTTACCTTTGGCCCCCTCTTGTGTGTCGGATGTGTCCTCGGACCCTGTCCTCTCTGTTCTCATTGTCTCGGCCCTCCCTGCTGACCCAGATAAAGGGGACTGAGGGTCTTGGATCATTCTCCTTTGCGAACCTGACACACAGTACATTGGCGCCTGTGTCTCACTCAGACCTGGGAGCACATCCAGGGAGAAATTAAAGGAAGATTACCTCCATCCCCTTCTTCTAATTTCAGCTCTGTAAATAGTCATGGAGCCAGGATTGTTCATCTTTGGGCGCCTCTTTTAATTTAATGGAAGCCTGCGAGTGTGCTTTTGTCTCCGAGTGAGCCTTTTGTCCCCTGGGTGTGAACCGATCATCACAGCATATCTCAGCAGACCTCGGGGGGCTCATCTACCCCTCCTTAGCACTAAGCCATGGTGTGCTCCAAACATCCTCTTCTCACCTCATTGTTTTCTGTCTGTTGCTGTTTCTCTGTGTTACTAAAGCAGAGAAGAAGGACATGTCAAGCAGCAGTGCAGGGACACACTTCAGAAGAGGACTTAACGAAGGACTTCTTTTATGCAGTCTCTGACATCTGCTTTCATGCTGAGCACACGCCAAACAGCAAAGTCTTATTTGTTCTTTGCTGAAAACTAAAGCATCAAAGCTAATGATGTCCGTTTGAAAATCTGGTGGGGTGGTTCTAAAGTTTGGACTGAGCTCTGATGAGCACCTGATGATGCCTGCGGGACAGCTGTGGTTTGAGTCTCATCCCCGGGTCTGTTCACGAGCCACATCACTCCTGGTTGGTCAGGTCGCACAGACCTTCCATTGTGGGTTCGTGCACAGAATATGTCACCAACCTATTGACCGGGCCATCTGCCTAGACCTGCCGGTAGGTGCAGACCGTTTACACACAGGGACACCTGGACTCACTGGAGCCCAAATGATAGATGATAAAATTACAGCAACAAGTCTTAAAGCTAAACAGGGACTCTGACCACTAATAGGAGCCAGTTGTTCCCTCCCACGTTCTCATGAAAAGAAAGAAGATAAGACAAAGGAAAGGAAGTCTGAGGATGACTCTGCTGCTGTAGAGGCCAGTTCAGAATAATTAAGACACACCCCAGGCTTCTTCTGTCTCTGATTCACAGTTGCTGTAGTGTGTCTTCTAATCACACCTTTGTCCACATCTGGCCTTCATCTTCATGGAGCAGTCCTGATGTAAAAGAAAGGGTTGAGCCTGGTTACCATAGATATTGGACATAAAGTTAATATAGACTGAATATAGAGAACTGTGTTTTATTTAAAGGTTTAGCTTCATTTTAGATATTATGATAATTATTTTTTGTAGTATTCTTTGATTTTTTTTGCTTTATGACTGATCTCTTTTTTTATTCTAAACGATAAAAGCATTTGGTAATAAAGTTCAGCAACATCTCCTCCTCGCCAAGAGATTATGCTGGATGAGCAGCGAAGGCCTGTATATCATTTCTGAACTCTTGCATCATGATTGTCGAGCCGTTTTCTTTCTTTTCTTGGAGATGTCTCTCAATCTTTTTAAATCATATTTGATTACCTAAACTTGCATGCAGGGCATGGTAAGTTTGGCAGGCTTCTCTGAAATTCCACTCTCACAATAGGGAGGCCTCGCCCTGGAACCTAATGTATGGAAGCTTCCGAGCCCATTGAGCTTCAGTGAGGAATGGCACTCGGTGCACTTTGTGGCAAAATATTTGTCAGCAAAGTAAAATCATATGGAGTCAGAGCTGGTTTTGAAGTTCAGTCAATTATTAAACAGAGGCCTTTGCTGCCACATCTCCCAGAGCCATTTTTATCAACAACATGCTGCCGTTTCCCAGATGGACCACATTAACTCACTTTCACAATTTTTTATTTTTTTTTTACATTCGCCAGCCTTTATCATTTTGCATCTTTTGTTTGAGAGCCAATGCTTTTTTAAGCCATGAAGTAACTAAAACAAACTGCAGAGAATCGTGATGCTTTTAGGGCTTTTGCATGATTTCCTTGGTTGGGTCTAGCCGCGTTACATGGACAAAAGCAGCATAAACTACAAACACCAACGCTTCTCTGAGATTTGTTAGAGTGCAGATTGGGGGTGTGGAGAATAAAAAAGTGCTCTTTCTGCTGCTCTGAGAGTCAACTTTAAAATCCCAGAGGAGTGAACCCACCCACCAATGTGAGCGGGGGGAAGGAGCTTGTTAAAATGACCCCACTCGGCGCCCTGGCTTTGGAGAACGCCGTGTTTAAACTATAGTTGACAGTCACTCTCAAGCACTCAGCATCCATTTGCAAACTAGAGGGTCGCGACCTTCCGTTCCGTCTTTGTTGTGGTTCAGCTGAAGTGCATAGCAGGTTGCCTTTGTTATTGAAACACAGTTGAATGTAGTAAATGGCTGCCTTTGATGCCCTTTTTTTGCTTTGTGGCCGCTGTTCTGGTGCACAAAGAACAGTTACTGCGCGTAATGTATGTCTTCCCTCTTCTGTTTTCCACAAGAAAATGAAGGAATGAATTGTGGTCTTTCTGGCATTTGGTTACATATTATTGTTGTTATTTTTGATTAAGATGGGGTTTTTGTTTTTTTTTGCACTGAGGTTTTCTTTCATAAGCACAAAAGCACCATTGCCCGCTATCGGCTTTATGGTTCCGGTAAACAATAGCAGAGGGTAGCACAGCAGGGGGCTGAACTGTAAACTGATTTACTAAAGATACAGAAGTTAATTTCCATGCAGGCATCCTGCAAGCCACTGAATAGTACCGTCAAGAAGATTTAGGTGCATGACTTCCAGGTTTTTCTATGGGAATTCTTTGGGAGTCATATGGGAAAATGTCATAAATATTTAACAATTTTTTTAACCTCAAATGCAGGAAAAGGAGCTCGTCTGATGATTGTTCTCCTGTAACAATGCTTTCATTCTGCTGCACAGTAGCTGCCCATGAAACATGCCTACTGACTTTAACCGGATGGAAACACAGTACATTTAATATTTAAAATGAAATGACAAAATATTGACTCTTTATTTTTCCAGGCATATGACTGGGCACCTTTACACATTTACCCCTCTTTACCCCTCTAAAATCTGCCCGTTTCAGGCTTCAGCCCTGACTTGTGCTTGTGAAACGTTTTGAAAGAAATAATAGTGACCTTTGTTACTTCTAATCTCTTTATTGTAGTCTCTCCTACCGACCACCACGGACTTGTCTACCATCTTAAAACATCCAGATTTTCCATGTTCCCTGATCTCTGAACCTGAATCTCAACCTGGTTTTCATTCATCTGGAAACAATCAAGTGCATATGTGGTATTCAGAAGTAAGAGTCCTGTTGTACTGGACTATCGGGGTGGCAATGGGATGATTTGATTCTTGCTCCCACATATTAGCCTTCATCCCGCCAAGTTGTTCCGAGTTACGCTGACAGAAATAGTGGTCGGACGTGGTACACATGATATGATTGGCACTTGGAAGCATCACCGTTTCACACTTTGAGGATTATCCCTCATTTTCCAGAATGTTCAGCCTAGAGACTCTGGCGGGATGACCTCATGATTGGCTGGCGGTGCTTGGAGGGGTGTTTGCCTGCACGCAGTCGCACATTCACAATCACGATCAACTCCTGTCCAGAGACAGATTGCACTGGGAGCTGGAAACAGCGCTTCACTGCAGCTGTTATATAATAGGATAGAAAGTAATTGTTGGAAATGGGGATTTTAGTGGAACCCAGGCTGCAGCTGTAGTGTTTGTATATTGATTTTAATTATTATTATTTAGGTCTGTGATAAATTGGTTGGCACATAAGCGTTATGTAGGTTTTGGATTTTTATATTTTCTTTTCAGTGATCAAACAGAAAATAGACACATAAGTAAAGAAATGCTACGGCGTCGATGTGCTGGAAGCGCACTGGAAGTGTAGCACAGATCAAACCCTGCTGCTTCCTGCGTGTTTTTTGTTTAAACTTGTGGATGGACTGATTGCACGCATAGATTCAAAGTGTTTGTTGTGGCTATGTTTTCTCCTTGTCGTCTCTCCTCTGTGCCTCCATTCGTGTTTCTCATTTTCTGTAATTTTGATTGCAAGGGTTTCTAAATATAGAGCAAAAATGTGCTTTAGGGGTCCCCTCAAACAGAAGACAGGTTGTTTGCTGTAATTGTAGATGTGTGTCCAGCCTCTTGAGAGAGATGGGAAGAGCCTCTTGCAGCTTCTTCTGCCTGTTTTTTTTTTACCCAGCAGCCTATTTGTCCCTTCCAGAGTGCGGTGTTCCTTGAATTGGACATTTTTCCTTTGCCGAGTACCTTTTTGAATATGTTCGTACCTCGGTAAGCTTAACACATCACACATGGAGACAGGTCCAGGCCCTTGTCAGTGTTCTCTCCCCTCCCCGTTGCTTGGAAAATCTTACATTTCTGCAAAATAGAAGTGCACACATCCTGTCCTCATTAGACCAGGGAAAAAAGAGGGCTCTGGCACAGGCGATCCTATGGAAGCCCCACACATGAGCTTAGCTGAACAGAAACAGGCAGGCAGGCAGGCATGCTGCAGCATTTTATATGGCCCTTGTTCTTAGCCTTTGATGACACTGTTTAGAATAGGAAATATCTAATAAGTCAAGTATTCTGTCTAATGTGCTGCCAGTTGGTTTAGTATTTGCCCGGAGGTCCTGAAACCCTATCTGTACCGCAGTAATAATATACATTTAAAATTCTCATAGAGCGGGTGAGAGGGAGCGATGTAAAGAATGGGTGGAGGGGGTAGCTGCAGAGAAAATGCTGTAATCGCTAACATGTGCGGCTTTTAGGAGCAGATGAGGGTGGGATAGGATGGGACATACCTAGGGACTCTCTGTACGTCTTCCCTTTTTTCAATTCATCATATTCATGTCTCTAAAAGTCAGCAGTAGCTAATTGAAACCGACAGTGTGGCCATTAACATGAATGAGAAACAGGGGAGGCCTTTGAAATGGGGTCACGTATTAGCCGTTTTATTGGGAATGAAGGTTAGCAATAGTTCCTGGAGATGATGCACCTAACAAGATTAAAGCAATAGGGGTGAGGCGTAAATCAGCGTTTTTGAGGGATTTTATGTATCAGCATCCACAAAACATCTTTCATACAAATTGGGAAACGTCTGGGAAAATATGCGCCCATGTGTTCCGTGCACTTTACCCATAGGTTTAATTCCCAAATATAACCTGTGCGTGAGCCTATTATTCAGTCAGAACTTTCATGTTTCTCGTTCCCATCCGTGGGAGCCAGTGGAGGCTTTTTTTCCTGTAATCCTGAACATGGCATGCTTTGGTAGCTGATTTCATTCTTCTGGAGACAAAGCAACCAGCTCACGTTGATTTATATCATCTGTCAGTGAAAGCTTTTTATTGCCTCAACAGCTAGAACCCTCCTGACATCCGTTTTTTTGGAGCCAAACATAAAATCTGAGCCGCTTTATACACAGTACCACTTCACTGCACGAAACAATTCAATTTGTTGGAGCCAGGCCAATTTCCAAAGACATTTCCAATATTGCAAGAAGTGCAATATGACTTTAAGACCACAAAAAAGTTCTAAAGTATGCCTTTAATGTCTCCCTGGCTATATGATCATCTTCTACTTTGGTCAATTTGTACATGGTTTCAATCAAGCAAGTTATTTGGTATGTGTCCCTTATAAAATCTCGACTTTAAAAACCATTCCAAAAAGCATTTCTCATCCATTTTATGATCCACTCTGGCAATTCTAACACAACATTTTGGTTTGGTTTAGGATTAAACAGTTTGTGTTACACTGCAAAAGCCTTTGTTACTACAAATTTTTATACTCGGTGCATTTATCGAACGCTTGCTATTTAATTTACATGTTAGCTTGGAAGCTGTTGAGTAGGTAGCAGCATAGCAAAATTCCGTATAAAACTGCTTGTGCTTTGCCTTGACATGAAACTTGGGCAAATTGGGCAAAAGCAGTTAGCATTATTTATGTTTGTCTTTGGAATTTGAGAGTTTCTTTATTTGTTCCGACGGGAAACTCGGGAAGTTTGACTTGTAAAACAATTAAAATGAAGTCTGTCATTAGCATAAACGCAGCCCTACCTTTCATTGTTTGTCTGCAAAGGTGCGTCGATCCGAGCAGAAACGCCGCCGTCACGACCCGGCAGGCAGTGGGGACTCCTCCTCTCGTCACAGCGGCACCGGGCAGGACAGCGGGTTCGGCAGTGACAGCGCTCGTATCCGGATCGTCCAAATCGAGCAACAGAGCGGGGCTAGCCACCACTGCATCGCCAGGCCTTCCCACAAGTCCACCATCACCAAGAACCTCAGCTTCATACCTTTTGACATCTTTCTGACTGCAAGCAGACTCTCGGTTATGACGTATTCCTGCTCCAGCTCACAAAAGGCCTTTCACCCGTCCTCCGACGCCCCCAGCACACCTGAGAAGGAGACTGGCGAAAAGGTAAAACCATATGAGAAGAGCAAGCTCATCATACAGAGGACATGACTCCATTGGTGTCTTCATTTCAGGATTGATTGGTTGTCTGCAACATATAAACAGTTTTTTGAAGTTACGTCATCGTGCGATTGGTCTCTGTACTCTGGGCAACAAATCAACACCATCTGGCCTTGCTGAAATTGCATAGAATCTATACTTTTTGTACCCTGTTCATCATTGTAGCTGTACTCCGGGTGGTGCTTGACCTATCTGTGATCTGCCCCACTCCCTGGTTTCTCATTTATTCATCATTTCTTCAGTTAATCAGACGCTTCCCAGATGGGCCTTAAGAATTTGACTCGTGTGTGATGGCAAAAATGTTTGAACATAAAGCTTTTCGTGTAATTTGGTTTAAGAAACAAAGTAAGTGTTATCACTCTATTCACTCTAGGTGGGTAAAAGTGCTCTAAACCAGCCCGATGTTCAGTCGGGATCTACGCCAGCCACAACCTCCCCAGCTCCTGATCCCACTCCAGCGGCCCCGGGCTCCCTCGCCGGCCTGACCGCCGATGACATCCTCAACAGCAACACCTCCCAGCCGGCCTCCCCTCTGCTGAAAGGCACCCTGCTCTCCTTAGAAGGCCTGGCCAACCCTAGCCGCTCATCAGCTCGCCAGGCTCTGGGGATAACCATAGTGAGGCAGCCAGGGAGACGAGGGGATGGGGACCAGGTTCTGGAGCCTCTGCTGTACCTCCAGCTCATCCAGCCTTCTGCACTGCTCAGCTGCCACCATCGCAAGCAGAGGATGGAGTTCTCTGTCTTTGATGTAGCGTTGAGAGGAGTCGCCTCTGACTACAAGTGTCTGGGTACGTGGGGCAAACGTGATTTCCCTGCCCAATATTCATCCAGTTTTGTAACTTTTTTTACTGGTTCGTGCTTCCTCCAGACACAGGGAAGACTTTGCCAGAGTCACTGGACTATAATGTGCTGTGGCTGCATACAGTAGCAGGAGAGGTGGACAATAAAACCGGCATCCCGCCCCCTCTGCTGTGCTTCCAGATCAAAGATTTCCTCAACGGTCCAGGTGGGGTTCACACATACATGTGCACAGTTCCACACATGTCAGCTCTGTGTACTCAGGGTTTTGACTCTTTTACCACCTTTCAGGCACCTTTAATCCGGTTTCAGGGGAAACATTAGATTCTTTGAAGAGCCACTCGTCTACTCGCTGAATAAACACATACCAAAGGCAAACACAAAGCTCCGCTCTTCTGCTAATGTAGCCCTCTGTTATTGCTTATATTACTCACTTTGAACTGTCGAATACAAGCTCCCGCGGATTTCGGTGTGTGTGTAACATCAGGCTCCTGTGGATTTGACTTTCACAGACTTTGGTTGTCTATTTATAGAATGATATGATATCCATATGAGCTTTAAGCTAAGGTTGTTGACCTTCGGGTGTGGCTGACATCCTGAGAGAATAGAACAGCATTGATTAGAAGTGTGAGTGGGCTTTGGAGTGGATGAGTGTGAGCAACCTTGCAATCCCCAGGAGGATTTCATGGAGGGTGCGTAGGCGCGGTACATCCTTGAGACTTTAACTTCCTGAACCCAGAAGGCCAGATGCTGCAGATATATAAACACTATGACATACTGTATTTTCACTCACTGTTTGTCTTTCTCCTACAAACTTCATGAGCACTTACTGTGCATGTGTTGCATGTTTAAATGACCCTGCATGTCTGAACTTAAATTATGGCTTGGGGTGGTGTGCAAACACGTGCTGCCCCCACACGCATCTTTCCTGCTATTAATGCAAAGCCCTCGGTGATCTACTACCTCATGGCTTCAGGAAAAAAACGACAGAATACAGCCTTCCGAACACAAAAGAGACACAGTTCAGCCTGCTGCTCCTTCCAGATGATGCCAGCAGCAGAGGGAGTTCTACCCGACCCTCTGAGTTCCTGTCCTATTTAAAGCCTGTGTGGTCTCAGGATGACTCTGAAATTGTTCTAAATTCTGAGTCTCCCAGGATCATATAGTGACATTAAGAGGAAGACGAAAGACGTAGGGGATTAAGATAACAGATTTAGGTTAACTTGGTTTATTTATCTATTAGGAATGTTCAGGGATTATTTAACAACTGTGAATTATTAACAGGATGTTTCTACAGCATCACCACATGAGAGTGCTGCCTGTTATATCTCTAAATATAATTAAATTAGGCTGTACTTATGTCTGATTCTAGTGTTTAGGTGAGGTGCAGATGTTAGTGTAGTGCAATTACAGTCAGGTGTTCCCTTGAACTGGCAGAGCAGACGACTGTCCTGCTCTCCGTAGGATAAATTCAATCCCCTTCCTTCTCTGCACGCATCTAAACAACACCCTCCCAGATGACAGACAGGATCCAGGCTCGATGTGTGGTTGCCCCAGGTCAAGCTCTGCTGGAAGTATGGTGAATTGACCACACATGCTACTGGTTCCCCGTCACCCATTCACCCACACAGTCAAACATTCACAGGCTGTGTGCAAGATAATTTCCCCCTCTGGGATCAGGGAGAGAAGGAAGATGTTTATTTTCCTTAAAAATGCTGAACTGTGGAGTTCTATAGATCAGAGAGGAAAACGGCGATCTGATGCTGTTAGTAAGGTTTAGTCATTTGTACTTAGCAGACAATAATCTTAGTCAGGCCCGACCTAACTTCAGAATGTATGCTCTGTACATTTACCTATGTTTTATTAATAAGGTATCAAATATATATTTGATACAGGATTGCAGGGCATGATAGTTAAAGGTTCATTTGATTTTCCCCCCCATCTGGCTGTTTGATGGTGAATTGGAAGTGAAGTATTTATGTCTGCTGTGTGTGATGCCTTTTTACCATATTCCGTGCTTTATTTCACCAGCAGAGTAGAGCAGACCACTAGAAGGACTCAGAAGTGGGCTCACAATTTTAGCACCATTCAAACCTGCCCCTCCAAAACGACTGGCTGGGAAACGCTTGTAAACATGTGTACCATAAAGTTGATGATGTTTCAGCACTGTCACTCATCAGCTGCTCCTCACACACACACACACACACACACACACACCCTTCTCATGCTGGTACATACAGGAAGCCACGTGTTTCAGAACAAAGAGGGTTCAAGGCTTGACCTGCCAACACATTCATATGTTTTTTCCCCCCAACGATGTGGGGTCAGCGACTGACCGGCGGACACACCAACACAAACATACACTTTTCAACTTTTACTCTCTTGTCCTTCCTACTCAATTCCCATCTCTGAGAGGGTCAATGAGCAAGTCCAGGGATGTAACTGCTACCACTTGGAGAAAGAAGCGTAACAGCTGATAGATTAGCTAGAACAAATTGGAACCATTACTCTCCTGTGTCCCTGCTTCCCGTCAAGCTATAGGTTTGTCAGTTACTGTATACAAGACCGTGCCCCTCCGAACCATCCTGAACCACTTTAATTTGAGTCAGATGTCATTTGAGGCACTTGGTATAAAGCTTTTTTTTCCTTTTTTTGGGGGGGAATTTGCCATTCTAGAATTTTTTTAAAAGAAATTAAAAAGGGTTTCTAAACACAGACGAGCACATGTTTCCATCAAATGTGGATATTTTATAATTGGACACAGTGCCACCTGCCTCTGCCGCCAGAGTTAAGTGTAAACGTCAGCAAGTATAATCAAAGGCGGGGTGGAATGAAAACAATGTTCTTGGGGGTTCTATGCATACATGCTCCCAACACCGGGTTCAAAGTAGGGACGGTGTCATGCATGACCGAGTCAGAAAGGCACACTAACCTGGGGTAATAAGCATGTTTGATCCCTTCCATCACTTCACAGGCCCATATGCATATGTGTGTGCCTCTGTGGGACCTTGATCTTGCACTTTTCTGCAGCCATGAAAGAGGCTGACACTCGAGAACGGCCAGTCTATATTCCCTCCAGCCTGTTCGCATTAAGTCCCGGGCTTTAATGGCATGCGAACACCAACAGTACCTCTCACTCCCCAGGTCTGATGCATGTTCCCCGCACAGGGCTACCACTGACACCCTCCAGCTTAAAATAGCCTTTAGGTCTTCCAGCTGAAGCCAAGGTGTTCCCAATAAAAACACATGTGTGAGATTGCCACTGCTGGCCTTTTCTTGACTTCCCCTGCTTGGCCATTAAAATATAACTTAAACATAATTCTAGAATGAAAATATCCTCCCTTTATCAAACAACATTATACTTTTTGCTTATTAAAAAAGGGCCTTCATGAGTAGCATTGTCTCATTTTAACAGTTCAGTTGATTTGTTTTATACGTTCATTCCCTCTTGTGAGTTTTACTTTCTTGCTCTTATCCCATTTTGCCTGAACAGTAAAACTTCATGGGACATCACTGTAAGGGCTGTTTTGCACAAACTCCCACATCAGCTCCAGAGCAACAACCATCCAACCGTAGGGAACTGACCGTGCTCGCCTCGGAGCCGTATAACGCTGTGATGTGATTTTATTAGAACACTGACAAGATTCATCTTTTGACATTGTGCCACAGCAATAAAAAATGTTCCCCGTCAGTTACCAGATAAAGCTGGTGGGAAAACTGTACCGATGCTGCCTTTTCCTTTCCTTCCCAGGTCTCAGCGGAGCATTCATTCAGAGTTCTCTCAATTTAAAATCCAGATATGCACGCTCCTGTTGGCATGTGCCAGATTTGCTCTAACTGCTTATGGAGTTCATAAATTTAGAAGCGATAAGTGTGTCAGTAAGCTGGAACGGTGCTATCGCAAAGCTTCCCAGTTCATCTGCTGGTTTAATTGGACATTCTATCCCCAAATTAATGACACTAGCACATACAAGTAGTCTGTGTTGCATACTCTAATTCTT
Organism: Takifugu rubripes; assembly: GCF_901000725.2. NCBI lineage: Eukaryota > Metazoa > Chordata > Actinopteri > Tetraodontiformes > Tetraodontidae > Takifugu > Takifugu rubripes. The sequence continues at coordinate 6,545,364 of NC_042291.1, read as the reverse complement.
TGTCCTGCATTTATGAGAAATGTTGTCAATAAAAACATGCGGTCTACAATCATAAATCTTTCAGTGGAAATTCTAATATCTTAACCAGCATGAGGTTTCCTTATAATGAATTTGTCAGAATTTTCTTGTCGTATTACTGTCAGAATGCGAGCGGATGCGTAGGTGATATGAGCAGGAACCTGCACCCAATTCCCTTAGCCAAGCTCTAAAAACCTAATGCCGTTGTATATTACATAGATTTAACGTATCATTTGGCTGAAGTCAGTCCAAGCTCAAAATTCTATTTTTAAAATGATTGTTTCACATGTGGAAAACTTTGAGCTTGACTATTGCAGCATTGGCCACGCTGACCAGATTATTTTCGAGCTAACCCAGTAATGTGTAGTCTGGTATCACACAAGAACCACGGGGGCCTGTTGGATTTGGCTGTCAGAAGGAAGGATATCCAGTAACGAAGGCCAGAACAAGACCTCAATCTTGTCCATGAATATGCGATCGGCTTCATTTACAGATTGTAAAGGTCTATTGGTTTGAATGACAGAGGGAGATGGAAAGAGCTTAGAAAGAGGTGGAAGGACTTGCAACCAAAAACAGAAGGTGAATGAAAGGATGAATGAAGAGGAGAGGGAGCAACGGAACCTGGATGAACAGCTGCATATGGACTATTTATTCTAGAGCTGGAAATTTTTCCTGGTGATAAGTCAAGTGGAAATGATAAGCTACATTGCACAGTAAATTCCACCTCTCTTCTGTCCAATTTCTGTCTCCAGCTGCCATTCTAGTTAACCGCGGACCTCACTTCCACTGGATTAAGTCAGACAGAATCCTCAGGGCAGAATCTTTACTTGCACGTCTAGGGTTGCCCGCCTGCCTCTCTTGGCAGTGCTCCCCTCCGTGTCATTCACTGCTCCTACCTGGGAAGGAGACAGACAGGAGGCCCGGAACCCACAAAACCCCTCAGAAACGCTGGTCTCTTGATGAGCCCATGAAAAGCAGCTGTGCTTGTTTCAGCTGCTTCGCTCTCCCCGTCATCGTGACCAAGTGGAAAAATGGGATAATGGAAGTGGTGTAAAACAGCATCGAGTTAATTCATGCGTCTTCGTAAATTCCTGTCAAGTGTTTGAAGGCTTTAGTGCACCAGCAGAAAGAGGGGACTCGGATTAATGTGGTCGGCTGGAAGAAAGGATTCTCTTCTGCTGGTCCACAGTGTCACGTCAGGATGCTCAGGCAAGATGGCCACTAATTGTGTGTGTGAGACAAAACAAAGGTTGAGACTGGACCCAGCTGTTTTTAAAAAGGATTTCACATGCAAAGGCGGTTGATTGAGGAAAGAGAATGGGTTGAATTTGTGATTAACAAGACATCATAGGAGCTGAATTGCAGCACATTTCCTCAGAATAGTGGCAGTGAAACCCCCTTCTTCTTCTTAAAACCCCCAAATGGAACATGCTCATTTTATTGGCCTTTCAAATGACAAGAGCAGGCTTTAAACTGAAATGAGTGGAGCCAAGGGTGAATTTATTCAAGTTCACATCTTCTTCCCCATCATCTCTTCTTCAGAAACCAACCACAGAACTGTTGCACATCAGTAGCTTAGAACCTTTTTTAATGAGGTTTCTGCCTGTTTCCCACAGGTGAGCTGAATGTGGAGGTGTCACGTCCTCTGAAAATCAACCCCACACTGGCGAAGCTGGAGCAGATCAAAGCCTACCTGAAAAAAGTCTTCCCGAACCACGCAGAGGACTGCTCCAGCAAGCCACCGTCTGTGTCCTCCACCCCACTGTCCTCCCCCACAAAGGCTTTCCCCAGGGCCAGTCTCTGCCGCACGGATCCCCACGGTCAGGCCTCCTCCCTGGATAAGTCCGGCAGCCTCGGAGCCCTGCCACTGACCTTCCACAGGGTCTCACTTCAGACCGCACAGATTGTGATGGTGATGGAGACAGGAGCTCATCCGTTCAGGCCCAGCGTGACCCTGGCTTTGTCCTCCATGATGGCAAACCTGAATGTGAAGTCGGGACTCAGAGCAGAAGGTAAGTGAGAGATTTTTGGGTTCATATTGCTGTTATTATGCAGTATTAGTGCTTTTAGACTAAGCCCGTTGTTCATGTCATGTTTATACCAAAAACCATCCTGTAAAGTGTAAATGAATGATGGTTAATTCATATCAGATAGCTGAAAAGTACCGCCGTATTACCAGAGCTGTCTCTTTGGTTTTGTTTGAAGTTTTATGTAGCCGTTGTTTCATGGCTCTCTGTAGCTTACCCGTGGTTGTTATGGTCTCCAGTGCTTCACATTCGAGTCAAAACATTTTCTTTTTTCTTTTCTCCGACCCCTAACTTAGACCTCTCAGGGCTCGCTAAATGACCCGTGCTGTATGACTCATTGGTGCTTTCTTCTCCGTGTTAAAAGAGAAAATACATCAAACCAGCTTAAAAACCCACCGCTGGGTTTCGAAAACATTGCCACTTGTTTAAAAGAAATTCCAGAAACAGGTGGAGCTGCATTGGAAACAACTGTAATGACTTCACCACATTTGGCAGATTTTATCTTTGAGGGGGAAAAAAAAGACTGCAGAATTGACTAAATGTACATGCTTGTTTTGTGGTATGTCATTTGTCTATTACCAACGTTCACCACGCATGCCAACAGGAACAAACCCAGGCCAAGTGCAGTTAGCTTTAAACATCCAATAAAACAACATAATGGAGAACAATTTACTCTGCATTACAGAAATTAGATTTTATTCCAAACTATGATTGTGTACTTAAATAAATCTACTAATTCAAAGCCCACAGGCATTATATACCTCTGTGTATTAATATTCCATTAATTTATTTGCATAAAATATAGATGACATCCAAGCTGCACTTCACAATTTGTAAAGTAAGTCAGCCCATGCTAAAAGTGCAGTGCCTTAGTGTCTCAGTTCACAGCATTTGGTCAACTTTTCCATTTCCCACCCTCATGTTGTTGAAAAATATGTGATGTCTTAGCCTTTTTTTGGAAGATCTGACCCTCTATCATTTTCTCACATTGGGAACCAAATACCAGTGCTGTTTCCAATATTATTTGGATTATTGTTGTTTTTACACATGCTAGCAAAGCCGCGGTCTGCCAAAAGCAAGGCTTTTCAGTAAACTGTAAAGTGAGATGTTTGTGTTAGTGTTGGCTCTAAATATATTGTGAATCTGTGTGCATTTGATTGCATGGGAACGTGTGTTTTGTTGCCTGAGAGGGAATATATTTTCATGCTTTCATGCACAAGTGTGAGAGTGCGAGCAAGATGTTTGTTTTCATGTTCGGACCAAACTCATCAAGGCTGACTGTTATCCAGAAGGCACCACCGTGTTTCCATTATGAATGTCCGGGTCGCTAATGTAAATTTGAAATCTCCCAATTCTCCTGCCTTTGGGTGTGAACCGAGATGCTGTAACAGATTATCTTGGGTTTTTAGCATTTGTTTTGCAGTTTTTGCTACATTTTGTAAATAGTTCCACGGATAGAAACGGGAGGATGGAACTCAGGCGCTGCCCCTGCAGAATTACCGTGTTTGTACCTGAGAGTTGGTGTACAACACATCACCTGCTGACTGAAGAGGCCAGAAAACAAAATGGGCCGGTTCAGAACTTGCATCTGCCTGACAGATGTTGTATCACGTTACTTCAGATTAAGTCAGTTTCAAAAATGTTAATTAAAACCTCCAGTAATTTGCAATTTGTATACACAAATATGCATAACTGTGCGGTGACAGAGTGCATATCAGCGCTGCCTTGTTCTGGTTCCTGCCAGTTCCTTGTCTGGTGTTTGGTGTCTTTCACGCAGCCAGAGAAGAATATGAGTTTTTCAATTTTTTCCTCAGCACGTCAGCCTCTCAATGGAGATCTGTTCCCTTGAATTCTGTCTTATTTACAGCAAACAGCAGAGCAAGATTAGCACATGGTATGATTTGAATTTGAAATGACAAAGGGGAAAAAAATGTGATTTTCTGGTGTTTAATCGAGCCATCAAACGGATGCTTTAATTCATTTCTGACAACACACTGTTTTTCAAATTTGGAACAAGTCTTCATCATAATTGCCATTACTGCTGGCGTCATATGAAACAAAGGCTTTTCTCAGCCTTTCCTGAATCAATTGTATGCCTATGGGAGGTTTTGACCGCCTCACATCACAGTTAATCCTATTTACACTCAGATCCTATTATTTTGTTGCCACCCTCTAAATCACTTTATGGCATCAAATGTCTACAAAAGAGACAGAAAACCTGCTGAATACCACGCGTGTCTCACCCCTTCCTTCCTCCTTTTTCTCCTGATACCTTCAGGATCCTTTGTCACAGTGCACTGTCGGCTCCCTGAGGGCTTCCCCAAATAGTATTTCCAGATTTTTCACCATCAAGAGGAGACAAACTCCCTGCAATTATGCTGACTGATCAGTGGTGACAGTGGATGTATCTGCTGACTTTTAGCCCTAACCGCCTCCATCACTCAGCGCCCCTGGCCCTTCAGACTGCTGCGCATCTCAGAAAAAGGATACTTTGGAATTCTGTATTGAGACAAAGGTTAGGATTCCCCGTTTGTTAGGCTGAGCATTTGAACTTCCACAATAAGTCAGTGGGAATGACCCCCATGGGAGATGCTGTACATGAGAGATGTAAGACAGGAGAATATAGTATTACTGCTGCTGCGCCATGTCCCACTACTGTTGCTGCTGTTGTTGGTCCTCAGTGGCAGCCAAAGATTGATGGACTACATCCGCTACAGACCTTCGGAAGATGCCAAAGCAGACCGGAGAGGAAAGAAGATAGTTGTGAAAGAGGGGGAGCAGGCTGATAGAGATAGAAAGGAGACGGGAAGAAAACGTTATGACATAGTGACGGAAATATGTGGGACAGGAGACACGATTAAAAACGAGTTTGGTATTGGGTGAAAAAGAATATGATTAGGACAGAAACGGCATCAAAAAGAATGTCGTACAGGACGGAATGTCTGCTGTGACCGGAATCTCCATATGCCGTTACACACCGCCTTCATCAGCATCTGTCCTGAAGTTTCTGAAATGGGGTGAAGACCCCCGTCATCCTTATCCACAGAACATCTGGGGCTCTGTACCTGGTCACGGCAGCCCCCCCCACCCCCACCCTGCCAGGGGACAAGATGGAGAGAGAGGGGATTAGGTTGACAGTGAGGTGCGTTACCAGATCCTGTGTTAATGAAAAGCAAGTGGTAGCCCTACATTCCGAACTCCGTCACCGCTCCCCAAGGTAGGGGGGCATTTATAGTTCAGTGAAAGAGGGGAGGGAGGCAGGAGAGAGAACATATGTCTTTAAAGAATACCTAGTCAAGACTACCCAGAAAGTGCCCCTGATATGCCAACACACACCCTAGCACACAGACACGCCTCTTTACATGCATGTAACACATGTATGAACCCCCCCCACCCCGTGTAAAATCTTTTAATTTGTTCATTTTATTTATTTGTGTTTACCCTTTATGTCTTAATAGTCTGATAAGAGCAGAACTTGGATTTGAGAGACAAGCCAACCCAACTCATAGTTGTCATGATGAATAATAGAAATAAAAGACAGACATAAACAGCTGTCCTGCAAAATATTCAAACATTGCTCTTGAGATTCCAGTTGGTTATTCAGGAATATCTGACTACTGTTTTTTTTTGGCAGCTATGGTTAAAAATTCCAAATGTTTCCTCTCTGTCTGTGTCCGCCCATCGGCTATTAATGCGGAATGATGTTTCCATTGAACTCAGGCAAAAAATAACCAAATTCCCACAATTTAGAAGAAATGATCAGGCGTTTTGTCTCGGGGATACAGTTTCCTGTGAACACGGCAGGGTCATGCAATCCCAAAACAGGAATTAGAAGATCATGATGAAATACAACTAATTGTTAACGGGCTCAGCCCTATAAGATTACAGTGTCGTTGCCTTACACCTCTAGGAGGGCGCTTATCTCTTTTTTATTCTAGGCTTTCGACTGCATTTTCATGCAGGTGGTTGAATGAGAGGTTCTCCTTTCAACAAGCCAGTTGGGGAGTTTCCTTCTGCTGTCTAATAAATCTCAGTGGAGAAAGTAAAACCTGCATCCACAGTTGAAATATCTAACGGCTCTTTCTGCATCGTAACCCTAGAAGATATCAGCAGGTGAGCGGCCAACTCGCATCAACAATGGCTTTCCTGAAAGAAATGAGTCATCCCATAATGATATTTCCCCCAGAATGATTTGTCTTTTCCAGGGAAGCAGCCTCAGTTCTTCTGATGTTGATTAAGATGTTCCTTAGTCAGTTAACCAAAGCTGAAAAAAAATGCCTGCACTTATGCATCATATCTTAATCATATCATAACTCACTGTCTCTGCCTAACACCCTCTGGTTCTGTCCCCCCCCCTTCCCCCTCCCCCAGCTACATCTATTGTCTCCTCATTAATCACCACCTTTTCCCTCCCTTTCCATCTCCTGGACCCTTTCTGCTTCACCCCACGTGAACCGGGAGAATGCTCAGGTCAGAGTGTTTCCTCGAAGGACTGAAATATGTCTGACCCTATTATCAGGTGTTTCCAGGGTATTAAAGGACAGCATACAGTAAACAGCGTACAACTTGATTTTTTTTTCTTTTTTCTCTGTGCTGCTGTTGAGAATTCAAAGGTCAAACATTTAAGCAATACAACCTATAAAACATAAGTTTAAGGGAGTGTGTCACTGGTTTCTGTTACTTTCCCATAGCTACAGCCAAGAATACTGCAGCGATAATTTCTCCAGTTAAAGGTCATATTTAAAAAGCCACATCTCGGGGCATTATTAGTCATCTACGGCTGAGGCTTTTCAAATGGGTTCCTGCTGTAGCTGCCGTAGCTTCAGCTGACCAGAGCGGCGCTCTCTCGTCAACAAATAGGACTTCTTTTAATGTTTAGAGGACCAAAATTCAGATTCCTGTGTGTGACAGAGATACTGAATTAAAGACATTTTCCTTACTGATGCAGCACTGTTACAGGTTTGGAACTTTGACCCAGAGCAAGTGAACATACTGTACATTTCATTCTACCATCGATCTCCGTTGTTGTTTAGCATCATCGAGGCAGAGCTGGGGTAGCACAGTTCGTTCTAAATCATTTAAAATCCATATCTGTGTTTCTAGATCCACTCCAGGCTGTGTCACTGCAGCTCCAACTGCAGGACCTGTCGGTGAGGACGGGGCTGAGGGACCACAGCCGTCTCCTGCTGGGGCCGTTCTCCTGCAGCACATCGCTGGAGGCTCGCTGGTGTCGGCACAGCGGCAGTCCCGGGCCTGAGCCCGGCCAACCAAAACTGCTGCTGGACCTGAAGGGGGGGCTGCTACAGGTTTGCTCATCTGTTACACAAGCAGTCGTATTCAGGAAACGTTTGACTTATTGTCGCTGCAGGTTGCAGAGGTGAGGGTCACATCAGCCTCTGCACATGGTTAGTGCTGGATGTTTGGCTAAAGGGCATTTCCACAGCACAGAAGGCCTCGCTGGGGGGTTTGGAATGACCCCCTCAATCGTGTGGTTAACTTTCTGTTGTAATGTTTGGAACAGTTATACACAGACGCGAGCGTGCGCAGCTTTATGCCCTTTTCCTTCATCCATAGTTCTTCGTCATCTCTGTTATTTTTCCTGCATCTTTGCAGTTAAACTGGAGGTTTCAGTTACATATTTTTGGTCGAGTGGTGGAATATTATGAGGCTATTTTTAGGGTCTTTATATCTGATGTCTGCCTATTTTCCTGGGATAGGTTACATAATCCCCACATTGAAAATTCCCCTTTCGGCATGACTGAATGTATCATTACTAACACATTATTCCACATTACTTCTTCAGGGGGAACCCCCTACTGCTTCCCCATTTTTCAATGATTCCCTCAGTGCTTATTGCGTGCCCATTAACAGAAACACGACTCGCAACTCAACACTTAATACGTAACCGTACATTTCCCTCAGTAAACATTGGCGTTTGTGGTGCATTAATCAAGTTCTGTACTCAAGACCCACTGGAATTCCTTCCGATTCGTCCTTCCCCTGCTCTCTTTCCAGCAAACCTGGGAGAAAAATACCCAGATTTTCCTGTTTTTAGAGTGTAGTCATAGCCCACCCTTGCAAACTAAAGAGCGGTGGGCAAACAAGCAGGCAGCTCCATGTGTGAAGAGTTCTTGAGTCAGAGATTCCCGGTTCTGAGGCCAAACCCCAGGCAGTCCCCCTTTGATGCAGCTTGGGAAAGGGGAATGCCGTGGGTAAGCGAGAAGGATGTAAGCTAGTGTTGTGTAATGAAAGGATTTGAAGGGGTGATGAAGAGGGTAACCCTGACTTCGTCTCCTGTTTTGGAAAAATATTGCTGACGTCGGCTTTTGTGCAGCAGCTGTGAGCCTGTATCACTGTTTAGATTGTTTTAATGATAGTCTCTCTCTCTCTCCCCCTCATACATCTTAACATTAACTGCTCACACATGTTACCGGCTTTGGTGTCTCAATAACTCTACCCTCTGTCCTCTTGTCCCGGTAGGTCTTCTGGGGACAGGAACATCTGAACTGCCTGAAGCTTGTGGAGGAGCACCTACAAGCCTACCTTAACCTCCAGAAACCTCCAGTTAGCTGTCCGCAGGGCAAGGCCTGTCACACCCAGCCGCCCCCTTCTCCCGCCTCTCCATCCCCTCGGACAGAGCACAGCTCCGATGACCTGCGAACGGGCCATTTTCATTACGTCCAGGATTCAGGTGAATGTTTACACTCGCTGCATTAATCCTATTCACAGGGGAAATGGGCTTATTATTCTGCAATGTGAGCAAAATAGAGCTTGGACTGTGAGAGGTGCTGTCGTCATTACGTGTTGGGTTTCAAGCAGAGAGGTTCAAAGATGAGGTCATGTTCTAAAGTTTTATTCACATTATGTTTAGTCACGTGCGCCCACTTCCGTCCTCACTCTTGACTCTCCTGTGGAAATTTTTTCACCAAGCAACCAAAGAAAACACAATTCAGGAATGACTGGTTTTCATCGCTCTTGGAACATTTGAGATAGTTGCGTATCACACACAGTGTTCAGAATGTGCACCACATATACAGGAATACTAGTTACCTGTACGGTTAACCCGGTTTGAGATCCTAATCTTTGTCCTCTTGAACAAGCCTTTGTTCAGCTCAGGTATTGAAAGCTGTTCTCTCTGTCGTTGGTAGCCTCGAACAGACCGAACCAATTATAAAGGGCATCGTTTAGGAACCCAAGAATTGGCCAAAGATGTCTCCTAACGGTTTCATACAAGGTTTTTGTATCTGAATCCATAGGGTGAAAATAAACCTGATGAGGCATTCATGTTTGCCCAAACTGAAAATGGAACCCTATTTTTTGCTAAAGTGAGATGTCACTTAGGATACACATCGTCCTAAATCAAAGTCAGATCAAAGCTCTCAGTGGAAAGAAGTTTCATCAGACATGTCTGCCTGGTTCCACTCTGAGTAACATGCTGTTTATTCCGCTCTTTGTGCTTTGTGTGCACTGTGAGTGTGTGCTGTCCTCTAAGTACACACACGCAGGAACATTATACACAGGGGATCAAACCGTCTCTCTGGCTGTAGACCAGCCGTCCACTCTGTCAGCTGTGGTTGAGGCTTTGTTTGTTGCACTGTTCCACTAGTCTTTGATGCATTTAATATGCTGGCTGAGGCAGGAGAATGTACAGTAGTGAGCAGCAACGGAGAGCACAATCTGTCAGCAACATGTTCTCGGCAGCCAGAGAAACCCGGGCCCCGGCGCACAGAGCAGCAAGTGGCCCTTGGGGCTCCAGACAAGGAAGGATGGGATGTATGGGGAGAGTAGGAGATGAAAGATGGGTGGAAAGAAGGAGAGGACAGAGTCCCTGATTCCTCCTCCCTCAAACTAATTCAAATTAAAGCAAAACCTCATGAAAGTGTTTCTTCTTTCATCCACGCTTGTGCAAAAAGAATAATACATTGTCCACCTCCATGTGGGCAGCTCCCCGCTTCACTTAAAAGGAAAAACTGGATTTTGCAGCCTTTTGAAGTGTTTTCTACAGAAAAAGACTTTCTGGGTTTGTACCCCCATGGGCCAAACAAAGCAGCGGCTCTCTGCCTCACTGTTTTTCTCAAATAAACATTTTTCCAAAGGACTTGTATCCCAAACAGCAGCCACGACTCAAGTCAAACACCACTCAGACGTTTGGATCCACAATTGTCCAGCGTTTTGCAGGTGCTTGGCACGCTTCAGTCAGTGGTTGTTTATTCAATAGCAAAAATATTTTCTCTGACACTATGTTTATATGTGAGCTCTTACAATATTAAACATTGTGAAACCATGGAAACGTCCGTGCCTTTTACAGAGTTATTGTTTTGGAGGGTTTGAATAGTAGAATTAGCTATTAAAACATCGCCGTGTGCAGAAAAAAGTCCTCTTTTCTTGCATCGAGGCAAATTTCAGAATGTCAACAGAATAACACAGTACCATGCCTCACATTTTAGACAACCTCTCTGTTTCTTGTTTCTGCAAGCATCTGAAAATGTTCAAGTAAGCCGGTTAAGCCTTTAAACATGCTCTTTGTTCTGAAAAGTTGTGTCGTCGTCTGTTTTATGATAGCAGAAAAATGTTGCACATTAAAATTTGATTCTACTGAGTCTTGAAACATAAATTCCATGGCCTCCTTCCATTTCATTCTCTGCTGTGCCGACACATCATTTTTTTATCTGACCTGGCAAGATATCATCCTTTTCTTTGCCTTCCTTCAGCTCTTCTCCTCTCTTCATTCTCTTTGCACTTCACCATATGTTCTCCTTCTAGTTTATGTCTTCCTGTGAAGCGCAGCTGAAGTCCCACATTTTCATCCCTGACAATTTCAAATCAAGGTATTTACATCTCACCGGTAAATCTTCTATCTTGCAGTTTCCCAGAAACTGCCAGGACTGCACGAGGTGATGTTTCACAGCGAGACGGACGACAGCCCGGGCGTGATGCTGTGGAGGTACCCTGAGCCCCGCATCCTGACCTTTGTCAGGATTACCCCCGTCCCTTTCAACACCACTGAAGACCCTGAGATCAGCGTGGCTGACCTGGGAGATGTCCTGCAGGTACTGAGTGTGATTAGCCAGCACGCTCCGCCGTTAAACAGGCCAATCTGTAGTCTCGGTGTTCTGTCCTGTGGTCTGCTGGTTAGTGTCAGATTAGGAATCAGGTCCACACACTAGTGGAGCTCTCTGTTTAACATTAACAGCACTATAGAAGAAATAAACCCAGGAGTCTAGAAATTGGGCCGTTTGCCATTGTCATTCCCTGAGCACGCATGATGAAAACTTCCATAGCCTGTGTGTTATTGGATGACAGACCCCCCCCCCATCATCCTTTCAGACTTGTAATACATGTTTGGACATCTGCAGAAGTCATCCTGAATGCTCTGGTGTGAATATCCAGGTGTCTTCCACTGTAGATTCTGTAATTTGGCAGGTTTCAGCAGCTACTGAGTGTGCACGACCCCTGTGGGGAACAGAACACTCCACTTTTCCTTCCATCACTCATCCTCCACCTTTGCATCCCCTACTTCACTTTCCAGTGTATCATCCTCCAAGACAACCGAGCTCCCACTTGACACTTCCCCGTCCCCTTTTTCCACATCAGAAATGTGCCTTTTTTTAATCTCAGTGTGCTATTTTACGCCACACATGCAATTGTTTTGGCCATACAGTTAGGGTTGTAATGTCGCCCTGTCGGCTACGCTCCACTCAAAATATTCTGTTAAAATGAATGTCAGCAGCAAATTTGATCATATTCTCACCTCATTAATAAAGACTTTAACAAGATTTTTTTTCAACTTTAGATTATTCTGCTTCCTCATAGTTTTATCTCCTATTTCACTCCGTCAATAAGACAATCGGTCAGACTTTAAGTACTTTTCAGAAAAAAATTAAATGCAGCACAAGGACAGAGTTTTAGTTCCGTGAACTCTCTTTCTGGTCATCATCAGCACATGTGCAGCTGAGTTCTGAGTAGGTTTTTAGGAAGGCCAGAAAGAAGATTATTGCACTAGTCCATCCTTCAGGTGTTAAACGCATGTATTAGAATCTCTGTGTCGGCTTGAGAAAGAAATGGATGCACTGGCAACATTTTTAAGATGATAAAAAGTGTTCTTAGTAATATGGCTGATGTGGTTTCTAAAGGCCACGCCTAGGTTCACATTCAACATTGTCTGATGCGTTAAGTGCCAATTATTAAGGTCCAAAGCATCTAAAACATCGCTCTTCAGAATGGGCTTAACCACCACATTCTTAAAAGCAGTAGGAAAAAACACCCAACTGAAGGGAATAATTTACAATACTTACTAAATCCCATCTAAAAAGTCATAAACGGTTTTTATAAAGGAGATGGGAATGGGATCTAAAAAGCAGGTTGAGGGTTTACCAAGGATTTCAGTAGAGACAAGCTCTTAGTCAGAGTTCTGGGCTGTATTTGCTGACCATTGTTGAACCAGAGCAAATCTAATGTTGCCAACTTTGTCTCTGAAATGGACTGTAAATTCCCCACTCCTTCCACTCCATTAAAAATTAATTCTATTGTCAAAAACAAGTTTTATAAGATGGTCAAAGGTTGAGAATAGTATCTCGAAGTTGCTTCATATATTGTTGAACAATCTAATAAAAAATAGGTCATTTTGTATAACTGTATCAGTTTGAGATGAAGACGAACCCCAGAGATCCAGAGAAATGTCTGGTTGTCCGTATATTTGACATACTGGTTGTCCGTATATTTGATATACAGTAGCATGACAGTAGCAGAGCGGAGATGTCATCAGTGTGTGTCGTTGTTTTCAATGCTCTCAATGCTGTACGGAGATGTGTTCACCTTTGTCCCAGAGTGGGAATTGTTTGCGATCAATGCTGGGTGCCTCATGTATTGGGAGGCATTCCATCTTTGTTGAAAAAAAAACAACAAAAAAAACAATGCCTGTTCCCAAAAAAAATCTAACCTGTCAATAGAGACTTGTGAGGGGAACAGACTGACTGTAGCCAGGTATGGAGAGGAAGTTACCTTCTGAAACATCCAGTGGGGTCACTCCAGAGATAAAAACAGTCATTTTACCTGCCTGTGTCTCTGTCCGGCTGGAAGACAGATGGTTTTGGAAGGTGCTGCCAGATGAAGTGACATTGATGGAAGGCAGTAGATTAAAGATGTTTGTTGAATAATTAGAACCTGAATAGGCTCACGACACATTGGATTCTCCTGAATACACTGATGCTGTTCTGCACACATCTTTTATTCGGTGTGTGATTTCTTACGTGGCTGTGTACAAATATGTGCGTGCGGGGGTGTCTGCATATTTGAGTGGGCGTGTGATACACAGCATTAAGTTGAGACCAAGTGCCTGATGAACATGTGGTTTCCACATCTTCTGCTCATCGCTCATGTCACCTGGCATGTATCCTGTCTCCTCTGACATGTCTGTTAAACAGAATCAGGTGATGGGAATTCCCTGCAGGGACGTGGTGAAAAGAGGAGGCTCTCAGCATCAGGTCGTTACTGCAGACGCTGCCTCTGCTGAAGAGCCATAAACTTTAGGGAAGGAATTTTGATCTAATGTTACTGACAGCTAAAACAATAGCTTGCGTTTGCTCGAAGAAGTTTATGGTTCCAGCTAAAAGGGTCCAAGTTCAGCCTCTGCCCACGAACACAACTTTTGAATTGACAAAGTTTTGGGTCAAAATGCTTCTCCGAAGGTACTTAAAACATAAACAGTATCTAGTTTGACATTATTTATGGCTCTTTGAGTCCATCATGGACTGTTCTGTGAGAAAATGGCAGTGGTCTTTCTTTTGGTTACCACAACTCTCTGTTAAATTGTAGAACATGGAGTTTTTGAATGCTGTGATTACACATAATTATGAGAGTTTGGATCATTTTCTAATATATTGCACAGTCCACATTACCTCATATTGTTCTGGATACCTTTTACCACACGTGTGTGAGTTAGGGGTTTGGCTTCGCAGGGTTATTTCAACAGGACCTATTGGTCATCAGCCAAGTCATCGTGATCCCTTATTTAAATGATTTCTGTCTCTGACAAATGGTTCTGTTGCTTTCCTTTTGAGAGAACTTCAAAAGTCTCATTTATTTCATTTTATTCATTTCTTCAAAGCACAGCAAGAAAGCCTAGTTAGGGAGAGCAAAAATGTAGCCATAAAAGTAGGAGGAAAGGAAGCATGAAATAGCCAAGTCTCTATATAAAAGGGAAATTTCATTTGTCTCATATTCACTGTGCTTTGAGAGGTCGAGCAGCTAAAGGTTCGCCCCCTCAGAAATACTGGGAAGCCGTGTGAAGAAACTGGGGGCCGTATTGAGTTGTTTTGTCATCCCTCTTCACTTTTCTTTGGACTTGCTTGTTTTTGCAGATCAGGTCTCCATCAGCAGGTGCAGAGTGATCACATGATTTGACCAAAATAAATGGGGACCGTTTCCACACCCTCTCCATCTTCTCATTATAATTATCCTCTTTAATTTCCCCCTCTTTTGTCAAGGCCCTAACCTCCCGTTCCCTTTACTGTCTGTCTCCAAATAGATGGTGGTGGGGGTCGATGGAGGGGGCTTCTTTGGCCGAGTCATTCTGTTCGCCTGTCCCCTGAGCAGATCATGTTAACATTTTATAAAATCAAGATTTCCTGCATTTAAATAGTTGTGGTTTCCCAACTGGTTCCAGTATCTCAGAGGGGGAATTCAAACCTCCTTCCATTACTCAAAGTCAAATTGCTCTCTGCGCTCTTTTCGTACACGGCGGACGTGGAGCGAGGGGAGGGCAGCTGAACGACAGATTCCCTACAGGGCATCTGCTGGTTCCCACCTTCAGAGGGTCCGAGTGATGAAGTGATAGACACAGAGAGGAAAGTGACTCATTCTCACCTTCTCACCGCCGTGTGGTCCAGTTCTCTGAATCATAAGCAGGTGTCTCCGCTGCTCTTTTTCCATTGCCGTCATTGATCTTCCCCTCCTCTTCCTCTGTGGGGTTCCGAAGCCTGAGAAACAAGGAGTAAACACAGGAGCTTTGATTCGGTCTGACCCCAGATCAAGGAAACGGGAGGAGATCTGCTTTAAGTGGAGTAACTGCATCAGCATGTAGGCAAACAAATGTATCCCATTCTGCTGTAATAGACACTGACGTTTGGCTCCTAACGTTGCTAGCTTCTCTCCTGCAAATCTAAGAGAATGTGATCATGTGTGCGCTGTTTGAGCACTCACATTGACTTTTTCAGACAGGCATGACCGCATCTGCTCCCCTGCCGGTGCCTTCTGGTTTGACCCTGCAGTTGAGCCTTTCATGTCTCGGTCATCAGGTCTCGGGACCGTAATCGTGGCCTGCAACTGATATCCTCCGGCCTCTGTGGCCTGAGATGAACCAATAACCTTTAGCCATCGGCTCGCAGCTTCACAGTCGTGAGAAGCCACTTTTCTTTTTTCAGGAGGCCCAGTGTGACGAGATTCTGTGTCTTCATAGTGACACTTTAAACCAGAAAGAGACTTTTTAGCCTAGATGATTATTATTTAGATGCGAGTGAGCAGGTCTACATAAGTTAATATGAGCCACAGTTTAACTCACCTAAAAAATAGCTTAATAATTCTCAGCATGGTCCTGTTTCTGATTTTTCACACTGATTAACATGAACAGATATTGGCTCACCAGAGACGGCACAGCAGGAGTCATTTTCAGAAGAATTTTAATTATATCTGCTGAGTAAACATTTGCTCAGTTCGATGTCAATTTGATTTGTGCGCCGCCGGACATGAGCGGTAGTGAGAGGTGGAATTTTTAGACATATAGGCATAAGTGAAATAACAGAAGAGCTAATAGCAGTGTTGATGTTGGTAATAAAAGTAATGGGAGACAAAGTTGTGGATGTCAGCAGTCACGGCCTCACTGGGAGCCCGGGGAGTCTTCAGTTGCAGAGACGTGTTTGAATTCATGCAGCAATCACACCTGCGCTGCTCGTGGAAATGGAAACGGTTCCTTAAGTTAACCTTTTAAAAGGCTGTGATTGATCATTTTCAGAGCAGTAAATCCGTGCTGAAGGGTTTCTTCTTTGGCAGAAATGGGTGGAAATCTAATCTGGACGGACTCGATGGTGCCAACAGTCCCAGATTGAACTATATTTGTAAATACATTGAAATGTTTAAACTAATTGAAAAGGCCTTTACTTTTTTGGACCGACTCCAGATCCAAGCAGAATTTCAGATAACGTGTACGACGACTTTGGCTGATATTTGGCGCTGCGCTCTTGCTGGCAGAACACGTTTGGTGGGGTTTTGAAGCCAGTTCAGATTGGACCCGTTGAGCCAAGGGAATGTCAGCTATTCAGGGTTACAAGTTGTTTATCAGATAAGGTACACACAATCAGGCAACGGAAACTGACATTGCCCAGGCTGCATTATACTCTCACATGCATGTGCACACCTGCGTATACACATACTGTATGTATACATGCAGATTGTCTTTCATATGTACAATTATGCTCCCCCTCCCTCTCTCCTGGACTCGTATACACAGCCCATTTCAGTATACACAGGTGCCTCCTGCTCCCAGTGCCAGACGTGCTAAAAAAACCTTTCTTTTCCATCATCAAGAGAACTTTTCTTTAAATTAGTTATCAATTTCATCTGCAAGACCGGGGCTGCTATTCAAAAAAGGAAAATGGCACAATTTCAAGCATGCAAATGTAGTCCGCCGTGCCATATAGCTACCTCACATATTCATTTTCGATGTCGTCATGTGTATAAAATATCACAGGTGAAACAAAAACACCTTCTGTGTTTTAGCAACGCAGCTCTGGCAACTCTCTGTGGAGATTTCCTGAATTTCCGCTCCAGCGGCTCAGCATTGGGGTTGCGGGTGCACCGCTGTGTCAGGTACAATTATTGGAAGCTGGTTCCAGGAAGACCTGTGTGGTATTTTATGCATAATGTAAGTGGTGGTTACCTCATGCATTCCTGCTCAGAAGTACAGCGCCACAGACGTATACGAATAAACCGACACACACATTTTATCTACACAAAATCTTTCACATGTGCACATCCTGGCCTGTTGACAGCTGCATAAGTCTGGTAATTGTCAAGGGAACGTTGTGCCTCCAGATAAACAATCGGATCGTCACAGACACACATGTGCAGGCACACACACTCCCGTCACACTACCTGCAATCCTTCAGGTGTCCTGCTAAAAGCCTGCTGCCACCATTTATCCATCACTAGACGGGTTTTGCAGGTGGTCGATGGAATTTGAGGATCTGGTTTAGTTCACACGGGAGCAGCAGACACATTTAGGCTAATTTTGGCCCTGTATCAGAGGACAGAGTGGAGGCCTAGCAGTCATCACAGAATGTGAGGAACACTCGGCTAACCTGACTGTTATTCAGTCTGAGGAAATGCTCCATGACTTCAATGCTAATGGCTGTTTTTAATTTAGTTCCGCTTTGGTTGTGCAGTGATGCTTTGAAAAGTCCAATTTCTTTTCTGGTCGTCTGTCGTCAAGTAAATGAGAAATTAAGAAATTCAAGGCAATGATATGGACATTAAGCTATTTACATGTCCAGTCCTTGTCCCAGACAAAGATTACCCTTGACTCCAATCAGAGTCCCTAAAATATTCGTGTTTGATGCTTTGCAGATCACAGTTGCTGCAAGTAACCACAGTATCCACTGACAGGAAGTTGTACCTCTTTCCCAATTGCAAAGCATTACGCTAAAGTTAAGAGTGCTGTGCTCTCAGGATAATGGGAGGGGAAACCATGATAGTTTTTGTTTGAACTGAAGCCTCAAATCTGAGGCAAACGGTATCAGGACAGGGTGCCGACATATCGAGACACATCAACAGATTGAGATTATCCAATAACGTAAAAACATGTCTCATGTCTTAGCTGCAGTCTCGTGTCTTTTCTTTCAGGTGCCCTGCAGCCTAGAGTACTGGGATGAGCTCCAGCAGGCCTTTGTTCCATACCGGGAATTCAGCCTTTCAGAAAGCAGGCCATGCCAGCTCCACATGCCCAGCCTGAGCCTCACCAACCAGCAGAAGGAGCTGGTCGCCTCAGACCTGTGGAGGATCGTGCTTAACAATAATGGAGATGGAGGGGATGAGCAGAGGTGAGATTTGTTCTACTGCGTGTGTTGTTCCTTATCCCGTGCTGGTGTATAGGTGTATATGTTCCCACACACAGATGGATCGAAAATCTCTGTGCCGTCCAGTGTTAGGAAAACGGAAAGAAAGCGCACACAGACCACCGAGCACAGAGCGCTAGCAATGTGTCCCTCGCCCCACATCTGGTGCGCAGGAGCAGGGAGCGGGCTTGGAAGGCGTTCAGATCAACCTAATGAGATTTCCCAGCACACCAAGTGCCTGTCAGGGCCCATCCGGATTCCTTCCTGCTTACCTTGAGTGTATCTAATCGACGGGAAGCCAAAGGAGTAAAGCCCCCTTTGGGTTGGCTCATTAGTTCCTTGGATCAGCCTTGGCTGAGTTGGGTTGGACTGGGTTGGGTTCATTTGGGTTGGGATTGGTCTGACTGGCTTTGCCAAGCGCCGTAACACCTCGGAGCACATGTTTTTGTTCCCTTCATCCCACTGCCACTGGGTTTTCCCTTCATCTCTCCCATCACAGCCAGGAATCTGGTACATCGTCTTTGCTCTCGTTCCATCCTCATCTTATTTTACTCTTATTTTTGCATCGAGATTTACTTTCAGTGGAGAAAATTGCCGAGCCTACATTCTGTGTGGCTTAGAGAGCACCCGAGGAGCAAAAAGGGAAGTTTAAGAAAACATGTAAGAAGAAAGAGAAAAAACTGAGTAGCAGATACATTGTGAAGCAAAATATACATCTGCCTTTCATTACAATCATAGTCCACACACTGCATATCCTTTATGTTTAAATTATTTGTCTTTTTTGATCAAAATTGATTCCTCTTTCCTTACTCGCTCGTTTCATCTGCCTTACTTTAGTTTCCACCAGAAAAATAACTTGGCCCTGCTGCCAACTGGAAGTAATGAAAATTGTCAACATATGATGCTTATCTTTTTTAAGGAGCGCTCTGCTGCACCAGCATTTTTCAGGTTTTGAGCGTTTCCTGCTGGGGTTTTTATAGTGGATCATGGTAGCAGCAAATTATAGAGCAAATGGTCATTCACTTCAATTACCCTCCATTCAGCCTCATCAACCATGACACACAATTAATGTCCATGGAGAGGTTCTCCAAAAAACCGCAGTAGTGAAAATGTACCGAAACTCACCGTTTCAGATAGCAAGGAGGCCCTCGGCACCACCCCCTCTACTCATTTGTCTTTGTCTGACTTGTCTTGCCACATATTTTTGATGAGAACAATTTGGGACTCACTTGAAAAGAGACAAAACTGTTAGGCTACAAATAAGAGTCAGGCTGTGACTTCATCATTATAGAACTATGGAGCTAGCACATAACTTTGAGCTAAGTTAATAGCCTATGCTAATTAATACCCCATATATTCATTTTTGCTGCACAGGTATCGGTACTCGTCTTGTTTGCGTCATCTTTTTATAGGAAATTTATTAAACCTTTCTCATCGTAGTGGCAAATATGTGACCATCTGCTGGTGTTGTCTCTCCTCCAGTTCGGACAGTGACTGTGGATCCCAGCTTCCCTGTGATCAGCTGGTGTCTCCAAAAGCATTGGCGGCGTGCACCCGTGTGGACTCCTGTTTTGCACCTTGGTTTGTCCCCTCTCTCGGGGTCTCCCTTCAAATAGCTCAGCTGGACATTCGCCTCTGCCACCACCTGGAGCAGCTCGGCACAGGTACGGGGCCTCGGCTTTACATTCTTTACATTCAGACTGGACAGCACGATGTTTCATTGTACTCTTCCTTCTTCAGTTCCATCTCGACAACTTCGTCCCTTCCTGCCAGACAGGAAGTTACCTCAGGAGCAGGAGTTCATGGTGATTAGTGCTCGGGAGCCTCGGGTCTTCCTTCGCCAGTGGAGCAGCGGACTGCAACGCTGTCAGGATTTCAGCTTTGCCACACAGTTAGAATGCAAACTTCTGGAGTACCGAAACCTGACACATCTTCAGCTTCTTCAGCCCAGTTTACTCCAGGTAGTTTTTCTTCATTTTAGCATATCCAGAACCAAAGTGCTGCTCAGGTTGTGCCAGAACAGGCTTGTTCATGAGAACTGTTTCCTGCTTGTGTCTTTCAGGGCCAGGCTGCATCCACCTTCTGCCCTCAGAACACTACTCTGGATGTGAATGTATTTTTGGACCCACTGTTACTCAATATTAGTCAGTTTGCCATCCACACTGTGGACACAGCTCTGCACAGCTGGAAACAGGTAACACACTTTAACCTTAAGGCACCTTCTTCAAAAATGGGGCAGTGTTTCAAAATTGAGGGAAAGATGTTAAATCAGTGTAGGTAAAACTATTATTGTATCGTAAAATCTGCCGTGAAATCAAATACTCCCATTTATCATCGTGCAAGTCAGGGTCATTAATCTTATACGTGGACCTGTGGTCATCAGCGATGTGGTCATTTAGGAGGAAAACCATTGTACACAAAGTTGTTTGCTTTTGCATTTAAATGTGTTGACATCTAAGGTAAGTCGAGTTTGCCCTCTAACTTTGATCATTTACACTTAGTCTTGCCGTGTTTGTGGACCCACAGGAGAGGAAATCCCTACGTGCAGCATGAGAATATGCTGACAGACAGCCTTCTGTCCCTGGTGGAGTATCGGCTAAACAAACGGCAATGTGGATTTCATGAGAATGGTTCGCATGGTTGCATGCCAGCACTAATAAAATTTGCAGGATGGAACTGCCTTACGGTTTGTTGTAAACTATGACTCCGGTTGCGTCTGTTTTTGGGCTTCCAGTCCTATGGTCCTCGTCATGTCTCAGTTCTCAGCTCTCAGCACTCATTCTGGTAGCCAGGATATTTGTGTGTGAAGCGATGCCCGAGAAAACACGGTAAAACTTGAGGGGCAGCACCTGCCAAGACTTCATCTGGTCCTCATCCTCCACCTACTTGTCTACTCTCTCACACACACACACACACACACACACATACATAGAAGGCGGTCTATGTCTCCATGCCCCATGGTGGATTAGCCTGGCTCTGTGCTGACTCACACTGGCCTCTGGATACAGTACTCTGACGGTTAGAGATGCACTCTGACTCTTGTTGCCAGGTGAATTACAGCTTGTGTTTTTCTAGCAGCAGCTGTGATCTTTTAGTTGTGGAAAATGAAATTAAGGTTGTATTGAAAATGTTCTCTAAAGCAGTTGTTCTGGTTATAAGTGATTTATGAAGCCGAATCTCTTCACGACTGTTTTGGGTGACCGGTCAGGCTTGACCCTCGGCATCATTGTTGCATCACTTAAAACCTGCAGAGATATCTCGTACTTCTGCCAATTAGTTGCGCCATAAATAGACTTTCAGGCGCTTGTGTAGTTGGGTCGCTGCATTTATACGTCGCTGTTGATAACGACCAGCGCACCGAGGCTGGTTGGTTACTGATTGGGTGCTATATTTGGCTTTATGAACAGTCCCATTTCCCTGCCAGCATAAGTCCCACACAAACAACCACAGAAAATGTGCTGCTTCACTTCAACAGCTACGTTTTAAAATAGACCGTCTCTCTCAAAAATACATCCTGTAGGCTGCGTTTATTTAAGTATGGGATAAATTAAGAGTGTTCTTTTGACTTTATAAGTTTAAAAGCCAGTAGTCCCATAACTTGTACTGAACCTTTTAACTACCTCCAGCCTCCACTTCAGAACACGCAAGAGAAAACACGTAATAATTGTAGGGCAAATTTACTGCATGTGAACATGGCTCCTCTGTAATAAGAAGTAGAGTACAAAAAGTTGGACATATTAAATGTTTTTCTTAAGTAATTTGAAGGTTCTTGACATTTTAATGACCAAGAATTGTTTATATTTTGGGAGTATTTATGGGGACAATACCTCTGGGACACTTGGAACAAACCTTGTGTGAGTGATTAAACCCAAGCTCCTCTGTGGCGGCCTGCACATTAGAATACGTGGAAGTTCGTGTTAAGCTAAAATGCATCTTTGATGTGATGGAAGCTTAAATTCCAGACACATGCATGCACACCAAAGCCTGATCCTAATTGTAAATATAATTGCAAACAGTTGGAAATGCTCGCTGAGCCTCTCCTTCCGCAACAGAAGGATGTTTCTAAAGTATGTAATTGTTTCAGTGATTTTCATGTTTCCTGGTGTCAGGACTGGCAGGACAGCCTATTGTGATGTGGCCTATTGGGTCTGCACTGAACCATTGAGGAGATTTGTGAACTATCACACATGCCCCGTGCACGGTCACAGCAAATCACCTCAACCAGAAATGGCTGGAACAATTCCAGATGCAAGGCAGTAAATAGAAATAAATACACTTCGGTATGTGGTTGCAATTTATCCTCATTAATCCAACATTTGTTATGTGCAGGATATGGTTGGGCCTGGGCAGGGCCTGGTTACTGTTAGTGTGAACAATTAATTTAAGTATTCACAGTAAAATAAAAAATAGGACTTTATATAGACTACTTAAACCTTTAAGAGGAGTTCAAATATTTTGTTGGAAGGACAAAGTCAACATTAGGCTTCTGTTCCCAAACCATTTTATTATTTTCTGACTCTTTTTGCTGACCCCTCTCCCCGCTCAGCTGCACCGTTCAACACGTCTAAACGAAAATCTTCTCCCGACTAACGTCAGCAGCTGTTGCAAAACTTAGGTACACACACAAAAAATAGTCATTAATCATATCATCGGACTTTCAGCAGTTCACACTTGAGGAATGCAGTAAAAATGGTGAGTTGGAAGAAGATGTTTTTCTCAGTGTTGGTCTCATTTAATGATGAGAACACCGGTACGAACACAGGCAGTTGCCTAAACTGTAAAGATGGTAGACAGTAACCTTAAACCACATGTGGATGTCACTATATAGCTCTAGCTATATCTCTATCAGCACATCGTTAAGCTTGTGATTTGGGTTGTTAGTGTGGAGTCTACATAGCACTGAAAACACCAAGGTCTTGTAAAATTGCATTATTATTATTGTTGTTGTTGTTGTCAATTGCATTTAATGGCATCTATTGAAAAATTACTTTTGTTGAAAATATAAACATAAGGAGTAAGTACAGAAATAGCCTTTTTGACTCCTTTTCTGTTGGCCCATGTGGTTCCAGATTCAGGTCCTTTCCATTCAAACCCACATTCAATTTTTGCTCCCCCCCGGCCCTTAACCCCAGGGAAGTGGCTTTGGTGGAAAGCCACACAGAATCCCAGTAGTATTTACACGCCGCTTTCTCACAGGATGTTCAAGTTTTACATGTGCAATCTTTTTCCCTCCTGTTACTTTTTTCCAGTGCTTCTTCCATTTTTCGTGATCCTTTGCTTTCGTTTGCAGCCGGGAAGAGACGAATACAGGGATCAGATTCCTCGTTGTAGCAGATGTGTAGATTGGAATCATTTATAGAGGATTATACAGGCAGCTTTAAGATCTGCTCATTGTTACTGCGTACCTTTTACAGGTTTACTATCTGCTGCGCGGTGTCACATGTCACAAGTGTGACTCGGGGTATTTGTTTACAATCGGTTTTCCAGACATTTTAATGTAAGTTGACACTTATATATGTGCCCCATAGATCTGAGCTAGACTGTAAAAATGATAAAGTAATAGTATCTGAGTGGATTATGGACCTTTCCTAAAAGGATTGTGTCTAAAGTAGAAGATATCTTCCTGCTCTCTTTAACGAGGAAACAATGTCGGCTGTTTAAATGTCTTTGTCTTCATATTTGACCATTTAAACTGCCTGGATAGTCCGGGAGCGTTTATAGTGACTACAGGAAGCTTTTCTGTTGTGTGTATCATGTTGCCTTGTGAATTGGAGTGGAAAGAAGATCCCATCAAAAAAGAGCAGGCCTAACAATGGCTCCTTGAGACAGCAGCAGGAGGTTTGTCACAGATTGTGATCCCACTGCAGTGGATTCATCCTGGACACAGCTGTCCTGTCTTTAACTTGCTCCCTCTACCTTTCTCTGTCAAAGTTATTTTCAAAAGTTGTCTTTTTACGGTATAAATCCTCTCCCTGTCAACCCCAGTGTCCAGTGGGCTGGTTTCTCTTACTGAGTGGTTGCTGAGAAGCTGTCTGAACCACGGTTGTGTGTCTCAAACATTAGGGAGTGGTGTGTAGGAGAGATCCCATCAGGGCCTGAGAAGCTTTGGAAAGAGCTCAAATAAAACGCACCCACATGCTCACTCGCACACTGTGCGCAATTCTGAAATGTTGCACTCATGCAGGAGATGATGCACTCCTCTTTCCATCGATGCAGTGTCAATAACAGGCCAGTCAGCCCTCGCTCTTGCATGCAACATGATGTCAGAGTGGACATCATCCCCGTGTGACTCTCATGAGTTGGATTTTCTGTGTGCCTTACAGACACTCGTCCATGTTGTTTTCTTCCAACAAACCGCAATATATTGATGACTTTAATGGACAGGAATCCCAGTATAAATGCTCCTTTCACAATATTGCGTGGATCGCTGGGAGAACTTTGCACGTATTAGCTGAGTTGCCATTTGATGACATCTCTCATGGACTTTGTCTCTGTAGTGCAGCGCCGAGCTGAAATAATGACGGAGAACCTTGAGATTCTGCCTGAGAAAGAGGTCTCCTGTAGCTGTTGTGTGGGACCAGGGGTTAGATTTGGCCCCAAACCTCAGAGTAAACTGCTTCAGTCTGGATATCTGTCAGGTTTTGATATGATTCACTCCCTTGTTGAGGTTCTGTTGCTCCCACAGTTGATATCACTCATCTGGTTCTCCTACTGGCTGACAGCTGCGCCACGAAGATGTGCATTTTTAAGATTAAAAATACATACATTTTGCACATCTGCATATGTGATTATATACACCCTGCGCAGACACAGTGCACAAAACACATGCCACAAACGCATCACCTGGTTTTATTCTATTTATAAGAACTTTGTCTTATACCGCCCCTCTTCTTTTTTCTTGTCTCTGTCGTTTATCTGCCAATCCCCCCCCCCCCCCCCCCCATGAATGTTTTCTTGCAGAATGGAAACCCAGAGGCCGAAGAGCTGCTGTACAGCCACTATGTGATCTGTAACGACACCCATGAGACCCTGCGCTTCGGCCAGGTGGACACCGATGAGAATGTGCTTCTGGCCAGCCTCCACAGCCACCAGTACAGCTGGAGATCCCACAAGTCCCCCCAGGTAATACACACACACACACACACACACACTTCTCTTACCCGAGGGCTCTCAAATATGTGATGGCCCGAAGCCCTGTGGTTTTGGTCCCAGCGTTGAGTAAATGTGCATGCTCACATTCATAGAAGTGTGTATGCCGTCCTCAGCATGCAGCCGCTATCTGTGTGTTTGTCTCAGTGCTCCCAGACAGTTCCGTGACAGAATTGTTAAAGAAGATTAATTATATTTAACCCACGGTGGTTTTAAGGTTGAGTGGAGGGCGGGTTGGCGATGTGTGGGTGTGCGTTTGGTGCACACATGCTTCAAGACCCCCATGTGTTTCGTGGCGAGAGTGAGAAAGTTGAGCCTGAGAAAAGACAGCGATAATTGCTCGACTAAGTCAATAAGTCAAGTTATATTAATCATCGTCCATGGTTAATCTGTGCTCTTACCTCACTCTTGCTTATACATCTAACACACACACACTCATCCCTCTAAATCTTGTTTTTTAGCAGTAAGTCAAAATGACCTCTGTATTTTTAAGACCGTTTCGGAAGAAAGATTGCCCAAATGGGCCAGATGTCATCATGGATGAAGAATGTGATTCCAGGATGGTTCTGTCATGTATTATTTTATTATGTGTTTGTGATATATGAAATATGTGTTCCTGAGATGAATGTGATTTGTGAAACTAGATAAAAAAAGAAACAGCGCAGCTTCGCCAAAAATATTAGTTAACTCATTGAGCATGATGATTAAATGCCTCCCAGTGCGTCCAGCCCGGCAACGTGTAACATACACTCCTAATTACATTTTGGGGTTATAAAAATAGTGACATTGATAAGAGAGAAGGTTGCATTACTGTAACGGTTATGTGCAATTCTGTTTTTTTTAGCTCTTGCGAACAAGGAGTGTAAGGGATGTTGTTGTTGTACTTGCATCCCGTGATGCTTCGGAGTGTCTAAAACAACATGATTGGGACACATCACTCTTCACACCTCCCCTCTCTCTCAAGCCCCGTTGCCTCTTGCTCCTTGTGAGGCTGCTCTCTCCTCTCACCCCACAGAGACCTTCTCTTTTACTTAACTTTTAGTCTATTTCAACATTTTTCCCAAACTCCTGTGACAGGTAAGACATATACAGCACTTACCTGATTAGTGTAGCTGAAATGCTGACCTCTCCCCATCTAAAGTCATCAGATGGATTTCCCAACACATGAAAATGTGCATGTGTGCTTTCCGTGACTTGTATTAATCTACATTTTTATTTATTTTAGTTAGCATATCCCTCCATCTTCCTCTCATCAACCCCAGCACTGGCTCACATTAACTACCTTGTCTGGCGCCCCTGGTAACGCTGTCAAAGCCTTGTTCCCATTATGTCCCCACTCTGTCCATGAATGATCCCTAATTCCCCTCCATTATATCAGTAAAGATTTTGGAACTTGGGGTCCCCAATGCAATTAGCTCACTCACACTGGGGTAATGTTAATGCTCTGCACAGTATTCTTTGTCATTTCTTGCTTTGCAGCTTGGGGACACGAAAGACACGAGACAAAACTACTTTCAGGCCTCACACCCGGAGCCGTAGTTTTAAAACATAGGTGCATAATATTCCCCTGTTGACATTTGCTCGGTCCCCTCAAGTCTGTATTGCCGATGCCTCACCTCCATCCGCTGGATGACATCAGTATATCTGGACAATCTCGGCCTCTACAGTGTCTGCTGGTCTCACATGGACATTTCCCAACACTCCACAACAGCAAAGTGTCCCAGCAGTGTCCTTGTCACTTTGTAAGTCCCCCACGCAGCCTGGTGTCCTGGTGTTTATGACCATACAGGCGCAGCTTGTCAGTCATGTCTAGCTTATCCAGGTCAGCCTGTGACCAGGACAGCGTCCTTTTTTTAAATAAATTAGGCTCTCATTTGGGATGGTCAAATCAAATTACGGTTCCGTGCCTGAGTCCAGTACAGGGTGTCCATTTGGCATCTAGGATCCAGTGAGTTCTGTGCTCTGCAGGCTTTTGCCTTACTTCATCATCCAGGCGCGTTCAAAGGCTGCATTAGCTTAACAACTTTATTGCTGTTACCAACGTCCCCATACCCAGACATACCCAGACATGTGCAAGTGTCTTTGTCTTTGTTCTGCCTTTAAATCGAACCCCCAAAAATGTAAGCTTATATTAACTTCAATTCTTGCCTTACTTCTGTATGAAGGAAATACTGGCTCTCTCTTACGCACACATATTTCTCACACATACACAAGAGCCGTGTCCTGTGGAAAAGCCAGGCTTGTCCTTATGGTCCTGATCTGATGTGCATGTCCCAGCTGACCTGTCTGCCCAGCACATGCACTCACACAAGCCAGAGCTACTAATTTGCTGTTGTAAAGTAATCTGTCCCTTTTTTTCCCCTCTGCCCCCCTGAGAACTTTCTGGACATGAGATCATCTCGAAATGAGGGGGAATGAAGGGAGCTGAAAAATGGCGGGAGAGAAGAAGAAGAAAGTCAGAAAGTTGAGGAAAATGGGAAAAAAGTGGGGGTGACAGTGGCAAAGCTGAGGGACGTCAGCGGGGAGACTGTACAGACCAGCGTTAGAATAAACAAGAGAATGTGGGAAAGATAAGCAGAGAGAAATTACGAGCGGTGCTCTTTACGTTCACCGACTGCTTTTTCATGATAAACAGCCAGTAAAGAAAGGAAATAGAGATGTGTGTTTTGTCACATACAGTTAATCTTGTCTTAATATGTTATTGTCAGTGTGTGGACACGTTGAGTCTCAGCAGAGAAAGGAGCCGCCGTCATTTCAGTATGAACTAAAATATTTAAAAAGCCACAATTCCCTGTGCACGTGCACGTAAGAGTGTTTGAGCGGCTCTGACCAGGGTACCCGTCCCATCCAGTTGGCAGACCTCAGAGTATCTGTCCCTTAGAGAAGGTCAGCTGGACTCACACCTCTTTTATTCACACCCCCACCCACATCTCATCCCCACACACTTATAACCTTAAAATGCATTAAAAGGTTTGATTGAGACACTCGTGTCCTTAGTTAGTCTGGTTTAACACTTCATACCCTCACGTGCACACGTACACGCAGTGATAAAATGTTTCCGAAGGCCTGGAGTTTTTCAGACCTTTCACTCGTTCAGGCTCAGCATGCCTTCACATCCCGGCATTTACAAGCCAAGGTGGATACAGTTATAAATGCACACAATTTCCTCCATTCATTTCACTTAATTAAAAAGAGCAATGAGCATACAGTATAAAACACAAAACGTGCACTGTGCTTCCCTTCTGTGTCTCAGGGATCTGGCACAATGCGGTGCGGTGTGGATAGCTGGAATATCTGGCTGCTTGGTACAGGATGCAGCCGAGCTGTGGAAATCCCTGCGGGAAGTGTGGTTAGGAAGGAGAGTGGTGTAATAAGCCCCCTGGATTTGGGAAGTACTTTTTAAGTGCCTTCAAGGAATATTCACAATTCATATAAATTGTAATTTATTCCAGAAGCAGACGTCTACCGATAATCTCTTGCTATTACTGCCTTTCTGTGGGTACGTGTGTGTGTGCGTGTTGACGGATCCTCAGGGAAATGTGTTGGAGATAACAGCATAGGGCTATTAGTCTGTGGTTAGATTGGCTGTTATTAGAGAGAGGAATTAACGAGAGGTATTTGGAATGTGTGTGTGTGCGTGTGTGTGCGTGCGTGTGTGTGTGAGAGAGAGATGGATTTATTTCACATTTGTATTGGTTGAAGCTGACACGGACACACAGTAAAGTTCAAAATAAGTGTATTTCCATCTATTGATCCTTCTGAGACCTGCAGGTTCTTTCTAATCAGGGTCACAGCGGTGCAGGTCTGACCTTCCCCTCCATCACAGGGGCAATCAGGGGCAGATTTTAGAGTGTGTTTCTGGACCGTTGAGGAGTGGTACCCATAGAGAAATCTCTACCTTCACAGTGACTGAAAAAAGAGTGGGAAAAGTCACATGAGTGCTTAGCTTTAACCTTTAACCTTTAGTCTCTCCGACAGTTCTTTCATTCGCGTGTCACAAGGAAGTGCGGATACATGAAAAGTTCGCCCCAGTGAGTCATTGTGAAGAAATATCGTTTTGTAATGGTGCACTCATTTTTTCTGTGCTGTCATCCTCTGTTCTGTTCAGGCATGTCTTCTAAAAACGTTCACCACAGCGATGCTCAAGGAAAAGCCTCTGTTATTGTCCCAAAGATTAACTTTCAAAATGCAACGCGCCCTGGTTATTTTAACAAGTTCTGTCTATGGCAACAAGATACAAACTTTGTGTGAGTCAGTGGGTGAGAAACTAAGCCGGCCTTTAGAGGGAGGGGATCATTTTCTTCATGGCTTCTTTAGTAGGATAACCTCAGAGTAACAGTCAGTCATCATTAGGCAAGCTTAGGGTTTTCTTCAGCTTTGCACGATTCGCATTCCACAACCAGGGAACTTTGGAACGTCTGCGGTGAATGAGGACGACACAATTGGAGCTTCGATAACTCAAGATGATGAAAAAATATATATTACTTGATCTAGTCATGTTTATGCAGCGATCCAGTTGTTGTAAAAGCTGAAGGTTAAACCTGGATATGCATGCATACTGTCATCAAGTTCCTCATTTATGAGTTCATAAAGCAGCTTCATGCTCCAAAGTTCCCTAACCCTAACCTGGAAATCAACTTCAAATCATGTCGTGGTCAGTTTATCTTATTTTAATTATCTGTATTATCACTAATTTAATGCTTCTACATCTGCTCGTCTCTCAGAGGACATTTCCCTTTGTGATTGTAATGCTTTTTTTTAGCTCCAAGGATAATTTTGTATAAGTTCACTCCAGCCATTGTGGATTGCTAATGTTTTTCAATTCCCACTCAGTTTACTGGAATATGCAGCATGAGACCAGTGCATCCCATCTCCTTCAGCCTGTTTCTCTTTATCGGCCCCCGGCTGTCAGAATCGACATCAAGGCTAAAGGTTTTGCCTTTGAGAAATTGACACTTGCTTTTTATTAGTATTTAGTCTTTGCATATGTCATCTGTACCATCAGTCACTTTCCGAAACCCTTTTCCTCCACTGTGCTTTAGGGAGCAGGCTTGATTAGTGATTAATCAGACCTGTCTGAACAAAGTTAAGAACTCCGTGTTTTTCTTACTGTTGCACAGGCAAAAAAAAAGGAACCTTTTTCTCAAAAGTCATGTTGCCGGTAATTTAAGAAAGCCCTGACTCCTGAATGTTCTTGGGATTCTGTTCTCATCTTTCTGCAACATGTCCGCACATTTTCAACAGTTCGATTACAGCTGCAACGGCCAAGAATTTCATGAGGAACACAGGAAGGACACTGAATCATCACCTTCATGCAGGATTTCTTTAATTCTCTGTGCATGTAATTCCTGCTCATCCTTCCGCACTCGGCCCAGTGGGTTACAAAGGTTTATTACCTCACTCTAACTCAGACGCTGTGTTATTTTATTTTAGTTCCATGTTCTATGGCAGAACCCTTGATCCACCATTGTGTCTACACATGTTTGGCTGTTTATTTCTCCTCAAACAAGCAGTGTTGCTAACATCTTTTAGCACTGCTGAGCAGATTAAAAGTTATGTTTTCATCCTCCCCATCAAATATCTTAAACGATAACGGAGCTTTAAACTGGCATTAGCGTCTCTGTTTGGACAGCAGCACTGTTTCTGGTTGCTCTCCACATGAGAAATGTTTTAGGGAGCTTTAAGCTTGTGACATCAGATTTATGAGTTGAGATCCCAGTTTTCAATTGTTGAGTTTTAGATGTCGTCATTTTCGGGATTTCTTATCATGTTCAGTGTCTTTGACATAACATGTGTTTAAATCTGCAGTCAGCTCTCCAGGATGCTTTTTCAGCAGCTAATGTGAGGCTGTTGTGTGTTCCGTCATGACATCCTGGGTCCTCCCAACACTAAATTCCTCCCATTGACCACCTCTAAGTGCCCTGGGCTTCACTTGTGAGAGGTTCCCTTTACTTGTGCAAGCACTGCGACTGGCGTCTTGATTACACAACTTTTCCATTTGCTTTATTTGCATATCCAAGTTAAATTACCCATAAAACGCTCAGGTCTGCACAAAAGTGACCTTTCTGGTCCCAAGGGTGCGCCTCTGGCTTCAGCACCATGGATAGCACCATGCTACAGTCTGACCAGTCCCACAGGAATGCTAATCTTAATGGACCACGAGTCACATGACCCCGGGAACCATGTCTTTCACTGCGTCCAACATGAATGTCCTTCAGGTGGAACAACCCTGCTGACTTGGATTCGCTTTTCCTTTTGCAGTAAAATAGTGATAAATGATGTGCAGTAAATGTATTTTTAACTCCATCATAAGCGGATATCAGGACTCAGGTTACCAGCACACAATTTGAAACAGGAGAAACCTTTTTTTTAAAGCTAATTGGCCATGTTGTGGTGATATGTGTTCTTCGTTTTCATAGACTGCATTTTCATTACGCAGTCTACCACTTTGTGGTTAGTGGAAGCTGTGTGGGGTTAACCCATGAAGCATTTGTTCTTTTTCAGGAGAGCTTGTGGTCTCATTGTTGTAAAGCAATCCTCTCAGTAGTGGAGTGTTACACCGTGCTGTGCATTGTACTGGCAAACCACTGGAGACATCAGCTGCATTTATGTTGTCTGAGTCTGACTGCAGTCAGCCACAGTTGCCGGTAGATTAGACTCTCTGCAGTTGATAAAAGTGTCTCCGGTCAGTTTGTGTTTCCTCAGCTTCACGGGTACGTAAGGTATGCATTTATTTATGTGTGAACAAATATCACTGCAGTAGGTCTGGCTTTAGGTGCGATTGTTTCCTGGTGGTAATGATGAAATAACCTATAATCTCACGTGTAAATCATGTCCCTGAGAGGCTTTATTCTCTAAATCGTAGTGATCCTTGTGTCAGGGCACCTTCTGTCGGCTCTCATCATTTGGTGCGAACACTTGCTGCGTCTGCGTCTCCGTCTCCCACCACCCTGGAGGCCCTGGATGTCTGAAATGCCTCTGTGGAAGAATCGGCAGGAGAATTCTGGAACACAATTAATCAAGTAGAAACCTTTCAACATCTCTTCTGTCACCACAGATCCACACGATGTTGTCTCTCTGTAACCTTGTCCAGCACATGAATGCCTCTTAGACTTGAAAATCTGCTCTTTGATGCCCTGTCCTGTCAGCCAAGGATAGAAGGGTGGTGGACAGCTGGTGAAGCCACCATAATTCCCTCACGTTTCACGGGTTACTCCTCACTGTCCTGGAAGGAGAGTTATTGTTTCTCGCTCGTTTTCCCTTAAATGTGCTTGCTGCCCCTTCCCTGTCTGGAGGACGGGTTCCGTATTCTTTTATTTTTGGGGTATAAACCTGCTTCTTCTTTTCTGGCTTGCCAGTTCCCTGGTCCCCAGGTTATTTCCACGTCTCTCATTTAAACTGATATGCCTTCGTTCAGTTATATTCATAAAATTTATGACCAGCAGCATACAAAGCTGATGGTTTTTGTACAGCCCTGCGCCTCCAAGACGTGCCTCCTCACTTGTTGTTTTTAATTAAAATGAATGGAGGGATGGTTGTCATGTTTAGACCACCAACAACCACGCAGCACTGTCAGCCCATCTTCGCAGCATCCACTGATTGTGTTTCCATTGCGGACAGACGGAGTGTTTGTGTTATGTGCACCCAGCTGCATTCCTGCTGGAGGACATTGGATGGTTGGCGGTTTCAGTGGCTGAGATGACTGGTTGTGCCTGTCGGAGGACAGGATTGGGAGCTGTTTGCTGCATGTGGGTGTGTTCATGCGAGGAGGAGAGTGATTTTGTCTCCGTCCCGTTTGATCTGCGTCCAGCTTTTCCTCGTGTTTGCTCCACACTCATTATCAAAGCTCTTTCTGCTGTGAAATGAGGTCACGGCTGCGTAAGAGTACGGATGGTTCTGCCGCTTTTTACAGGAAACTTTGCTTCCTCTCTTGTGACTGGATTGACCAGGAATTTGGGTGGTTGTTTGACTCACTGAATATGACTTCCAGTTTAGATTGGGGGTGATGATCATTCCCAGAAACACCTTTTTCTGCGTGTGTCAGTTCAGTGTTTGGGTTTTCGCCATTAGTTTCCATAGCAGCGGGGTTAAATGTGCAGGGGTGTTCATGTGGTACCGATCAGGTGATAAGATCTCACTCTGTGGATTTTGATTGCGTCACTCTTTGATTTTTTTCATCTTCAGCTTAGACAATGTTCAGTAGAACCAATAGAGACCACAGAGTGGTTACTGGGTGTGTTTGGCATTCTGCAGTACCTGCAGTCATTTGAACTTGATTGGATTGTGGTAAATCCACTAAGCCTCATGATAAGCTCCTATTATCCAAACCATATTAAACCTCCTTTCATCAATGCCAGGTTTGACCACTAAAAGGCAAACGTCATACTGCCGATGCAATGGCCCTGATTGTGTGAAGGCTACACAGCTGTCAAATCAGATGATTCATCTCTGCTCCACATCTGTATCTTGTTTATATTAGTGTACGTGGATGACACTGTAAGCCTCTGTGATGATACCGGACCCGGATTCACTGTCAGTAAATTTAAAACCTTTCACATCGGGACAAATAATTCAGATTACTGTGTGTCTTTCTAAAGTCTTATTGATGTAACGCTTCAAATGGTCCAGTTGTGTCCAGGATATTCAGATAAATGTGTGCATTGTGTTTACATCAGGGATTAGTGTTAGAAAAGCAAGAGAACGATGTGACCCCGGTCAAATCTGGCTCTCTCTGTGAAACTGATAGTAGGAAGATGACAGTGTAATTCAGCCGTTCAATAAAAATATGTCATTACACCCAATTATTCAATCAAATAATTCCCAAGCAGATCGTTCTGGTACCAAAGCAGAAGTTGAGTGAGGTGCTATCAGCACAAGCGTCCATTATCGGCCAACTAAGAATCACAGTCTGGCCCTCGGGACTCAAGATAAACAAGGGGAGACGTAGATTTCAATTTCACATTTCTTTCACAGTCAATACCCAAACTGGGAGTGGATCGGAGAATGACAGATGGGTTCTTAGTTGGTTTTGGACACAAAATCTTACATTTGCAGCCAGAAACTGAGGTTGTGTATAAGCTTTATGAAACAATTTGTTTAAATGATATATATATAATTCAGTCTAAGAGAAAGGTTGTAATGAGAATTTGTTAAAACTTATTAGTCAACTTCAAAATAAAGATTTTTTTTTTATGTTTACTCCACTTTTGTTTATCATTTAAACTTGTAAATAATTTTTCCAGCATTATTCAACAAAGAAAACAAGTTGCAGCCCAAAAGATAAATTTAAAAAAAAAATATATATTCAGCAATCTTCACTTAATACCCCCGGATGGCAAAGTGACAAGAGTATTTTACAGTCTTTGCAAACAGATTAAAAAGGACAAAGCTAAAATGAACCATAAATATTGCACAGACAGAAGTATTCAGACCTTTGCTGTGATACTTGAACCTTGACCTTCATTTCTGTTGTTTTGAGGTGTGTTTTCGTTACTTTCATAGGTGTTGACATGATTATGATTTCAACACTGAGGGCTTTGCAAATAAAATACGCACCCTTGTGTATATTTAAAGCTCGCCTGGAATCATTTCTCATGCAAAAGGAAGGCGAAGCCTTTGTTAAATCTTTCATGTGCTGCGTGGATAAATCAAGTCTGTAATCTTTGGTGAGTTTGGCTATAAAATCTGATCTCTGCGCTCCTGTGGTCAGTGTTTTCGTACTGGGAACCAGCACAGCAATGGTAAAATAAAGGAGAATTTTCATTGTAAATACACTTTCTCTGCACCCACGCTGGCATGT
The DNA here is from genome assembly GCF_901000725.2 of Takifugu rubripes. Classification (NCBI taxonomy): domain Eukaryota; kingdom Metazoa; phylum Chordata; class Actinopteri; order Tetraodontiformes; family Tetraodontidae; genus Takifugu; species Takifugu rubripes. The sequence continues at coordinate 6,510,265 of NC_042291.1, read as the reverse complement.
GTTCGTCTAACTTTACAGTTGGGAGCATGGGGGAGCATGGCTGTTTTCAGACTTAAAACTTAAGTTTTCAGAACTTAAAGGTTCATCCTTTAACTCAATTATCCCGCAGTTTGGTGTGATTCACGATTTTCCGTTGTCAGATTAAGCCTTGTGGTCCTGAGTATTCCTGTAACTGTAGTTCTGTGCTCACTGTAACTGTGCCGGGCCAGGCTTAATCCATGTGCGTGAAACCGCCACATGTGGCCGACTGGGTTTCCTCAGTGTCACAACAGTTGGATAAGTCACAAAGAGGCATAACTGCTTCTTTTTTTCATTCTTCTTGTCCAATGTGCCTGGTTCATCTGTGTCACTGCTGTTTTTATTTCCCTTCCACCGCCTGAGTCAGAGCAGTGATGAATTTAAACAAGAACAAAGTCTCTATTTGAAGTTTGAGGAGACGTTATTATGACTCCTCTTCTAAAGGTCAAGTTGAACCGCAGGCGTGATAAAGTACACATCGAAAGAGGGGTTAGAGGAGAGCGAGGTTTGAGATATAACCAATTGTTGCTTGCAGATTGGCGTTATAGCACATTGAGTTCACAATATAAGTGTTTGAGCAGGATTACTCAGGTTTGAAAACTAAGTGCTGGTATTCATTTGTGCAGAGTAGGATGGCATTAAATCCCACATCACTGTGATTTTTAAGGTTGATTTGTAACAATGTGATCTTAACTCATCTCAGCTGTAAAGCTAAAGCTGGGTTTTGGAGTCTTCTGCTCCTAAAGGTCAAGCTCGCCCTTCACCCCCGGGGTCTTTAATGGCTCTGACACTTTTGCTGTCAGGGATATAAGATATTATGTCATCTCCACTCAGCCAACAGTGAAGAGGGACGATCGGAAAGAAAGCGAATTCAGGCTTTGATTAAGAATGTTATTGTAATGAAATCTGCCTTCAAACGGTGTGGAAAGACTGCAGTGAAGAGAAACATAGAAGGTCTTGACCAGGGTGCCTCCGTGCCCTTTGACCCGGGGAGTAATTTGTTTTTCTTTAAACGGATTGTCTGAATGTTCGACACGTTGAAGTGACGAGCCAACGTGTAAATTCTTCAAAAGCCGTCTTCAGGGTATCAGCCGGGTCGCTACTCCTCTGGGAGCGCTCTGACCCGGTCCTCCCCCTGCCTCACGTCTCCCCATGTCTCTCACTGATAGGCATACTTTATCTTTCTCACGTTTTCCCACTCCTGCCTCTCTGAGTTTGCATTTGTGTCAGCGGCGGGGCTGACAGAGACGGCTGGGGTGAAAGGTCAGCCGCGCTGCCTCAGGAGGGGAGACAACTCCAGCTCTCCTCTCATATTTATGGTTCTGCTCCTGTATTGTGACTCTAATCTGATGACAACGCTGCGATTGTTTGACAAATGAGTTTCCCCGTCCTGTAGTGCTCAGGACCCTGTGGTGAGAAGTGGACAGTTCACCTGCGTATGAGCTCACTGCAGCACAGATGTGAAGCGTTTCTGTAGCAGATTTTCACGAAGTATTTTACCAGCCCACTAAGGTCTTGTGTTTTGATTTAAAGGAGCATTATTTAAAAGGCACCAGCTTCACGGAGATGCCGTTCGTATTTAAATCTCTCATGTGTGCTGTAGTACAGCAGGACGTCAGTGTGGCTGTGGAGCTGATGGACACGCAGCGTAAAGTATCTGACTCTTATTTAGACATGTGGAGGACAGACCTTTGTGTATCCATCTACAGGACACACACACACACACAGTCAAAATGAACTTCCATCAGCTGTTTTCTCATTCACTGTGTGCAACCGTCAACTTCCAGCAGCAGGCCAGTTGAGTACCAGTAAACAGGAACTTTGTTTCCTTTCTTCCCCCTACCAAAATATTCCAAACAATGACTCTTACTGTTTACTTGCTTTTGCTTGGGGATAAATACAGGGCATGAAGCCTAACCTCTCATGTCTGGTGTCTTCTGTCTTTGCTGTGTTTGTGTTTCCCGCTGGGGTCGTCGCTCCAGCTGCTGCACATCTGCATCGAGGGATGGGGGAACTGGCGCTGGTCAGAGGCCTTCAGCGTGGACAACGTGGGGACGCTACTAAGGACCATTCAGTACAAAGGACGCACTGCTTCTCTCATCATAAAGGTGTTGCAGCTCAATGGCGTCCAAAAGCAGGTACACAGATTGCTTGAATTATCTTCAAGATAAATAGACAAGTGATTAAAATCTCAGATTTAAAATCGGCCGTGTCATGTTTGAAATCATTTTAGCAGCCCTCTCTTTGAGTTAAGTGCTTTCTAATCTCTTTTTTTAGCCAATTTCTTGTTATGATTCAGTTGTTGTGCAGCTAACAACAGTCTTCTGTTTTAGTGATCCTTGTTTCAGCATGAAAGCAAAAACACATGAGCCCGAACCCCTTCCACAAAGATAATGAGACCCATCAATCCACCAGAAACTTCACAGGAACTCATAAAAGAGCATGAACGCGGTCTCAGAGCAGGCTTTGCCTTTTTAACACCAAGAGTGGCGGATTGTGTTTGGATTCTTCCACATATACAAACCAGAGTCTTCCTGAAACTGCAGTGATGCCATTAACATACAGCTTTGACACGCTGTTATGTAAACAGTGTCAAACGTCACACGTCTCCCGCTCATCCCCCAGACAAATCAGGCAGGCGCTCACCCTCTTCCCACCATCTGCCCCGGGTTTCGCTGACATCTTGTTCTAATTGGACGCACCGATTATATCTCGGTCGCATCCACTTCACAACAGAAGGCTTCAGATGGAGATGGTGGCTGCCGCTACAGAGGAAGTCACACCCTGTGTGCCTGTCCGCACCACCTCTTCTGGTCTTACTTCATGGATCCACACACTGCTGTACTTCCCCCTCCATGTCTAGCTGGCAGGGGTCTTTACATCATATATACCAGCCCCTTGTTACAGAAAGCCCCTTCATTAAACTTATTCCCACGTCATGTTGGACACATGCCTGGAGACAGTCTAAACATGTCGCTTGATTCCTTTTGATACCATCAAATAGCATCTGGTCGTTTCTTTTTGGGTTAAAATGTTTAATTGGTGGTTACTTTAGTGGGGGGGGGTGTGTGTTAAGGGTGCGGTTCTTAGCAGGGGCCTTCTTTGTGTAGCCTCATGTTCGGGTTAGGTTCCTTTCACATTCCAAAGTTGAAGCACTCTAGATTGCTGGCACAGGTGTGATTAGGAGAAGGCTTTGTTTGGTCTTGGTCCTGCGTGTCCAGCCTCAGAGACCATTATCACACCGATGTCATCCCAAACAGTGTGACAGCATAGCAGTTTGGAGACCTTTTCTTTTCTTTTCAATTGGGCTAATTTGCTCTGTGACGTTCATCTCTCCAGGTGATAATATGCGGGAGACAGGTGATGTGCAGCTACCTGAACCAGGACATCGAGCTGCGAGTAGTGCAGCACTATGTGGGGCCCGACAGTCAGACAGTGGTCAGGGAACACTGCGACTGCCTGGAGGTGGGGGCCAAGTTGCCTTCCTACGTGCTGGAGGACAGTGAGATGACAGAGCTGTGTGTGAGGGCCAAAGGGGATGAAGACTGGTCCCAGGATGTTCAGCTGGAGAGCAGAGATAAGAGCAGGTCTTGCTCTGTTGTACAGGTAGAGTCTGTCGTTTGAATTTACATGAACGTGAATGAATCTGAACAAGAAATATCCATCTGGTTGGTCTTACTGTTAGAGGTCAGATTATTTGTTTTAAATGTCATTTTTGAAAAGAGATGTTTGATAAGGGCATGCATGTTTGTAGCTGGTGACTGGACCACCAACTGTGGCCAGTCTGATCCTTTTCTCCTGGGTGGTCATGGTGGCAGTTTCCACGTTTCTCCTCACTCTTAGGTAACAGACTGAGATCTTTCCCTCAGATAGGCTTACAAAGGCTCTCCAAGCCATAACCTAACCATGCTGAGAGGCAGAAAATACAGTTTATGTTCTCTCATAACAACACCAAACACAGACAGGAAACTTTAGCTGATATGTGGGCACGGGGAGAAGCTTTGAAGGAACTTTCACGCTGCTGGAGCAAAGCCATGCAGCCACTCCTTTACTTCCTGCTCTTGTTCTGGAGTTGTCCTGCTCTGTATCTGTTTCTGTCGTTCTCTTCCAGGCTGTTAACAGCTTCTGTGTATGGCTCTGATCATCTGTGAGCCCAATCTCAGCTGTTATCAGTTCTCCTCAGATCAGCCATTCATTACACATACGCAGTGTTGGCTCCCAGAGGAGGCGCTGCCTGCTCTGGTAGCGGGGCCAAGATCTGTCTATCCCCGCCTGTCTCCTGCTGTTTCACTGTCTTGTTTCCATCCTTCATTTGTCAACTCCTCTTCTTTATTTACTTCATCCCCTGGAATGCCGCTCATCCACCTGCTGCAGCCTTTACAACTGTCTCCCCCATCAATGTCTGCCTCTTTTCTCATCTGTCTCCTGGTTATCTGTGCTGGTAATCCATCTAAAGCAACTCCTCTTCCTCGTATCTCACCTTCTTCCTCCCTAACACATGTTTTCACCATCTTTCCTTACTTCTTCTTTACTTCTGACAATGTGCAGGAGGTCATCCTGACCTCATCCCCGAGTAGAGTGTTTTTAATGGACCAGGCCTTCAGAGTATCAGTTTCACTCCTTCCTACTAACAAGACTGTTTTGCAAGGCCAGCAGCATTAGGAGAATGTTCGCTGTGTCTCTTTGTTCCATTCTTCTGTCCCCACCAGCAAATGAAGTCCCCAGTCTGTCATAAACTGGTCCACATGTAAGATGCATTAGCATCACATGGTTTTAACAAACACCAATGTCACATTAGGAGAGCTCACTCTGCAGTTGCCTCATTTTCAGCTACATTTTGCGATGGTAACTGCCTGTAATGGCCCATTATCCCGCCCTAACACCCATCAGTTGTCTCAGCTGTGAGATCATGTTGCAGGGCTACTTTTAATTACTTTTAACAGAGTGTTAGATTAAAATAAACCCCAAAATGTTTCACGATCAACCATGAAATCATAATTGTCACCTAATTACATGCGGTGGGAAATCAGATATCCTTGTTTTTACATGACGCAAGCAGACTTTTTCTCACCAAGCCGTGCAATAATTCACAAAGGAGATGTACTGATTCACAAGTGTGAATGAATGTGATGTAAGTAATGATGCTGTGAATAACAGCTGGTTATTTCTGCCAGGTGCCTTGTTCCAGTGGTGCTTTGCTGTACGTGTGGTGTACACTTTTTACTGTTGAACCCAACTCTCACGTGCAGCAGAGAGTGGTGAGTAATCTCTGATGGTTTTATCTGTCGGTGCACCAGTTCGTCTGCGCATCTCACTTCTGGTGTTTGTGAATGTGAAACTGTTTCAGGTGGTTTTCAGTCCATTGTTTTTCATGAAGAGCCACCTGCCAGACCCAGTCATCCTTCATATAGAGAAGAGGAGTCTGGGACTGAGAGAGACTCAGCTGATCCATGGACAGGGACACCAGGAGCCTCTTTTAAATGCAGAGTCCGACATCACCCACCATCTCACTTTCCAGGCCAGGTAAGGCTAAAAGACATAGAGTAATTCCTTTTTGATCCACGGTAACTGTATCGAGCACCAATTAAAGATGAGCAAAGCAAGAGTTAAATCTGTCTGCACATCACCTGATTTATCTACCTGACAATTAATATCTTTAAAGTCCACCTTTTCTTTATATTGTTTCAGCAACTTGCTCAAACTGCAGTAAAAGAGTCTGTCTAAAATGGGTGCAGCACGCTTCCGATTAGCAAAGATGCAGAGACACTTAAGATTCTCTCACACCACATTCTGGTTACTGTGAACCAACATCCCAGAGTCCAGGCACTGTTCAAAAGAACAGGAAGCCAGCATGGCAGCCACCGACGCACAGTTTCAGTTCCTCCACGTCAGGTTGTACCGTAATTACACCTCATTTAGGTAGAGGCCCTAACAGACAGCAAGCGTTTGGCCCTACGTTGTGTGTGTCTGTCTCTGTGTGTACACACACGTTTGCGTGGGTGGATGAGTTGCGCAGCAGATGTGTCTTTGTGTCTGTGTGTGGTCCGTGCGTGTCTTGTTTAGCCAATGTAAGTGTGACAGTTGCCACTTCATCATGGGCAGAATCTGTCGCGTACATCACTGCCGCGTCTGTTCCTCAGTCCCACTTTGTCAGCATGTGTTCACACTTTCTCATATTGTCCTCGGCCTCTCGTGGAGATTTTTCTTAGAAGTTGTTTTTTTTTACACTCTGCTTGGTTCAGCAAATTATCACAGTGTTGTGTCGCATCATAATGTGTTGCAAACAATAAAGGAAAATCATCCCTCTGTGATTCATTTGAAGATTATATGGTACCAATAACATCATTTTCACTCCCTGTGCATCATGTCCTTGTGTGTAAATCTCAGATTCTTTAATCCAAAGTGTCTTTCAGTGACAAGACACTTTATTTCTTCAGCGTGGGTGGCTCTGTGTTGTGTTCATTGTCAGAATATCTGCAGTTTGTGTAGTGTGATGCAAATACAAGCTCGGAACTTTGTCCCTTTGGTTGCAGCTAGTGGTGATCTGAATAAACAGAGGAACTTTTGAATGTAATTGGCCCCTCTGAGAGAACCGATGTGTGTGTAGATGCCTGGTCACAGCAGATTTTAGCCAGCAGCTGACTCTCCTGTCTGATCTGCAGCTCTTCTCTGGTGCAGGCTTATCTAATGTTTATCTCCCATCTAAATCTCCATCTTTTGATCTCCCAGCCAAAGGCTTTCTTGCACCTTCACTTTACACACGTGCACCAGTCCCCCCAAAGCCTTTCCGTACCATCCGATTTAAAATATTTGCTGGTCAGCAGCTCATCTTTCCTTCCTGTAATTACACATAGTTGTGGCCTCTAACGTCTGAGGGACAGAACAGAGCTGTGGTCTGTGGCACAGGAGACACAGACAAGTCCCAGTCAGAACCTTTGTGTCCCGCTCTCCTCGTGTTGGTCACCACAATTGAAAGCTTAGGGGGGGACGGGGGGTTACATTCAGATGCCTCTTCCAGTCTCCTGATCCATGAGAAAAAGCCTGTGTTCCATTTATAGCCAAACAAGCTTTATTAATAAACTTCTGCCTGGAGTAAGGGGGCTGTCTAGTTGAGCCAAGTGGAACTGGATGCTGCCTAGTCACTGTGAGGCGCTCAGTGTTTGGATTTAATTTCTTTTTTCTTTGGTGAAAAGATGCAGTTGACTGAGTTCTGAGGCTAGTCTGTCCAATAGGATTATATTTACCACATTTCAGGGAGAGAGAAAAAAATATAAAAAACAAAGGCTGATTCAGCTCTGCTGGAGTGTTCGTGATGGCTGTAGGAGAACACTCTTATTTCAGCCACTGGCTGCACAGAGGGTAGGTCATCATAACCTCTGCGTCTTGCTGAAAGAAGGAAGCTGATTTTGTTTCTACGCCGACTCTGTCTTTCAGGGAGGATGAAGACGCTTCCCAGTGTGCTGTACCCATCTCCACCAGCGTCATCAAACAGATCCTGAGCAAGGCTAGAAATGAAGAAAACCTGGAAGACATCCTGGCCGATTTCTACGGCCCAAAGACCCCCGCGGGGCCTCCCTGGCCCTACGTCAGCAAAGACGCTCACAGGTGAAATTCACCAGTCCGCCTGTCTGTACAAGGTAACTGGTAAAATAAATGATGTGGAATGATGCTGCCCTCAGTGCAGACCTCACATTCATCTGCACTCTGAGTGTGTTAAAGAGGGAGGCTGCTCTTTATTTCTGGGTCTGATCATTTTACATAAAAAAAAAGGCTTAAGTGCAAAGTCAGCGCAGGCCCGTACATCAAATCCCCATACAAATCATATGACTGAGATTTGAACTGTCACTCTGTCATATTCCCACTTTCTCACGCCAGTCGCAGAGCCTTGGGTCCAGCTCTGAACAATATTCACTGTGTGTGTAGACGTCTCATGGTTCATGTATAGGTTCTGGGGTAGCGCACACATGCGCATGTGTCCACAAACGTCACTGTGGGAATCATCTTTTGTCACAAAGCAATCACATGTTGATGGTGGTGATAAAAGACGCAGCCACATGCTCTCCCACAGACTGCGTATCTGGACGTGAGCCATATGTTTGCTTGCGGTTGACAGGCGTTCTCTCTTTTCTCTGTTTTCTGGGCATTCACACACACACACACACAGATATACTGTTACCCTCAGCAAGAGTGTGGACATGTGGCACTTTATTTCAAATCTGTGCCTGTCATACACATCACTCACCTTTAAATGTCGCTCGCCCTACACGCTGGAGAGCTGCTATCTGGTGGTTCGGTATCGGGTTTCTCACGCTTCCCCGTGAGGGGACAATTCAGGACTGTGGTACGTTTCCCACCGTGGAGAGTGTCAGTTTGTTTGAAAGCCAGAAATCTGTGTTATGTTCTGGATTATGAGGGGAGGGGATGGGAAGAGACGGAGTTGTAAGTGTCGTGAGGGAATTAATTTCTATCTGGCACTCAGCGTTTTGAGAGCCAGTGAAAGCCACAGTTTAATTTGTCTATTTTTGTTCAATATTGATGATCTTGCTGATACAGTTTGCTCTTTGGAAAGAGGCCTCAGTGTTCACAGCACAACCGGGAAATCAAACCATCTGAGCTCCTTGGCAGGGAGTGTGTTAATGTCGTGTCTTTAAAGGGCAGAGGAAGTTGAAAGTGGTAAATGTTATTTTTCTTCCCCTGTAGGACTTTTAATGGCAGTGAGGCACCTCCACAATCATTAAACAAACATCTTGTAGTGGTTGCGGTTGGGGTGAAATCTTGCTGCAGGTTGTACGTATGTCTGTGTGTGCGTGTGCGTGTGCGTGTGTGTGTGTGTGTGTCTGTGTGTGTGTGTGTGTGCGCGCGCGCAAGGGAGAGTGCTTCTTAAAATACACCCTTCTAAAATCTCTAGCGTTAGCAGGTTTTGACAGAAGCTGCTTAGCACATTTCTTTCAATTACGATTTTGTGAAGCTTATAATGTGATTTATAGGCCGTGCTGCCCTCAGCCTTGAGGTCAGTTTCCTATTTAAAGACGCACGCACGCACAAACACCAATAAATGATAATGAAAAACTATCGTCAGCACATTCGTTAGCCGCATGATCACGGCAGGAAGTTTCTGGGTGTATGTGGCAGTTTTTAGAGGGCAGGTTAGTAGTTTGTACCGAGTCGTGGCGGCCTTGGGGTGAGTGAAGGCTGCGTCTTCTTTGATGGCTTTGAACGCCAGGGTAAGTCTGGGAGAACTGTTTGTTTAGCTCTCTTCTGGCACTCTGGGCTGTTTGGGGCTCACCAGACCACGATTACCCTAAAATAACTGCTGGGTGAGTTGGAAAAATCGCTGTTTCTGTCTGTTTGACTCCATGTGACCATGTGTGTTCCCAGATGTCAACTGGGTTCTATCTGGTTTGATTTGACAACTTGCTTTTTTGTGTGCGCGTATATGTGTATTCTGCCCGTCAATGTGTTAATGATTTCCGTAGGTTTTAGTGCGTTTATGTGCAGCACATTTAAAATGCATATACACAGCTGTGTGCTGTCGTGGCTGATTTGAAAAGGCCAAAGCTGCCATTCTATGATGTTTTTCTGTACCCACAGGTCGGTGCTGGAGCCCCTGGCTCAGTGGGACAGCCCCATGCAGGTAAAGCTCTCCTGCTGGAAGTTTGGCCTGAACACTCTGCTGATAGAGCTGCTGCCCTGGGCCCTGCTGGCTAATTACTCCCAGTGGGACCTCTGGCTGTTCGAAGGAGAGACCATCGTCCTGCAGATACCAGCAGGCAAAGTCATCGTGCCCCCCAACCTGAAGGTAGCATGTGGCTAATATTAAATTGTCTTTGTTAGATTCTATAACTTAGCTACTATAACTCAGAAATTATTTGGCTCCAACTTATGATACAGTAGAGCCGGTGGAAAACCTCAAAAATGAACAAAACATACACTTTTGAACGTTCAGGAAATCTGCTTTTACCGGTACCTCATTTCAGTCTTAGCTGAGCATTTTCCCACAGTGGAACACTGCAGCAACGCAGGGCTTTCCAGGCACTGCTTTTCTCTGGCTTCAACAAACGGGAACAAAAGATTCAGAATTATGTAAAAAAAAAGTAAATAGAAACAGCATTTCCACAACAGCCTGCCTTCAATTTGGTTTAATTAAAACAAAAAGATGAGAAGATGAGATTTCTGTTGTCAATCATTTAGCTTTGTTTTAAGTGAAGAGGCTATTTCATCAGCATGTTGCATAATGCCAATCTGCATCTGCATATGATTGTTGTGTCAGAGAAACATCTGGGGAGCACCAACAAAGTTCTCCATGTCAACAACAGTGATGGAAGTTGTACCCTCAGTTCCAGGGCCATGTGTAATTAAAGGCAGGGGTCATTGGCTGTCAGAAGCATTCAGCTGATCTGCTGATGGAGCCGCAGTCTTGTCCAACGTGGGACTCCCCAAAATTCTGTCCATTTTGATATAATTTATGTCCCCAACGTCCAGGAAGCATTTCAGCTTGGTATCTACTGGGCAGAAACCAACACCGTTCACAAGTCTACAGCACTGAAGCTGGTCCACGACCTGACTTCTCCTCGGTGGAAGGAGGGATCAGACTCAGAGGTGGTCACTCTGGATGAAGAGGGCTATGTACAGGCTGACATCACTCTGGGAGCGTCCCCCGGCAGACAGAAGGTCAGAGACGGGGTCAGATTTTTAGAGCTTTTTTAAATTACACAGTCAAGACTGCTAATTGAGCGTCACTGAATGCAGAGAGATGGATTCCAGACAGGGAAAGTGACGGAATTCCTGGAATTCTCAGAGGGAGGCAGCCCTATATATTTTAATGGAGACAAATGGATTTGCAGTTTTCGATGTAATCACTGAATTAACCTTTATACCATGTTGGTTTGTAGTCGTGATTAAGTACCGGTAACTTGATTAAATTGGAAACTAGTTTAGTGCCGTTTTAAGACAAATGCTGCAGATAAAATACCAGAGAACATCAGTATCGCGCACATCGAATTACCTCCATCAATGCTGAAATGAACCTTAATTTTAACGTTGCTACGTGCATCCGAAATAATCCAGAATAGGTGCCACAGCCTGACCTGAAAAATAGGGTACCAGTGAACAATGCCTTTCTGTGATTTCCCCTTCAGCTGTGTCAGTTCTGTGTGTCGTCTGTGGTGAGACACGGCATCCAGATCCTGCAGATCGAGGACAGAACCATCCTGGTCAACAACACTCCGTACACCGTCCAGTACCGGCCCCTGCTGTCTGACCGCTCTCTGGGAAGTGATGATCAGGTGATGGCTTGAATCAAACCCTAAACGTGTTTCCGACCGCAGATGCGAGTCTGAGAAAGTTCCACAGGAAGTCCAGGGCAGCTTCCTTTTTGACTTAATGGAAAAATGTCAATTATGTCAACTGTGGTGAAATATAAAAGCACTGGTTCAGGGGCTTTTGTGTTTGTCTTTCTCTGCCTTTATTCGAAACACATGAAACCACTGCTGGTGCTGGTACTCATTTGGTACATTTGAGGAGTTTCAGGCTACACAGGGCTAACATTTCATAGATCATAACACCTGCCCGGTCTCTAAGTCCCCACTGGCTTAACTCTTCCTTCCAGCTCTCCATAAAACTGTGAAATAGTGTAAATCCTGAGCCTGTAGCTTCAGTTCCTCCCAGCTACCTCATAACCACAAGGCCCGTATGTGTGTGTTTTATGTGCGTGCATGACCCTGCATCATGTCTGTCCTGTCCTGCTAGAGAAGCTTCACACAGGCAGAATATTCCCTGTGCACATTACTCACACACACACGCATCCACCCCAGCACTAGTGCACATACACACTGCGCAGATGTAAGCCGTTTTCCATCAGATCATGTTGCTCCCCCCTCTCCGCTCTCCTCGCCGCTCTCAACATGTGGCAATGGCACTTCATAGGGACATTAGACAAACACCCAGAATTGGATACAGGTTTCCCTTCTCGCTTTCATCTGCTGCTTGTTCCCAAAAGAGAGAAACAATGTAGTGATGTCATTTAACGAGCCTTCGGAGCCTCTTAAAAAGAATGGCAGAGCTCGCAAGTTGCCACTAATTGACTGAAAACCTTAAAAAAAAGAGAGAGCTTAAACAAATAAATAGCAGGCGATGTGTATAACAATAACACAGACCACAAACAAGAAAAGGAATGCCTTTCTAGTTGGTCTATTCATCATGCTTAATGCCTAATCCCCGGAGTTCTCCACTACTGGCTCACCGCAGCAAGAACTCTCTGCTACCAATTTAGCAGTGAGCATTCTGGGAAAAAAGAAAAGGGAGCAACAGCAGGATGGCTTTGCCCCTCACAGGCTGTTGTACTGATGTCTCTACTCTCCCCCCCTCCTCTGATCTCTCCCCAGGCCTGGGAGATACCTGAAACGGTAGTTTTCAGTCTGGCTCCCTCTGAAGACCAGTCATCCCTTTCCTGCTCAGTGCCATACTGGGTCCTCCTCCAGACCAGTGTCCCTGGGACCGTGGAGTTACCTCTGCCCCTCAGGCACATGCTCTTCAGTCTTCTCCCACAGCCTGAGGGTGCAGACGCTGCGTGGAGTCTGCCCGCCGCCGTCCGGCCAGACTTGCCGAGGCAGAGTGTGTCTGTGCCTGGGGAAGGAGACTCTGAGGGTGGGCCCAGCAGCAGGTGGGTGAACCAGAGCATTTGTGGTTTGCTGGCTGTGACAGTCCATTTAGAGCAGGGTACCAAAGCCGATCTGGCACAGGACTTAAAGTAAGGAGGTGCTGTTTGTGGTCACAGCTTGTTAAATATTGCGGCTTAAGCAAAAAGGAGAAATACCCTCAACATTTCCACTGTCAATCTTTGTTTCTTGTGTCTTTTGGTTAAAGTTTGGCGGCAGTAAAAAGCTACTTCACCCTCCACTTAGCACAAACACACTGCACAGGCTACGCACAAGCCAGCTGGCCGTCTGTGCTCTCGTTGACTGTATTTAAATATAACGTACGCAGCCAAACACAAACATAGACACACACACACACACACACACACACACAGGGAGTGACAGAGCGTTGAGGCCTGGCTCTAGTTAGCATCCTGCCTGTAAATGCGCCTTAGAGGTTTACGATGGACATGATGTGACAGGTGAGACGTAGGTGGGCGTGCAGGATCGGTGAACCTATATTTTTGTGTGCTTATTGTTGTTTTGCAGATGTATAGTGCTGACGCATCAGGAGCACCTCGGGGTGACGTACATCTTTCTGAATGTGGATCCGTCTCCTCGCATGCTGATCCAGAATCAGTGTCCGATTCCACTGCTGCTCAAGGAAACAGTCAAAGGTTGCACACCGGATTCCAATCTCCTCCCATCTTTGTCCGTTTAGTGTCTTATCTCACATGATGTTTCTAATGTTTCCTTTTATTCCTATCAGAAACTCCGAGGACCGACGTGTACTGCCGTCTCTTGGAAGCGAAATGCTCCGTTCATCATGAGCTCTACCACCATTTTTCCAGTTTCCCCGAGTGTCGGCAGAGAGACGTCCTGCCCTCGCTGCTGCTGAGAAGAACCACGGGACACGGCTCCAAAGACTGGACCGACCCCATCGATATCAACTGTCCGGGCTCTCAGGTAAACGCACCGTGTAGCACAAGCTGTGGTTGGAAAACACTGATATTAAAGTGAATAAAAAGTAATCCCGAGGTTAGCTTCACTTGATGATTTCTTTCTGCCCATTATTTATTTTTGAGTTTTTCATCATGTAAATTTACTCCACTACAGTTAACCACTTTCAAATTTGCAAACACTCACTGACGGGCAAATCCAGTCCTCCGGGGCTGGATTCAAGCCGGGTTTTCTGTCCTACAGGTAAACAACACTTTCACCTGGGGTTCCGCTTCGTGGAAGCGTTTCTGCCTGGTAGGACTCAAAACCCGGCTTGAATCCAGCCCTCGAGGACTGGATTTGCAGGTCCCGGCTGGAGTTTTGGTTGGTCAGTGGGGCAGGGGTTGGCGGGGGCCTGCAGGACGTTGAGGAGGAGTCTGCGCTGGGATGTTTGTTGTGTCTGTCAGACTGAGTTTCTCTGGTTACTGTGAGGTCTCAGTCTGCCCTCTGTGGTAGGGGTGACAGGTCAAAGGTCGTGCTTGTTATGACTGCTCAGCCAAGCGTTCGGCAGGGGTCAGCTTCCTTTCGTCACACGGGGGGCTGATCCCTGTGAACCTGGAACGGTGGGGGTTAAAGCCAGACACATGTATTCTGGGAAAGGCATCTAGAGAGAACGCAGCAGTCTGAGCCAAACTATGAATCTCAGAACGGTTAAAGTTAGTTTAACACATGCGAATGTTGGATCCTGCTCCTATTTAGGTGGTGTTCCTGTTTGGTTTTGGATATCTCTACATCAATGTGAAATATGAAAAGGGAACCATGGTACTGACTCTGGCACCAGAGGGCAGCATGGACGCCGTCACCGACCAGCACAGCAGGTACCAGAACAAGAGCGGCGGGTTTATTGCTCTTTAATGTGCAAACCAAAGGGAATCTTCATGCTGCATTTTGTTCTCTCTAACCTGAATGTGCTGCGCTCACTTCAAAGAGGATTATTGTTAACAGCCATGTTTTCATGTTTCATACCTCACGTAAAGCATCAGACACCGTTTTCACCACAGGAGAGCTGCGAAACATCTGGCCTGTCATCAGTATAATCAGTACAGTAAAAACATTGGATTATGACCTAATTCCATGACATCAACTCATAAAACACAAAATGAATTTAATTACATCTTCCATAAATGTAAACAAATGACTTCATCCAGTGGCCAGTGTTATGCTGCTCTGGTAAACATCCGTTCTCTGTCCTCTAACAAATTAGTACTTTAGTGTATTTGTTCATTATTTATTCAAAGGTCACTCTTCTGACATCAGTAATGCTGTTTAGGCCCTTTAAGCTGTCTTTTGGATTGCTGCTCACTGAAGTCAGCGTGGTGGTGAGCGATGACATCACCAGTCCGTCCGGTTCTGTGGAGCTGCTGAGGCTGACCCTGACCAAGCTGCTGGTCAGCCTGGCTCCGGCGCCGTCCTCCCTGCCCCCCGAGCTGGCAGATGATCCCGGCATCAGGCCTGCACCCGCCTTCGCCCTGACGCCGGACGCGGCTCTGATCGAGGTGTGCTGCTCCAGTCTGCAAGTGGACAACCAGCTGTACAACCGGGCCAGCTTCCACTTCCCTGTGCTGCTGTGCCAGGACCAGAGGGGGGGCGCAGAGCCCGGCAGCCCCTGGAGCAACGAGGCCAACCCCGCTCAGTCTCCCGAAGCTCTGGAGGAGTTCAGAAGCTCCTGTTTCCTCCAGCTGAGGGTGGTGCTGGCTGCAGACAGAAGCACCGTGGAGGAGGTGGGTTTGATACTCCTGTTTTGTTTTTGTTTGTTTTTTTTGCTTTAGAACTTTATTAACACTTCCTCCATTTACAGTGAGACAAACATGACAGCTGTGAATTCTTCCCCCTCAGGTGACCTTTCAGCTCCAACCAGCAAGAGTTTACATTGAAGACACCTTTGTTTACTACATCAAAACCTTGTTCTACACCTACATCCCTGACGGCGCCAAGGCCGGGACCCGGACCGGTCAGAACCTCGGCTCAGGCCCCGTGCTGCCTGAACAGGTGCCCGTTTAAATTCCGCACCAGTGAGACTGGATGTCGTCACGACTGAGACCTCTGCCCTCTCGACCCAGGTGCTCCAGTCGGCCCAGGCGCTGGTCCAGCCGGTGCGGCTGCAGAGGCTGACCATCCAGCCCGTCAGCCTGTTGGTCAGCATCCACGCCTCCCTGAAGCTCTACATCGCCTCGGACCACACTCCCCTCTCCTTCTCTCTGTTTGAGAGGGGGCCCGTGTGCACCACAGCCCGGCAGCTGGTCCACGCTCTGGCCATGCACTACGCAGCTGGAGCTCTCTTCAGAGCCGGTACGTGCCGCACCGAAGGAGTCACGCACATTTTTTCATTCTCAAAAGCCTCGTGTTCACTTCAAACTAGCTTGCGTTTTGTGTATTGACGCAAGACCAGCGTCGTGTTCCGTGTTGAATTTTCCATAATTTACATTTTTTTTATTCATTACATTATTTATTACATCAATATACATTACAGAGGGAGAGATTTACAGTCACGTAGGCTCCCATTTGTATGCAATCAAGCAGGAATGTGTGCTCAAGTGAGAAATTTATTCTCGCTAAGTCCAGTGTTGAGGTTTGAAATGATTACACCCCTGGGCTCCTGCAGGTTTGTGCCACAAAGACAAGTACAATTATGCAGCTGCAGGAAGCAGAATTTCAAAACACATTTCCTTTGCTTCCTTGTCACAATTTACTGTTTAATCAGATGTTTTGAGCGATAGCTCGCACACTGGCGACTCACAAGGGGTCGGCCTCTGACTGATCGGGTCCGGCCCAGCTTTTGTACTCCTGCCGCGTCCAGTCACAAAGCCTCCACACATGTTCTGATTTAAGGCCGTCATTTCCAAATTCAAAATCACCGTTCAGCACAGACACTTCCTTCCCGTTGTCTCTCGTTAGAGCCCTCATTTCTGCTCGTATTTCAACACGTCAGCTCGCCGCCTTCTCCTCAGCCCAAGTCATCACAGAGCGAGGGGCACCGGGAAGTATTGCATTCTGGGACTGATTAATACGAGGATGTACAGCACTGTGATCACACGTACACCCGCAGGCGTAAAACTGCTCACACACACACACATGCAAAGACTTAAGGACATATGGATATAAAAAAGCGTACATTATGCCCTTTCACTGCCGCGCACGTTTAAGAGCACTCAGTCCAGTGAAGATCGGCTCCCGTCTGGGCTTTATTTTTTTTTTACCAAAACCACAACTAAATGATGGCTCGGCCCCACTGGAGCCGCGGTCCCATCACTCGTGCACAAATTGATGGAGGATAAAAACAGTCTGGCTTCTTTTTGTAATTAATGTAATAATTGTAATCATTTTTGCAATTGTCAACATAACGGGTGTGTGTGGATGGAATCATGATAGCAAAACACTTTCTTCTGGGTTCTGCACTGGTGTTGGTGAGCTGAGGATGGTGAAAATAAGGTTCCTCCTTCTGTGCGGAACATTCCTGCTAATAACAGGTGTTCCTCTTGTATTTCTTTTGATTTTCATTCAATAGTATGTCAGCAGAGGGGCGGGTAAAAAATTTACTGTGGGATCATACGGTATGTATTGAAATTGTGTATTATAAGGCCATTATGTCTCCTTCCAAAAATAATACAGTTGGAGTTTATTCATTTGAAGGTTTTGCTTCTCGTCCAAGTTTATCTTGTAAAGCTAACTGAAAGAGCAAAGTCTCCATAAAACAGCCATAAGGCTGGTTAGCATAGAGGAAATTAAAATTGAAAGCACTCTGAAATAGTTTGTAAAACCTTTATTCTTTGCGGCTACTCATCATGAAAAATAAATATTCCTGACAGGGCTGATTAATGACGAGAAGCCGGATCTTCCAGCACCGCATCGATTACTCTCGGAACGCGATTAGTTATAAAAATACAAGCCCGGTATTGTTCCATGTCTCAGGTTGGGTGGTGGGGTCTTTGGAGATCCTGGGCAGCCCGGCCAGCCTGGTGCGCAGCATCGGCAACGGCGTGTCCGACTTCTTCCGACTGCCGTACGAAGGCCTGACCCGCGGGCCGGGGGCCTTCGTCAGCGGGGTGTCGAGAGGGACCACGTCCTTCGTCAAGCACATCTCAAAAGGTGGGATGCAGATTGATGCGTTCATGTTCGTGTACGTTTGCTCAGAAGATCTCGTTGAGCAGCAGAAGCCGTCGCCGCGTTGGTAAATCTTGATTTTGTGTGAAGGCACCTTGACGTCCATCACCAACCTGGCAACCAGCCTGGCCCGGAACATGGACCGCCTGTCTCTGGACGAAGAACACTACACCAGGCAGGAGGAGTGGAGGCGGCAGCTGCCGGAGAGCCTCGGGGACGGGCTGAGGCAGGGACTGTCGCGCCTCGGCATCAGCTTGTTGGGTACGTAGAGCAACACGCGGGTTCAGGGTGGACATGAGGGCTCTGCTGCTGAGAACAGCAAGAGTCGCTGTTTATCTCTCTGGGTTGATTGTTATTTATTTATTATGTCTGTGAGGCCATTAAGGAATATTTGTCTTCCATGTTGTTCTATTTTGTCATTTGGCCTGCAGAGAGGTTTAATGGACATCAATAAAGTTTTATTATCTGTCACTGAAGATGGAAAACACGCCAGCGTTTTCAATCACAGCCTTGGCATTGAATGAAAAAAGGCCTAAAACTAATAATAAAAACAAGAAGGCTGTTTTCAATTAGCATTAAGTCTTAAAATGATGGGACTTAGCTTAAAGTATTTAATTATCTAGAAATGATATATCTGTGCTTAAACTGGGGCTGTCTATTCACTGTTAATACACACACACGCACGCACGCGCGCACACACACACACACACACACACACACACACACACACACAGGGAGCTGTGAGACAGCAGTGGAGACAGCACGGCAGGGTCTCAGTAAACACCCAAGTGGGCAGTAAAACTCAAGCGTGTCTCAGAGACGCAGATCAGATCATCACTGAACCGGGACCAGCTGCTGTCGTCACTCTGGGTTTCACTGGGTTAGAATTCTTCACATTCTCCCTCCATCACAACATCTGTGTGGAGCAGATGTTTGTTTCTGGCAAAAAGCATCTCACACTGTCCCCTGACGTTGAGTCCTCGTGTCCACCTTCAGGGGCCATCGCGGGCATCGTGGATCAGCCCATGCAGAACTTCCAAAGGAGCTGGGAGGTGCCGACGTCAGCAGGCAGCAAGGCCAAGGGGGTCATCTCTGGCGTAGGGAAAGGCATTGTGGGGGTCTTCACCAAGCCCATCGGTGGAGCCGCTGAGCTGGTGTCTCAGACTGGATACGGTGAGTTCAGGACGCTGGGAGATGATGTTTGACCGCTTCGGTTGTTCCACGCCGTTGCCAGTGCACATAAAAAAAGGAAATGACATCATAACTAACACTTCATATTCCCAGAGTAACTCAGATTAGATGATTTCAGTGTGTAGAGTTTAAAAACATCTTTTAAAAAAGGCTCCGTGTCACGTTTTACAGCGTGCTTCCTCTGCGCATGAGGAATAACGCGTTGGGAATGTTTTAATTCAGTTCAGGTCAACTTCTTTGATTTGCATTTGCAAACTACTGAAACGTGTCCACTGTCAGTAAACACGTTCTGCTTCGTGGCAACAAAAACCCGAGTGTGAAGGACGATTTGGCCCAGTTTTCAGATTCACCCAACAAACAGATCTCATGTGCAACTTTCCAAACAGCTCGAGGCAACAATATTTACAAGCCGAAGTGTTCGGAAAATTCCTAAAGCCATTGGTGGATGCTCATTCACTCCACTTTTCTTCTTGGCTCCAGTCAGAAGCCAAGTGTTTATTGGGTCCAGCCTTGAGTAGATCAGGATGCAGGGGAACGTCAGAGTGACCCCTGGGACGCTAAAAGACACACTCTAATCATAATCGCACGATTACAGGCAATTGCTGTTTGGAGCCTGGCTCGTGTTGGGGGGTGGAAGCTGGAGCAGCTGGGGGAGGACTGGGTCAAAGTGTGTTAGGGACGGGTTGGAGCAAGGCTTTGTCCGCAGCACAGATGCTACCGTTAGCAGAGAAATGACTCAACGACACACACACACACACACACTCCCAGGGTACACATCAACACCCTGACAGAGTTACACTTGACTATATTGATCTTTGTCGGGATTCTCACACTCCATTCAATTTTATGAAACACAAAATTATACACGCAATGACACACACTCTCGGAGTGACGTTACCAACGGAGCTCACGGCTTCCTTTATGGCCCCGCTTTAACTACTTGATGACTTCACTGGCTCGCTGCTGCTGCTGCTGCTGCGCCGCTGACAGAGATGAAGGGAAATTGACCACACGCAGGTTATGAACTCACTCGAGATGCATGTTCATAATAATGTGCACTCACACGTGCTAACCGAGGCTGCCTTTCTCCATCAAATGTAACCACTCGTGTAGATTAATGCAAACTCTCTGTCCGTGTTTGTGTCCCCCGACAGGGATCCTTCATGGAGCTGGACTGTGGCAGCTTCCTAAACAGCTGTACCTGCCCACAGAGGAGAAGTCGGCTCAGGCCCCGAACAGCCACCTTAAATATGTCTGGTATGGTTCTCTCTGCAGAAGCAGGACACGTGCTCCAGCCTCTGCTGTTCTTGGATCCTCTCCAGGATCTGCTGCTCTTTCTCTCTGCATTCTCTCATCATTTTTTTCTGCTGTGTTGTTTAAAAAAAAAAAAAGCCTCGCAGTATTCATTTCTCACTTTGAAAAAAGAGGAATCTGGAAAGAAGGTTGACCTTGATCTCACACATGGTAGCCAGCCTGCTCTCCCTTGTTCTCATCGAGCCATGTTAAAAGGTTTTTATAAGCGCTCTGCCAAAAGCCGCCAGCTAGGAATTGCTCTCGTTTAAGCGTTGAGTCTGTCCAGAGATGGTTCCCAGTGCCATCACATGAAGCACGAACACCTCCCTTCGAGTGCTGGAATGACTTGGATTGAAATTTCTAAAGGTCGAATGTCACGCCAAGCGGATTGTTAACTCCGGGGTCGGCGCTGGTAAGATCAGGCTTGACACGCATCCACACCGAGGGTACCGTTACCTTCCAACATGTAAGATTGTCATCAAACTTTAAAGGCTAGAAGGGCCTCTGTGTTGGGTCGGTTATTGAGAGCTGAAGATAAGACGTTTAGGGGAAATTATATCGAATGTTCCACTGTCTGCCTGGGTTTCCATAGTGATTAAACATCTACTTCTAATAGCAGTCGGTGTTGACACTCCTGATGTGAGAAAAGGCCAAATTTTAGATACAATAACACTTCAGGACATTCTGTTTCAGCTGTCATCGCCGTAGCGATACACCGCGCTAATGTTAGAGGAAGATGAAAACATAATTAGGCTGAGATAATGCTCCCCTGCGGCTCGCTTTTCACG
Source organism: Takifugu rubripes (assembly GCF_901000725.2). Classification (NCBI taxonomy): domain Eukaryota; kingdom Metazoa; phylum Chordata; class Actinopteri; order Tetraodontiformes; family Tetraodontidae; genus Takifugu; species Takifugu rubripes. The sequence continues at coordinate 6,489,240 of NC_042291.1, read as the reverse complement.
CCGCAGTGCCGTCACGCTGGCTTCTATCAGGCGTCCATCAGTTATTTTTATTACTACAGGTAGCCCAGACAACTTTAGAGGTCACGGTGGAAGCAGAGTAACACTGAACAGAGCCGCGGCGTTGCTACGGCGCCTCCCCTCCACATGTGCTCTGTGGTATGAGCACCTGCCGTCCAAAGTAAACACGCTGTCAGGGAAACATGAGCGAGCGTTTGATTGCTCCACATGCATTCCTCTGTCCAACATGTGAAGCACACGGATGATGTAGGTGACGGCATGTGTGCCCTCTGGTGAGGGACCGCCTCTTCCTGTTCATGGACATGGAGCAAGATGTTTTATTGTTTAGAAATCTCACCTTTCTTCCAAGCTTAACGGGCTTCTGAAGCAGCCATCTTCTTCTCTCCGCCCTCAGGAAGATGCTTCAGTCTCTGGGACGACCGGAGCTCCACATGGCCCTGGAGGTGACCATCGTGAGCGGGTCAGGACAGGAGCACGGCGGCTGCCTGCTGCTCACCTCCGAGGTGCTGTTCGTGGTCAGCCTCAGCGAGGACACCCAGCAGCAGGCCTTCCCCATCACAGAGGTGAGGAATCCGTCAGGTTTCTCAGTGAGCTGGTGCGTCCCGCCCTGGTGTGATGGGCCGTCCCGTCCTCTGCAGGTGGAGTGTCAGCAGGAACCGGGAGATCCGCGCCAGCTGACCCTGACGCTACAGCAACAAACGGTAGCCAGCGATGCGGAGGTGAGTCCAGCGGTAACGCTGGCGTCCAAATCCTTTAGAGGAATTATGAGTCACACCTATTGTTGGAACTGGCAGACGTCATTACACTGTTAATATACGGTTATATTAAGTGAACGTCTTCCTAAAAAGCGAGATGTGCTCAGCCTTCAGTAACGTATGACCTCATCTAATGCTGCCACAAAAATATCTTCTGGCAGATGTCTGGTTCGGTTTTGTTCAATTCCTTTAGAAGACGGTCTAGTTCCCGGAGTGTTTGGTTGGTATGACAACGTAAATCACTCCATCGTGTGTCCTTGATGGCACATAATTGGACAGCACCTGCAGCTGATTTAACCTGATTAGGGCCAGTGTGCTGGTACTCATCTGTGCGCGCTCCCTCAGGGCGACGGCGTGCGTGATCGCCTATCGGAGCAGCAGTATCAGCGGCTGGTGGATTACGTGACGCGGTCCTCTCAGTTCCTGTCGCCCTCGGCCGCCTCCCTGCAGCTGCAGCCCCCGGTGACGCTCGCCGAGCCGCCGCCGTCCGTTGCCAAGTCTTACTGTTACCTGGTGGACCCGGCCTTCGCCAAGGTGTTTGTGAGCAAGTTCATCACGGTGAAGAACAGAGCGCTACGCATCGGGTTCCACTGACGCACGGCCGCACACTAAAGGTCAGATTCAGTCACGCCTGAGGAATTCCTGGGACTTAAGGCCATTTTTTTTGAAAATCTTTATTTAATCAAGGCATCAGATTATTCATGTCTCCGGGATTGATGCTTCAGAAAGACCGTATTTGTACAGTCATAAGGAAAGGACAAACATCTTGATCGCCCCCTAGTGGTGACCTGCAGGATAGTTAGAACCCCCTCCCCACACAGGCCTAAATACTAAACATATATTTTCATGAGCGTTTGTGATAGTTTTTCACATGTGATCGTTCTCTTAAACACATAATTAAGCCCGGTTGGTTGAATTTAAAGAGAAAGAAAAACATAACTGACAACTGATTAGTGCCTGATCAGACTCCAGATTCAAACCGCTGCACGTTTTGGCCGCATTTGTGCAGGAGGAAGTGGAGACATGTCAAACTTTATATCAACGTTCGCTACAGAAAATCCATTTAAATCAAACAAACAGCCCAGACATTTCAGAGAGCATGCACTGTTCTAAACGCTCTTGGGCCAGCGGCGTGCGCCGCGTCAGCTCCGAGCTCGTTCAGGCAGCGCGTGCGCTCTTCAGCTCTGCTGTACGTCCGTCACGGCCGTCTGTAACGGCTCACTCTGCACCATACGCCTTTGATGTTTACGTTCCCCGGGTGCCGGCTGCATCTTTTGCCAATGTTAAGTGCAATATTATCTACATGTTGACGGAGGCTCCAGGCCCCAGCTGTCAACCAAAATGTTTTTTCTTCTAGATGATGTAACATACCTGTAGAATGATAACGGTGATCTTTACATTGTGTTGATGCCAATCCCCCACGATGCAACCTTATTGTGTCAGTTGCCTTTTATACAAGTAAATAATATATTTAAAAAAGGACTTAATAAACTAATTTAAACATTAAAATGTTACGTATCATTGAAACTGAGCCCCTATCTACACGTCCTCATATTTTCTGCATTTAAATGAAAACCATTTGAGCCGTAACCGTTCCTACGTGCGTGTCCGGCCGCTCCACACAGATAATAGTCCGTCTCAAACCTGGTGGGTCTCACTTGATGCGGACTTTCACACCCCCTGCAGGAAAACGAGGAGATTCGGTCTGAGACAGAACAGCGTCCGCTGCGTTTGTGTCCCATGTCACTTCCGGTCGACCTTGTCCCGTTTGTGGTCCGTGGAGCGCCATGACGACTGCACGTGGCTCACTTTGCTGCTGCCTGACAGGACGCTGGAGTCGGAGGAAGAGTCTGGAGAGAGACCGTTAAATACAGCATGAAAGGAGCCTTAAAGGTCGCAGATTGTGGCCATTCTAAAGCGCACGTGCAGCCCGCCACTGTGATCGCCATGTGCACGGGTCCTCTGACGTCCCGTTAAAACACAATTTGCATTACGCGTCATTTCAGTTGGTTCTCGCTCGGGCGGGGCTATGACTAACTCCTGCATCACGCCTCATTTGCACATCCATGCAGCGCGGGCTCGGTCTAACTCCTGCACAGAACATTGAGGCTTAATGGACGGCTGAAGTGGCTGTTTTGGCTGGAGTTCTCTGTCATGAGACAGATTTGATGTGGACTGGGGCCAGTCTGACAACGCTTTGGCTTCCTCCACCAGATAATATCAGAGTCGGGGAAACAGTTTGGATTTTATCCGTGGGAACAGTGAGATGTCATTTCACCGTTTGACTGGGGGGGGAGACACAGACAGAGAGAGAGACAGACAGATGGAGGAAGAGTGGGAAAAAGATGGAGACGGGGAGATAGTGACGAGAGAGGAGGCGAGACAGACGCCAACTGTACCTGAGGCTGAGGAGAATGAGGCTTGCATCTGTTTCTTCAGCAGCACCTCCTCTCTCTTCAGAGCTGCCATGTATTTGGAGTAGGACCACGACAACTGTGGGAACATTTCCAGAATCCCAATCAAATCTAACCTGGTTAGAAAAAGGAGCTCAAGTTTCATCCTGGTTGCTTATGGGTGGATGTGCTGAGGTCTTGTTTGGATTCATGCTGATTTTATCGTTGTTGCTACATACGTGTTTTTAGCAGAGAAAATCACTCAATTTGTACTGGCTCGCTCCGTCCCACACACAAACACGTCTGCAGCTCTGAGTTATGAAGAGCAGACTGCTCCGTACCGATTTTATGGGACTCGCAGACACTTTGCTGCTCTGCATCTTTAACCGCCTTTCCTCACTTCTTCCCTCTTCATCATCCGTCTCCTCTTCTTCACTGTAACCAGAGTGTGGCCCCTCCAGCTCCTCCTGTTTAAAATAAACAGAGCAGACTGAGGAAAGTTTTCTCCCACTCCATCATCCTCCATTTCCATCAGCTGGTCCTTACCTGAGCTCTCCTGCTCTCCTCTTCCTCCTCCTCTTCCTTCCTCCTCCGTCTCCTTACCCTGGCGGCGTGTTTGAGCCGTTTCTCCTGCAGCAGAGGGAGGAACTGCTCCTCTTGGGTCCCTTTTCTAAGCTCCTGGAACTCAGGCCAGAACTTCAACAGTTGGCTGAACACAGACATCTACACACAGGGACAGGGACAATGTCCTGAGGAAACAACAAAAACAGGAAACACACACTCACACACTCACTCACACGCACACAACCTGCGCCTCTCTGAAGATGTATGGACCCAGCTCCCTCCGCTTCTTCAGAATCTGCTGCGCCTGTTCAGGAGGGACGTCGACCTGCAGGGCGGGGGGCATGGAGGAGCTGATGAAGCAGTTGATGATGGTGGAAATCTTTTGCTGGATGGTGGCCTCATCGCTGTGGGAATGACAGAGGTTCTGCAGAGGAAATGGACCGGGAATGACATTCGGTGGGGGGAATTCCGGTGGGACTGGAATTTGACTGGAACTCGGAGGTACAGGTGTTAAACCAAAACCTGACCCGATGCAGCAACTCGGTGCCATAAATTCATATTTTATATGTAGCATTTCTGTCTGTTTTTTTCCTGCTGGTTTGAGGTTTTGCTGCAGACGTACAGCTGAGGAACACAAACAACAGTTGTTATTTTGGGTTAAGGAGGAGATGACAACTTGTTCCAAATGCAGATATGAGGCAGCGCAGGTCTCACCGGGACCAAAGCTGAGTAGCAACGAACGGAAACCTACAGAATCGACTCAGAGCTAAAACTGACCAGAAGTGGTTCATCTTCACCCCCCCCCCCCCCCTTCCCCGGAGGTGAGCAAGAATTCAGCCCCAACCATATTAGAAATATGGAAAACCACCTACAGCGATCCAGATTTATGATAAATGTGTTATAACCACGCACAGAATGCCACTCTGGAGCTAGTTTGACACAATCCTAAATCGTAGACATATGTTCCGAGCGACAAAAATGTAAATAACACATTAACTCCGGGCTGGAGGCATTTCATGCAGAGTGATTAACGTTGGTTTTTGTGTCTGGGCCACTGTCAAAAACCACAATCCTCAGAGAGGCGGGCCGAAGACTAAAAAAACACGATTGGTTTATTACAGTTAATACAATTACAAGTTCTGCCAAGGAGGTCACAGTCTTACCGTTTCATTACTGGCTGGTTTGTTTGCAGGGTGATGCAAAACTAGCTGGATGGATTTCAACTACATTTGGAGGGAACGTGGAAAATGGGACAAGAGAGTTTATTTAATTTTGAGGTGGATCTTGGAATGTTGTTTTTTTTTCTTTTGGGAATTTCAGAGGTAAACAGCAGTTTCCATGATTTAATGATATGTGGTAAAAGACACAACGCTTCAGGTCTTAATCGAAGAATGCCACCTATTTCACCGACGCATCCAAATTTCAGACCATTTATCTCCGGAATTTATAGGAGGGGAAGTTCAAGGTGTACACCTGCAGACCTCAGAGCAGCAGATCCTGCACCAGCACCTTACCTTGTACCTCTGCACCTCCTGCCAGAACAGCACATCATTTTCCAGGAATCCTCCCTTCAGACCGACAAAATGCTGGAATTGCAGACAGGTGGCGGGATTGAGGAGGATCCGTCGGAACAGGAGGATCTCTTTGGAGGAGCTCATCCACAAGCCTTCGGCCTGAGGGGGAAGACCACAGAGAAATGAGAGTTAAAACCCGGGAAGGATGACAGAACGGCAGTAGAGGATGATCGGCTGCAGGTTACGCTCAGGAAAATGATAGCATTTAAGGCTAATTTCAGATTCCGTTTGATGCCAGGGATGAGCTAATGATCATAAAGACGAGCGCCGCAGTCGTATGCGATCTCTTTCCTGCAATCATCCTGCTAAAAATGTGACATGTTCATGTTTTCTGTCTGAATTCCACCGCGGAGCTGAGACGAACAGCTGCCTGGAAAATATTCCAAACACCATTAAAGGAAAGTTAGTAATGCTGATGCTTTAATCTTATTTATCCTGGATCCTATTTGGGAAAACTAACCGCAAGGCCAGAAAAGTCTCTGACAAAGCCAGCTCTAGCAGCCAAGTCATGAACTAAATCGCACATGATGTCAGGCCAGGAAATGCCTGATTTCTCTCCATTCAAAATATGCAGCTTCCTCGGAGGATTTTCTCCTGCTTACCTTCCAGGCTGCTCTCCTCGCCCTGCGTCGACGGTAGAGGCGGTGTGAGAGGCTGCCTGCTGCCTGAAGCTGACACACACACACACACACACACACACACACACACAGATCAGAAGTCAGTTTCACAGATACCCAACACCTTTACACCTCTCCGCCCTGCAACGCAGTAACAGAAGCTCAGCTGATCCCGTTCCTCCTCTCAGACTCCGCTGACCTCCATAAAGCTCATGGTTCTGGAATAATATAATGGCTTTAGCTTAAGCATCGCTGATGTTTCTTCTACCATCATGGTTTTAAAGAGTTGGCCCGAGCTTATCCTCCGGGGCCTTTGTGGAGTCGTCCGAAAACAAAGACAATAACAGAATAATGAGGAGCCTGGTGAAGGGGAACTGTAAAATACCAGATGGACGTTCACTGGAGGACTCTGGAGCGTGTTAGCAACAGAAATAAAAATTCATTGCAGTTATAATCGTTACTGTCACAATTGAAGGGTGTGCCTTAAAGCGAGCTATTTACTTGTTTTTTGTGACGTAAGGTGCATTTTATTTTTATAGATGAAACCTGTTTTTCCCTCTTCCAGAGTGTAAACTTTGAAACTCATTACTTAACAGGATCCCCGAGAGGAAAGGCTGTAAACTTGATCACATAATGAGGCCGAGTGGAATCTGTGGTTTATCCGTCACCAGGCAACCCGAGAGGCTGAATGGTGTCATCGTTTAGCAGTTTCTAACGTGTCACTAATGTGTTTCTGACTGTTTTATCAAGGTCGACTGGAGACCAGCATCCGTAGAGCAACTAAAACAAGGCATAATCGATATATTGGGGTATTGCTATCACAGAAAACCTCAGGTGGATACAAAATGATTGATTCCTCTCATGGTTCCGAGCAGCGTTACTGTTACTTAGTGTTACTGTTACTTATGCTTAAGTGTTACTTTATTTATTTATTTCTGTGGAGGAGATGTAAAGTCTGAAAATGTTCCTTGACATCATCTTTATGCTATTTTTTTTTTCACCTGTACCTCCCATGCTCTCATTCACTGGTCATCTTAATTCCATCCAAAATTCAAATCCTGGGATGAGTCGACTAGATCTCAGCAGGGGTTATTCGGGTCTTTGGCGTAACCTCGGGACAAGAGCGTCACCTTGAGCTGGTGCTTCTGTCGCTCTGAGAACTCCGCCGTCGACAGGAACCGAGGCAGCCACGTCTTCTCAATGTGGCTCCTGACGATGTCCTGCAGCTCCAGGACGACGGGGTCCGAGGGGGGATCCAGCTGCAGACGCTCCAGTCCACCCGCGAGATGCAATAGCTGCACGTGCACGCAAACGTACACAAAATCAGAGACAGGCGGCAGTGGTGCGTCTGGTTTTAATGCTGAAGATGAGCGAGTGTACATGTCTGTCGATTTGTGTTGAGCAACATGAAGAACATATGAGGAGGATGAGGGTAAACGCCAAAGGAAAACTGCCCACAGTGGGAGACTCGACCCAAGACTCCCGACTCCTGCTGTGCTCTTCATCATCTCCATCAGGCCCGCAGTTCTCTTCATCTCCCCGTCTGCTTTCTGTCTTCATGCATCGACCTGGCTGCGTCTCCACGGTTTTTTTTTTACGTCCCCTTTATATTTCTTCTCATCTACTTTTGCACACATTCGCACTGACACTCCCTCACACACACGCGGTTCAGAAATGAGAACCAGTCGAGGCAGTGGAGCCGGCAGATGAAAGGAAGCCCGTCTGTGACTTGTATGACTGAGTGATTGAAGGAGTGAAGGGCCAAAGCAGTAAACCTGTCAGTCTCTCCACATCGCTCACGCAGACAAAAACCAACTCTCACCAGAGCTGCAGCCACATCCAGACTTAGAAGAACTGCAACTGGCATCTTTGCTGAAATCTGCAGTCGCGCTCATTATTTTGATGGTATTTATGGGATGGCGATGACAAAAGGCCCCGCGTGAGAGTTAACCAGACTGATGCACAAACTTTTACAATCACAAGTTGGAAGACAACCAGGTTGAAAAGGGATGAAGCTGATGAGGTCATGTGTGCATGGATCTGCTGGTAATGCTGAGGTGGGCACTGCTTGGTGCGACTCATCTTGGAGTCTCTGCTGAGAGAACTTCCTCACACGATCCAGACGATGGGACGTGGGATAAGCACATCAGGAACCTGCCAAGCTCTCGGTAAAGGGTTCATGTTACCGATTCTAGTGGGGGCAACTCAGAGGGGTAAATTAGGCTGGGGGCTTCTGTCACACACAGACACCTTCCTGGTGTCCCATCTCAGCTCGGTACACATCAAAAACCTTACTCTCATGATGTAAATGCCAGGAGACAACTCATGCTCCTTGTGACTGGAGCTGTTCTTTGTCTTGCTAGATCTGAACCTGCCCCTTTACATAGCATAGTTCCCCCACTGACACCCTGCTGTCAGAAATTTAAGCATGAACGCTGCAGGACGCAGAGAAAAGACAAAGACAATCATGTGAAAAACCGCAGCAAGCTCATTTAAAATCAATTCCAAATGTGGAGGAACTGATGGGCACCGTGTTTCCGCCTCGCCTGCCTCTTTCCCACAGACTTGACTATAATTTTCAAGACAGCTTTGATTTTTTTCCCCTTTATAATAATGCCAAACGTCAGGATTTAAACCACGTGACTTACATCATCCTGCTGCTGTGTTGTGGCGGGGCTCTCCTGCCCAAAGAAGTAGTTCCCATTGAGGTAATTGTTGGCGATCTGAGACCACCGCTCCTTCTGACCGGTCTTTCTGTACTGCTCAAGATCCAGCCAGCAACTCAAATGGACACTGAGAAGATTCACACGTTCACAAACCGTCATATTCATGTCATTCCAGTGTATTACTACCATTGTCCACATGGTGGCGCACACAAGGTCATCAACTCACCCAGCACCCTGATCCTGTAGGAAAGACTTAAAATGGCGGATCTCGTGGTGGTGACGAAACAAGGAATCCAGGCGATAGCCACGGTAACTCGGAGGCACACTGGACCAGAAGTCAGACAGCAGGGGGCCCTCGGCAGAGGACGGTGGAGGCGGCCGTGGTGACCGACAGTCCTTCAGCTGCTGAGCAGGTAAAGATGAAGGAAGGAAGAGAAAGCAGATCACGTCACAGCCTCTGTAATGCTGCCCTAAAATCCCTCCGTTCAGTTTTTAATAACTGCAGTTGTGTTTCTTAATGGCTCATAATCGAGTGGAGACTCGTGAAAGCTGCCAGACCTGCTTCAGCTGTAGTTGTGAATCCTCAAACAGACTTTGAAGCTCCTGGTACTCCTGGCTGTTGACAGAGCGTGCATCCTTCCACACACACACCTAGGCACGCATGCGCACACACACACATATACACACTATGAAAATATTGGTCACAGTTTGCAAACAGGTACAAGCAGCACACAGAGCTTTTGGACAGTTTTTAAGCACATTAGTGGACCTCGGTGGCACAGGCGTCACCTTTTGGAACGACTCTTTGTCTTTGGTGACCAACCGTGTCCACGGCTCCAGCAGGATGTTCAGCACATGTTGCTCCACCTCGTCAAACAGCTCTTCAAAAGCAGGCATCATTTGGCGGTAAACCTCCGTGCTGATCTCCTCATCAACACCAATGGTCCTCCTCGCGGAGCTGAGGAGATAGGTGGAGTAAAGGAGCTGAGAGGAGAGGAGAATAAAGATGTCACCACCTCCAGAACATTCCTCCACAAACCTGCCATCGCTTCCATCGTCACCACTCTTCACTGCTCTGACGCGCGATATTCACCGTCTCATCACTGCTGCCGCCACACCACATAAATGTCACCGCTTTAACCTTCTCGGCCACGACACAAGCTAAACGTTTCCCCGGTACCCCGAAGGTTAACTCAAGGGAAAGGGATTTAACAGAGCAGTGGACACGTTATCGGGGAGTCTGACGCACTGATACGAGTAAAAATTCAATCATTTCTGCAGCTGTACATTTGTGTGTTACTTTCTGTCCTTGAGTGGGCGAATTTTAGGCTTTCCTAAAAATATATGGACACATCTGCAATGTGAGGACAGCTGGGTTTGGGCATTAAAACTTTAGTTTAAAACAGCCATGAAGACACATCAAATGTGCGTTCAGGTTCTTTGAAACATGATCTTATCTCTTTAAAAAAAGTGCAGCCTGTGCATAGACTGTAAAGTTCACCACAAAAATGTCCTCACTGCAGAGGTTCTTGTGTGTTTGCTGACCTGTGCTTCTCTCTGGACTCTGTAAGGATCCAGTCCATCCTGATAAAACAGCTCACGGTAGTTCTGCAGGTCGGCCCAAAAATGAGCCGCATTCTCCCACAGCTGCAACAACAGCAACCATGATGAATCTATTTATCTAATTACATTTCTACACAGGGAGACGCAGTTGCTTCACACTGGGACCAACACCAGAATGTAACATGAATGATGCTGGGGTACCTGGTTTCCAGATTGTTCACAGAAGGTCGTGAAATATGATCCAGCACAGCCGTCGGCGTTCAGAGCCTCCAACATTGTCTCCATGCATGTGCTGCTCAGCAAGGGACCTCTGCCCCCAGAGAGCTGATGAAACACATACAGCACTTTAAAATGCAGCTTCGAAAACCTCTTTTGAGCTATTTTTTCTGTAATTGATTGAAAGCTTAATTACAACCGTACCTGTGTATGGATACTTAGCTGGGCTTGGAGCGTGGCGCTGTCCCGGTGGGCCAGAGAATCAAGGGGTGGCTCTATGATGAGACGCTGGTCCTTCCCAAACCTCCCGTAAGGGGAGTCGTCAAAGTTTCTCTGGAAACGCTGGGACATCCAGAACCGTGGAGCCCTGGGGGAAGAAAATTACTTGTTTTTTTTAGACATTACTAGCATGTGCCACATCCAACCTATACCTAATATGAATCTTATAAAATAAAGAGCGAGGAGCACTGTCTTGTGATTACACACAAAATTGCCTGACCACATATATACTGTGATCAATGGTAACAAAAGCAATGTAGCAGCTTCTTCCAGTGCAATTCTAAGCGTAGTGTTAAATCTCACCAGTAGTGCAGCAGAGACTCTGTGAGGTTGGGTTGAACGGAGCGCAGGTTCTCTTCTGTCCAGCAGGGGGAGGTGTTCAGGCCCAGTGGGGAGAGCAGCGCCGCAGGTAAATGGGTGCGGCTGCTGCTCAGCAGGTACCAGCCCCTCATCAAAGCCAAATATCTGATCACATTTGTGAGGATTACAAGCGCAGCAGTGATTAAAGGTGATGGTTAATTTACATCAACAAATTAAAGGTCACCTGTTCTTCCGCTCTCGGTTCTGCACCAGCTTCAATCTCTCTATATCCATCCAGAGGTTAAACGTCTTCTCACCGGGCCTTCCGTGCAAAAACTCCTTAAAGTCATCCAAGCCAGGTCTACTACCATGGCAACAGATGCCATAGAAACAAATATATGGTGCATTTTTCTGCCCCAGGCCCCCACTCCCAGCCTCCAGCCGTTGAGCTCTTTCTTCCACTCTCACACCCCCCGTGCCTTCTTGAACTTTTCCCTCCCTCCCCTCAAGCGTTTCTCTGCAGCCAACAGCTGGAGCTTGACATTCACAGGGTCCGGGGGGGCCGGTGCAGGCTGTCTGTTCTGCTGACCTGCTGACATCAGCAGAAGCAGTTGTCTGGTTCGGACCCTCCATCACTGTCTCAGCATTGTTGAACACCCGACTCTCCACTGTGGAAACTAAACACTCATGCTGCAGCTCAACGGACCTGTAACCATGGTTACTGCACTCTTTCTGACGTTCCTCCCTGTTACCAACTGATGGCAGCATTGTGACGAACTTGGGTTCTTGCACTTCCCCATAATGGAGTTTGGCGTGATCAGAGGATGGAGCAACAGGCTCGGGTGAGCTGGAGGAACCCTCGTTAGTAATGTTGCTCCGTTCGTGCTCAGGAAGCTGACATGTTAAATCCTTTATTCCAGATCCTGAACAGGTAGGAACAAATAGAAAACATTCACTTAACTGCACACAGACAGAAGACATGTAGTTTAAACACACCACTATCTTCTACTGAGACGTCCTCTGCAGACTTTGAGCACATCTGGAGTCGCCGCATGTCGACGTTTCCCTCATTCATTTTAGAGGAGCGGCGCAGTGGAGGAGCTGACTGGATGGAACGTCCTCCGAACTTCAACCTCTGGGTAAAAACTTTAAATTCCTGCTGAAACAGCTTAGCAAGCCTAAGGGAAAACAAAGATGCCAATACCTGCTCACAGCCAAACGTCAATAAATACCAATCCAATTTAAATCTGTAAGAGAACTTTGAGGTACTAACAAACCAATTAAATTACACATAAGGAAAAATTTAAATAACAAAGAACAAAAATCAGAGCAAGATAAGAACAAAGTACCCTTCATTTGGGTTAGAGTAGTAAACATGCTGGGCTCTCACCTGTATTCACTGTAGCAATCACTCAGAAGAAATAAGGGTAATCGTTCCCTTATCATCCACTGAATTCCTTGTTCTCTGTCCAGACACTAAAGATCAGACAGCCTCAGTACGTAAGAAAATGTTCCGATATCGCTGTGAACAGGAATAATCTTACAGTGACAGTGTAGCGGTTGTCCACAGGAGGGCTGCTGCAGAGGTCAGCAGGGTCCCCAGTGAGGAGCTGTGATTTGCTGCGCCGCAGCACCGATCTGATTCTTCTGCAGACAAGCTCTGCTTCATCAGTCGCCACCTCGAACAGCCTGGTCTCTGGGTTATATAGCAAGCCCTCCTGAAATGACTGGAAAGAACCGCATAGCAACCAGTGATTTGGGTTCAGAATGGGATCATATTCATGTCAGATATTAGGACTAATTTACCGGCAGACTTAAAAAATCATTGAAGAAGTGAGCCAAAAGATCATCAGAAGCCAGAGAGATCTCCTGCAGGTGGAACATTAAATTCATGATGCATCCAAGAAAATGTTATTAAATGTCAGGGTGAATTTGTACTTACAAAGTTGCTGGCAGTCAGGAGGGGAAAATCTTGAAGACAAAGATGGGTTAAATATTAAAAGGATTTTTTTTTTTTTTTAAATACATATTGCAATTCTTAAACGTGTCACCTGATGATGGGATTCCCCACATTGTTCAGGAAAAATGAAGAGAGCAGAAAAGGTTTTGATTTCAAACCGAGCAGTGAAGCCGTAACGACACTTCTGAACATTCAACCTGCAGCTCTCAGATTAGACACACTGCAGGTTGCTATGGAAGTGGAGTCATTTTCAAAACACAGGGGGCAGTAAAAGTTTAACTAGGATTCCAGAGACTGGAGGTCTCCTCCCTGCCAATTCTCACAAAAATCACCCTTTCACTAAATTGATTTTTTTTTTTTTACCTAGACAGAAACTTGCATCTTTTTAAAAATGAAACATGTGATTAACATTGTTGTAGCGAACACGTGCCACTAGGTGACGCCAAACACCAAAGAAAAGAGTACTGACTTCAATCTATAAAACTCAGGAAAATGTTGTTTTTTCTTTTTAAATGAATTTATTTTAAAATTGCTCTGAAAAACACTGGTAAAAGTTGAAAATCTCGAATCCCACAAAAATGTTACGTACAGTTGATCAAGGTGCACCGACAGCATAACTCAACCTCTGGCCTGTTGACTTTATACACATAATTTAAAAACACACAAGTAAGAACTAGATCGGAGAAAAATTGAGGCAACTACAGTACAAGGAAATGGACAAAGACACACTGAAAAGTACAGAAGTTGTTCTCATGTACTGGCTACAGATCAGTCTCCTGTACTTCAAAAGTCCTAAAAAATAAAGTGACCGAAGGACATAAATTGTTCATTGTGCTCACAGCCTCCTAACGTTGCGCTTGCTTTGAGCGCTTCCTGGGAGCAGCTTGTCTTTATTGTGGCGGCCGACAGACTGGCTGCCGCACTCCCTGGAACCGTGGAAGGTGCATAAACAGGCCGTGCAGAACTGGAAACCACAATCAGCTCTGCTGCAGATGCCCTCTCCCTTCACGGAGTGGCACCTTGCGGGGTGCTGGCATCGCGGGCAGGGCTTCAGGCACTCGTCGTTGAAGAGCGTTTTGGCAACCTGGGAGGGGAGATAAAAGAGACCTTGAACCAACCGACCACTGTCGACACACATTTTCATCACTGAGCTTCAACTCGCCTCAATAAATTTATCCCGTTTGCTGCTGCCCGAGTGTTGCAAAGGTGTTAAAGTGCTTTTGGCTGACTGGGGGGTGCAGAAGCTGGAGCTTCGAGACTGGGCCTGAACACTCTTGAGGGCTGACCTCTTGAGAAGCGTGAGCCTGGTCTCTGCCTCTGGCACATGGTGAGCTCCCCCTGACTGAGAACACACCCACAGTCAGAATACTCTTCTGGGGCAGAGGTGTGCTGTGCCAAAAGGGGTCAACCTCACCTCCAGACCGGCGTCCACTTCCATCAGATGGGTTCTCCTCTTCAAACAAGCGCCCTCGTCTTGTTGGACCACCTCGCTCCAGCTCTTACACACCTGACCGCACCTAGCGAAGACGTGGAGATCACGTTGAAGCAAAAGCTTTAGTCGCGGAACAGAAAACATTCGCATCCCACCTGTAGACGCTCTCAGGGCTCAGCTCGCCAAGTATGATGGACAGGACGTGTCTGAGGCTCCTCTTCTTCAGCTCGGTGAGTATGTCCACCTTCCCCAGGCCCATTTTCCTTCCGATCAGCCCGGCCAGGGGCAGGGAGGTCCTGAACATCACAGGGGTCTCCGTCAGCGCTGCGGTGTATCTCAGCTGTTCCTTCAGACTGGGACTGTGGCCTGTGAACATCTGGGCTTTCTGCTGGCACATGGCATGAACCAGCTGTAAAGCCGGGGTCAGAGACAGATTGACAGAGGTCCTCCTCCTGTGAGGAGTCTCATCTGGAACGGCAGATGTGCCACGCAGGGTCGCGTTTTCTGGCTTGGCCCTTGTTGCTCTTAAGGGGGTGGCGTAAACCGGTCTCCCAGGAGCCAGACTATCGGCAGAGATGGCAGCGTGTGGCGGGGCGTTCTCAGCAAAGACGTCATCGTCTTTAGAATGGCTGCACGTCTGCTGGGACCGTGCGTGCCTTCTGTCCGCGAGGTCCTCCTCAGATTGCGAGCCTCCTTCTTTGAGTGTTGAGAGTCTGTTCTGGCGATGCAAACGGGATCGCCGCTTTGACTCTGCCAGATTTGGCGTCTCGGCGTGTCCGCGGGAGGCAGAGAGCAGCAGCTCCTGGAACGAGCCATCGTAGTCCACCGGGGAATCTTTGTCGAGGGTCAGCGAGCTAAACCCGCTGTCTTCACACGCAGACCTGCTCAGGGATCACAAAGGTGCACAAGAGTTCAATCATTTATCGTTTATTTCCTAGCCGTTGTATTTACAGCAAAATGTAAATAAACATTAAAATTACATGGGGGGGGGGGGGGGGGGGGGGGGGGAGTATCTGAAAAATCAATACCTGATAAATTTGTGTGTGTGTGTGGACGATGGCGTGCACAAGGCGCTCGTATCATCGTACAGATCTGTTGCGACGCTGCCGATGGGCGACCGAAAGCTTCTCTTTGACGAGCCAGGCAAGAGTTTGTTGAAGATGGGAGTTTCTCGCTGATCGGCGGCAGAAAGATTCTCACTGAACTCTGCGTCCGACAGTGAAATTCTGCTCCCAAAACTGGAGAGTTGAGCAGAGTTGAGTTTCCCGTCGTCCAGAGTGGAGGTCCTCGTCTGGGTGAAAAGGAGGCGACGTTTCCTGCAAGATAAGGGGAGATCCTGCGCGGGGTCTAAAGGGCCTGTGTCACCGTCTATGGAGTCAAATGAGAAGCTGAGCCATCCCAGAGAGGCGTCGGTGCCGCTGGAGCACGGCGACCTGATGTCAGCTTTCACCGGTTGGGTCAGTCTGCATATCAGACGTCTCTGACGCAAAGAGGAATCTCTTCTAGGAGTTTCACACCAGCTAGGTGTGACAGACGGCCTGAGGTTCTCTTTAGATGTTCCACCGCATTCCTCTGGAGACAAGGACTTGCAGGAGTCGGCTCCAGCGACGCTCGGAGGGCTGCGGAATAACCCGGAATAGCCGCTGTCAGAGCAGTCATAACTCTGTTGGCCTTTGCAGCTCTGGAGGTAGATGTTGGATTCAGGAGTGCACTGCATCTTCTCCTTACACGGTGCACGTGTAGCAGAAACACAAGGAGGGGGGGATTCAAATGACCTGAAGGGGGGAATAAAATACATTTAAAAGACAAGCGAGCAGCATGAAGTGTGCCTCTCTGAGGATTCTGTTGATCTGTATGATCAACATGACTGAATCATTACTTCTTTTTTTTTTTTTTAATTATGATTCACGTGTTACCTGAACTCTATATTAAAATCACAGCTGTTTTACCTCGAAAACTAGTTCTCAAACAAACTCTAAATTGGTCCCATCAGCGTTGCTATGACACCGCGGGTTGTTCATTTAACTGCGGGTCACAGGTTCCTTCCGGCCGCTCTAAACTGACCCGCAGCCGCCAAAAGAACAGCCGTCGTTGCTGCAGACCGGATGTCGTGTCGAAGATCATAAAGGAAGCGTCAGACCTGCTCTAAAAAGCGAAATATCGCAGAGGGTCCGTGAGATTTCAAAATAAAAGCACTGTACAGCGTTTGGATGTTTGGCTCTTTGATTTATGTACATTAACCTATTAACATTCTAAAACCAGAGGATTGGAACGCAAATCAACTACAAACGATCATTTCTGTTGTGCCTCATTTGGTTTCACGTGTATGCACATTTGATTTGAACCGCTTGCGAAACTGCTTCTGTACCACGCGTGGAACATAATAGCGATGGGAATCTTTAAATAGGCAATATGACATTTTGCTTCTATAATCATGTGAATAAACCACTGATTAATATCCACTGATTAATGTGCCCAATTAAGCTTCTGTAAACTAATTCGAATATAAAAGTTATGTAAAATGTGGCTCCTTAACGCATCTCTTATATACAATGGGTTCATATATTGGTTAATTTCCTTCTATCCAACTGACATCTCTGTCAGTCTCTGTTAATTAGTCTAACAAGAAAACACCTGCGTTAATTATTGACCAAACTAATGCAGATTAAGAAACTGAGGCAAATCCATTTCTCAAAGACACAGAACTAATTTAAAGCCGCCTGGAGACGGTTGTTGGACCCTCAGTTGTAGTTTTGTCAACCAGGTTAGCAAACAAAGCGAACAGCTCTTTAACTTACGCTCGGACCAGATATTATTCTTACCAGTAGGGTCAGAGGGCTCACCTGTATATGAAGGTGGGCTCCAGACGGTGCTGTTCTTTCGGTCCGGCCCGGGGTTCTTCTGCCCTCTTGTCTACATGGTCTCCTGACGCCACTTTCGAGCCTCGTTTTCAAATTTGGAGCCCACTTTCGAGCCTGTGACGCACTTCCGGTTTTTCTGTGTTTATTCATGACCGCATTAAAATATAAAATAGATATAATTTGACCATATTAGTTGTTCCGGAAATGAAAATGGTTAATGATTTCTCCAAGTTTGTATTTACAGGTGATTCATTATTTTAATTTCTCGATATTTTGACTCCGACCCTCCACCCCCCGCACAATATTTTTACTTTTTGTGTTTCGAAATTCTACCTTCTTCATTTGCCTAAATAACCTAATATTTTCTTTGATTTACCACACATCTCATTAATATTATACCAATCTTCCGCTTTACAGGGTCGTTATTTTTGTTATTATTAGTTGATGTTGCTCTTAGCTGGACATATCTGATTGTTTAACTTCGTATTCTATCTCATTTTTCTTTCACTTGTTAGTTAACGCTCGGTTTTACTTTGGTTTGTTAATTTTCAACATGTCACAATAGTTTTATTTTCTGTGTCCTAGCAACAGGTTTATATAATTAAAGTACAACCTATTTATTTAACGTCCATGCATTTCCCCGCACTTCTCAAAGTTACAACTGCTTCTCTATTAAATTTGGCCCTCCTGTTTGCAGAAGCTAACCTTTTCTTCACCATTACCAATTCAACATTTATTTATTTTTTTGCTATAAAAACATTGTCAAAACAATCAATTATATTATATCTTTTGAGGCTATGAAACGACGCCAATTTCCTAATTTTATTCGTTTTAATTGTGCATTACATAACACCAGCGAGGACGGCTGACGTCGCCGTGAGTTTACGTAGTTACCATAGTAACAAAATCCCACTTAGAGGACGCTAACCGAAGAGGGGCAGAACTTTTCAGAACTTCCACAGGTAAAACTGCTTCTTACAACTTCAAAACATAGTTAATGAGGGAAGAGGAAACCTTTGTCTGTTTCGGCTCTGTGGAATCATGTTTTAATCACATTTCACGTCCATGCGGCGAACAAAGAGTTAAAGTTAAAGCTGCTGAAAACTAAACAGTCGCTGAAAGTCGCTGGGGAGCAGCTGTTCCAGAAGCTCCTCCACTCGTTAGAAAATACCTGCACATAGATTGACGATATGCAGACGCACCCGAGCACAACACAATTCTTTATCTCTTAGCAGGAGTGCGTGTGAAATAATATCAGCGCGCCTGGGGGTCGTTTAGGCGTAACCGGAAGACATCGCTATCCTTTCAAAATAAACTTATGTTAGCAAAAATACATTTGTTCTGCAACATCTCTCCGTTGGTTAGGGGATGCTAAACTGAATATTATTCTTTAAACCCTAAAGCCAAACGAACAACCAACTAGTGCCTGTTCACGGCATCCCAAATGAGGCCTTAAGAACAAAAGTCAAAAGGAGTTTTGACTCACTGTGTTAGGACTGCCTCTACACCTCTGTTATTAACATCAACAGAAAGGTAATTTGCTTCAATAGAAAAATAAATAAATAAACAGAAACTAAATCCTTTCCATTGAGACCAGGCTGGTGACCTGGTTAAATGCTCTTCCAGCAGGCATGAGTTTGGATGCAGGAGCCTCCATTATGAATAAGCCCCCCAGCGTGGACGACAGACAGAAGATCCCGTTGGAGCACCTGGACTACGAATACATCAGAAACAGCAAAGATTCTAAATATGTGGAAAAGATCTTGAGAGTACTGCGGTAAACTCCATCAAAGTATATTCTGTTGGGTTATTGATTGCTATTCTATTCAATTCTATTAAGGAAACCAGTGCAGTTACCGGTAATTGCAAAAAAAAAACTTTTAAACCATATTTCCACACTTTCATATTCCGTAATCTACTGTTTTGCTAAAAAGGTCTGGTGATGAAGGCTTTTATCCTCATCTGATCAAGTTCTGCGAGACCCACTTAGAAAAACTGGATCTGAGAAGTGAAGCTCTTGTGAAGGAAAACCCTGTTGCTACAGCAGCCAGTGTCCAAGAAGATGAATGGTGTCAAATCATGGATGAGATGAGGGTTTGTTTAGCTTCTACAACCCTGTGCACAACCTCCTGATTGTTCAGAATATTTTCCCAAGAATAATGAGACGCATGCTGCTTTATTCCTTGCAGACCTGGGAAAAGGACATGAAAACGGCTGAAACTTTACCGCAACGGCGCTCACTGATGGTTGAAGAAAATGTGCCGCCTGTAAGAGGTTCTAACTGTTCCGTTCCACTGTGTCAGGTAAAAAATGGCCTCCATTATTGTACATATCGGTACATGTGTTTAGACAAAACAGAAATGATTCATTCTTTTATGCCAGAATCCTCTTCCAAAGAAAGAGAGGAGCTCGTCAAAACATCCTCCCCCACGGGATTATCAAGAATGGGACAAGTGAGTCGAGCTTGTTTCTGGATTCAAATAAGAAGACGATGATTACTGTATTTTGATCTTATGTCCTCTAATTACATTGGCCCAGATTAGTCTAAAATTGGGTTTTATGGGAAAATGTTTTACTTTTTTTTAAGGTTTGATGTTGAACAGGAATGTGAAAAAATCAACGAGACTACCAAGAATGAACCACCGGCCAAAATAAACAGCAGCGGCCTCAAAATCAAGACGCAACTGGATGCTTCATGTAATATATATTTTTTAATGGATCTCACATTTATTCCTCCAGCCATTGTAAACATTGCATTCACCGCAGATGTGCGTGCATGTGTGCGTGTGTGTGTGGGGCCTTATGTTCAGTGCTGACAGACCAGGAGACGCTCCGTCTGGCAAACAATGAAAAGATCATCGGCAACGAGGCTTTCAGAGCACAGGATTATGAAGAGGCAGTGGTGTATTATTCCAGGTCAGCCTGCTCAGAGAGCTCAATTATTAGTCCATCAACCTGAGGGCTCTCTTTTGTCATCACAAGTAAATGTATTTCTAAACCTAGCTATCGAGTTGGAGACAGTATATTTAGTTTTCCAGCAGGGGGCGCCATTATACTCAAAATTCTTATTTGTCCTTCTGTGGTGATTTCTGAACCACTTACCTGCTTTTTGAAGAAAACTATGACTGAGCGGTGAATTCTGACCTTCTATCGCAGGAGCCTTTCCATTAAACCTACTGTAGCTGTGTACAACAACAGAGCCCAGGCAGAGATCAAGCTCCAACACTGGCCCAAAGCTCTGAAGGACTGCCAGAGTGTCCTCGAGCTGGAAGCAGGAAATATAAAAGGTGGTTGAAAATAGAGCAAAATAACTCCCACATGTTTCTGCAAGTGTGGGGAAACATTTGTGTATCTGCTTGATTCATCTGCAGCACTGGAAGCTGAAGGCCTGCAGGAGTCATGAACATTTAATTCTGCTCAACCTTCTCCAAGGAACCAAAATGTTGACCTAAATAGCTTCTCTGTGCAATGTGTCCATTATCATCAGGTCTGCTACGCCGCGCCACTGTTTATTACCACATGGAAAAATTTCAGATGGCTGCAGAGGACCTGAGGGCAGTGCTGAGGGAAGAGCCCCACAATCCTGCAGCTACTGTAGGTCACAGACATTTTCACTTTGCATCCAAGTGGCCTCAATGTCTGCCGGGGAAGACTTCAACTCATGCGTAAGTTTGTTTTGGATTTAGAAACTTCTGACTGAAACAGAGAAAAAAATGGGCGAAGGTCAACCAGTGAAGCGAAGCAAAAAAATCATCATCCAAGAAGTAGAAGATGAGAGGAGGGATGAGGATGTGACTGAGACTGGTCTGTACACAATCATAATTCATACCCATACCCAGGTGATCTATTTTGTGTACATTGCCTAAAGGTACTGTGATCTCAATCAGAAACATGTCTGATCGATGTACTATGAAAGTTACTACTTGAAATTCTCGTTCATTTTATTTGTCCATTTTTGCCTGAGTTCAAAACCTCCTTATGTTCACCGGTGCTCTAAGGTTTATTTTGGCACTCTTATGTGGTGCATCTGTATATTTGTGGTTGATTCAGGTTAAACTTAGCCTCACTGAAACTGAATCAGCTCTTTATAGATGCACAGGAATACACGTATCCTGTATTCAAGCAAGAACCGCGCTTCTAGTATGTCATTATGTTGATGACAAACCTTAATGCTCCTGTGGTCGTCATCAGTGGTCACCAGACTTCAGCCACTACAGTCGCAGCTTCAGCCAGCAGTCGGGTTCATTTCAGCACAGCTTTAGAATAATCCAGCTTTGGTTTCCACGGGGCAGGTTGACAGGGCGGCTGTAGCTGCATCGGCTAGATAATTGGGGTGATGACAGTCACATGATCAAACAATCAAACTCCCAAAGACAAGACTGGATTTGTCTCTCCACCACGTCAGACTGTGTAACCTACATGCCTACAGCTCACCGCATGGTCGCAGATGTTTGGGAGTCTCTGCTCAGGATAGAGGAAACCCCCTCCTGTCAGGATACTGTGACATATTACGTGTGCATGTGCGTGTTGGCTGCCCCACCCCCACTCCTCTATTCTATAATTCCCTGCTGAACGTGGCGGTTTCCTGGAACTCCCACTTTGAAGTCTATATACAGTCAGTGTGTGCTCCCCTCCCCCATTGTGATGTAACTGCTGACTCCTTCCTGTGGGTGTGTCTCTGTTCTTCTCTCTTCCAGCTTGTCCGGTTGAACTAACCCAGCCTGTGGGAGGGGAGAAGTGCTCAACCGCTCCTGCCGAAAGCGGAGACATGGGTAACGCTCAGAAGAAGCCCCACGGCAGGGGAGATGGGGGCCCACACAGTGAGTCCAACAACACCCACCACGGACACTGGAAGAGCAAAGGAGGCAGCTCTGACAAGTACAAACTCACACCAGAGTCCAAGGAAAAGGTAATAAACGGAGCAAGCAAGAGAGGCTCAACTGCTTCAGTCCAGGCTGATCAGAGCAGTGACGCAAAGGGGACGTCAGATGGAGGAAATGGAGGGGCAACTGTCAACCTCGATGCCCCCTGTGGAGCCCTGCCCCCTCCTCTGGCCCGGCTAAAGAATGAAGGGAACCTGTTGTTTAAAAATGGACAGTTTGCCGATGCACTGGAGAAGTACTCATTAGCTATTCAGGGCTACGCCGATTCAGGTGAGTCGCTCGTGTTTGTGTGGTTTAAGTGACTTCTGATGGCGTTCCGTGTTGCAACCTATAGGTGTTGCGTAATCTTTAGGCGGTCTGTCAACTCCGCAATAGTAATAATAAATGAAATAGCTTTGTGTGTGTGCTACAAACACTGGTGGCCTACAGGATATTGGAATTTACAGATTGTGTCATACATTTAGTCATAATTGCTCCTAAGACGGGTTTCTGAAACTTCTTAATATATTTAAAAACCGAAGGTCATGACCTTGTCACTATAGAAGCCACCATTAATCACTTTTGCACGTGTTGCGCCACAAAAAAGGCAACATTATAAATGTACAGGTGGAAGTAAATAATGGGACATGTCAGTTTACTGTACAAAGAGTAAAGAAGCAGATTTTTTTCTTTTTACAACCCTGAGGTTCAAGTGTCAGATCGTTTGTTAGTGATGATTTACAGCCTCCACGGGGCTGAACTGGCGTATGTGGACAGTGTTTCTGTTTTAGCCTCAGTCCAGCACTAAGCCTCTCAGCTCAGGTCTGTCCAGGTCACATGACTGCCAACCGCTCAGCGTGAAATCGAGTCTTTACGACTGCAGCCATAATTCTTTTAGCGGGGGTGAATGTGAGCGAGCGATGGAGGAAGAGAAAGTGCAGCCTGGGCCAGAGTGGACTCACACGTCGCTCCTATAGTAGCATCCCTCCTCTGACTGCTTCAGGGAGCAAAAACACCTTCAGATGCACAAAATCCTTCCGTGTTGAGGAAATTTGACATTTTAGAACAAGGATGACCCAGTTAAATCAGATGACTGCCGTCCTGCCTGTGTCACCGTCATCATCCATAACCTAATTTCAGCTGATCCGATGGTGCGTTAAGCTGAACATGTTTGCTGTTGCCGTGTAAGCTTTATGTCCAAACTATTCCATTCTTGTTACCCACTGCTGTTGCTACAGAAACCCACCGTGGTGACACGGTGCACCAGAGGCAGAATGTGGCACCTTTGTGAACAGCTGAATAAACTCAAACTGCAGTTTTCGTTTGACCGTCTTGTGTTCTTAACTGCTCTCCGCCACGCAGGCATCGATAGCCCGGAAGATCTCTGCATCCTGCATTCCAACAGGGCAGCGTGTTACCTGAAAGATGGCAACAGTCAAGACTGCATACAGGACTGCACAAAGTAGGGCCCTTTTTACCCACCTCATGTCTTCAGAAGTAATAAGAGCAGCTTGGATATTTCCTGTTCATTCATGTTAATTGTACCGGACAGATCTGACGAACAGCTTTTCTCTCTATAAGTAGTTTTATAATTAGGATGTCTTGAGGGAATCTCCCATGTAAATGTCATTAAATATTAATGGGTGTTTTTTACCTAAAGGCAAACCAGTAAAATGATCCCCCAGACTCCAGCCTCATGGTGTGTAACTATCCCCATCAGAGCCCTGGAGCTGCAGCCATTCTCCCTCAAACCTCTCCTGCGCCGGGCCATGGCTTACGAATCCCTGGAGCGCTACCGTAAGGCCTACGTGGATTACAAGACCGTCCTGCAGATAGACATGAGTGTGCAGGCCGCACACGACGCCATCAACAGGCATGAGCATCTTCACATCATTGTAGATATCTGGAAAACAGGAGGAGACAGGAGAGAGGATTACAAGCTTCCATTATTCATTCACATGAGTCTTCCTGTTATATTAGCATCATAATAAAGTGAGCAAATGAAATGAAGTACACAAAGTCTTATTAGCGGTGGACAGATTTAGCCTGTTTACTGAAGCAGAAGCTTATTCTGGGTGCCAGTGCATGCAGACTTGTGTGATGTAATAGATAAACTCACCTGGCTCAGACATGTCTCACCTTTCGCCCATGTATGGTAAACACGCCGCATCATCGCAGTCACTTGCTAAAATGGTCCGCAAACCCTGTTTCTCAGTGTGCTGACTGCCTTGAAACCTCCTGCAGGATCTCGCGGGTGCTGATCGATCAGGATGGCGCAGACTGGAGAGAAAAACTTCCCGACATTCCTCTGGTGCCTCTGTCGGCACAGCAGCACCGCAGAGAGGAGCCACCCAGCGCGGAGGTCCTGAAGGCACGAGCTGAGAGGGAAGCCAGGGATGCAGGTCTGTCAAATTCAAAAGGAATCAGAGGAATCTCTAACCTGAGAACAATGTAAATGTCCGACATGTTCCATAAATGAGCCGCCTCTGTTCACTGGCCATGAGGTCTCTATTCCCTGAAGCTATTACTTTAAATCATGCAGAGCTCCTCCTCCTTTGAGGCTGAACGCTGACCTGGCTCAGACCCATCAAACATGTTCATTTCTAGGCTTCTGTGCTTTTTACAGTAAAAGAGAGGAGACCTTTTGAACATATGGCACATGTGTCAGCGAGTAATGATCCTCACTTTGTCATTCAGAGAGAAGAGCAGAAGTCCGGTTTGGTAGTCTGAAACAAGACGGGAATAACTTTGTGAAGAAGGGCCAATACCAAGATGCTCTGGGAAAGTACACCGAATGCCTTAAGTTGAAGCCAGAAGAGTGTGCTATCTACACCAACAGGTTGGAGGCGCCTTCCCCACACGCTCCCCTTGTGCAGCTGCTTGTGTTAGAGTCATTCCTTTTGGCTGCAGTATTAAAACCAAGTGATTAATTACCCCTGGCTGTCATCTGTCAGGCACAGCCTTTAGCTCTGTTGCTAATCCCAGCCTGTCATCACATCACTGTCGTCACTGGCAGCGCGTTATCCTTTGCTGGAGGGGCCGAGCGTCAGGATACAGCTGCTGCTGCAACACACGCAGCCGTCGTATCGTGTTGCACGCGACACGGGCAGAGCAGGTGTAGCAGCATCCGCTCTCATCCTGTCTCCTCACGCCTCTTTCTCCTTCACAATAGCAGCAGGATTGTTGATTGCATCACAACTATGATGTTGACATGATTACTATTTCATTGTGTGCTGTGACGCCACAGCGGATATTAGAAGATGGAGTAAGATCGGTCAAGTTGCATTAATGGAAGTAAAAGCTATCTGAGAAAATCTTGGGCATGAACATGTAGTCCTCTTTTTATAGTAAGATCATTTCTCACATGGTGTGTGTGTGTGTGTGTGTGTGTTTCCAGAGCACTGTGCTTTGTGAAGCTGGAGAGGTTTGCTGAAGCCAAGGAGGACTGCGACGCCGCTCTGAAACTGGAACCAAACAATAAGAAGGCCTTCTACAGACGAGCCCTGGCCCACAAAGGCCTCAAGGTGAGGAGAGTCTGCTGTGGCTGACACAAGCACCTCTTGAGTGGAGGCAAGAAGACGGATGGAGAGTGAATATATTTTTATTATCCACCTTCAGGACTATCTGGCGTGCAGCTCAGACCTACAGGAGGTGCTGCAGCTGGATCCCAATGTGCAGGAGGCCGAGAAGGAGCTGGAGGAGGTTACGGTGCTCCTCAGAGAGAGCCTGGCCGCTTCTCTAGCCAAGCCCAGGAAGACTGTCCCCATCACAGAGGTGGTCTGATGAGATGAAACAATCTAATCAAGACGTTACTGGACGCTGGTGAAGCCCAATGCTGGAAGTGTTGCTGAAACAATTCCTCTGTGGTCCTTAGGTTGAAGATGATGAGGAAGCGCCCAGCGTTCCCGATTCAGAGAGCAGCTGCAGGGAAGATGACATCAGCATCAGCCTAAATCCCAGAAATGCCTACGAGTTCGGCCAGGCTTTGTCAGCAGCTTGCTCCAGCAGGAACACAGCAGCCGGCGCTGATTTGCTGGCCTCCACCGCTCCGGAGAAGCTCCCGCAGCTTCTGAGCTCCCAACTGGACGCACAGACCATCGTCTTCATCATGCAGGCACTGGACTCCCACCTCCTGCACAAAGACCCAAACCTGGTCTACCAGCACCTCAACCACTTGCACACTGCTAAAAGATTCCTGGTAAGCCACAGCGCCTTCTGGACAAGATCGCCTCTGTCCCCGAGCGCTAGCTAACAGGCCACCGTCTCATCTGTTCCAGGTTGCACTGATGCTGCTGAAGAAAGAAGAGCGTCACCTCATGACTCAGCTGTTTGAGCACCTGGCTGCAGTGGAGAGCGCAGAGTTCACCAAGAACGACGTCCAGAACCTGGCCAACAAGTACATCTGAAGCCACGGCTGTGCTTCTGCTGCTCCAGCGCAGCTCTTGGATCTATGCAAAACACTGCACAAAAACTGAATACACAAAAGCAGGAAGCTGCAGAACGTGTTCCAGCACAGGATCAGCATCACAATAACAGGCAGAACATTTCGCTATGCAGATTTAAGCACCTAAAATGCTCGTTACGACCAACAGGGATGAAATCTTTCGCGTCACCATTCTGATAAATAGGGTCCAATGTGCGCCGTGGCATAGAACCGCTTCGTTTGCTCATTGCGGTCTCACATTCCCCGGAAATGACCTCCAGTTGTTGAAAATGTCTTCTGCCACTGATGATAATAGATCACCAGCTTATATCAGAACCGATCTTCAGGAAATGCCAAATGTCAATAGCAGAGTCCTGCTGAGGGGACGTAAATGTTCCGAGCTGCACAAAAAAAACAAAGTATCATTTACTGTATTATCCGTGTGGGAGGTGGTCCTGCATGGCCCAGCCCGTCATGTTTAGGAGATATTGTAAATACATATGAAACTGCAGTCAGGAATGTTTGCTAATATTTTCCAAAAGAGACAAAGTCATTAGTTTTAAATATGAGACACTATGCATCTGCGCTGCCATATGAACGTATGCATATTTTCATGACTGCATGAATGTAAAGTGTCCAGTTTATTTATGACCAATTTATGTTGAAGTCATTCAAAGAAAATGTAATATTCACGCGGTAAAGAAATGGGGGAAAATAAAATAAGAATGGAATGCTCCCTGAACAGAAAAGACAAGAAACTTGTTTTAAATTTTTATTTTTTTTTCCTGATATGTATGTACACGCATATAGTAAAGCAAGTTACCAAACTCCTCTGAATCTGCAGGAATTACAAATTATATCTGGCACTAGTTTTCCAAATTAGGATCGGGAAACGGATGTTTCGGTGAAGAGCGGAAACAGAACCAAAGAAGAACAAAAAATAAAATAAAAAATCCTTTAGTGTGGGGTAATGGGGTAGACCACGGAGCCATTATCCACCCACAGTGTGAGTGTTCGTTCAATGACAGACAGGGGCCAAAATACCATTCAAGAGACTATTATCTACCTGGTAGAGATTCACCTGAGCAGTGGAGACAGGCGTTAAAGTGGTGAAAGCGGAGTTTGACTTCAAGTCTGCCCAGCAGCACCTATTGGCAACATGAACAGGGAATCAGAGGGACAGATCCGCGAGGGAGGGTAAACCAGCACTAAGGTAGCCCTGTTCATCTCCTCGCAGAACATTAATGTATTAAGAAATACAGTTAACAGTGCAGGTGCATCGGCCCAGCTGGGGCCACAGTTATTTGCGTAGCATTTGTGAAGGATGTTAACATAAAAAAAGACAACAATCCATCCATCCATCCATCCATATAATCGTAGGTCTTCATTCATCTGTGTGGTGTAACTAAGATGCACTATACTGCGTTTCCAGGTAACAAGTCAGAAGAGAACTGAACGAGAGCCTGAGTGCTGTCTTTGGTAGGCAACTGAAAAAGAAAATCTTTGTTTACCGTATCAACCACAGTATGCCGAGCATCCGACCTACAGACATTCTGCAGCCTAGAGTGAGTGTTGTTGCTTGAAGACACGGTGGAGAAACACAAAGACGACAAACGGCTTCTTAAAGGCACCATGAGTTAAAGAAACGATATCAAAGCTCTCTTACTCAGCGAGGCGAGACCGTTGGCCTGGAAAAAAAACAATAAATCACCTTTGAACAGGACCAAAATTCTTTCCTTAATACAATTTCACAGAATTGCAGAACTCGTTGGCTAGTCTGACTTTGAGCTCAACAAACGCGGCCTTCCAGAGACCTCGCTCAAACAAACAAACAAGATAAGCCGGCCTCCAAATTCATCTTCGCACTAAAATGACGCTACAGGTCAAAGCTCAGTGGTTACCGAGCTGCTAAAAAGCTGCCAAGCACAGTGTCTCACAGCTATTAGCACACGTCTGTCTGTGGAGACAAGGTAGAATCTCAGCCCATTCAGCAGTAGTGCTGAAAATGATTCAGATCGTTTATCCTAGCATTAGGTCCAGGGAAAAAAGACAAAATAAAATAATAAATACAGCAAAGAGCAAAGGTTTCTCTGTTACTGATACATTTGGGCAAAAATTAAAAAAAATAGTGAGTCATATTGCCTGGTCCCAGTTTGCGTTCACGTCAGGAAAAGCGGTGAAATTAATATTCTTGCATGTATTTGCATCTGCAGAGAAAAGAACCAACTAAAAATATCAAAAAAAACGGCACAGTGGTTTTGTTTAAACAGACAGGAGGCTGCACCATCTGCCCGAGGGGAGACGTAGAAAACTGACACAAGTGTGAGGAGTCTGTGGTTTGCAAAGAAAGACCAATTTCACGCCCCTCTCACATGGCTGGAAACATCTTAACACTTGCAGCGAAGCCTCGGACAGACAGCGGACACAAAGATCGTTTGAAGCTGAATGTAAAACCCAAAATAGAACATCCCATTAAGAAGGGAGGCGAAGGAACGGCAGCATAAACTGTAAGCAAAGGTGGTTAGTTTACGGTGGGAAAGACTGTTAACTGAAAGCCTCTGCAGCACTTAAGGTATTGAGCTTTTATATGTCCGTCTGGATGCAGGAGTTCTTGAGCTGCGGCTGGGTCTGGACCGGGTGCTGTGGTTGGTGATGGTGGTTGTTGTTGGTTTCCTTCGGCAGCTCTCTGGTGTTGCTGTTAGAGTCCAGCTCAGCAGGACACACCGTGTTGATATGCTCCTCGGTGATGAAGCAGAGAGAGGAAACATCTGTGCCATGGCCCAGGGAGGCAGTGGGAGAGAGAGGAGCTATCACAACTCCTTGGCCCTGGGATGACGAGGAGGAGGAGGAGGAGGAGGAGGAGGAGGAGGAGGAGGAGGAGGAGGAGGAGGACGACGCAGGGCAAATTTCTAGACGGTCATTCTCTACCTCCGGTAAGGGGCTGACGGTGGCGAAGCGTGTGTGGTAGTCGCCCCCGGCGGAGCCGTGGCTGCAGGACGTCTTCATGCTTTCCAGATCAGAGCAGCTGAACTCGGAGAAGTGGCTGGAGTGAGAGTCGGCCACGGACGGCAGGCTCCCGCTCAGAGATGGAGAGTCAAACTCCGAGGAGTTGGTGCTGCGCTGCTCCAGAAGCTGAGCGTCCATGTCCTCCCGGGTCTCATTAATCTTGGTGCTCCCGCTGCCCTTCTTACGCAGCTTTCCTTTGCTCTTTTTCCCTCCGGAGGTAGAGGAGGATGAGCACGATGCTTCTTTGGCCCACTTAGTGGAGGTTCCTTTAGCCTCTGAGGAGGGGCAGCCATTGGCGGGGCACGTCCACCCACAGCGGCCCGCGTGGCTGCCGTCATCGACGCTGCTACTGCCGCTGTGGTGTCGCAGTTTGCTGGGTTTGGATTCAATGTCAACCTGGACCTCCATACTGTTTCCATCTCTGGAACACAGGAGAAAAAAGAAACCCATGGGACCTGGACCTCACACAGCCAGGGACAGGCTCTTCCCTATTGTTACCGTCCTGATAAAATAAAAAGGCAATAGGAACCCACCTGTCAAGGGGCATGTAGGCGTTAAGAATGGATCCAGCCATTGCTTTGGTGCTAGCGTTGTCACTGATTGTTCCCAGGCTGACGGTGCCAGACTCACCGCTCAGGCTGCAGCGCTCCTTCTGCACGTCGGCCTGCACCTCCAGCCTGACAACAAGACGGGAGAGTTTAGACACGGCAACGGTTACAACGTCTGACCCCCGCTCTCACGTAGCGCTCCTTCAGTACCTGTTAAGGTAATTGACCATGGCACTGCCAGAAAGGCTGCCTGTGATGCTGGCTCCGGCCAGGGCTATGGTGGAGGCTGTCTCGCTCAAGTTGTCCCTGATGGCCCCTAAACGGTCCATGTGGCTCCCGCTGGCACTCAGACTGCCTGTGAGCCCACTAACGCTCCCCTCCCCTATACTGGGGTTATTCCTGGTGTCTGCTACTGATGTGGTGTCTACAGGGGGCAGATAATCGTTCAGACACAATACAGAGGGTTGATTTTTGTGCACTAATTAAGAGTCATGAAAGGGGGCGGGGCCGCTGGGACGCACCGGTGGCAGCTGCCCCGCTGCCGACGTTCATTTCATTCTCGTCGTC
This sequence comes from Takifugu rubripes, assembly GCF_901000725.2. NCBI lineage: Eukaryota > Metazoa > Chordata > Actinopteri > Tetraodontiformes > Tetraodontidae > Takifugu > Takifugu rubripes. Next base: position 6,458,636 of record NC_042291.1, on the reverse strand, counting down.
AAATTCAATGCGAACGCCTTTGCCATTCCCAGCTGAGACGCCACAACCTCCGCTACGGCACAGCGAGATGGGCACCACGCCGTAGACGTAAGCCAGCATGATGGGAACGCCGATGCCTACATGAGCACAGGAGCACATTTTGAGTGAAAGCAATAATACGGTAATAGTAATAACAGTAAGAAGAATGAAAGAAAATAAAAGTTATTGACAATATTGACATGCAATGACCAAAATTGTAATTCTTACACCTTTCTTTCTTACTCTTTTGTGAAAGCTCTTGCAAAATCCAATCAAAAAAAAACTTGAGTATAAATGTGAAGTGCTGACTTAAACCAAAGAAATTTCTGAAGCTTGCAAAGTCAAGCAAGGATAAGCCAATAAACTGGAGTGGGTGTGTGGTGTTAAAGGGGGGCGAGGCACTGACCAACGGTGACTGCAGCAACCACCGGGGAAACAAGGACGGAGAGCGTCACTCCTCCAGCAATCACCAGGTTCCTTTTGTGATTGGAGATATCTTTGCCTTCGTAGCGGTTGTGGATCTGAGAGAGGGAGGGAGACGGGAGAGAGAGAGGGGTTAAGTGAGGGTGCCTTGAGTTTTTGTTTGGCAACTTGAAGCAATTGTCTTATCTGACTGGTATTTAAAGACAACCTGATACGCCAACTAATCAAATAAAAGGATATTCCTTGAGGAAATAGACAAATTCACAGTTACACAAGCTGCCACTTTCTAAAATAAAAATGTCCAAAGGGACAGAGCAAACCAGCAAATAAACATAAAGACCCAAGAGCCACGTTCACACAGTGCTTGTGGAATGCCGATAACTCATGATCAGATGTTTCATCTGTCATGTGATTGTCCCTGACTAGTCATTGTTTGGAGAACTGGTTTGTTGGCACTGGCTTCTCCTTGGCAGCTCTGATGGGGGAATTCTGGAAAGTCTAAATACTTCTGTTTCCTTGACGTTGCACCATTTCAGGAAGCACAACTGCAAGTTTCTACAGAAAGACGCGGTTCACGTTAATGGAAAATAACCTCAGAGCCCGAGCACACTGCGTGGTGGTGCGCGAGTTTGCTTTAAAGTCGAATTACTCACCGGCCGACCTGGGAAGGGTTTCTCAGAAGAATGTGCGTTTGTCTCTACAGCTGATAATTGTGACGTGTGTGTGTATAGTTATGCAACTATGACTAAAAAGGTCTGGAGTAAGAGAAATGAAAGCAGTAACAGCGTTCCCAGCTCAGTTCTGTCAATAATGTGACTTTTTTTGTCATATCACCAGAGTACAGGAGCCGAAAGGTGTCCGAAAACCTCACCTTTCTCCCTACGTACACGGGGATGCCAATAATCATGGCAGGTATGGCTATGCCAGCAATGAGGGCAATGCCAACAGGGGCGCCAACAAGTGTGCCAAGTTGCCAAAGAATCTTCTTCTTCCTGCTCCATGGCTTCTTTCCCCAGAAAGTACAGCCTGATGGACTGAAAAGAAGGGAAGCAAAGAAAAAAAGCTGTCAGAATAGAAACGAACATTTGGGTTTGGCTGCCTCGGAGCGGCTGCTGACCTCAGGTAGTGCAGGTCTGATATTTCCTTCATGCACAGCCAGCAGAACTCGCAGCCGCAGACGGCGCAGGTCATGTGATTGCAGCTGCCATCGTTCATCTTGATGATGTAGGCGGCACATCGTGGACATGGCTTTATGTCGTCGGCTAACAGAAGAGGAGAAAGTGTTTCAGCGTACTAGTTATTGAACATCAATTTGCCGTGTGTGTGCGTGCATGTTCAGCTGGAAACACGCGATGCGTGTCGCTGCGCCCGAGTTAACGTGAAGCACATAAACACAGCTGTAAATCCAGGGATCTTTGAGACTGTGAATCCACCTGCGGCTCCGCTTTCTTGGCTGTGGCTGAGGGAGGACGAGCGCACCGTCCTCAGGCGAAGGCTCTGGGCCCGTTGCTGGCGTGCTGCGTCACATGTCTGGTTAGGGTGCCACAACTGCTTACAGTGATAACAAAACTCTGTACCGCAGCCATCCCTGCCGCATGTAATCTTTGGACAGCTGGCACATCCAAACGCTATGACTGCGTATCTGTTAAGGGGGAAAAAAAACGGCGGGCACAAATTAAGATCAAAGAAAACCGCCACTAGTTATTACCAAATCCATGAAATTGAACTGAAGTGGCAACAAAATAAAGACGTTAACATCAGAATAATGGCCGATGGTGATTTTTCAACCAAATCCTGGACACACAGCTGCTCTGGGGAACCCCCGAAGAGTGAGACATACAGCGGTCCTGTCTGTGAGGAGCGGAGGCCTCCCACAGTGGCCTGGAGATAAGGTTTCAATCACAGAACCAGGGAGAGCCTGGGAGATTTCCTCTCACGTGGATACGTTTACACTGCCGGGGGCTGTGTTTAAACATCTAACTGAAAGTGAGCGATCACATGGACATGTGAGGCTAATGTAAAATCTGTCGCAGTAAACATATTCGGAAATATTGGGGAAGCAGAAGTCCATATTCTAAGTTGTGTGGGAATTTAATTTAACGGAAATTACCGTACTCTCAGTTAAAGTCAGACATGTTCTCCTCGTTGACATTTTAAAAGTAGATATCATGCATGAGTAGGTGCCAGGAAGCTAGGGCTTTCCCTAAAGTTAAAAAGTGGGAGGGACTTTAATAGGCTTTTACCATCAAAATATATTTGATGCTATTCTGGTTGATGTAGAAAACAGGACATCCCACCAAACATAACATCCAGTTGCTTGTGTATTCAAGGTTATTCTGGCTTTAGAACATTGCTTAAAGGTGGGATGGGGATTTATAACCATCTGATCAAACAATTCCTGGAAGAAAGGGAAATTATGGTGTGTAAGGAGAAGCCTAATTAACGACACCAGCCTTTTTAGTAGCATCGGAGTGGCTCTGACTAAGGAGGAAACACGCCCGATGATGTTTGTAACCGAGCTGTGCATGCAGCTCCTTGATGGGGTTGGCTGTAAAGGGGTCTATACTACAGCGCCGCTCGGCGCTGGCTAGAGCGCGGCTGTGCTGTCATTCGTGTGGAAATATTTTAAATGTGAACAAGAAGGATGATGCTTTCATTTAAAATGTGTTTTTGCCTGGTCTGTAAGCAGAAATGTGCAGGTTGTTGAGATCTGGCAACTATCTCCGAATGGCTCCAATTACCTGCTTTATTAGCCAGGTTCTTAAATAGATGCATGTGGGCTTTTTTTTCTTTCTCCATATAATTCATTTGTGAAACATAGCTGCTTCGGTATTAATACCTTTCACATAAGCCGTGTATCGGGAAAGAGTATCGGATCGGACCGGTATCGACGAGACAGTGGGTCTCAGTCATGAAACGTGAGCAGAGACGATTCGTGTGGAAACTGTTCGTAGACGTTAATTAGAGTGAATCTCGCATTAATCAACATTTTAGTGAGTCAGGTCTGTTCGTAGCTACTAACAAAGTCTACACATGCTGTCGACCGTGTGAAGCTCTTGTGTAAATGTACAAACACATGTAAACAATGCTCGTCACTACTGTAAATTACAATTTAAATTCATATTGCCCTGTTTTATAAATAAGAACTATATTAGAACTATAAAACATTTAGTTAGTTACATTAATTGGCAATAGGTTTAAGATCCAGATTAGGTTGATGATTGCGGATTATGAATACAAAACTGCTGTGGGCTGTAATCACTTTTTAGAATTTTTAGATAGCGCTAAATTCCAACAGTTGTCACAGATTAGGATTAGGTTATGTCAATTACACACATAACATTGTTGGTTTCACATTTCTACAACGTGGAGAGAAAATTGCTCGTATTGTTTGGTACTGTACGATTGAATTCAAGGGTGGAGATTTATGCTAATAGCAGATTACCGGGAGCACGCTGTCAATTACCAGCATTGATGATCTACACGTGTTTACGATCAAACCTCAGTTTTCTGAGCACAGCTTCACGTGTTCCTGAATCTGTTTGCAAATTTACTAACGTGGGACGTCCCTGAGTGTCAATATTCTAATGGCAAGTATAATATTGGAAGTGAAAGTAATGCACTTTTTAACATTTCCAGAAGGATGATGCATTTAAAGGTTACTTCTTACCCACAGTCTGGCGCGGGGCACCACCTGCAGTCAGGGTCAGCCACAAGCCACCTTCTCAACATGAACTCCTCATACTTATCCATGAGCGCCCGGTCTCCAAGGATGATGCAGATGTCGTGTGGGTTAAAACGCTCCGAGCATTCGGGGCAGCTAATGTTGACACGAGACTCTGAGATCTCAATGCGCAGGTACTGGCGGAGGCAGTCGATACAGGAGCGATGGTGACAGGTCATGATATCAGGGAAGCTTTCCCTAGAGTGGTGCAGAAGGCACAGAGGGCACTCCAGGAGCTCAGGCCCCGCCCCACCCCCCACTTTGGTGGAGGAAGAGGTGGATGAAGAAGCCCCTGCAGCAGATGAAGTGGAGGCGGCAGCAGCAGCAGCAGCAGCAGCAGCAGCAGCCGCAGCAGCAGCAGCAGCAGAGGCGACTCCGGGCCCAGCCGCAGAGAAGAAGGCAGAGTTCTTGTCGTTACACATCTCAGAGTGGATGCTCTCAATGCTGGCGATGCCATCTACTCCTCCAAGCCCTCCGGGTCCAGGGTGTTGGAGCTCACGGGACCTTTGCCGCCCTGATTTGTGTTCCCGGGTACGCCGTCTAAAAAAGGAGGCCAGGGAGAGGCGTCTTTTCTTGGGGGCTTTCTTCACAGAGGGGAGGGAGATGGAGGAAGCAGTGGACTGGAGGTCCCGGTCAGAGCCCATCACCCCACTGTTCCCAGTGCCTAACTGCTGGTGCTTCTGCAGGCTCATCTCTCCGGAGGGAGGGGAGGGGTGTGCCAGGGGGGAGCCAGGGCTGGGTAACCTGTCCCTCACATGAGGATGGAAGTCTGGGAGTGGGACAGGGCTGGGTGCAGGGGTAAGGTGGTGGATGGGGGAGGAAGAAGAGGGGCCAGGGTGGGGGGAAAGGGCACCAGAGGGCCCGTCTGTGTTTAAGACATGGTGGCTTCTCCTGATCAACCTCGTGGTCACATCTATTAGCCTGATTTTGGCGAAGGGGTGGGGATCGCAGACGGTAAAACAGGAGCAACAGAACCTGGGGAGAGAGCGCATCATTTCCTGTTGTTATTAAGTGCAACACTGAAAACTCAACAAAACACAGTGTTATCTGAAATGCTAAAAATGAGACACATTCCAACAAACTGTAACTCTCTCCAACCTAATTCTGTTCTATTTAATTATAATTGCTGAAAGCCTATGTTTATGTAAACTTTGGTTTACAAAATAGCTGAAAAAAGGCGCTAGTGGAGTACTGAGGTCACTGAATGAAGCTTTATTCCGACATAAATGCACAATTTAATCTTGTTATCAGTCAATAAGCAGAGTGCAGGTTTACACAGCATTGCACCAGTCACGCAGTTGCGAAAAGAGGACATGAGGCTGTCAACCTTGGACTGTGCTAATGCCAAGGGGCAGTGCAAGATAAACAATGACACATCCAGTGTTCCGCTGGTAAAAACCAGAGAGCAGAAGCAGTATAAAACAGGATTTTATGAAGCTTAATCTCTTTCTCTAGCTGTATTTCAGATGTCAACTACTCTACAGTACAAGCAAAAGCATGCTAGAGTAATAGCCACTGCAAACATACACCGTTCAAATCATGTTTAATGGATCAGAATACAACTAGCAAGACATTTCGAGTCCTGAAACCAACACATAAGGGCCTAACCTGTCCAACAAACTACTGACACAACTTTGGACATTTAATAACTGTTGACTGTATATCAGTTTGAACAAAACTCAACTGATTATGTTTGCTTATGTTATAATTTCTGTCATCATAGTCACTTAAATGGAATCTCTGTATCTGCGTGAGTCACTGACTGACGGACCAAAGTAATAACAGGACAGATGGCTTCTGAGCCAACACCATGACGACTTCACAGCTTCGGGAGGATAATATTCACCCAGTTGAGAGAGAGGAAGGCAGAGGGATGCAAAGAGAAAGCAGGACACAAAATATGTACCGTGATGGTGGTGCGACATTTAGCCAAAAAATAAATAAATCTATCACTGTGTCAATCCCATCATGAACAACTGATTGAGTCAAATACAGGAGTCCGACAGAGTGCAGCGAGTAAAAGGCTAATAATGTGCACTAAAGCGTGTCGAGCAAAGCAGATGTGATGTCCTGACCTTCCCAGGGCATCTAAACGAGTGCAGCCGTGAGTGTGCAGGTGTATCACTGCTGGAGGGAGACAGGTGTTCAGAAGAGTGAGGATAGAGCAGGACCTGTGGACCACTCAAGGCATCTCCTCTGAAGGAAGCATTCATGTCAGCTAAGGCTGTGGCTTTCTTGCACGGTGCAAATATTTAAGAACATTAAAGCAAAGCTCCAAAACAAGCACAGGCTGTGTAATACGATTACGCTTTAACTCCAACATATGACTATGTTTCATCAGTTCCAAGAAGATCGCAATTCTTTCTATTTCATAACAGGGTTTTATTTAATCTGAGCACAAAAACTTCCTTACCTAAAATAAAAATGCAAGTGTAAGAAAACGAAACCAGAAAACGACTAAAGAATAAGTGCTGGAAGATATACCGGACAGACTTGATTGGGAAGCCAGTGAAAGAACAGCTCCAGCGCTGACCTCCGCTGACCTGCTGCAGTCTGAGAGACCAGCGTCCAAACACAAGCTGAGAAGGTCTCCTGCCTCAGGAGCTCACGGGCCACATTCAACACAGAAATGACTGGTCACAAGTCACCAAGGAGAGGCAGCTTTCTGCATAATTCCATCTTTATGCATTATTTAATGCGTGTCTAAACAGTCGCTCCATACTGATCTAAGATTACGAATAAAGGCGGGTTTTCAGGGCCTGGACTGAAAGTATCTACATGGCCAGTTTATGCAGCACAGCAAACACACTGGTCACGGTGTTATCAAGGGTCAAGATTAGATTTTCAGCAGTGGCATCAATTTAACTGCTTAAAAGTTGTAACAGCTGCAGAAACTTGGATTAAAATAAACCATTTGTGGACCTGCAGCATAAATACAAGCATGTTTGCTTTAGAAAATTCATTGGGACAAAGTAGTTTTGTTTTGTGAACATTCTTTTGATTGTGTAGTGTGTCTGTATCCAAGCCTCATCTTTTGTATGACCCCGACAGGAAAGACCACCCTGGATGGGGCTCAAGAAGCCACATCATTCTACGTTTACTCGTTTCTGTAATGAGCTGCGTTTCTGAACAGTAACCTCACAGAGACGATAGCACAAGTTGAGAGCAGAAGTTGAATGTACTCGTCATAGTTATCAAATGTAATATAGAGAAGGGGAACCAAACCAGCACGCGGGCCTGACAGAGAGAATGACAAGACACAAATAGAAGTGATGGCATGACTGGTAGATAGAGAGATAGAGGGGGAAAAGGCATCAGGGACAACAGACTATGAATAATCCAAACAGGGGAGTGGTGAAACGAGGAGCAGCTGTAGTTTCACAGTCTGTATTAGTCCAGCTGCATTCCTGGCCTGCGTGTCTCCGGTGTATTGCTGCGTCTGTGCACATTCCCGGGCTTCTATGCCACTAGAGTCACTGTGTGCGTTGGGGACACCAACACAAAGCCCCTCCTGGCTGGGTAGACAACACCTATTAGGTAATGCCAGCCACAATTCCTGATCACAGAGAAAAACAGACTGTAAACAGTAGAGGAGTTAGAGGACACGTGTGCCTGCCATTGTTAGAAATCTAAATCTGCCAGATTAGAAGACACAAAAACGGCGCAAACGACTAAAAGAACAGAGCTAACAAGGGCTGCATTGTTTAATGCACAAAGAGAGGCAGGGCAGGCCAACAGAAAAGAAAAGTAAAAGTTTCCAACCCCGACAAAGCCAGTACAGTCTCCAACAACCCCCCTTTTCCCAGACTACGCCCCCCTTTTCTCTCTAACTTTATTCAAGATGGGAGGAAATGAGGTAAGCATCCCGGCATTTCGGCTGAGTCGAAAACCCAGGAGGAGGATGTTGAATAAAAGGAACGAGATGCGTTTCCCGTGGATGCTTATTATAGCAGCAAATATTTCTGCTGTGAACAACAAAATAATTAAAGTTCCAAATGGGCTCTGATGAAAAAAAATATCATGCGAGCAATATTTAAAAGTGTTAACACAGGACGACCTCGACAACAGTTAACAAAATAACTGCAGATTGATATTAAAGGGGGTTGTGCTGGCAGGGGGGCTTATAGAGTATAAACACTGAGTACCACCTTCTCCAGGTCACTGAGCCTTGCTGAAGAGGTGCTGTGAGGAGCTCTTGACATTTTTGACAGTAAAAAAAGCCTGAGGAAGAAACAGAGCTGGCCTCCCTTCTTTCTAGAGTTTCTACGCAGTCAAAAACAAATGGAGGACATTCGTGTTGATGAGCTCAGAGGAATAAAAATTGCCAAGATTCAGTTGAACCTGTTGTTCACACCGACTTGCTCTGTCATCAAGGCCCAAAGATGCTTCCTCATGAACAAGGGGAGGACACTGAAAACTTATTTTGCTTAGAGCGCATGAGCCCATACTGGGGTTGACCCCCACCCCCCCTCTGACTGGGCCTGCAGATTTCTCCCCCTTCTCAGAGGAAAAGCTCTTGAAGCCTTCTCAACACTGGGTGAACAAGCATCCAATAGTTATCGAGCAGCTAAAGATGCACTCGTTGCTAGGTTTGTTTAAACATGACATTTAAAATGCCAATTTCTACGATTTCTACCCTTATCTCCTAATTTGGAGAGGGAATTTGCAAACTTATAAACCATTACAGGATACAAAACTTGCTCCAGAAAATGGAGACACTTGTACTGTCCAAGCCTGGGAATACCAGGCTGTAGGATTCCCAACTTTACTCTGAAAATTTATTCAAGGTCTGTGCTCTTCACAATAAGTTTCAAGCAATTTGTGGGCAGTATTTGCAGTGCAATTAACTTAAAATACTTATTATACAAATTGATGCTGTGGCTGCTATTAAAGTTCTTTCTGGCAACAGTGTAGTTTTGACATGAGGATGTGCAATCATTTACAGACTGCTTTCTCTAATTGCTCCCCTTTGCTTTTATCAAAAAGACACTAAAGAGGTCATATAAGTGGTGTGAAATGGTTGGAAAAAATGAGAATAGTCTCCTGAGATTCGGAAACACAGCCACATAAAGATGTAAGATCTTCAACTCTTAAATATTTGTAACAATCAAGACTCTGCGCACTGACTCCAGTTTCAAGCAAGAGTGGCAAGAGAGAAAACTTTAACAGGAAACTTTATGTAGGGAATTGCATGTCAGGTAGTATTCCATCTGAGACGACACCATCATCAATAATACCCCGATGAAGTGCCTAATCCGCCACCACCACCTTGTATTTAGCACAGAAGAAGAGAGAAAGGTCACGCATACAAACAGGTCACAGATCAGGGTAGCATATTAGGCTCCTACACTTGCATTTTGGACCGGCAACGTTAAGACAGCATAAGGACTGCGCACACCTAAATGTAGGACCCATAAACAATATATATGTAACATTGATCTTAAACGACCAAAGGTTTCTAATTAAAGAGGTTGACATTATTTCCTCAAAGGCCCAAAAGTCATTTTTGCATCCTAAAACCTGAAGTCGTAAGGGTGACACATCAATCAGTAGCTTCCTTCAGTTTCACTTGTGTCGAAAAGCACTGTTGGACAAAGTGAAATTAAAGAAGTAGCACTTTGTCGAAGACCAGCTAACGCTTTTCACCCACCACTGTGATCCAGCGCCCGCGCCTTGATAAGAACTATCGGTGAAATTTCTATTACCACACGTAATTCCGTATTATAGTACACGACCCAAACATTAGATTGATAGCTAGGTTAGCTAGAGTTGGTTCGATTTCATGTCCGTTTACGTCACCTCGCAATTTATCACCGTCTAGTACACGTGCCGAGACAAAAAAAAGGCGATACATGGCGATGGCGAAATATAGCTGTGAGCTCCTAAAAACGCTCCATGGTGTCTTCTTTCCTAAGTGGCGATAACCAGAATACCAGGCAGCTAACGACTAAACACAGCAAGCGTTAGCAGCAGGCTAACAACGTTAGCTTGAATCGTTAAGAACATACCTTCCGTTGCTTGTGACACTTGTGCTGCGGACACTAACGAAGACAAAAGGCGGCGTCCTGGTTTCTGAGAGTATTTTAAAGTTTTGTGATCAACGTAACCACCAAACTGCTCTGATTTACTCTCCAAGCAATACTTATTTTCTTCTGTCTTCGGTCCCACCTATCCGCTCTGCCATAAACGACAACAGCTCCTTCCGAGCTCGCTCTGTTGTTCGTCAGTCTCGTACGGAAATTCAAATAGTATCGCGAGATTTAGTCCAAAGAGTCGAGGTGGTCGCACTAAGGTGTCGCCACATAAAGATTGTGGAAAATCAAAATATATGTGAATGACAAGCGATTTTCAAAATCTCTTGACCAGTGACCACTTAAATTTGAGCAATATTCAGTGATTCGATTTGCATAATCTGATAGAAATGTATTTTTTTTCTCAATTTACTTTGTCTTAATAATCTGAAAACTGATATTCGGAAATTTGATTGTTATATTTGGAAAAAACGTAGAGCAAGCCTTTTGGCTTTGCGTTGATTACTTTATAATTTTATCGCTTTTAATATTACGTGATAGTATTTAACATCGAATGCAATACTATCGTCTGATGCTCCTCGCTGACATTTTCTGTCCATAGCGACTGGTTAGTACCTAAACATTTGCATGAGGTCACAATGTATTCCGCATGGTGAGATGCATACGGGAACAACGATCGAACAGCGGTATACAAATCTAATCCGCTGCCAAAGCGGATTACGCAATAGTTCTGCCTGTTTTACTACTTAAAGAGACAGAAGAGGAAAAGTAAACGAGTTGGCGTAATTCTGGCCTTAAATTCTTATTCACACACTCCTAGAAATGCTACATACATTATTGGGATAATAGGGCTAAATCCTTAAACACAAAGTGACGATAATAATGCCAAACTGTGCAATATGCACAAAGATCTGCAAGACGTGTAGTTGCAAATACAGCAGGACCTATTAAATAAGGCCCACAAGTCTTCCCATTATTTGGCCTTATGTAATAAAAAAACAAATCAGAAAAATAGAATGGTTTTGACTTCTATGTGAAAGTGAAACAATGGAAAAATGCTTGGCGCAACAATATCCTATGGCTTTTGCAATATGTTCCCTATTCTGCTCCATTATACAAATGATCCCTTTTCCTTTGATGTACTCCTTAGAAATGTGATTTCTACGGAATGTGATTTGACTCGGACGACTAAAACCCCGGAATGCTCGTCATTTATAAATCCCTATATTTACATCGTATTAACTTGTTTATACATTCCCTTAATGATCGGTATAAGAAATATCTCGTCTAGTCCGATTTCAGAGCAAGTTTGAAATTGTAGAGAAGCATGCAGCAGCGCCACCTAACGGCCCACAGCCGACCTACATATATCTCAAGAAAGGGGTTCCTAAAGTTCATTATTTTGTATGACCAATGTGGACAACGGGACATTAAGACTCATAATTTTGAAGAATTTATTACAGCCAGCAGTTCACAATACAAATTACCTCTCAAAATTGCTCAGCTACCATCTTCATGAACACGGCTGGTGCTCTGAGCACTGACAGTAAAATGACATAAAACAGAGGAATGTATTCTAATTTATCATTTCAATTTTATCGATTTTTCATTTTTTTTTTTCAACAATTTTTTTTATGATCAAGGTCTAGTCAAACCATACCTAGACCTGGCAGACTCAATCGTTTTCTTTTTTTAAGACATGATTTCTCATTTTTCGATGTTTTCAGAGTTTTAGGTTTTTCAATGTTTAATTTGTTTTTCTCTTTTTCCATCGGTGAAGCAGGTTTCAAAATGCTCATTCTGTAAAACAGACAAGTACAATCCATTAGCTCGGTCATAAACAAATCTCCTCAAGGCTACAACAAAACCAAAGTCCAGGCACACACCTCAGACACTGGGAACCCCAGCAGGGGTGGTGGACTTCTGAGCAGCTTCCTTGGCCTGGTGGGCCTGAAGCACAGCAACCGCCTCATCCATCTGATAACAAAACATTAATGATCAGCTGAATGATAACACTGAAGAGGATAAAAGGCAATAAAACAATCCAGATAGTCAAACAGGTGTGTAAGGACTAACCTTTGAGCGCAGCGATTCGGGGGACTCGAGCATGTGTAGAAGCTCAGAGTTGTCGATCTCCAGCAGCATACCTGTGATCTTACCCGCCAGGCTGGGGTGCACATCCTGAATCAGGGGGAACAGACGTTCACCTGAAAATAAATGAATAAGAAAATGTTTAATAACATTCATTTAAAATAAAGAGATGCTTTTCCAAGTTTAATGTGAGACCATGTCCTACTGACCCAGCATCTGCTTCTGTTCCTGAGGAGGGGCAGATGCCAGCATGGATGCTGTCAGGGGCTCCTGACCTTGGACAAGGACAGCCGGCTGAATGAGACAAGGATGGGACGTTAGTGCACAGGGATCCAATCAAGTATACAGTTGAAGGCTCAATCAAATGCTTATTTCTTACCTGCTGCATGGGTACCTGTGGCTGGGAGGCCATGTGCTGCTGGGGGTTGCGCACACCGGCAGCATACTTGTACTGGGGCATGGTTCGTACTGGAGCAGCGGCAGTGGTTGATGCACCAGCAGCACGCTGACCTAGGGTCTGTGCGGCTGAGCATAGTAAAAAGAGAGGCACCAAATAAGCGGCAATAGAAGGGCAAAAATGTGCATTTGTTCCCAAAGCATGAACACTCACGCATACGCTGGGAAGCCATCATGCGTGGAACCTGGGCGTTTCCAGCGGCAGTAGGACGGATGGCGTTTAAAGCCTGTGGCCTCGGCGCGGATGGGCGCATAGCACCTGGCATGTTTTGGAAGTCTGGACAAAAAGGGGAAATCTTTTTGGATCCACTGATGTTCATGGTTACCAGCAGAAATCACACCCCAAAGTTTATGGTTAGCGGCACGTAAAAAGACATGGCATAAATATACATACGCTGTGGGCGCACTCCTTGAGTAGTCCAGCGGGGGCTGGGGCGGAGCTGGGCCAGCTGGTTGGCTGAATAGTATGCAGCACGGTTTTGGGTCTGAGGAAGACAGCAAGTCATTCAATGAAGGCTAAAACGGAGCTCATATTCGTGTTCTGCCATCTTTTAACTGCTCTGCTCACCTGAGGTATGGCTGCCATGAAATAGCCCGAGGGTGGTGCAGGTTGATACGGGTTGAGGACTGGGTTGGGCACAGCACGCACAGTGGCCATCCTCTGCATGTACTGATTGGTTAAATGGGCCTGGCGCTCCTCCTTGCGCTGAGCCAGAGCCACATACAGTGGCTTTGTGGCAACAATGCGCCCATTCATCTCCGTTACAGCCTTGGTCGCCTCCTCCGGAGAAGAAAAGCACACAAATCCAAAGCCCTTGCTGCGGCCACCCTCCATCATCACCTAAAACAAAGACACGGATTAATATCCACATTGAGGAATGATTTTTGATCCACCACAATCTTATACAACTTTACCTTAGCACTCGTTATGGTTCCGAACGGAGAGAATTCTTTACGCAGACGCTCATCATCCAGGCCATCATCCAAGTTTTTCACATAAAGATTGACGCCCTAAAAAGGGGAAGATTTGACATTAGATTCTCAAGCAAGGCCCACCTTTCAGTAAACAGTGTCTATGAAATATCAATATCAAATATCAACCACCACAAACTAGTATTAAACATACGAGGTCCAGATATATTCAATTTCCAGAACAAAATTCTGTTTACCTGGTATCTGGTCATGCGATCCTGTTTCATCTGTTCAAATTTACGCTTGAGCTCATTCTGGCGTTCTCCTTTCTTCTGCGCACGGCCAACATAGACCTGCCTGCCATTCAGTTCTTTTCCATTCATGTCATCTACAGCCTGCAATAAAGCCAAAGCCCAGTGAAGATCATCAACAGCCAATATTAGCTCAGAGTCAGGTGCTGCTTTTGCTTCAGATAATGTAACAATGCTGCCAAGAGGTCAAAAAACCTACCTTCTGAGCATCTTCATGTCTCTCAAAGCTGACAAATCCGAATCCCTTGGATTTGCCACCATCATCTGTCATCACCCGGATACTGAGGGCTGGCCCTAACAATTAAAACAACTTGATTAGCCATTTTTTTTTTTAAAAAATGAAGCTGGTTGGTAACCAGATTGCCAACAGTCAACTGATGTTTCTTACCATATTTGCTAAACAACTCCTTTAATTTCTCATCATCCATGTCTTCTCCAAAGTTTTTGATGTAAACATTGGTGAATTCCCTGGCACGTGCCCCAAGCTCAGCCTCCCTCTCTTTACGAGATTTGAATCGTCCAACAAACCTGTTAGTAAAATCATGTTGTAAACCTAAGGCATTAAAAAGTCATCCAATGTTAACTTCCAGAGGTGATAGCAGGTCATCATGGAAAGTTAAAAGAAAAAAGTCAGTACATTATCAATCTACAATCCAGATCTTTTAGAATTTATCACCGTTAACTCACAATAAAATCAGTCAGGCTTTGGACATTAACAAAATATTTAGTTGCGAACGTTCCTACCTACAGAATGCAATTACTGGAACTTGACAGTAAATAAGGAATTAGATTGCAGCCAAGATGCAGTTAAACACAACCTATAGAGCTAAAACAGTTAATCAAAACATCCAGGTTTCCATGTTAGTAATATTGTATTCTCACTTACACTTTTCTGTCATTGAGCAACATGCCATTCATTTTCTCAATGGCACGCTCAGCGGCCTCATGGGTCTCAAAGTGCACAAAGCCGTAACCCTTTGAGCCATTTTCATCACAAACCACCTTTAAAAAGGGGGAGATTTGAGCATGTCAAAACTATTACAAATACCAAAAACCCATGCATTCAAAAACACCCACTCCAAATATAGCAAATCGTGTCATGCAAAACTGTGCTTTCTCCAAACCTAATGCATATAAATGCTGCTCTACATACCTTGCAGGAAAGAATGTTTCCAAAAGCAGAGAAGGTGTCATAGAGAGCCTTGTTGTCAATGGACTTATCCAAGTTCTTGATGAAGATGTTGCCAACACCACTCTTTCTAAGTGAAGGGTCACGCTGAGACCACATGATGCGTAGAGGCCTTCCTTTGATCACGTCAAAGTTCATGGTATCGAGGGCTCGTTCAGCTACAATCACAGACGAAACAGAACAGAAATTAGTCCCTCTTAGAAAATATTAACTGTGGTAGATTTAATAACGATTCGTTTTGTATGAAAGCCAAATCACATGGCTCAACTATCTTGTTAAGCATGACTACTACAGCACGCTTTACCTACCGTCTGCAGGCTGCTGGAAATTGACGTAGGCATAGCCAAGGGATCGCCGGGTAATCATGTCTCTGCATACCCTGATTGACAAGATGGGTCCGGCAGGGCTGAATTTCTCGTAGAGCATAGCCTCAGTAACGTCTGGATGCAGGTCTCCCACATAGAGGGAAGCCATTGGGTAGCTGGGCGCGCTGGGATTCATGCTAACCGACACGTGTTCTTAGGAAGCACGCCTAAACCAATGTACCCGTTTACCGATGTTAGAATGTTGACAGTTGTCAGCAAATATACCCTCGTCCTCACTACAGTACGGCTTATCCGACCGATCTCTGTAAAAATCGAATACTCACGTCCTTAGAGGTTAGCAACGTGGGCTAATTAGCTCAATTAGCAAAATGTCGGAACGTGGCCTAGCAAATATGGTTGAGGCGTAAACTTCAAATCGTATTGTTAGAGATAGCTAACGACATAAATTGTTGATAGCTACCAATACGAATAGTCCAACTTCAAAGAGAGCCGGAATAGCAAAAAGGTTGAAAATATAACCGATAAACGCTGTTCGCACACGCTCAACAATGATGCTAACTGCTTAGCTTGCTAGCATGTCGTTAAATCCTCTTCTGCAGTCTAAGTCTTCTTCGCCTTTTCTTCGTTTGGCAAATCAAATCCTGCTTCACCGATGTTTTTTTTTTTTTTCTTATAAAAATATGTCTGCGTGTGCTTTTTCTAGCTTTTGGTTTGTTTCATAATAATAAAATGTGTGCTGAGACTAGCTCCAAAGCACACCCTACGCAGACGGATTACAGGAATGAAAAGACAGTCGGTAGAGGTTGCTTCCGATTCCCCCTGAAACCACAACGCTTTCATCACCGAAGATGACGTCAAATATCGCGATATTTTACGCAGTCTCTCCCCCCCCCACTCATCTTGCGTCGTGATTGTAGTCATTAGGCTATAGTGTAAAAAATGACGGGGTTTTCCTCCATAACAGTAATACTTTAGGCACGTTTTGATCAATTATAATTTTGTTATTTAATATTCTAAACATTATATAAACAAAAACACGGGAGTTTAAGAGTGTTGAGGGAATGAAATCTTAAAATAGAGAATTGATGAATATTTCAGACAACTTATGGGTAGATTCATAAAGCAGAAAAATGTTTTAAAGTTGTTTAAAATTGAGATTTAAAAGAATTGGACTGATGAAACTCATCTCTTGTTGGTTCTATTTCCTGAGCTGATCCGCTCATTTTTCCCCTCATTAAACGGTCTCTCTTTAACACTCCTACTTTGACCATGTCCTTTGGGATCCCCCGCCCAGGAAAATAAATTCAAAATCAAACAGTAGGCTCAATATTTTATTCATTGTAAATGACATGGTTTACCCATATGCAGCAGTAATGCTTGAATGTCCTTATGGAAAATTATAAAGGTGAACCCAGCTGGCCCACCTTACAACATCAGATTATAATGTTTGGAGAACCAAATAAGCATGAATTTGCTCTTAACAGTTCCTAACACTCATAAAAATAAGTCTGTATGCCTTTTTTGTTCCTCGTTTTAGCTCTCAAGAATGTTAACCATTACATGAAAATACAAAAGCTGATAACCCAGAAGAGTAAAAAAGGACAGGAAATGGAATGCAAGTGTGTTCCATAAACAGCCCTGTCTCATGCAACCATTTTAACTTCATTGTCTTTACCCATTTTACCCCGATGAGTAACAGCATTCCAAGGTTAAGAAAATGACTGATATTGGAAAAAAAAAACTGAAAAAAACCCAAAACAATAAAGGACAGGGTCTGGCTATCTGGGAACATGCAGAAGAACAATCAGAATGTAAAAAATAAACTTGCCAAGGCTTTACGATCTGGAAACTGGCCCACCACCACTTGAATGCAACACCCATTCCCACACAAGGTTGAGAGACAACAAAATCACCCCAGAGAAGTTTACCTGGACCCTTTAACCACATAATTTAAAAATGCACCCCCCAAATTTCCCAAACTATTCATAGCAAAGGAATAAAATGAACCAGAGAAAATGAAGAATTGGACAATAATGAAATGGTGCTTCTGAAGATATTCATGAGGAGCTAAAATGCTGGCAGGTAGTCAGGGATGGTGACCTGGGTCTGGCTTAGTTGTTGCTCTCTTCTCCATCCTCTCCCTGGCAATCAGAGGTCCACAGCTGAAAATGGACAAAAAAAACCCCAAAACAGTCAAAACACTGGATTTTGGCAACATCCATATTCAAATAAATGTGAGGAGACCAAAAAAAGGGGGGGGGGGGATTAAAAGTAACCTAGGTCAAAGGTAATATGAGGAAATCAACTTTGAAGTTTGGCAGTGCTCCGAGTTTGATCATGGCAATTCCTGTTTTTGGGTTTGAAAGTTCTTCACATGCCCCTGTGATTATTTTCTTCTTCATGATTTCAAAGGACGGTGGATTTTGCTCACGCTCCAGCGCGCAGGAAGCCAACTGAGACAACCTTGCTGGTCAGAATTGTGTAACACAGTGAGAAGATGAGTCATCTCTGTCAACATGCACAGAAGATGAAATTCTGCAGTTTATTTTATTAGACTGGCTGCGCCTTTTATAATAACTCGTGTTGTTCGCAGCCGAGACAATCGACCCTCTCATCATGATCGCCGTTAACAGAAGCAACTAAAAATACAACGGCCAAGCTGGACTTGAATGTTATCAGATAGGCTGTGAGATGTGGAAGACAGGTTTAAAAAACAAAAACAATAACGTGCCAATAAAAATAAAACCCTACCGTCAAGTTGTCCCTCAATAACTGCATGATTAGCATACTATCTTTGTACGAGTCTTGGCCAAGACCGTCGAGTTCTGCAATGGCTTCGTCAAAAGCCTGGGAAAATTCAGAACACCGTTAACTGTTGAAATGACAGTCACCTCCAGGTTTCTTGTGTCACATCAAGTATTCAGAAGATTTCTACTTTGTGAACATACACCCTTAGCCAGCTTGCAGGCCTCCTCGTGCGAGTTGAGAATCTCATAGTAAAAAACGGAGAAATTCAGGGCAAGGCCGAGTCGGATGGGATGCGTGGGAGGCATGTTCTCTTTGCTGATATCGAAGGCTTTTTGGTAGGCGTCTTTTGATTTGTCAATGGTAGCTGAGGAAAAGCAAATGATGACAATGATGATTGGCAGAGGGCAGATTAGCAATCAAGATGCAGCCCATAAAATCAAAATGGGAAAGTACTGATATCTGCTAATATTATAAGAACGTTATAAGCATTTTAGGCCGTAATATTAGGTACTGACCAAAATTAAGTATGCACGTCTAGTGTTCATTCTAAGCTACATTTATTAAATCAATCCAAATGCACATTGTAGCACTGAGCCATCAGACCAACGAAGGCTCAAGTGATTTAAGCACCCACCTGAAACCCACACATGATTAAGCCCTTGAAGGTACTTGTACTTTAAACCCATCCTTTATCGGGCATTGTGCACATCATCTTATTGGGCTAATGCAGATGCTTCCAATGTCACTTCAAAGATTATATCCAATAAAAATGCAAAAACAGAAAACACTGAACTTACCTTTCCTCTCATCTCCTGAAGCTACCTCAGCCAAATATCGGTGGTAATCTCCTTTCATTTTCAAACAGAAGACTTTGGATTCAAAAGAAACAGCTTTAGGAATGAGATACTCATCCAGCAGCTCCTGTAGCAGAGAAATAGAAGATGGGACATGTTTGCAAATGACTTGGCTTCACCATATTAAAAAGATGCAATGTTTTGCATTCGTTCGCTCATTATGAAGGTCTCGGGGAGAAAATGGTGCGGGCTAAGTTTACTTCACATGATTAATACACTTAAAACCAACTCAACATTTAGTAATAGTCCTAAGAGCTCCAAGTGAAGTGATGTTATTTTACCAGCACTTCGTTGCAGGTGCTTTCCAGCTCCTTCTCAATTTGTTCCCGATACTCCTTAGCAACAGCACTCTTATCATCAATGCTCTTCTGTTCAATGCTGGAAATGACACGCCACGAGGAACGGCGCGCACCCACGACATTCTTGTAGGCCACAGACAGCAGGTTTCGCTGCTCATCATCTAGCTGGGGATTCTTCTGGGTCTCAGCTTTCATTGCAGCAGCCATGTCTTCATAGCGCTCACACTGCTCAGCCAATTTGGCCTGCTCTACGAGGTCAACCATGACTGCTCACTGGATGAAGGAACACAGAGAAAAGAACATCCATACATTAGTCGAGCTCATCATTTCAAAATTTTAACAAGCGTTGATTATTTCAGTACAAATTGAAAAGCACAGGCTGCAAAGAAAGAATAGATTTGTGCATCCGATACGTTCACACTACACCAAAATCAAGCAATCAGATTAAATAGCGAGGTCTTAAATATTTAATATGTAAATATATCTTTGTTCTAATGCCCGAATGCTTGGTGTTCTACAGAGCAATGCGAGGGCAGACATACCATTCTGACTATGTACCAGAACAATGGTCTCGTTGTCATGTTTAAGTGGTTCTACAAACTACGGCCATCACCATTTATACATTTAACCATTTTATGCAGTACTCAGGTTACAGCTGTGTGTTTTTTTTTTATTATTAAAAAAAGAGCTTTGGTGACAATCTGGAGGAGCCCACAAAATTCTAGAATTAAAACAGATAACCTCTGCCGTGTTTCTGTCTTATACACATCACCCTTGGTGACCCATGATTTCAGGTTAATTGAGAAATAGAGGGCCTGTTTTTAGTAAAGTTGTGACCTTTATAATCATGATGCATGCAATACCAAATGATTAAGTACAAGAGCAAGGTGCTTATGACTTGACAGTTGAATGTGTCAGTGAGTCACTGGGTTGGCATGAGTGAACCCCTCCCAATAACCAGGATCCAAAGACCCAAAGAGTTAGTGTGTCAGAGTTCACAACATGAGCCTCGCCGAGTATCCCAAGACATAATGCATTTCTGCATTAATTTAAAAACAGCATGCACAAAGTAGAAATAATGAAAATAATGTTGGAAAAACAAAAAGGTTACAAAGGACACAAAAACAAACTGGTCACTGATCAGTACCCCCACAAATATTTTAATTGTCATCACTGTAAAAACAACTCACATGATGCATCACACTTTGATGCCCTGAGCCAAATACACAGAATTTTATTAGAACAAGTAAATAACTTAAAATGGCTCTGCGATTAAAGACCAATGCTGCATTTGGTGGAAGACTTGAATCAACCTTTGTGCAGTGAGCCAGAGACATTCTGAAATATTGGGTGCGTTTTTGCAGAATACAAAAATAGACAAAGCAACTGAAGACTGTGATCACAAGGGCCCAGCTCAGCGTGGAGGTTCCTCTAATGACCGTGTTTGAATAGATCTCTTTATGCAGCGTATGCAATTATATATCTATAGAACAGTACGAGCAATTGATTTTAAGGCTCCTTACTGCAAAATACATATATTCCCACACTGCGTGATGTGTACGCACAAACTGTCCGTGAGGTCAAAACATCACGGAAGCATTTTCCCATACTTGGTATGTGAGCAGCATTGGGAGGAGATCATTTTTCACCGCGGGGGGGGGGGGACAATGAACACAGCAGGACAGGGAACTACCACTTTCGTATGCAGGGATGAAACAAAAGTTACAACGTGGGACAGGAAACGCCACCGAGTTAAATATTTGACGCTGGCTGCAGCGATGTATTTGCTCGTATAATGTTCAGCGTATGTACAGCGGGCTCATGGCGGAAGTTCCGGTGTCTGAAAGAGCGCGCGGCGGACTGATTACGTAAAGCCGACAGGCGGCGCTTCACGTGTCGTCCGGGACGTGGTTTCGCCTCGCAAACGACAGAATGTGCTCGCCAGCAGCCGTGACTTTGGCTTTGGTGGACATCTGTGCATTTTCCTCACGTCTTCGCCGCCTGCTCCGCTCTCGATCCGACGCGAACGCGTGTTGAGGCAAGGTGAAAACAGCCCCACCGAGTCCCAACACAGACACACCACACCCATCCCCGTACCTGTAGCTCTGCCAAGCGGAAGTTCACATTTTAAAAGGATAACGCCTAAAACAAAAGCGAATCTGGTCGGCGTGAGAAGAAATCCATTTATGCTATAATAGGATTGATTAACACAACCAGATCCAGTAGCGTTTTAAAAGTATTAAGCCGTGTTCTTAAATTGGGGGCCTCGTGACCCAGTTCCAGTATGGCGACGACTATTTCCTGAAACAAAAGCACTCCAAGCCAAGCGTTACTGAGCTACCAAGGTTGTCAAAAATGTTCCAGTAAACGCTGCGATGACACTACACTTCACATAGATTCAAACCATCTGAAACCGGAACCGAAACATTTCGTGTTGCGAAATGGTTAAGGTGGTTGTTTCGGATATTCGTTCTCGGACAGATGTGTAGATAATCACCATTTCGTCTTTGAAATTCGAACAAAACCACAAGTACTCCAAAACGCGACTCGCAGCAGACAGCGGGACGATGAGCTCATTAGATTATAATAGTTGAAACGAGGGGAGGAGAGCAGAACGAAGCTCGAGTTTATTAAGCGCCCAGGGCCATCACCCACTCAGGCTGATAAATTAATAGCTGGAACACGTTCAACAATTTGAACAAATGTATATCACGGTTGCCGCTGCATCAAAACGCTAAAACCAGGCATCAGACGGCTCCCTAAGTGCAGTCAACTATTGTTCTTTGGTGTGACGGTAGTCGCCGCTAAATGTAGCGCCATAGCTCACAGGAGAAAATAGCGTTTTCTATCTGAACGGTTTAATAAAATGAGATGATTTGGAATCCATGAACCCAAAGTTTAAAAACTAATGTCATACCTGAGTGTTTGAAGTAGCTGCGATGTCGGCGTAGCAACCTACAGCTGATCCTTACGGCCAGTCAGTCTGACTGCAGTCGACGGGGTTTCCCTCCAATCATATCAGTTTCATCCAGTAAGGGGGCTACTGACGTAAACGTTTCCCGGGAAACCGAAAGTGAGGCATGATGGGAGTAGTAGTTTTCTATTGCAGTTACTTCAAAGTCAACGTCTCGTTAGTATGTTCGATGTTTTATCACATTTTTTTGTGAATATCTCACATTTGTGACGAAAAAATAGACAGAAGCTAATTACATATGTTTACAACTCCTTACACATGACATTTTTATATGAATAGCTGCTCAGAACAACTGTGCAAAAGACAAGGTACCACATGCCTTTAGTCTGTGACAACACAATTTATCATAATTCAAAACTGTGCCCAGCACATTTAAATTGTATCTATTATTTTCTGAATGGGAAGACGAGTGGATATAAACATTTAGACACAGCATAGGCACCACCTTTCAATTGCTGAGTGATTGCTTTTATTAATTTGCCACTGAATTAGCTTGATTGCCCACTGAATCACCTTAATGACACACGGAACAGCAACGCCACCGTTGCGCAAAAATGTGTAGTGTAAAGAGAGCGATTCAAGAAAGCAGTTCAGTGAAACAAAAAGTTCTTTTTTCAGTGTGTTTTTCTTGTGCTGGAACTCATTCAGTCGTCCAACTGGTTCTTCTTGTTGGTCTTTACTATTACTCCACCTCTCCCTTCATGCACCATTGCAAAGGGTCACCCTGTGCATGCATGAATGAATAACCCCCCCCAAATAGGTCTGTCTCTAAACATGTTTGTTTTTGAATTTGTAATGATTGTGTAATCTGTCTCGAATTCCTTGTACCCTGTCTGCACATGGACTTGGTCAATATAAATGATTCTATTTGATCATCATCCGAAAGTTGCATATATATCCACAGTGAAAAAAATAATGGCAACAATTTGTGAAGGTTTAGTTTAGTCTCATATTCTGCAGATTATATCTTGCAGCCCATATCAATAAGTATTTCCTTGACTAACAGTTGCTCTTTCCACTGTTGCATGCCCTACATAAGGTAGGGTGCTTATCATCCTGGCAACAGTTACTGTTATTAGATATTGATTATAAATACTATATATGTTTGACTATATTCAGGAAATATAAAGTACAGGAAAGGGGTAGCTTGAGTATTTTTCCTAATGAGCCACTGTTTCTACTAGTCAAAACCAGAGGGAAGCTATTTTTGCCATGTCACATGTTCTCCCACTGGACTATAATTTCAGGCTTGTAACCCATTTTACAGTAGCTCAGATAATAATGTGTAAAATGCATGAAGAAAAGTGCTCAAAAACTACGGGTTCCTCTCTCTCAAGCAAGATCCAGGAAGGGTGTGGCACCCCGGACTTCAAGTAAAGGAAGCAAACTGGTTAGGCGAGTTCTGAGTCAGTTGATGTCTTGAAGCTTGCAAACTAAAGTCCACATTTTAAAGGAAAGATTTATGTAATGATCGGAATCACTTGAACTGCAAGTAAGAATGTGGTTAGAGAAGTGTTTCAAACCCAAAGTCATCACTGATGTATATGTTGATTAAAAGCCTGGTATTCTTGCGACTATATGTCAAAAGTAAATCTTCAATCTCTATCCAATGAAAGCTTTTTAAGTAAGACCAGAAGCAACTGAAATAGCACATTGTCACTTCCATTGGTTTTAGATTTCAGATATTAGAACCAGTGATTTTCCACTTGTGAATTAATTACCTCTGCCAAGGAGGTTATTTGACAGCTGGCATTTATAAGTCAGTCTGTTTGGGAACAGAATATCTCAAAAATTGAAGAACAGCTTCTAATTAAATTTTCAGGAAATGATGATAATGTGCCAAGGAACAGAGGATTAAACTTTGGTGATACAGATGTAGGTCATGATATGTGTGGAAATGA
This sequence comes from Takifugu rubripes, assembly GCF_901000725.2. Classification (NCBI taxonomy): domain Eukaryota; kingdom Metazoa; phylum Chordata; class Actinopteri; order Tetraodontiformes; family Tetraodontidae; genus Takifugu; species Takifugu rubripes. The sequence goes on along the minus strand of NC_042291.1, from coordinate 6,434,378 downwards.
GCCCCCCACCCTTACCCTGTCTAAAGCCTAATTTAAGGCTTATTAAATAAACCAATTTCAAAACAATTTATAGAAAAGTATCACCTTTAATAAAAGGCCACACATAACATTGCATGGACTTGGATACAATTATTGGAAATGTGAAAACATGGCTCATAGTCAGTCCATTCTAAGCACAGTAATACAACCTCAGTGATAGTCCAGATACTATAGTTATACCATAGTTTTTTTTTTATGGTGCGTGCTATGGGAAACAAACAAAGAACCCCACCAATAATACAGTTTAGACTTCAAATGCTGAGCTGCTCTATGAAAGGATTAGGGAAAAACAGCAAATGGGGGAGTTTGAATAATAAAGTATATTACAGTAGTGGGCACAATTATATCACATTCCTTTTATTTACAAAGACAGACAGCGAGCAGTTAAGCAGTGTTGTCATTTATGACTGCTCAAGGATGACTCTAAATTTCTTCTCCAGTTAACTGCTTCAGTACATCACAATTAGCTACAAATTAGTTACCTTAGTGGCATCACATAAAGTCCAGAATGGAAGTCAAGATGCATTTAGATGTCTATTGGGATATAAACTCCACGACATTAGTGTTTTTAAATGATGATGAAGAGACCGTTTAAACCGGTAAGTAACCAACATATTCCCAAACAAAAAAATGCTTTTATTTTGGGCTTCTTAGTAGATGAAACTTAGATGTTTAGTGGGTTAAGTCATGAATACATTTTTTTCCTCAACCTATTTAGTGCAAGTTACGATTGCTTCAAAATTCAGAGCTTTTTCTCAGGACCTTTCCTACATAATTACCGGTACCAATAAAGCATTATTAACAATTATTTATGTTGCACTTCAAAATATTTCTTATGAAAGATTGCAACTATAGTAGCCTCATCTATCTTACTGTTAGAAAGGTGACCTTTATGCTTCCACATTAACCAACTCTGGTGGCATCGGGGACTTTGGATGCTTGCTTTCAAAGTGCTGCTTAAAGGTCTTCGGGTCTGGCATTTGTGTCTGGAAAAAGCATTTGAAAGGGGGGAAATCTGCATTTAAAAAATAGCAATGTCTTAGAAATTCATTCATTAAGTATCTCCTCCTCAAACTGACCATAAAGATCAAAATCTGGTCATTAGTTGTGTAAATAAAGTGGTTTAAAAGCCTGCAAAGTGCCACAGATTTAATGACAGTAGGTCTAAAGTCATAGGGTGTACATTTAAGATGATCGTGCACTTCCATAAGGGCATCAGAAAGGGGTAAAGACCCCGAGAAGACACATATATGTCTCTAACATGTACAATGCAAGATATTAACCATTCTGAGTAACAGTTGAAGTCAAAACAATTTAGGATGTAACAGAGATTATGACGTTCCTCAATCCAGTAAAAATTTTCAGTCAAATGAGTCATCTCCTTGTTTTTTTTTTGATGAGAAAAGAAGAATTCACTACTCGTCTAACGTTCAAAGCACATACCCTACAGACTGTGCATGTGTACACCAAAGCTGCCTTGGCTGCTGCCTTTTGGTCATGGCCTTTGCCTTTCTTGATGTCTGCTTGCTTTTTGGCATTCTTCTGCTGGGCCTGCAGTTTCTGGTGCCCGCGGGTCATATCTGATGCTACACCTGCGGAGGGAAACCCATAAAGGATGCTGACTGGACAGCAGTCTTATGGAGAACAGGCAAGAAAATCCGTGAAATAAGACTTGCAGGAAGAGAGCACTGGTTATGAACATAAAATTAGGTTAATCAACACTTTTTGGGTCACAAGGACAAGGCTATTAACACACAAATTTCCCAGAAGAAAAGCACGCTGCAGATGTTAAAACTTCATATGCACATGATAGATAGAACGAGGTCATTGCATATGTAATATATATATATATACACAGTATATATATATATATATATATATATATGACTGGCAGTGACACGGGGGAGATCAACACACTTCATCTTTATAGCGGCATACATGAGAACTCAAAAACATTCTATTGCAATGATATCAACTATTTTCTCATTAAAGCACAAGTAAATACAGTATATGTTGGCTCTTTTCACTGCGATTTCCATTAGATCGCTTATCATCCTGTCAAATGCTAGTGTTATTAGATATATAATATTAGATATTAAATAAGACACAGCATCGAAAGTGACTTGGTTAGAAGTGTTAGTCACAGTGTTTACGTTAATCGTCGCTAATCGAATGCGCAAATACATCTCTGTATCAACAGAGCAAAAACAACTTAATCTCATTTCCTAGTAACTAAAAGCCGGGAGCTTTAACATTAGCCGGGTGCACGACAAAATATAAAGCTAAAAAAACCAAACCATAAACATTTAGACACAATTAAAACGATAATAGGTAGTCGTGGAGCGCCATACTACATTAGCTGCAAACGTCTTACCAGTGAAAAACAAATGTCTTAACGAAGATATCCACTAAAATTGGTTTTAAATTTAGGCTTCTGGACTTCCTTCCTCTAAGCGAGGGGGTCTTAAATACGCATGCGCAAACCATACAGTAAGATGCCTTCAGGTGCTATAGCGTGTGGTCGGAGCTATAACAACTACATATACACTACCGCAAATTACAGACTTCAAAAGTAAACATAGCTTTCTCCCAGTTTCCCCAGATAGTTAAAAAAAACGCAGGACAAACAGTAAACTTTTGAAAAAAATGTCCGTTCTATACGGTGTAAAACCAAGTTCCCGCCACAAGATGTCACAATGCTAATTACCATCAATTTTCCCTCTTACATATCTGTGCTGGAGTCGTGGAATCATTTTTCAACTAGTAACACATAGCAGTCTATCTGACTTGCTAATATTGGCATTATCCAATAAAAAACCAAACTGTTAAGAAACAACATCGACCTAAAAAGATTACTTTGGTGCCAGATAATACGATAGCCACTTTTCAGTGAAATCGGTGTCGATTTCCGGCCATGAGGTTTTTAACCAATGGCAGGCCGACTGAGCCACCTGTGGCAACATCCAACCAATCAGAAGGGCCTCTCTCGCTTCCTTGTTTATTCTGCTCTTTTTAGGTACTGCTGCAAAACCCATCTCTTAATTTACCAACGTTGCGAAACGGGTTGTCAATCAGTTTCCTGGACGAGATGTAGATTATTTTAACGCGGGGTCAGATTTCCTTTCAGGACTCATAGTCGCTTGTGTTTTTGTTGATTGTTTAAAGTTAAGGAGAGCCAGGATCTTGTGCTTCTTCTATTCTCTCAAACTTACCTGCACTAACTAGAAAGTCCAGTTTCACGGGAGAGTCATGGACCTGGACAGGTAAGAGTAAACTCCTCCATGTGTCGGGCTGTAACTTCTGTCAGTTGAAATAAAACCCAGATGTTGAACAGTTTATGGCACTGGTTTAATTCTGCACCGTTCCTTTACGTAAATGCAAATTAAGGCAAACTCTGAATGAAGGCACCCACTGTAATAAAATAGATATCAAATTAATGGAAATGAACTGCCCGATTTCACTGCAATGTGAGTTTAAAAGTGCAGTTATGTTTTTGAGTGACGTTTCATAGAAGCCATATTAACTTGGTTTAGTTTTTAAACACCTGGATTAACACTCATTGTAAAGAAAATGTGATTGTTTATACAATTAAGAATTTTTAATTCCACTTTTGATTTCTCTTTTATATTCAATGGTTGACAGTTGATAAAACGTTCTTAACGAGACAATTCTCTTTTCTTACAAAAAATTGAATTTACCTGATCTTTTGTTGAATTAAATGGAACATACAAGCAGTTGAACTTGCACAATACATGCCACCAGAGCTGGACAATTCTATTGAAATTTTGTGAGAAACAGCCTCGGGCAGACTTTGTGGCTTGGCAAAACCAAATTCTTGCAAAGTTGCCGATCCTTAGTAATCCCTTCATCCCATTAGTAAGCGTCTGGTGGTGGTTGTACCAAATGAGGTGGCTGCACAGTCACGCAGAGGGAGTAACAGTGACGATGATGCATGGAGGAGCTACCTGGAGAACCCCCTGACAGCTGCCACTAAAGCCATGATGAGCATTAATGGGGATGAGGACAGTGCTGCAGCGCTCAGCCTGCTCTACGACTTCTACAAGGTCTGGAAAGTGTGACATTTCAGTCAAAATGAATTGTTTCAGATCTCATATGGTATAATTGCTTCAATATTTTCAGGTTCCCAGAGAGAGGAGACAAGTATCCAGTGGTGTTAAACCTACGGCTGTTTCTGCCAGTGGGCCTGACAGCTGTGGTGGCCCGGAGATGCTCGATCACCATCTTCAGGCTCTCCGATCCATGCCTGTCAACCTGTCCCTCAACAGCAGCAATGCAGAACATCAGGGGTCCAAATATAGCTCTCCTTACCCCACTGGACAGTCCAGAGGAGGCGATGGAAAGGGCGGAGGTGGGCTACCTCTGGTCAAGACAGAAAGCGCAATGTCAGTGGGAGTGGCCTGTTCTGGAGCTGCCTTCCAAGAAGAGCCGATAAGGATTGTGTATGGGCAAAGTGACTTTCCCCTCGCTGGGTTCCTGAAAAATGAGCAAAGAAGCGCTCCAGACAGCACTAATGATAGTTCTGCAGGAGAGGTGGGGTTTGTTAGAGTGGATTTCGCCCCTCCATCATTCGCAGCTCTCTCCATTTCACCATTGCCTTTTTCTTTACAGGCATATCAGATAAGTCCCTTTTCAGGAGTAGGTGATTTCCACCATGGTACCCGAAAGTAAGTGAGTTTTCATTGATAACTACCGAGACAGTATCAGGACAAAATACGAATATTTTCTTTGTTGCAGAAATTAAATGTCTTTCCTGCTTTGGACCTAATGTGGTTTGGCAAAAATGTCTACTCAGAAGAGAAAATCCTGGATGTGCACCAGTATTTAGCATCGTCTTCTATGGCGCGTTCACTATTTTCTCGCTATTTTGTTGATTTTCATTAATTTTGTTGTTCTGCATTTTTATTTTTGGATAACTCTGCTCAAGGATAGCAAAACGGAACTGTTGGTAAAAACAGGAGTAACTGACTCTAGCTCAGTTGTTTTTTTTCCCCAGAAAAACTCTTGTTGAACCTGTTTAATGCTGTCTAAAGGTTTTATTTTTAGTTTTGATTTAACTGGAGAACATGTCACATGACTATCCTTGCAATGGTTTTTCTTTAGCTTGGGCAACATCAAATTCAGCAAAAAAATGATTATAATAATTACAATCATTCCTTTTATTGTCATCCACCCCACAGCGAGCAAGTTATGGCTGGGCCTATTTTGTATCCTCCAGCCAAGAGTTTAGTCTCTATAACACTGCTCACAAGGAAGAAAAATAACCTGCTGGAAGAGCAAATCACCACAGTATAAGACTGCAAATTAAACAGTTTTATCAACCTACCTGTGGGTAAAACAAGGTGATCAGGAATTCACCCATGAAGCCACAATTATTTCCCTGATAAGCCAGTTATCGTGCATTGCTGTGCAGTACTATGTCTCAAAACTGATGGTTTTTTCCCCCCGAGGGTCTCAAATGTGTTCCTGTTATTTCAGTGATGGTTTCCGGTACAGTCTGGAAGCGAGCATGTCCCTGCGGCCGCGGCAGGGGGAAGGACCCATGGCTTACCTGAACCGGGGCCAGTTCTATCCTTTGATGCTCTCGATGTCCGATTTCCCATCATGCCTATCTCAGCTCAGAGGTAAGATGCAGCGTGACCTGACAGCCACACACAGGCCTGATGGGAGTCCATCCAGCTGTGACCAGTATGCCGTGGGAGTTTCGGAACTGAAACAAGATAGTATTGTTCAGGTGGGTGACACCTGAAAGAACAAATGAAAAGTTGTGTGTTTTTATTTAATAGAATTGTGTTTTGTAATACTGTGTATTGTTTATCTTTGCTCTTTGTTTTCAGAGTGTAATCATGGTCGTGTTCGGGGAGGACAAGTGCCGAGATGAGCAGCTTAAGAATTGGAAATACTGGCACTCTCGTCAGCACACGGCTAAACAGAGAGTCCTGGATATTGGTATTGGCAGACGTTTAAGTCAAATCATATCCAAAGTGTGATGATGGGGAATAGATCCTCAAACAGAAAGAGTGTGTTGACTATTGCATTTAAATCATCCACCATCCAGCATGTATCTGCTAATGTGAGAGGGTTTTAAAAGGCCTATTTCAAGATAAATGATTAGCTGCATTGTGTTTGGAGGACAACCTCACACACTTAAGGACAGACCCACACTTCTAGCCTGTTGTTAGCCATATGCTAACAACTGTTGAGAGAATTGCAATCTTGCTTTGAGTCATGTATCCTGAGGTAAAACCAGACTTAACTGTCAATGCCTGATTCCCACAGCAGCACTGTAGGGAGAGACACCCACTGACTCTATTTGCATAGACGTTAAGAGAAGAAATAGGCGGGGTTCTGGGCTGAGGCCCACACAGTCAACACGAAGCAGGCCTCAGCCTGTGGTTCACTACCTGTGGAATGAAGGGAGATTTCAGAAATGGGTGCTGTTTGTGGCAAGTCGATGCCAGTACCCTGGTATAATCTATCATCTATGAGTGGATATTAGCCCACGTTACTCACTTAGGAATTCAAAATAATGGTTCATTCTCATTTGGTATTGGTTAGAGTAAAGGAACTATACAAAGTTTTAGTGGATAATGGATGAGCTGATTCAGCGATAAAACACTGTCCCGATGACAGAAACTGATATATGTTGTGATATATGCTCTCCAGTAGAGGATTTATTGCTCCATTGAGTGAATGTTAACCAGAAAACATGAACATTGTAAAGGAAAATGGGACAGGTGTATTGAATAGCAAAATAATTATCCACCTCACTAGACTGAGCCGTTGAGTGGTATTGTGACCGCTATCTATCTTTGTCTCACCTACAGCCGACTATAAAGAGAGCTTCAGCACTATCGGGAATGTGGAGGAAATTGCCTACAACGCCGTCTCCTTCACATGGGACATCAGAGAGGAAGCAAAGGTAAAATAATGGAATAATTTTAAAACCAGGTAAAACTGGTCATTCAGGCCTTTTTCTGTGCTCTGTTGTCAACACATTGACACTATCGTCTCAGTGGGGCTGATCCTTGTTGCAACATCATCCACACAACAATTCAGTGTCCAGACCAGCTGATTACAGAGTGTGTGAGTGTGTGTGTTCAGACATGTTACTTTATGAGGTAATACCTGATTAATGTAATGGAGCCTGTGTGAAAGTGTTCTGTTTATTGTAACTTCACCTTCTCAGGAACTAACTTGGTTATGTGAACTAACCTTGGTTATGGTTATTTTATTCCGCTGCTACTTTGGAGCCAACTGGGGAAAGATTGCTGAAATGAAACACCCCACAAGATCTCTCAGTTGTTGAGACGTCTGTCTGCATCTTCTATTATCCCCTCTTGACACCTCAGGGTTAGTAACGGGGCTTTCATCCGGCTCCGCCCTTCATGTGAAAGGGAGAATCTGTGGCTTTGCCGACTGTGGAGACGGCAACAAAGTTTGATAAGATGCTCAGATTTCAAAGCATTTGTCAAAATGGGACGGAGGGGAAAAGTCAAATTGCAGAACATGTGTAAGCTAATCCACACCCACATGCAGCATCAGCCCACCCTCTAGGTGTTTGGCCCCAGGAGGTGGCTCATGGAGCTCATTTAACTGGAATGCACTTTTCTAACAGCCCCATTGTGGCAGAGGAAAGTGCTGCTAAGACTTACTCTTCACTTTGTTTTAGTTAATTTTATTGCAACTTTTTAGTGCAGAGTTGTCCAGCACAGGTCTTTTTCTTTCTGATGTGTCCTGGGATTTGTTTTGAGTGCCATATCAGAAGAGCAGCCTCAGTGATTTTTGTCAATTAATTAGCTCCATGATTCGATTATTTAGAAAAGTTCCACCTAATGCCCCACTGGGGATTATTATCTTTTTTTTTTTTTAAATGAAGTCTACATGTTTCAGTTGAATTTGGTTCTGAACAGCTATTAGACAGTTGAATGTTCCCACCAGGCTTAGCTGAATTTTTACTGTACATTAGCTGGGATGTGAGTGAATTTGTCCCCATTAAAGCAGTAAAATGGCAAAAGATGAAGAAAATACAGATATGATGTCAGGACAGTGTTTTGTTGTGAATGATCCGGTTGGAGGCTTCCTACAGTTTGTTAATGCCTGTTTGAGCTCTGAACAGCCACTTAAAAAGCCCTCTTGAACCCTTTTCTTTTCAGGAAAACATGAATGCTCATACATGAGCACTGTGTAAACATAACAAACCTCCTACACACACACACACACACACACTAGCAGCAGGGTGACCATTGCTTCTGGGTGAATGGCATCAGTCTGTGGAGGTGAAACGTTGTGGAGGTGTGTAGGAGGCTCATTTGTGCTTCAGGCCTTTCCAGCCATCAGCACCTCTGCATGTTCAGACACGCCACTGTTGCCACTGTTGCCGCTGTTGCTGCTGCTGCTGCGTAGTGGGAAAATTGCTGCCAAACCATGATAATAATTTTTGCCTGTTTGCCTCCCGACCTCGGGCCATCAACCCTGAAAAACTGGAACTTTCCTCACATGTTTATGGGGGTTTTTTTCATTACAGTCTCTAATTATGTTTATATCTTGTATCTTGAGGAATCATTAACCGCTCCTACTGCTGCTCACAATGTGTGTCAGCTTATGACTTGAGTTTATGCGGTTCTCTCCTGATATTGCACCAAAGATGAACCAGATCAGCTGTGCAGCATTGCATTTTGTTTGACTTCAGAATCGGACAGACCATAAGCTTTTAAATCTATTGATTTATAATTTTATTAGTTGCTGGTAGAATGCCTAGCACTTTTATATTTAAGTAAATAAGCAACACTGACTTTATTTATGACAGGGAAACGGACTCTGATTTGAATCTTGTTCTCCTGTTGTAGGTGTTCATCTCTGTCAACTGTCTGAGCACGGATTTCTCCTCACAGAAAGGTGTGAAGGGGATGCCCCTGATAATCCAGATTGACACCTACAGCTACAACAGCGGCAGCGGCAGCAGGCCCATCCACAGGGCCTTCGCTCAGATGAAGGTCTTCTGTGACAAGGTGGAGATGGCAGAAGTGTGATCAAGAATTAGATGGCTATATTGTGGCGGTTCCGTTCATTCGGCTGCCTGTCTGTTTTATAGGGTGCTGAAAGGAAGCTTCGCGATGAGGAGAAGAAGCAGCTCAGGAGGAGAACTAAAGGTTGGCTAAAAATAACGACAGAAATAATGTGTGCCTGATAAATGGTTCAGGAAACCACAGCAGAGCTCTGCGGTCTCCCACGAAGCTCGATTGAATTGATTTTGATGCCATGTCCTCTCTGGATTAGGGAAAAACAGCACTATCGGGCAGACCTCACCCATTAAGCGAGCTGATAGCACCCTGCTGAAGCCAGTGACCGACCTGGACTCTCAGCCTGTCCTCTTCATTCCTGATGTCTACTTTGGGAACCTGCAGAGGGCTGGACAGGTGAACACACTTGAGTGTTTCCCATACAAACACACAGTTACAGTCCTGAGGTGCTAAATGACTGTATTATCAATCTATGCAGGTATTTGCTGTCAACACTGAGGAGGTCAACAGAGATGGGTGAGGCTCCTGCTGCTGGTCTGACATTCAAGGAATTTTACAATCATCTTCTTAATTAATTATTGCATAAATCCATATGCTTTACCTTTACCTTTCTATATGAGGTCAAGTAATATTAGCATGTAGCCATATTGTATATACCGGTACATTAAAAGTCACCACTGTGGTGTGTGTTTGTGTCAGGAGTGTTCTGGTGAAAAGGATGTCCTGTGAGGAAGATGCTTGTCTGCCTCCTTCAAAGAAGTGCAAAGTTGAGCAGGACAGAAAAGGTTTGTGAAAGCCCCGCCGCACATTTTTCATTGTCTTGATAACTGATCGACCGACTCACCAGCGATGTTGTTCAATATTTGCTCCACTCCTCATTAGTCCTGCTGTACGTGAGGAAGGAGTGTGATGAAGTGTTCGATGCCCTGATGTTGCACAGCCCGACCCTCAAAGCTCTGATGGAGGCGGTTGGTATCAGTTTTTACTGTTTAATCAGAGACAATAACCACATATGACACTTTGGGATTGTTGGATACCCTCCACAGATCTCAGAAAAGTATTCAGTCCCAGTCGACAAAGCCAAAGTCTACCAAAAAAGCAAGAAAGGGTGAGTTGACATGTGAAATGCAATCTTGTCTTTTCATCCTGTACATTTTTCTTATACATAGAATAATAGAGATGTATCTACGTGCAAAGTAGGGTCAGTGTTGATCATATCATACCCTGCTCCCTGTTTTAATTGAATCCATCTCGGAATACGGTTGCATCATCAGGGAAGACCCTCTTACCTTGTTGCTGAGTTAAAACCAGGTGGTGTGCACCATTCAGTAAATAACAAATATAAATGGTAGAGCGGCCTCTAGGGGGCAGTGCAGGGTTCCAAAAGTAGCTCTGGCTTTTTACAACCGATTTTCTTTTTCTTTAAAGACCAGAAAGAAACAACCAAGTCATTTATTTGTCACCTGTTTCATCTTGGCCAGGGTCCTAGTGAACATGGACGACAACATCATCCAACAATACTCAAATGAAGACACCTTCATCCTGGGTATAGAGAGCGCCGCAGACTCCTTTCGTGTCACTCTGTCTGAGATTTGAGGGGTTTTAGCACTTTGCTCACCTGTAGTCATCGGACCGAAGCCCACCCATGGATTAAAAACTGTCTTTAGGAGGTAACAGCACCAGCATGTGTCTGAGGAGGTTGAGTGGGCTCTGCCGTCCTGTGATGAGCTGACGTGCACTCGTTCTCGGAGGAGAGCTTTGACTTTTTCATGTAATTGTAATCAGCAGTCCTGGATTATGGCCTGTCCTCTGACGGAGAGGTTGTTCTTTTAAAAATCATTTCACCATTCTTCATATTCCTGTGGCCGTTGTTTCTTACTCTTTAACTGAACAAAGAAACAACACGTCAGGTCTCCATGAGGCTGTTAAACGGGTTATTTTTTTGTTTCTTCTGAGTGTTTGTTGCTTTTCATCTCAAGTCTAAAATATTTATAAGTTGTTTCTACATCCTTTGCTGAGAATAACTGCACTGTTTACACCTGACACAGCATGATGTACAATCTTTTAAACGAGTCAATAAATGTAGTTTTATAAGTATGTGCTCTTGTCCTGTTGCATTTGATATAAAACATTTTCAAATTACTGCCAACAACATTATTATGGGACCAACCGGCCTTGACAGAGCATGGCAAGTGCATCACAATGGCATGCAGGGAGAATAAGTGTTGGAACTATGGCTAACGTTGCATTTTATGGCCAAAAAAAATGGGTTAATAATAACTCTTTTATGAAATTAGATCTACTATTAGAATAACTGGTGGGCAGGACTTAGTCAATAGTGCCGCCCTAATAATAGCTGTAAACGGAAGTTCTTGCTGGATGAATTGAGCCGATGCAAAGTACCCACCATGCAAATTCTTAAGCACAATAAACTGTAACTTTAATTCTTGCCTTTTGACCAGAAAACAGAATCCTGCCTTCCCAAACTGCAGTCACTGGATTACAGGATAGCATACAAAAACCTACAAAACGCAACAATTACAAACATTTTTTTCAACAGATGACAATTGTACAGTGTAAATCAATACAATACTGCTTTTGTTATAATTTGGCACTTGACCACAAGATGCTAGTTTGTGTTTTATAACAGAAATGTTCCACCGACTCGCCTTCAATGAAAAAAAAGGCAATAAAAGTAACAGGATAATGCTTCGTTGCAGTAGTTGTATTGTTCTGTATCCTCCTCCTCCTCCAGACAGCAGTTCTTTATTACTAGAGATTCTGTAATGAGAACCAAGCAGAAACTGACGTGGTTTGTCAATCTGGGGGTTGACGAGGATTCGAAAGGAACCGTCTTCTCTGCAACATGGTACAACAGTTTATCAGTAGCAGGAAGTGCAGCAATACCCCTGTGAGACCCAGAGTCAGCTGAATAGATACTGAAGCTGTGTGTTCAATAACAATAAATCCTTCTGTGTGGCCTATTTTGGTACGCTACCTTGCTAAAAACACACTTTAGAAGTATTCATTGATGAGCGCTCGTTCACAGAGTTTTTGTAAAATGTCCACATCTCCTATCACACCGACGGGATCTAACATTTCCTAAAACCTCACTGGAGAAGAAAATTAGCAAAGAAAGAATGTGAGCACGATATCGAGAAGTGCCAGTGATGTTCTGGCCGTGTGTAGGAAAATACACAGCAGATTACCAGTCCAGCTCTGGTAAAGGAGGCTAGCTCACGTTAAAAAGGGACTTTCTGAGTATAAAAAGGTAAACGTTAGAGAAAACCTCAGCAAAGTGGAGATGTACCAAGCTAGGGAAACTGGCAGTTACGTTTTATTCCAGCAATCTGAACAATTTTGGCTTGAATTTAGATTTTAAGTCAGTTATTCTAACATCTGTTGGTGATATTTGACTGAAAACAGATTATTGTACTCGTTGTTTCAGAAGTCAGTCCTCAACAGAGTCCTCTTGAGTCTCAGTGTTCTTCCACCCGTCCATCAGACGTGTCAGCATCAGATTCCACCAAAGTCTTCAAAGTCATTCTATAACACTGTCAGGCAGCACAAACAATGAGAAGCAAACACGTGGAAAAACACACATACATGCGCACAAGTCACATGCATACATGTTATTTAGCCAAGGCGCCCCTGTAACCGACGGCTCGGGGGCTGATTCAACATGCGGCATCTACAAACATCTAAAACTGTATATGAAGAACTCTGGTCTTCACAAAGTTTAAAAAACTAAAACCAAGGCTGGCATGCTCGCACAACAGCTTCATAAACGTCGTTGTTAATGTCACCACAGTTATGTTCTGAGCCGTCCAGACAATCAGAGTTTGAGTTAAAACTCCACCACGTGCTGCCCCAGGTTTCTCTGACAACACCAGCAGAAAACCCATCGCTTTCTTCTACGAGTATATATAAGCACAAACCGAACAGATCTGGGCAGGTGTGTGGCAGCGCAGTATCATGGTTGTCTAATTATGTTCCCGCACGAGATATGAAACCAAAGTTTATCAAGTTTGGCAAAAACACAAACGTCCACATTCTCACAGTAGAAAAAGAGGAAAGTGAAAGCAGAGGAGGACGGAGCTCCAGCTCTGCTGATTAAATTGTCTCGCCTACAGTATGTCCTGTTACTGAACACTGTCTGTTTGACTCATGCACACACGGCGTCTAGATACACACTGATACAGAGACTCCAGTTGATGCTGTATATATACAACCTACTGCAGACCTTTTTATACTCTGACATGCAAATAGGAGAACTGAGGGGTCAAAAACACTCCGAAAACCTCACGAGGGTTCCTCAAAGTCCCCGGGTTCAGTCTCAGCTTGGAGGGTCTAAAAATCAGCTGGGGGGTGGGGGGTGGGGGTGGGGGAGGGGTTAAACAGGAGAATGCGACTCCCGAGACCATCGTCTTCAGTGCATATCGAAAGCTTGTCTCCTTCATCATCATCATCAGCTTGTCATTCTTCATCATCGCTCTGCTCCTAAGTGGAGAGTTGAGTTGTCCATCAGAGACCCCCAAAGAAGCACTGAGGAGAGACAGATGGGAGCAGCTATTAACATAACAGCCAAGGACGTATGGAAAACCAACGTGATGCAAAACGTATACATGAGAAATAAATCATAGAACGTTTGGGCCTTGATGACTTGACCAGACCTACATTGAAAAGCTCTGAGCCCTAATTTGTCAAGACTTCTTTTCTCAAGGCACAAAACAAGTATAAAAGTATGAAGATTGTTGCAAACACTCAGCAAGAAACCTGCCAATATTATAATAACCTTTTTAGAATGTGCCGTCATGTAACTATAGATCTGACAGTGCCGACACGTTCTCCACGTGGGGAGCTCAGCTCAGCTGCTCCAGCAGCAACACCTTCAGCTACTCCACCAGTCTTTAATAGCGTTCCATGACGCTAACCCTCCATGACGAGGTGGATGACCTCTCCCACTCCCAGCACGGCACAAAAAGCCTCCGAGCAGCTGCCCTCTGCCAGGCACGTTTGCTGCCCAGGAGGCAGTTTTTATAGAAACCACCGACACCAAGTCAACTTAAACTTGCTAAAGGCTTGTCTTACAGGGTCGTGTCGACGTTGCAGGTTTAGAACTGTCCAGCACTGCTGGGGTCGCACTGTAACAGGCGGACGATGGAGGGGTCACTCTTTGCTCCTTTGATGAACTCCTCCAAAGACAGCTTACCTAAGGAAAATAAACAAAATAAAAAGCCCTATCATATTTAAAGTTCTAAATAATAGGTATCATGTATATTGCCAGTAAATCCTCCGGGTTCATCTCCTCACCAAAAGGTGGCAGTGTTGGGTCAACTTGTTCCTTTTAGCCTTTTATTTGATTTTATTTTTATTTTTTTCCCCTCTCAGTGACTGTCCCTCCAATTATTCTTAGTATAAAAAATAAAAGAAAGAAGGCATCTCTGCTTGCAAGTCAGAACATTCCCTCTTACTTCAGGCCTCTCTTTTTTCTGCCCCAACATTTATTCCTCCTCAGTTCTTCTCTCCTCTGTTTTTAGCTGTGTCCTCGCCTCCTCTGACCCACACCTCTTACCGGTCACTCGCTGTCCTTCATTGTGCTTTAAACCGCTATCTAATGGATTTATTTTTTTGTGTCGCACATAATGCAACCGTCTAAAGTTTAACTTTCAATTCAATCTTTGGGAATACCAACTGTTAAAATTAAAAATATTTTAGATGATGAACAAAAATCAGGCATACCATCTCTGTTGGTGTCCATCTGCCTGAAGATCTTCTCTGTCCTCTTCTCAGGAGTGGACTCATCCTCAGGCATCTTCATCACAGAGGACACCATTTTATAGATGGCCTGTAAAGGGAGGTGACAAAAAGGAGGTGACAAAATCTCAAAAATGAGCCATGGATGTCTGAACATATAACGACGTGGACATCATAGAAATGCATCCAAGCCTTTATAAAACTCTGTTGGACGGTTGTCCTGCTTTATGAGCCTCAGCAGAGACGATCACAGTCCAGTCACACATGATCCCTCAGAGACTCTTTTCCAGTCTTGTGTCTCCATTGCTCTCTGTTGTCACTCTGTAAACACTGAAATTCCAGCCCGCTGTGTCCATCTCTAATAAGGGGGATGGATTTGAGGGGAATGAGAGCTGACACGTGAACAGAAGAGCACTGATTGTGATTGCAGTGCAGCGGGAGCTTTAAATAGGTTGTGGGTTTTTCCTGCTAGTAGCAGGGTAGCTCATCTCCTAGGTCACGGGGGGCTGCGGAGCACGCTAGAGCCGCGATTAGCATCAACCCTCACCTCAGCCTGGAGCCGCATCTGTTCTGAACAGAAATCCTTCAAACTACTGTGTGTGTGTTCAGTATATTTACCCAATATTACATGTTTGTGGATTTAGCCATTAGTCTAATCCAGATTTATGTAGGGGGAGATAAGATTAATTGTTTAAATCTCTGAATAACAAGCCACCAATAAGCAGTGGGAGTCTTGTTACACAGTGGAGCTATTAAAGGAGATGGAGGAAGATCAAGGGCCACACTGGTTAAAAAAGTACTGGAAACACATCAGCAGAGTGCATGACCCCCAACCCCGCCCCCCAACCCCCCCCATCCCGCACGTTTTAATGCACTTGTGCACAACGATCCGCACATCTAGGGACATGTGAGTAGCAGACATAAACATGTCACAACCTATTTATGTTGAGATTTTTAAGATTTACCCCACGTTTTCTGAGTTTTATGGCATCTCTCGGCCCAGCTCAATCCTGCCCCCTTCTGGCTGATGACAAACTGAACTTGCTGCTAATTCTTAAATTGAAACGTAAACGAGGGTTCTCTGGGAGAGAAATCTTGTCTGTTGAAAGAATATAAATAGACTGTCAGGTGTTTGTGCCGTTGATGAGGGGGTCCGGGCATTATGTTACATGCTGAAAATAACTACTAAACCATTGGGGGAATGATTTACTGTGCCCAGATAGGTGATAATGCTTGTGAATGTCATGTTTATGGGTGTGTCTCACCATCATTAAATACATTTTGCAGTAAACAGTTTGTATATTATTCTTTCTCTTGATCCATTCCACCTTCATGGTTCTGCTGCATCGAAACCACAAGTTAAAGAGAGTGAAATAAGGGGACGCCTCCACTCTGGGAGACTTATTTGCTTTTACAGAGCCGGCTGAGCACCACCACAACAAACACACACACACTCACCATCAAAAATGCCTAGCTGGGTTGTAATCTAGTCCCTTCAGGTACAGCACTGCACTATTTCAGATTCAAAGTGAGGAGAACAACCAACGACTGGCAAGAAAATGTGATGCTTTTATTCCCATTCATGTGTTCATGTTGACTAAGATTCTTCTCTTTCAATTACGCCCACAACAAGACTAATTATGAGCATCACTAGCACTCGCTGCAGGAGAGACCATTAGCAGCAAGCCACAGTTTCCAGCCACTGCAGCAAAAATGGAGGAGAGCGTGAATGGAAACGTAGAGGCTGTTGAATCCTCCAAGGGGGGAAAAGTGTTACAGCTGAGTAAAAATATATTGTCTGAAACAAACTGTGCAAAAACTGGAATTGGGGGAAAGGAGAAAGACACAAAACCTCCAGACACGGTTTATTCAAGTGGAAGGTTGTGAATCTAAAGCTGCCTAAAAGATAAGAAGGCTGTGAAGGGGGAATGGAGCTACTTCACCTTCTGCTATCACCAACTCCCCCTTAAGATACTGACGATGCAGCAGACTCCTCGGATCAGGACTCTACAGTTAGACATCATTTAAAAACGTTTCTCTTCAGCCTGCCTTCACTGCAGAGGAGGACGTGTTTGAAGGAGGAGAATCGAACGGCCAGAAAAAGAAGGCGCGAGGATACGAGGGAGGATCGATGGACACAGTAGGAACATTTAATTCCGGATAAATTCAAGATGCTTCGGGCTCTTTCCATGACTGCTCTCAGGATAAAAAACACCAGCTTATTGATGGTGATGGCTCTCTGCTATTGGAGTGAAGCAAATCAGCAACTGTCACAGGTGCAAACCCATTTGGTAACACACACACACACACACACACACACACACACGCACGCACACACACACGCATGCATAAAGGAATAACTGAGTCATTGCTGTGTATACTCTTGACTACTGCGTTCACCTCTTAATGGTACAAGGGCAGAAGGTTTATGAAGTCAAGACGACGATGAAGTGACAGGACTTAACATGCGGGGGCTAACTGAACCTCCAAGCAATTTAAATGTCATTAACTATAGATTTACTTATTTTCCAGAAGCAGCAATTGCACCTTTGACAGTGACACGGAGACACGGTGGTTATGTGGATAAGATCTGAAAAACATACAGCATAAAAGTACCTGTTGATGTTTTTGGCTTTTTATGTATAATTTTACATTATCATGGTTCCCTGGAGCTATCAGACTTGCTGGCGCCACCTAGAGGCCACAACAACTGTAAGAAAATTTAAAAAAATGAAAGGACAGGCTCATAGGTTTTGAGTGGTTTGTATATAAAAGAAATTAAATCTAAAAAGGGATATTTATTGAACTATTTATGAAGTACAGCAATGAAATAATAGAGGCATAAAACTGAAAGTCAACCATAGCAAATTCACAAATAACCAGTAACAGAACTGGTCAAAGTAGCTGAGAAGGAATAGTTGATACAAAGATGGTTTAACAGGTTCCAGAAACGAGACTCGGTCACAATTATTATCACAAACATTAGTAAGACTTCTCACAGAGAAGAGAATCAAAGCAGAACAGCTGCCGTTCAGAGTCCTACACACACGCAGACACAAATACTGTGTGTGTCTGTGTGTGTGTGTGTGTGTGTGTGTGTCAGTGTAAGTTTACATAAGATGTGCAGGAAATGCTAGCCAAGCATTCTTTTCTTCAGATAATCTGCCCATCTAAGTTTTGTGTTTCACTGAATAAAAATGTGATTTTACACCATATCTAAAACCAAAGGCCTAAATAACAAACACGTTGCCACACAAACACTGTCAGTTGTTTGGCAAGAAGACGGCTTTTGACAGATTTTCAATAACCAAACAATGTTGTTGTAACATTTGTAGTAGACGGATCAGAGTGAGGTTTCAGTAACCAGGCAACTTTAGTTGCAATTACGGAACATTGGAAAGCAATAAATACCTCACGGTTTTCAGATTTACTATAATTGTCAGGACAATGACTGTTTGCCATCAATCTGAAAACCTAAATGGATCATTAAAGTTCCGTACTCCAAGTCCTTAGATGGAGCTACGCCCAGCACCAGGCCTGCGGGATCTTCCTCCCTACGTCAGGCACAGCTGGAAGAACTCCTGTATTTTTTTTAAACACCAGAATGATTTTCCAACTCTCATAAAAAGTGTGTTATGATACAGTGACAACCTTGTTAATACGACTGTGTTTAACTCTGTCCTGACTGGTGCTGCAGCGTGCATGTTAGCCCTCCACTTGAGGAGCTTTTTTTCTCAGCTTCAGTTATTTAAATTCAACTTGCACGCACGCATCCGCAGCATCGCATCCACCCGCGCCGTGCACACTCACCTGAACGATCTCCAGCATCTCGGCTTTACTGATGTACCCGTTTCCATCCAGGTCGTACATACTGAAGGCCCACTTCAGCTTCTGCTCCAGCTTGCCACGCGACGTCACGCTCAGCGCGATTATGAACTCCCTGAAGTCTATCGTCCCGTCGCCGTTGGCGTCAAACGTGCGAAACACGTGCTCGGCGAATTTCGAAGCATCGCCGTACGGGAAGAAGTTACCGTAGATCTTCTTGAACTCCTCCATGGAGAGATGGCCGCTGGGGCAGTCTCGCAGGAAGCCCTTGTACCACTCCTGGATCTCGTGCTCGGTGAAGTCGGTGCTCTCCAGGAGGTCCTGCATCACCTCAGGACGGAGTTTGCTGTTTTGCTTCCCCATTTCTGTTGGTCCTGTTCAGTTCACAACTGAGGAATAGAGGAAAGAGAGACGAGGGGGAGGGTTTAGGATGAGCACCTTCATACAGGATTGAATTCGTTTCAAGTGTCCAGTGGCGTACATGTGGTCACTCAGCTATAAGATAAATAAAATGCATATACAGGCCCTGGAAAATGTGTTTTAAAAATCAAAATCGCCCTTTAAAGCAAAGATCCATATAAAGTTCTGATGTTAAGATGCAGCCGTATGCCATATGACCCCCCCCCCCCATGCACAGGTAGGCGATGGATGCCAACCCTATTTATGCTCTGCCTTGTAAGAGAAGCGTCCTCCTTTAGGACGGTGCCTGGGAGCAGCCGACCTGGAGCAATTTATTGCTTTCAGACCATAAAAGTTATGATGCTCACAGAACAAAGTGTTCGTCGTGTCACAACGTTGAGCGACTGTGGAGATTAGAGACACATTCGGGCCATAAAGCGATGAAAAGGCGTTATGTCCTGTACGTCCGGCAGTCCATCGTCTGATTGGCCATCCACTGATATAGTGTGTTATGATATATCCCATTGTCTTTATGTGGAGGCTAATATTGATTTATTTTTTTAAAAAAAGGTTCCTTTTATCACGGAGAGCTTTATTTTGCACAAATATTTTTTACTTTCCTTTCATGACGTCATTTATCTCACATATTTGAGCGGAGACACCAGGGTTGTGTCAGTGGGGTTTTACTCTCCGGAGACGGGGTAGATCTGCTGACAGACCAGCTCAGTTTGGGAGGCGCTGACAGCAAAGCAGCAGAGGAAGAATCTTGTTGTTTAAAAACACAAACAGGAAATGCCTGCTCTCGGAGAGATTGTGCTCTCGCCCCTCCAAAAGCCAAGCGCGTCGGTGAGGATATATTGTACCTGCGCCTTGTTTCTGCATGTTCTCCTGCAGAAAACAGCTTTTTTCAGCTCTATGAAACATCAGAAATCAGGAAATTAGCCATTCACGCACGCTTGACAACCTTTTAAGGCAGCAGGCACATGAGAACTTGCAGTTTCTTTCACATCCTCCATTGGATCTGCAGCTGACCAAACACTCAAAACAAATAGCATAAAGGACTCTTATGTATCAGAGGTTTAACTAAAAAGGACTTCCCCGAGGAGAAATGCCACAAAGTAAACTGAGATATCTGAGGCGTGATAACGTATCGGGCTGATGAATTACCTTCTCCCAGAGACGGAGGGAAAACCGCACCCTCCAGCAATAAAGCCTGGTAAAAATAACCAGTCAGGAAGTTATTGCTACAAGTTCTTCTACTGTGAATAATGACAGAAGTGGCTCCAGTAGATGGACTGGACACACCAGAGGAGCATAAGGAGAATCCCTTTTGCATCTCAGTGATGCTTCGGTAGAAGCAGAGGAGCTTCATGCATGCACAGAAAATTAGAACAAAACTTTTTGCTCTCGTTTCCTCCCCACAGTCGCATATTTACATTAACCAGAGCCGCTAACCTGCCCTCGGGTGTGTGTGAAGGCTCTCTGCCTCTTCACAGCAGAGCTGGCGGTGCTGTACCTTCTTTAAAAAATATACAATTTACCAACATGCATAATATGAGTCTCTCTCACCGTCCACATCAAAACACCAACAATGATCAGACATCCCCCCCCACGACTGTCTTCATGTGGCAGCTTTATTACCCACGTGATGAGAACAGGAGGCTGCTGGTTTGTCACCACCTCCGTGATCCCGTTACGCAGCTTGTGCTTCCGTCTCGTAGCCGTTTACATTTTCTGTGGTGAGAACAGGCCGCTTCAACGACGGTTGGTTCATTCAAAACACGCCCAGGACAGAAGCGTGGGGTGAGCCAGACTCAGAGAACCCTCAGCATCATCGTTCACCTCATGCTTCATAAACACAGTCGTTTAGGTTGACCGCAGACATCGTTGGGTCGCTTCCCCCAGTAAAAAAGTAAAGAAACTAAAAGAAAATGGAGCCTCACGCAGCAATGATGGCTCTTCTGAGTGACCCCATTCACAAAGTCGCTGTCTTTGCTCCTCATTTCATATTTCCACAGTCTCCATCTCCTCTTATATCATCCTACACACGAAAAGCCCTCTCTCTTATGCAATTTCAGTGCAGTTACCATAGTAACCTTCAGAAAATCCCACAGCCATTGATGAGCGTCTGGCTGAGAGTGCTGCATACACACTGCACTTCTCGCAGTCAAGTACACATAATCAGTGATTGTGATTGTGTGTGTTTATGTGTGTGTGTGTGTGTGGGTGGGTGTATAGGTGGTTATGTGGGTGCAGGTATCTGAGGCGAGTAGCATGAAGTCAACCGTGATCAAAATTACAACAGTCCTCTCTGCATGGATCCTTCCTTCCACAGCATTCTTCCCACTCTAAAGGCTGTGCAGCAGACCAATCACGTGGCTCAGTAGACAATTAAGTTGAGTCTCAGGTGAGCGGCCTTTTTTTCTCCCACAATCCGCTTAAAGGATTAGCTTAAAGTGAAACTACCGAAAGATGTTTTAGAATAATTCCTTTAGACTTCCTCTCATTAAAGGTGGCTGATTTGAGCCGTCTTCGCTGGCTGGGTTTTAAACATTTTTTTTGGAATCTGATGAAGAGATCATTGTCACTTTCACTTTCTTCTGCAAAAACTTCTGGATGGATTCTCTCAATGGGCCTTCAGCGGCGTTTTTGCTTATGGGAGCTTCCAGTTAATCACATAACATTGTTGTAAGTGGAGCTAGAGGAGAACTCTTTACTGGAAACTTGCTTTTTGCTCACTCAAGGAGTTGCGCAACAGTGAACTTAAACGTCAATACACCTGTGAAAGAGTAGGGCGACATGCTGAAGCACAAATACAAAACAGAAATGGAAATAAACAAAGCTGCCGACCGATGCATCTCTGGCCAACAGGGCTTCAGGACAAACATTCCTTTTTCAGGTGCTGATAAAATCAACCAGCCAACCCAAAGCTGGATGGAGAAACCTGCAATAATCTCAATCAACCAAAGTAAAATGTACCAAATTTTAGGTTAAAACTAGTCCTTAAACAGTGGGAACCATTGCCACTTCCTGACAGTGACCAGTAGGGGAGGTTGGAAAAGGCAGACCGGCCCTGGCAGCATTCCATTCAGTAGTTAGCCACTGGGTGACCCACTGGGTGACCCCAGAGTAGGGCGTTTGTGCTACTTGGACCACAGCCAGCCTTCCCAGGATCAGACAGGAAGTGCTTTTTGCATGTTTTTGCAGTCTTTTTCCATCATTTTACACTCCACTAATGAGCTCTGGGTCTTCAGACACGTTTCAGGTTGCTAATAGCAGCCAAATATGGTGGAATTTCTTTCCTTATTGTCCATTTTAATGAATTCTGTGGGAAATTCTGTGCCATTACGAGATTCTCTGCATTCACAACAGGCAGCCTCTACTTAATAAAGTATTGCAAATATAAAGAAAGACCATGTCAGTGACGTAGCGGTGGATGTTTTCTGCTCCACGATGCTTTTGTGAGGTGATAACACAAATCTTCCAGTCTGCAAACAAAGCCAACTCCAGTGACCAAGGAGGACGATAAACAGCTTTTAGGTCTTGTCACCATCGATTGGATGGGCTGAAGTTGCACACAGTCAATATTTCCTGCCCTTTTACTATTAAATAGCCTCCTCAGCTCCCACTAGGTTGCTATGGTGACAGACTTGATAGAGGGAGGGAGAGGAAACAAGCTCACATAGTCCGCACACATCCAGGCAGTGAGAAACATGAAATTATACACTTCCTGGAGTTCATTTGAAAATGAATTTAAAGGCTTGTTACTTCAGCACAGGAGCTAGAGCACACGCATGCGTATGTGTGAGTGTGTGTGCGCGCACGTGTCTGTGCGTGTCCTGTGTGTGCGCAGGACATGCTTTTTTTTTTTTTTTAAATCTGTCTCACTCTTTCAAACATTCCGAGTTCTACAGATGAACGTGAACGCTTAAGTGCAGGTCACATTTATAGTGGACTGTGAGGCCGTTCCTCTGTGGTTTGCAGGCCTGCATGGTTTCTTTGTTCATGACTTCCTCTTTCCCAGCAGGACTCCTGCCTGAGACTGAGCTTAATTTGCCAGCTCCGTCTGCCTGGATCATTGGATCCGTTTGGTTGAATGGGTGATCAGGCACCAAGTCACCAGCAGGGGGCAGTTGATGATGATGATGACGGCGATGATGATGATGACGATGATGATTGCTAGTTTCTGACATTTCTCCACCTCTAACCACTGTTTGACGTGCACTAGAAAACATCTTACTTGCTGTAAATGCTGGCCGAGGGTGCGATTTACACTGATCAGAACTATCACCTGAGGAAAGACAAGGAATACAGTTTGGGATTTTTTTTTTTAAAGAATCTTTTAACAGTTTTTTTTTATTATTAGTTTTTTCATTAAATACAAACTCCCCCGCCTTGATCACCCTTGCTACGGTACTTAAATGGAGTAGAAAGAGCTTGTGTCATGTATGAAAGCTGAACTAAGCCTGATAAGATGTGTTTACAGGACAGCTTTTAAGGGTGTGCTCGTTACAGGCCGAGGGCAAGAGTGAGCCTAAAAGGGTGCATAAGAAGAGGAACGTCAAGAAAAAGAAAGAAGAGAAAAGATGACTCAGTCAGAGCCTGAGAGAGAGCCTGGAGAATAGAAGAAAGCCCCTGAGGACATTTAAAAAAAGATCAACGGCTTCCTGTGGTCAAAGAAAATATAGAAACAGGATACAACATCACGGAAAATAACAAAGCGAGAGGATGTGACATCGTGGTGAAGATCGAGGGTCAGGACATTATAGCAGAGAAAGATTCACAAGAAAATTTAATATTTTGAATTTTTGAAAAGGTCAGTGGGGGGGGGGGGGGGGGGGGGGGGGGGGGGGGGGGGGGGGGGGGGGGGGGGGGGGGGGGGGGGGGCAATAACCATTCCTTTTAAATCTGCAGGAAACAGTGATTATAGGCATGAAAAGGGTGCTGGGAGTAACTGGACCAGAGAGTATGAAGGCACATAAATGGAGATGAAAAGCTGTCACCGTGTGTCATCGCTGTCAGAACCAACATGTTCCGACCAAATCTATCACAATAACATGGAAGCGTTCTGCTTTAATATCTCTCTACTGTCAACCCGCAGCACACACAGCCTCACAGAGCGATTTATGGAACAACTTTAATCAAAACGTCGATTCGGTGATAGAATCCTGCTGTCTTTGCTGGGGGAGGAACGTGTTCTGCCTTGTAAACAGCTGTTGACCTGGTCATTCCCTCCTAAAACCCTCTAAAAGTGTCTTTACGGTCAATCCCAGATAAGAACCATGGCTAATTGACTGGTTTCGTTCTTGGCTCACTTCTACAACCACGGCCGGTTTGGCCTGATCCTGACGTGTGGAGACCTGCTCTGCCTGATGCCGACTACTCGCTTTGGTCACATCACTTTGAAAAAAGGCGAATGAAATGAAAATGGTGACCCAGCACCGAGCCAACCATCATAAAGCTTCGTTCTGGGCTGCAGATTAATTGCCTGCTCGGTATCAACAAGGATGAAACACGTCCTCGCCCAGTGATCACATACGCTAAATTTAGGCCTGAAGTAATGAGCGCACAAAAAAAAGATCCCCTTGATAAGTATCAGAATTCCAACTATGATTTGACATAGAAAGAAAAATAGGCAAAAGATGCGAAACAGCTGAATAAATATTACTTTCCAAAGCCTCTAAATCACTGCGCGGTGTTATAATAAGCTTTCAAACTCACGGATGTAGCTCTTAAACGGAACCTTCTGGCTCATAACTCAGCCTGTCGCCGGTGTCTGCAGCCACATGCCGCAGCATCACAGTCACTTTTATTCTCTTAACACGGAGCTGAATTCAGACTGAAATCCTGCTTGACAAATGTGTTTAAATTTGAAGGGACCTGAAGGACAGCTGTGTTACTGAACACTAACAGGACTATTTTCAACGACAGCCAATATAGTTTCCCTCTTTCTGCCTCATTTTTAAAGAACCAGGCTCATTTTTTCCTCTTTCTTGTTAAAATAAGATGCCAGCAGATGTAGTCGATATTCTAATGTGACACCGAGCTAAAACATTGTTCAGTTTCTATGCAAAAAGACACATATTGGTCTAATTTAATTGACGAATGAATCCTTTTACTTCTATTATCTCTAACCACATTGGGAGCTGCTGAGTGGGGTCCATGCAGTCTACAGTGGAAGGATGCTGCTGATGCTAACAGGTGGAACAGTGAAGCAGGACACATTTGTCATTTGAAAGGAAGTCTAAAAAAAAATTATATTTTAGAATGAGGAGCAGCAAGCTGTGCTATTTAAAGGTCATTATAAGTCTCTGCAACGATAACACGTCTGTTTTTCCCTCATCCTTTTCTGTTTCGAGCACATTAACACTCACATTGTGCAGAATCTCCAGATGCCAAAATATGTTTAAAGCAGCTGACTGACAACTAAAGAAAGGTCTAAATTCTGCAAGGCTATATCACGAAGGAAAGTTCCCACTGGGACTGTGTTTCAGCTGAATGACCTATGACCTTTTAAAGAAAACCTCCCGGACAATGAGAAGAAAACGTCTGTCCAGCTGTCCCTGGAAACTGCCGCCATCAGCATACATCTCTCATTGTGAGCTGTCATTTAACGGGTAACGCCACAGATGCCTTGAGGACTTTAATTTCATTTACACTCTGCCCCCTTAAACCGGAATGTTCTGCAGCTTAATTCATTGGGTTCCTCCAGGACTCACTTCGCCTTTTCTCCCACCAACTGAAGGATGAGCAGGGATGAGAGCAAAATCCTTGTATTTAGCTAAAAGGTTTAACACCATTTGAAACCCTTAGCACCTTCTGTTTAAACACTGACTGGACAAAGAGATTCATTTTCCAAGATGCAGACCTCAGTGCAGCCTACTTCTTCAGTGTTTCTCATCAAATATGTGAATGTATTTATTTATTTATGATAGTTACTCGGGTTCAAGGCTACAGGAACACAACGATAAAAAAAGACAACTAAGACGACTAAATTAGCACTAAAGATGTTGAATGGTTTTGTTTTGGTTTTGTGTGCGTAGGCAGTTAACCTGCAACTGTAAGTGAGCAAATGTTTACATCCACTGATTATGTTAAGCACCAGAATAACTGAACTTTCTAGTCTAAACTTTACTGTCATGATAAGAAGCCATTGAGAACACACAGCGACGCCCTGACTGTGCATCCTTCCAGCGTCAGTTACCGACAGCCACTTCCTTTTGTTGTACCCAACATGTAAAAGGTAAATAAGGCTGTGAAATGTGTCAGTCACCTAAAATACCGACAGAGGAAAAAGCAAGGAATATCACAGCAAGACAAAAATGTGAAATATATTCTTAAGCATCACGGCGCTTTTTGTTCCTGAAGCTAGCCGTGAAATGATAAACTTGGATTTTGCAGTGTTTGTGGTGTATAATACTTAAAAACAAGACATTCCCTCACTGATGTTAATCCATCCATTTAATCTGATATCCGATGTACTATTGATCTTTCATTTCAAAATATTTACAATGTGCCATTTTCACCTTTTCATAAAAGCTGCTTCAAACAAAATATGACACGTTAGAGCAAATAATATTGGTAAATATCTAGTTTTTGTGCAGCGATTGTATGTTATATTCTTTCCTGAGGCTGAGTCCTCTGGAAGGCAGCTCCAGTGTGAGGAGGGAGGACCTTCCTCGCTTCACCACTTTATCTTTTCTTGCCTCTATCGCCACTGCGGGTCATAAATCAACAGTTATATAAACGGCCTTCAAGTTAGTTTCCACTAATGTTACATGAGAGCTGCTTAAGTACCAAACCCGAGAGCCTTGGTTTGGTTTAAACTCAATTCAACGCTTCCCTGCAGGCTTTTACAAATGGGCACCGTTACAAGTTCAGGCTCTGGGCGGCAGGTGCCTGCACATTGATGCTCATCTTAGCTTCTATTGTACATTGAGGGACCAACCCAGTTAGTTTTACATTATTTAGTTTGCAATATCATAAAACAAGTCAAACTGCAGACTATCTATGTAAAATAAAAATATGAAAACACTTGCATTGGCCTCTTACGGCCTGTTTAAATGGGCGGAATGGCCGAACGGGTCGTGTACACGAACGGTGTTCTGACACAGCAGCAAAGATCAAAGCTTGACCCCGCAGACACAAAGTCCACTCCTGATCTCTTTCGCTGCAATTGTTTAATCAAAGTGAGCCAGGATACTTAAGACCAGGGTCCGGCTAATCTCCACTTCACTGAGTTGGAGGAGGAAGAAGCCGCTGAGGTGAAAAACAGCGTGTTGCCTAACAGAGAGGTTTTTAAATGTAGGCTTATAGTCGGGCTGGGGTGTCTTCCTCACACTTCAGATGTAGAGAAATGCCTTTTTGCAGTACATTTCTCCAAGGTCTCCCCATCCCTGCTCAAACAGGAGCAGGTGGCAGCTGCTGAACTCCCCCTCAGCCAGCTTCTTACTCTCTGGCAGCAGAGTCCCAGCCCACACGACTGCCTCTAACATTAGCAACGCTTGCAGGGAAAGCCATGTGGAGCTGCCCGTCACCCCCAACCACAGCGAGCAACACGCACGGTAACGAGTGCACTCCCTCCGTCCTCTTAGCATGCATTCCTGAGGCAGCTAGACACCAGCTAACCCCCCCCCCCCCCCCCCCCCCCCCCAGCTGGAAGAGACCAACAAGAAGCATCAACTGCAATTCTTTACATTGAAAGTATAATCGGCTGAAGTGTAAATAAGAAAAAAGTCTGCAAACTCTTGAGGAATTTCTCTTCAAAGGCAACTTCACTCCACAGAGAACTCTCCAGGGTCCATGCACGCTGCACCATGCACACCCCTCTGGAAGCACCCCGTCGCTGCTGAAGCACACAATCAGCAAAGACAAAAATGCAGAAGGCTTACCTCAGTTTACAGCTAAAGAAGCAGCCGTTCAGCAGTCCATTACCCGCCTCTTTCCCTCTAGAAGTTTGTGGAAGCAGCAGTTGCAGCAGACGACGCAACAGGCAGGGATAAAGAAGAACAGATGAGGACAGGAGAGGGAGGGACAGAAAGAGAAAACAGCAGGGGGGAGGAGAAAATGGAGCGAGAGACTGTGACAGCACTAACGCCAAGTGACAGACACGCCGCGTCGCCGCGTCTGAACAGGAGGTGAGCGAAAAGCACAAACTGATCCGACCCTCTGACTGACTGGATGCCTGCCTCTCCGGCTTGACGTCAGCACAGTCATGTGACCTCGCGATGGTGTGGAGGGGAAGTGAAAAAGGAGGGGGAGTCAGAGGGAGAGAGATAGCGATGGAAAAGCCTGCGTTGCCATGGTAACAGGCACACGGCACAGCAGTGATTTCAATAGGTCATCTGAGACACACACACACGGAGGAAGAAATTAAGAAATGAAGAGAAATGATAGATCTGATTTATTTGTATACTGAAAACATCTACTGCAAGAAAACTACTTATATAAGCAATTTTTATTTATTTCAAGCTAAACACAAAGCTACAGGAACATGTGGCAGCCTTGTTCCCTCTATTAGAGACTAACTGACAGTCTAAAGGTTTTAAATCTGCTAATTAGGCAGGTTGTGCTGATTTTGTAAAGTTTTCTCAGAGGCCGAGCTAACAGGCTAATGGCTGTTTTCCCAAAACTAATCTTCAGCAATAATGTTACACTTTAATAATTATGACTGCCATTGGAAAGTTGGCAAGAAACCTCAAACTTGATGTTTTTCAGATGTTGATCTAAATGCCATGCGCACAATGATCATCACCGCTTCTCAAAAAACATTCGGACATTAGGAGAAATCTATATTCGACACCTTAAAATTGATCAACTCCATTATTTTTTAAAAAAAAAAGCTGATTGGGGCACATAGCTGCTCTGCACTCACTTCCATTCCACTGTCCAGTTTATCTGGGCCACGGCTTAAGTGTTGAACAAAGAACGGGGGTGTGCAGTGTGGGAAGAAAAATGATTTCAGGGCTGACCAACTCCTTACACCCCCCCCCCACCCCCCCACCCCAGCTGCGTGCATGTATAGAAAGCCTTGGGCTGCAATTCATCTGAATAGCATCTGCTGAGGCTGAATGGAGCGTGGTGGGGCCCTGAATAGGGTGGGGTGGTGTAAAGTGTGAGGCAAGGTCAGCGGAGTGCCCCCCCCCCAGATGGCCGAGAGTGAGGGCATGCGTGCTTGAGCAGGGATGAGAGAAATGTAATTCAACAAAGCCTGCAGGTACAAAGAATGTGTGCTTCTGTTACTGTCTGTGTAAATGTGTGATACTGTAGCATGTTGTGTTGTGTGTATAAGTATTTAGGGTGTGTGTGTTAGAGGATGTTGGGCGTGTGTGTTAGGATGTTGGGAGGGTGGCAGGGACTAGAGGGAATTCCTTTCTCCTGAAGATTCAGGAAGCAAAAGCA
The DNA here is from genome assembly GCF_901000725.2 of Takifugu rubripes. NCBI lineage: Eukaryota > Metazoa > Chordata > Actinopteri > Tetraodontiformes > Tetraodontidae > Takifugu > Takifugu rubripes. The sequence goes on along the minus strand of NC_042291.1, from coordinate 6,404,916 downwards.
TGAGCGGAAGAGAAAGTCACTTCTCTTTCCAGGACCAGTTCTTCTGAGGTCGTTCCTTTGGGGAAGTAAACACTGTGTCACCGTTGGAAACTAAATAACTCCATTATTGTCTGCAGCAAGGCTCTTAAATCATCTGAGGCTGGAGCTTTAAACAATAGGCTCTCACAAATTCCGGCAAGTGCAAAGTAATAATAAGAGATGTATTCAAGCAAACAAGTGATATTGCCAAGAGTCCAGCAGTGAGAGCTGGTTCTGCCTCCGCTCCAATTTCAGATAGTGGAGGATTTTTATGGTTAAAAACACTCTTCAAGTTTATCTTGATCTTCCTCTTCAACTGATAAATAGGAATCAATTGTATTATTAAAAAAAGTGTCTAAAAGCCTGCTGATTCAGCTGACTCTAAAAGTCCCCTCAGTACGGGTGTGTAAATGATTTGTGTGTGTGTGTGTGTGTGTGTGTGTGTGTCCCTCCATGGTCTATCTCTGCCTCACACACAGTGATAAAGGCACTGGGGATCAGGAAGAACGATGAGCATCTTAAGGGTCTTAAATGATACAAAAGCTGCAGTTGGGTTGTCAGAGTAACGGCTCCACCTAAGGGCTGCAAACACCCCTCTCCCTGGCTGCATCCTCACCTCTGACTGGGGGGGCCTGAGGGCAGTGTACAGATAAGATCTCTCCACGTGTGCCTTAGCCTGGCCCTAAGGGCTTCTCCACAGCTGGACGTGGCCAATGCGCCTCCCTACGACGTCACGCTAGAGGCATTTTCGCAACTTCCATGCAACTGTTCCTTCCTATTTTCTCAATGTAGCATAAAACTTCTAATATTCATTCATTCAGCTCCTCTCTAATACCCCCTATTCGGTGCTGCCTGGGAACTGCTATTTATCCAGCCATCTTAAAGAAACAACCCTTCAGGAAAAGCTTTCATCGAGTTGCGTCAGATAATCGTTGATCTAACCGCACAAATACCTTCAAAGGAAGTCACCCTGGAAGGTTTCTGGTGATAAAAGGTGCAGGTGTGGCTCCATGACGCGCTGTTGCTCAACAGGAAGTGTTGAAAACAACATTCCTGCAAACACAGCGCACATGGCCGACGCAGCGCACTCTCACCTCATAACTGACAGTTACATGGCACTCAGCACTGACCACAAACCCGGCTGGCGGACGGGGAAGTGCAGTTATCTCCCGTACACCATATGGTCATAAACTGGTGTAATAATACACCGACCCCAAAGACAGACGGGGTGGAGATGTCACCGAGGCTGCAACCGCTGTCCATCACCTCCAGACAAACAAACATGCACCCCTGTGCACACACACGCGGCACGATAACCCCGCGACGGCCATCGGACGGCTGTTTATGTTCTTATAGCTGCAGATGCATCAGTGCAGTCAAATGCTTCAAGATTTACTGAAATTAGATTGTGCGAAGACACATGTGCTGCTGGCGTGTTACGCAACGGCAGCAGCACATGAGGTGGGAGAGCCAACACACCTCAGTGGACAGGCTCATCCCAAGCACCTCAGCACCTCGCCGCCTGCCAAAACAAACCGTGGAAGCTTCTCCAAGACCTGCGTGGTTAAAGCAGGACGCTGCAACATTACTGGATGTCAAAAATGATTTCTCTCCTCTAAAATGTGGTAAATGTGTCCCCCCCCGCCGCGCATTTCTGTAATTAAACATTTGATGTGTGTTCAAATGTGGAAAAAAAATGATTCAAACTGCATTTTAAACAGTCTAAATTGCAAAAAGGCAAAACCAAACTGTGTGTTTCTTACTCACTGCATGAAGAAGAGACGTAAACCCTGAAATTCCTCCTTTGCTTGTATAGAAATCCATCTATTTACTTATAGATTTCTGATAATTGCCATTTCTAAAGAAGAAAAAAAGGACAGTCTCATCCTAAAAGACTGGAAAATCCAAGTAAATCATGTAATGTGCATGTTTGCCCACAGAAGTCTTTTTATACCAGACAGATGGCTAAAATATGGTGTTGTAGAAGAAACGCAGTGGTGGAGGACTGTGTGCAACTCATGTGCAGCAACAGAGACCTTACACAACTTCCCTCCACCCCAATTTTTTTGATGCGACACTAAAAGCAATGATCTCATAAGAATGTCTTTTTTTAAACAGGAACAGGTCATCTGAGCCCAGAAGAATTGGTAGAACATTTCAGCGTTATATACACAGCATTATAAATAGGATGTTTAAGAGTCGGGGTCAAATACCAGATTGGGTTTGGTGACAAGGACACGAAGGTGAGAGGACAGTGACGGACAGTCATGAGCTGCTGCTGCTGCGAATTAGAGAATTCAACACACACCGCCTGCTGTTGGTTGTGTCGCCATTGCCGGTGAATTAATAAGTGACTGATGGTGAAGATTCCACATAGAACCAAAACCACCTGTGTGCCAACAGCTAGAGCTCAGAACCAACTGCTCCAAAGTCCTGAAAGTTGATTTCTTCCAGCACCATTAGCTGTCTGGGCTATTAGCTACAAAAACCATGACTCATGGTCTATGGGTGGGGGGCAACATAATCAAATATGACATTCCATTTATAGCTTATAGAGGTGGGCAGGAAAGACATGCAAAACTGACAGGGAGAAGGTTTGTTACACAACCTGCAAAGTGTCTTCAGAGTTAGCGAGTTGCAGCGCAACCCACAGCATCCTGGGTGATTCAGGGGCTAAAAACAGAAACAATTGATGACCGGCCTGTCACGTCCACTCTGCTTTATGGCTTGGGACAGGCTAGACACAGAGACACAGGATTAATCACCTGTCTTATCAGTTGGGGACAGCAGCTACTACATCCATTATGTCATTCTAGAGTTTAGGCGCAGAAAACACAAACAAACACACACACACACACACAAAGACAGCACACAAAGTCTCTTTCAGGTCCATGTCGGTAGGAGGAGGGTTGGTGTTTGTTCACAAGGCAGCTGTAACGTGTCCAGATGTTGTCACAGCTGGACATGGGACCCAGTGTGTGTTTATGGTTGACAATTTACAGGAAAGAATGTTCAGCCTGTTTATCTGTTCGTGCGAGCAACAAACAGATATGTGCACAGATACACACGTATATTCGTACCAGGTCGATGAGCCTGTGCGTGTGTGTGTGTGTGTGTGTGTGTGTCAGACCGTGTATGGAGGAATCTGGGGGCCTGGGAACTGTGTGGAAACTGTACCGAGCGGCTCATCTCAGAGTCATGTGATGCAGCACTGACCAAAAACAACAGGGGTCACAAACACTCTGAGTTGGAGGATCAGGCTGTTTAGTCTGGACATCACACACCAGAATCTTTCCACAGGATCGCACAAAGTTTGTGTCTCTAAGATTCTCCCTGCTGGGTTGCTGGAGGAGTGGAAAATATGAATAAATCTACCTTCCATGTTGCAGCCCGTGGGGAGCTGGACTCCTAAAGTCCCTTCGTCTTGGCCTCCCAGAGCTCAGCTACAGTCTCCAGGCCTTCACAGCATGAGCATCATCTCTCTGGAGGCAAAGTGGAAATGCTATGAGAAACTTCCCTGCTTACAGAAATGGAATGGGTAGAAGCTGGAGTTTCTAACCCTGGCGACAGGAGCAGCGTTTCTCACACCTTTGCTCTGACACGTTTACATTTTTCTTGGTACAAATTCAGCTTCGCGCCATCAGATTCCATCACAGTCAGATGTGAGAGGAGCAGGAGAAGACTGAGATTTGTGTCACAGATAATGTTCCATCCATCACCATTAATGCCAGAGAGCTGCTCCCAGAAAGAGAAGCAGAACCACGTGTGTTTATGTACATCCGTTCTCCCATTTTCCCTTGCTGGCCCTATTTGACGTGGAAACATAGGTGAGCAGACGATGGTCGGCCCGAGCGTAATTCATGGACCATTGTTGAAACTACGCAAGTGCTCAAAACCAAGAACACGTCCTGCCTGACATCAACGACGCGATTCCGGCCCAATGACAGAATATATTCTGTCACTTTAGTCTGACAGTGGAAGGAAGCGAAGAACGGAAACACAGTTAAACTAAAAACAACTGGTCTGAAATGTCCAGACCCGAGATGCTGAAAAAAGCCGATGATGTCACTAAACAGACATTTATCAAAATGGTCCAAACTCTGGCACGGCTTTGCCTGAGAATACTTCTCCATTTTCGTTTTTTGATGGTTCAGAGGAGGCAGAGAGGCTGCAGAGCTCAGGTTGCCTTTGAAGACAAACTGTGACAACAGGGAGACCTCTTTTCACTGGTGCCATGGCAACGTGCTGTATGCAAATAGTGCGTAAGGAAGTAAAAAGCAGCTCGAATCAGGTGTAATACTTGAACAATACTGTCAGCAGGGAAAATCTGTGTGTGTGTGGGGCGCAACTGTCAAAGGAGTAGAATGACTGTAATTCAGGGGATTAACGCTGTATTAGCCTCAGGCTCCTGGGCTTTGGGTTTGTTACACTAATGAGGATAAACCACTCTTAGAAATGGTCAAAAAGCACCAACAGTTGGACCGACTGCTGCGTTTTACACGTTTACGTTCAACATTTCGGGTAATCGTATAAAAATATCCTATATAAGAATATTTAGGGTGTCACAGATTAAGTCCTTGTTTCCTCGGGAGAGTGAAGATGTTCTCTCATCGGCTCCAGCATCAGTCAGATGTTTGGAGGGATTAGAAGGCAACAAGCTGACAAAACAATGGTAATGCTTTTTATTCTTCCAGCAGGCTCATTCTAGCAGCAGAAGGTAGGCTAGCATAAAAAGAACTCACTGGGTAATTTATCAGGACTGGATATATATGTGTATTAAACACACACACACACACACACACACACACACACACACACACACACACACACACACACACACAAAGATGTGACTGTGTGTAGATCGTCTCCTTGGTCTCCAGCCTGGGCATTGTGGGTGTCTGGACGAGAGACGCTTCCTTACTTATCCTCTAAAGAAAACTAGACGGCGGTGGCATCGTGCCGTCTTCCTCTATATTTTTGCGGTGGTGCACGCCCACGTATACCCCCCCTCACAAGCACACACACCTGCTTTTATTCACTCTTTTGCTCACACTCCCCTCCTCACAGCAAGACCAGCCATCAGCCCACTCGTTACCGTTTCTCACAAACCAGAAAGCTGCGCTCTCTCCAGCAGCACGCTGGGCTCCGTGCCTCCCCCTTACATAAAACTGCGCGTGTTCACCTGCGCCCCCCCAAAACAAAGCAGTTCAGCGCCCGTCATAGCATAGGCAGGCTCATTAATGACCGCCAGGTTGCTGAAGTGAATTCTGTAAATTCTCCCTATTCAAAACCTCCATTGATGCTTCAGCCTCACATGAGTCGTTTCATTGCATTCTGGGAGACGTAGTTCTGAAACGGCTCAAAATGTAATGAACTGAATCACAGACTGTGTAACTGAGACTCGCTCTGAACACAGACAGATTATTTACATTGCTTGCATTCCCCGTCCTGAATTCCCCTCTGAGGTCGAGTTAAACAGCAGCACCTTCACATTGCAGGAAAGGCCTGGGCGGATTCCAGGTTTTGGCCTCCAGAGTCGCGGCCAGCCGGGGTGTGAAGCCAGAGCTCATCAGGGAAGCTTAGCAGCATGTGTGTAAACAACTCACAGCCTATTGTCTGGAGGGTGTCAGCTGATTGACGATGGACCATCATCTGTAGCACTTCAGATTTAAAAGTCACCCAGGGTGCGACCCCAGTATGAATGTTGACACATGTAATAGAAGCCGACATGCTTTATGACACCCTTGATGGCAGAAACAGGTGAATGGAATCAAATGTTTGGTTAGAAGTAAGAAACCATCATTGTCTGCAGGCTGCCTGTTGGGTTTTCTGTTTGTTTCACACGCCGGGTCATTATTTTCCACAGCATTATTTTCCAATGGTTTATGAGAGGAGCCAATATTCCAATATCTACTGAGCGTGGGTCCAGCACACAGATCTTCAGCCAGACGCTAAGGTTGAGTAATAACAGCCGACACCGAGGGTGCAGGTCAGAACGCAGCGATGGACCTGAGCGCATCCTCAAAAATAACTGTGATCTAACAGGACCTCGACCTCGCCGAAGAGCCCAGAATCGACGCATCACATGAGGCAGAAGTATGAGGAGGCCTGAGGACGTCACTGCCATCTGTATTCTGCTCCATCATGGAACAAACGCTGGCGCTCAGCGACGCTGGCTGGCTCCTACTTCAGCTGTGTTCTAATCCTATAAGATGGGTAAAGGGTAGAAACAACAGAATGTGCAGCCGTTACAGTGATGACTGATGGTTCGGATGAGCCACACGGGCCTTTTCAGTAATGGCTAATCATGACATCACACGTCATCATTAGTTAATTATTAGAGTCCAGCTTTAAAAGGAGCCCAGAAGGTTTGGGCCTCCCTCTGTGTTGCTTTTCAGAGGACACCACAGAACTGTGATCTGTTGGATCCTGACGTTTTATTTGGGTTTAATTTAGGTCCGTTCATAAGCGCCTCGCACCTCGCCGCTAACGCTACGCTCACAGAAACACTTCAGTGTGGCGCCTCCGCCAGACCTTCACACTCCACGTTCCTACAAGCTGTTACCTCTGTGCACGCACGCACGCGACGCGAGGCGCGATCCCGGCTGATCCCAGCAGTTGAGCCACGGCGCCGCGCGGAGCAGACGCAGGGGAACAGCTGCACATATTATGGGATAAATCTCAACATTTAGGATTTCTGTTACTTATCTTCACAGGACGGATGGAATAGCTGTTTGTCTTCAGGATTCCCTAATATGGAGCATCCTGATGGCAGCGTGGTCTGAAGGTGCAGGGCCGGTATGTGACCTCAGGGTCTCCCCAACGCTTAAGTCTGGAACGCTAAAATTAACCTCCTGACAGGACGGATAAATTATTCAAATGTTTGATTGTAGGGCGGGGGGGGGGGTAGGTTAGCTTCAGTCGTGCAGCGTCCTTGGTTTCAGTGAGGAATGCTAAAAATGCTAACCATCTGTCCTGGGAGAGCGCAGGGACAAATGTGGAATCAGCTTTCCCACACTGTGTCCATGTTTGACAAGGATGAGGACATGCTGAAAAAATGACGTCAGGCTGTGATTTCGACACTGGAAACGAGCTCCTTGTTCTCACGCAGCCTAAAAGTTCACTACAAACTGCAACCATTACCGGGACCAACGCAGCATTTTACTGCGACGTGGGCCGGAGAGCAGAGATACTCTGGAATACAGTGCAATTGATTCCACCTCCATTGTGTCCTAAACCGTCTCTGACTCTGTTCCTGTTGTTCTTCCAACAGCTCTACCATTCAAGAGGTGACTGTATAATTCACTTATCGGGTTGTTTGGACTGTGTCAGAAACAAATTCCAGCCCACATTCTGCCGCCAAAGGCTCTCACTAACGTGTGTGTGTAGCAGCACTGTCAGACAGACTGGGATCCATCCAGTGCAGGGTAATCTTTAACAGTGGAGGTTCTCCATCAACTCTCCTGTTTTATCACGTATAGCTGAAGATCTAAACACTGATCACAGCAGCTTGTAACACAAAATGCTTGTGTCACTCACTGGGTGGAGTGAGTGGATGGTTTCACACTTCGTGAGGTGTCTGCTCTCACTGCTGGGCTTTAATAGATTTGATTGATTCATTCATTCACCAGGATGTGTGTGTCTGCACATACAGGCATCTGTTTACTGGTGTGTGTGTGCAGGCTGAGATGGTGAGCACCTGTCACAGCTGTGTTGATGTATAGGTTTGAGGTCACAGCCCGCAAACCCAAGAGATGGACCGGAGCCCAACTAAACCTGCTTTAGTTAACGCACCTGCTGAGGCTCATCTGGAGCTCACCGTTGACCCCGACGCTCTATAACCGGTAAATAAGGGACCTGCTGCTAGGAACACACAAAAGGGGCCAAGACTTTTCAAAGAAGTTGCCAAATCCTTTTCGGGAGAGGGGGGAAACTCGCCCGTTTTCCCACATTTTATTACTCGACAAGCAGGAAACGCAGAGTAACAATGTACCTGCAGCTCAGTGTCAAACTGGTTCGGCCTGAAAAAGAAACCCACCACAAGCTGGAGGGTAATGGCAGATCAGAGCATTGAGGCCCGACAGACGCTGCAGCCTGCATCTGTCAGGAGCAGCATGCCAGACGACGATGCCCCAGATGTCAGCTCATCTGGCTGCGCCATAAACTGAGGGCAGAGTGAGAAGTCTGCTTTGCACATCCAGGTAAACAGTCAGTAACACCTTCCAACAGATGCAGCCAGATGTTAAACACCTTTAAACAGCATGTAAATCCTAAAGTCTCAACCTGACACTGATTAACCCATAAGTCAGGGAGCCAGATGTGATTATAAACTCACAATTATGAAAGACTGAGGATATTTCCATTTGCACTTCCCAGTTTACAACAAGAGAAAACACCTTTCGCATAACGCAGCATAAATTTACAGAAACAACCACGCGTTCTGCCTTAAAGAGATCCATATTTAATATGCACTTTAATTATTCTGTCCAATAATCGGACCTTCTCTTGCTCTTTACTTTAATGCTTTATGTGCCAACGAGCAACCTCCTAATGAGCTTTAATGGAAACTAAACACTGGGGAATTACGGCAGTAGAATAAAAGAATTTACGACTGAACAAAACAAGGTCAAACTAATCAACTTTCCTACGGCTAAAAGCTAAATTAGCACTACATGCACTAATGTGCATAAAACGCTCAATAGTGAACGATAAGATGACAAAAAGGCGAAATTCATCTGTCAAATTCACTCGTCAAATTTCGAAAGAAGGAAAAAGGACACATGCGTTTTTTTTCCCCCCAAGAAGAAAATGACGCTTGAAGTAATACAAAGGCCGTAAAAGTCAAAACCGAGACTGAAACCTACTTAAAATGTTGCCAGTTGATTCTTGTTCTTCTGCCGGGAACTTTGTAAATGACACAGCTGATGCACACATGACCGCATGTCTGCACAGCCAGTCACCGGTGCAGAGATGGGTAATAAAATAGACAGTGGGATACTCGACAACGAAACCAAATACTTCCGGTATGGGTTTGACAGCGTAATCACATTTGCTACAATAATAAATCAGTTACTTTTAAGTTTGGAAAAAAATCCAAATGATCTAATTTTTAAAAAAGTATTCTATGAATACGATGGACGACGACACGCTATACTAAAGCCAGGGTCATTTCCCGTTTCGAGAATTCCATTAGAGTGAGGGTTCTGCATCTCAAAACATCTCTGTAAGAATTAAGACGTAGGCTATGTTACCATCTTGTGGTACTTTTTAAAATTACTACAGTAAAGTAATCATCGACAGTAATTTAGTACACGAATAAACAATTAAATAGAGATAGGAAAAATATGCGAAGGTTACGTGGCTTAAACTAGTCTAACTAACCAGTTTACTGCTGGTACACATTGTTTAGTCATTTTTCTGTCTTTTCCCAAACATGCTGTAAGATTTTGTGCTTGATTATTTTTAAAAACTTGTCAAGTCAAGTATTATTGCCATAGTTTAATTTCACCAGCTCATGCAGCACTCAAAACCATCCATCACTGAATTGTGACAAGGAACATTTAAAACTATACATGCCCATGTTTTGAGTCCTTCGAGCGTAAATAAATGTGGTTATATTAATTGTATAATTTTTGACTCTTCAAACGTGCTGCTGTTCCATGTTTAACCAGTAGGTGTCAACAAAGTGCTGTAAATTTCGATTTACTTCCTCTGCAGCGCATTTAAGTATTTCCCCCACTTTTTCCAGGTTCTTTAAACCCCATTTCAGTATTTACAGCATTTCCATAATAAAAACAAATCACCAATTAAAGAAACGCATTTTTATTCCATTACTAAACAATTTCTACCGTTGAAAACGAATGAAACAATTAATAGAAGGACTTATCTACGAAAGTGAGGAAACCTCTTAAAATATGTAACCGTCCAGATGATGAAGCTCATCACTCTCTGGCACGTTTAAAAGCACGGACCCCACTCGCACTGGAGCACAGATGAACATCTCTCCTCCTGCAGCGCTCCCTCATGCATCAGTCACATGTGTCCACAAATCTCCCCTCACTTTAATGAGCAGAGAGGTAATCAACAAGAAGTGACGCCAGGCCTGCTGATAAATTCTGCAGCTGTACTAATTGGGGTTATAAAGGGTCAGAGGACTTTGCCTGAAACATAAAGCACCCTGTCACCCTTTCTCAACAGAGAAAATCGAAATAATTGCAACCATAGGTTTAATGCACATTATCTTTTATTAAAGAAACAAGTCATCACGGGACATCTTCGTGCTGTCTTAATTGTTTTTCTTTTTTTGCGCCGGGGGGGGGGGGGTTGAACTTGTGTGTGAGTGACAGTAGAAATGTAAAGACTTCATCCCTCTATTGTGCAGAGACAAACGCACTGTTGTGCAGTTGAATCTTTGCTGCTAATCTCAGACAAGCTGATGGAATAAGGGGACTAAATGACCATTCTTTACCCAATAAAACCACCAAAACAAATTAGCAAAATTCCAGTAAATCTGGGTGATCAGAGAACAAGAAAATGTCCCAAACAAAAACGGCCCCGGAGGAACAGATAAGGTTTATCTGAGCTGCAGACGGAGAGGATCAGAGGCGGATAGCTGACAATAACCGAGTCTCAAACAGGACAAAAAAAAGTTTTTAATTATTTCCTCCGCATTTTGGGGCATGGAATTGCTAATTATGTCAACAATGATTCGGTAGAAATTCTTATCTGTCCGCGCCTTTTACGCAGCGCACCCTTTTTTCCCTTTAAATGGATTAATTAGGCGATCACAGTAATTACTGTTTATATTGTTGTTAATGAGCCCAAAGGCAAGTGAGCCTCACTCATCCAAATTACACTCATGCGGCACGGAGCCAAGCCAGGGTCCAAACCCAGCCTCCCTGCTGGGCGCCCCAAACAAATCCTGAATCACACCGAATTCATCAGCGAATTCGCAGCCGTGATGTGTCGGTTCCCTCCTCCTCTCCGTCACTCATCCATCTGTGGTTTCCATCTCTGCCGCCTGTCAAACCTGTCTGACATTTACTGGCTGCATCCGCGCGCGTTGCGCCTCATCCGCAGTTATCTGGCGCACAAAGGCGCGCGTCAGCGCGGAAAAGGTCTTATTGTAAATATGATAATTCCATCAGATGCTGTAATCAGGTTTAAGTGAGTGACACGCACGCACGCACACAGAAATATCTGAGATATGTTTTTCGTGAAAAGGTCAGAAAATAGTTCACAGCAGTTTTTGGAGTTTGCACTTGCTCTTGTTTTCCTGCTGGTTTTAGAAGAGGTTAACTGTGATTTCATTTAATCTCCGTTTGGGAGGTTTAATCTGGGTTATTTGCAGGGGAAGCTCATTGGTTTTACTGCCCAATAACAGAATCCCTCCTCCAGAGAGCCTGGCTGCTTGGAGCAAACTGGCCTCACTGGTATCAGCCATAAACACCTTTCAATGCTGAAGAGGCAACACTGACCTGACCTCTGACCCCCTGCTGCTGTAGATCAGTAGGGAAGTTTCTCACCTTCTTGTTATCATCACCAGGGTGGTTACCGGGCCAGACACCTGGACATCCCAACGTCCTGGAGTCCAGTCTGGCGACTGTGAGCTCTAATTCGTGCTGCAGCGTCTGTGCTTTCGTCTGAAATTACTTCTAACCCATAAACTCAGCCGCTGTGATAGAAACAGGCTGCAACCTGCAATAACGAGACCTGCAATTAGTGCTGGCCAATCAATGGGCTAATTGCAGTGTGAGACCGATAGACTGTGTGTGTGTGTGTGTGTGTGGGGGGGGGGGGGGGTCTGCTGGTACCATATCGATTTCCCTCAAACCAATTAGCTGGTTTCCAGCACTTTGGAGTGTTGGTCCCCAGCCATCTGCTACTGTAACAGAGAGGAGAAATCTGCTGCACGGATGCCGTATACATCCACTTCCTGTCTGCAAACGGAAAAAAAACAGACTTTCTGTTAAACAGACGTGAGGGAGCACATATCAAGAAGAAAGATCTTAAAATAAATGGTGATGGCGTGATCCAGCTCTCTCCCTCCTGTATTTATGCTAAGCTAAGGCCTCAGCGTCCCCGTCTGCCCATCTCCCCCTCAGATTACACATGAAAAATTCATCTTTCTGTCACCTTCCTCCCCTGATGAACTCTTCCTCTGCTCCTTCTACTCTTCCTCGCTGAGCTGAACACACATGTATGCGCCTCATATTGATTTGGAGAGTAATTTCCTTTTCTATTTATATGCTAGTAATGTGCAAAAAGGCCCGTCCCCCCCAGTGCAGCCATTAATGCCTGCGACCTGCCCACCCACCCGTAATAATAGAGCCACTTCAGCTCAGCACTGCAGCGTTTCCCATCCTCTTCCTCCTCCTCCTTATCCTCCTCCTCTCCTTCTTCCTCTTCCAGGGGCTACAATCACAAAATTCATTTGGTGCTTTTTTTTTGCAGAGAAAAAAAAAACTCCAAATAGAGCTCTAATTATAATGACCTTCTGTGAAAAGGTTGGACCTTAATTGGAAAACAGCCCCAGAGAGGAGGCCATCTCCTGCAGAGGGGGGAGGGGGTTGAAGACGGATCAATTCTGGCATGAAAATGGTGAAGTGATGAAAAATATAAGATCCTTTTCTCCGCCTCCCCGCGCCTCTTCGTTCCAGTTTGAGGGCAAAAACAAGCTGTTTATTCAAATGTGGATGGAAGCAAAGCTGATGGTTTATTTTTCATGCGTGTGACAACTGCAAAAAAGGATTTTCGGAGGAAAACACAATCAGGGCAAATCTGCCGGCCTGATGTGGCCATTTTGGGACGATGAGCATCGCTGAGTGTTCAGACAGGAAGGCAGGATAGAAGCAGGAAAATGACTTATCACACCAGCAATGGAGAAAATTAAACAGCCCTGATGAGTAAGGAAGCACAGAGAGAGAGAGAGAGAGAGAGAGAGAGGGGGAGGGAGAGAGACAGACAGAAAGACAGACAGAGAGAGAGAGGGAGAGAGCTCCATCTCTTCTCTGCCTCTTTCAAGCTGAACTGTTCACAATGGAGCTGCCAGCAAGAAGAGAAAACTGCTTCCTCAAGCACACTCTCGTCCCTTTATTGTCTTCAACAAAGCCAGTTTATTAATCCAAAGAGCAAAGAAAGAAGAGAACAAAAAAAGGGTGGATGAGGGAGAAACGAGAGCGGGGAGAGAAAGGCCCGTCCAAGCAGTTTTGACTTTCATCTCATTTTTCTTTGAGAACGGAGGTGCGTTTAGAAAAAAAAAATCAATTACGGAGCACACCTGAATATTATTGGGAGCACCCGGCCGCCCGCCCGCCGCCCGGCCCCCAGAAAACCAAATTACTCAGCAAACTTATCGCTTGCTGTAGCAGCTCTGGTATTAAAGAAAACAATCAAGCGGGCCTGGATTAATCTCTGACAGCCGCCTTATCTTTAACTTGCACCTTTGTTATTTTCTGATGAGCTGCTCTTTTTTTCCCCGCCACATTGTACCATACCTCAGTGCCCCCTTTCATTTTCTCTATGGGCCGCGGCGGAGGACCTTTCAGTTTATTAAAAAACCCTTTATTTGTGAAGAACAAAGAGGAGGCGAAGGCAAACAATAAGGTCAGGCAATCTCCTTTCTGCCAGCAGTCGCTCACCTGTTATGTGGAGTGTTATCAGCGCCGGGGAGGGATTCGCTGTAGGTGAGAGAGGCGGACAGGGTGGCAGGCGGCTGCGCGGGGGGCCGTGGAGGGGCTGCGGGGGATGGGGGGAGGTAGCTGATTGACACATATCAGCCTGCAGTCGGAGACCTTTCAGATGCTCTTCATATCAAAGGGGCAGAGGCCTGTGGCCACGGCGCACCGCTGCTGGGGTGTTACACAGGAAGTGGGAATTCAGAGGGTAGGACACACACACATGCACACACACACACACACACACACACACACACACACACACACACACACACACGTGGATGCAAATTATATTACAGAATATTGCCTCGCAGTTATCAACAGAAAGTTCACTGAGCTAGCATTAGCTTTAGCAACTTTGAAATGCAGGAACTACAGGGGCCCCTACAGGAGTCCAGATCAGGGTTTCTTTGCAGAACAGCCTTTTCAGTCAAGTCCCACATCAGAATGTGACAGAAGAATGTAGGAATCTCTAAATTTCTGCTTCATTTCTGCCTCGCCCCCACTTTGACTCTTTTTGCCCCGGATTTTGGTCGCTGCTACGGTGTATCGGGAGCGTATCAAAGAGTCACCGGTTCCTTTCGGTTGTTCTGCTGTGAATGCAAGACGTGCTTGGAGCCTGATTAGCTGCATCTGCTCCCCGCAGGCTCAAACAAACAGCAGAGATCCAGCAGCACATCCGGCCGCCCTCAGACGCAACAGCTTAAACAAACAGAGCAGATCTTTGATTGAGTTTTTCTCTGAGTGATATCAGCCAAAATCTCCCACCAGCTTGATTCCATTAAATTCCACTCATCCCAATCTCAAGGGCTGGGGTTCACGACAAGTGCTGCTGTTCACCTTTCCTCTCTTATCTCCCCCCCACCACAGAGTTTCTGCTCTTCTCTTGCTCTCTCACTCTCTGGGCCTTCTTATCTCGCTTCTTCAACGGCTCCTCCAGCGTCTCCTCCTCCAAACAAAGACGCTCACCTGAGCAAAGTCATCAGAAACCTTATGGACAGTAGCCTTCTGCCACTGGAGCTTCTGTTTATGATTAAAAGTCCCTGGAATCCCCCCCAGCCCCCATAATGTGCCATCAGAGCAGGAAAATATCTCAGAAATCTAGCTTTTGTTGTAGAAACACTGAAAATGTATTGAGAATAAAACAATATGTTTAGATTTTATAGCAGCTATTATTGGAATACATCATAATGTTAACCCTCCCTTCTACTGTTCTGTATGTATATTTATTTAGAAAGCCCCTGTTTACATATCTATGTGCATGGCTTTGCTGTCGGTGCCGTTAGTCAAACATAATGTGATTGGATTTTTATGTGCAGACATGAGAGGAGATTCCTCTGGATTATTTCATAAATCAGGCCTCTGATCCAGCTTCTCATCAACCTCTGATGGCCTCCATGTTATTTCCCCGATCAGCCGTGTTTCCACAGGCGGGTTCCACTAAACTGTCCACCTTAGTGCCTGTGTGTGTGTGTGTGTGTGTGTGTGTGTGTGTGAGAGAGAGAGAGAGAGAGAGAGATCAGAGTGATGTCTCAAAAAAGGACGTCTGATCCTCAGATGGATGCTCCTCTCAGGCCTGTCTGTGTGTCTCGTCTTTCTCCTTCTCAGCTTCTTTCTTCTGTCTCGTCTCCGTCTTCTCGTTGGCGTCTCTTTTCTCCCTCCTTGGCGAGGATATTGTGTCCAACTCAATTCAGACTCCGGAGAATCGACATCCGGCCTTTTCTTCTGACTCCGTCCATATTTTACAAAGAGAAGCACTCAGAGACACAAGGATGAAACACAAAAGAAGAAAACCGACTCTCAGCCATGGCTGAGCGCATATTTCACTGGAAATGGTCCTGGAAACTGTGTGGACAGTAAAGTGCAAATAGGAAACTTAAACCAGGTCTAAAATTTTATCTTAACAAATGGCAGGTTGAAAATGAAACAAGAGAAAATGGATTTGCTGGCTCGCTGTCAGACTCCAGTCCGACTGTAGGAATGATCCCGTCTCTGGTTCTCAGCTGTGAGGAACCTCGGCGTTCTGTCAGGCCGTCACTCTAGGTTACATCACACGCTTCTCCAATGAGGACTCAACTTCCTGCTCCTGAAGCCGCTGAGGCGAACTAGACGGTGAAGGAATTAGCAGGTTTTCCATAGAAGATGGACGGGAACAACTGGCCTGTATGAAAGCAGTGGGATCCATCGGCGGGGTTTGGTCTGGGTCAGATCCCAGAGTGTCACCGGGGTGGAAACAAGGGTTAGGGTTTCCTGGGAGGAAAGAGAGCCGAAGGCTTCATACTCAGCTTTTGTTTACCTGCAACACCAGCAAGAGCTGGAATTCCATACCTGCACTCTTCATCCATGCTGCATTATTTAGAGTTTTTGCAAGTTTTTACTTCTTAAATCTTGCTTTCATCGTGAAAGGTTGGACTCAGAGTGGGCCGCAGCCTCACTTCCAGCTTGTTTCCTCCAGCATGGCTGCTGCCACGTCCTCCACCTGCTCTCCTGATGGTTCAACCATCAACGACTCCTCACTTCACACCAAAAATTACTTATAAATGAAAGATCAGCGCTGGAGACGGAACAAGACGACACGGAGCTCCTCTGTGTTTCTGGGAAGAGGCGGGAGGGCTGGACAAAGAAAGAGGAGAGGAAGAACGCCAGCCAGGCACAATCAGAGAGAAGCTGATTACAGCAACAGACTAATTACGCTGCACTAACAGGCCTCCTCCACCACAGCCACACCTGAGACCTGCCGCTGGCCGAAAAGAGCGCTCATTTCAGCCACCGGGGGGTCTGCAAATACCCTCTAACAAATAACACGGCTCCTGGATTCAGACAAGTGCACCTGCGCCAATTAACAGGTTCCTAATTGGCCGGTACGCAGCGGCGTTTCTTTCCCTGGGCCGTCTGATTGACCCACTCGGGGAGACGGTGTGGCGATCGGTTAGGAAGCGGCACATTTCTGTCACAGAGGTCATTACGTGCAATAGATCGTTTGCCCCTGAGATAATAACAGCCTCAGCGCCACCGCAGAGGGGCCCGCCGACCTGACAGAGCGGTACAGGTGTAACACGCTGACAGCGTGGGAGCAGTAATGGTGGGGGGAGGCTATTTAGGAGATCCAGGAGCTCCTGACACCAATAAAAGGACAAGGTCACAAAACAGATCCGAACAGACTATCTATCTATCTATCTATCTATCTATCTATCTATCTATCTATCTATCTATCTATCTATCTATCTATCTATCTATCTATCTATCTATCTATCTATCTATCTATCTATCTATCTATCTGTCTATCTGTCTGTCTGTCTGTCTGTCTGTCTGTCTGTCTGTCTGTCTGTCCGTCCATCTGTGATGTAGATCCTCCTTCTCCCTTTAATATTAAAGATCTCTTTTCCTTATCCCTGCTCACTCTCTTTCTCTCCCCCCCCTCTCTCTCTCTCCCTCTCTCTCCTTCTCTCCCCCCTCTCTCTCTCTCCCCCTCTCTCTCCTTCTCTCTCTCTCTCTCCCCCTCTCTCTCCCTCTCTCTCTCTCCCTCTCTCTCCTCATCCTTGTTTTTCTCTCTGCAGCTGCACACTTAAAGAGTCTGGCTACATTATTCTTTTAATAAAGGCCTGGGCAGGGAGCAGGGTGGCAACGGATGGGAGACAAAGACGAGGCTGCCGCTGCCACAGCAGCCTTCAAACCTCATTAACTTCGGTCTTGTTGCAACACACACACACACAAACACACACACACAAACACACACACACGCACACACACACACACACACATGCAGTACATGCTCTTGTCCGCTAAACAATGTTTGCTTCAAAAGCATCATTATTTTGCATGTGAGTCAAAACAATTAAACAGGAAGTCAAATTGCCCAGCCAGGATAATAGATGCAAACGTGTCAGTGTGTGATGCAGTGGTCCGAGCAGGGTGCTCCTCAACGTGACGTGCCTACCGTGGTGACACCCGCGCAGAGCCTTGGCTCTTCTTCAGAGCTGCTGCTTATCAATCACGGTGTCATATTGTTGGATTGATGCAGCCCATTGAGCACCGCCGCTGATAGCGACTCATTTAGCAGCGCGATGGCTGACAATCCTCTCGGCACGTGAGCAGGGACACGTCAGTCACAGCGTGAACGTGAGGGGCTTATGTTGGGTGATCGTTCTCTTCTTCAGAGACGGAGGTTTGTGTGGAGGAGGTGTAGGACAGGAAGGAACTCACGTTCCCCAGTAGAAACAAAGTTTGAGTTGGTCCGACTGGAAAAGCTGACTACCACAAATCTAGTGAGTGACGCAAGTGCAGGAGTTATCACGGTCCTGCCAACATCATAAACTGCACATTTGAGGGTGAGAGTACACACTTTCAAACAGGTTACACACAGGTTACACACAGGTTACCCAGCAACACCAGTGAAGAGGAGTTCTAGTTGCGACTGGACCTGGACTAGGAACCTCGCTGCATCCCGGCCGCGGGTGGTACCAGGCCAGCCGATTGCCAGTACGTACAGTAAAAACAAGGGAGGGGAGTTTGGAGGGGGTGCCGGGGTTGTTTGTGCCACTCAGTCACCCACTAATGAGTAATCAACTTTCACAGCTTGAGTGTTGAGGTGGTAATTCGGGCTGCACACCATGTTCTCCAACCATGGAGGAGCGATTCATTATCATGAAGATCTGTATAATCAAACAATTAGTGAATTTCTTCTCATCAACAAGGCCCGCTCCCTGTCTGACGCGCCTGCCGGTGATGGGGGGGGGGAGCACGCCGGAGGATGGAGGGAGATGATCGGCCCTGACAACTGGCTGCCTGCGTGATGTTCCCTGGCTGTCTTCCAGTTGGGGGCGTTTGCGAGGGTTAAACAGCTCTGATGAATGCTCACACACTCGGTGGATGTGTCAGACTGAGGAGGAGAGCCGCTGGGACTGTAACTGACATGACGGTAAAATGTGAGAGTGGGGGAGGGAGCGGGGGAGGGAGGGAGCGAGGGAGGGAGGGTTGTTTATGGGCTATGAAGACAGAAAGAAGGAGAGGCATCTAAATGTGTCAGGCCTTGTTCCTCGTTTGCAGCAGCACTTCTGGAACAAGATTCATTTAATTCTTTATGGTGCTGGGAAATGAAAACAGAGCAACATCCTCACAAGATGCTGCGATTCCTCCCGTCGGCTCAGCTCCGGCGGAGCAGCCTCGTTCCTGAGCTCGGCCGCGCCCGCCCGCTCCTCCCAGATCAGAACCACCATTTATTATTTTCACGTTAAAAAACGTCCCAATTCCATCGCCGGCTCGAGGCCACGTTTCCCTTTTAAGTTTTTGGGAATTAATTGTTTGGAGCTGGAGCGGAGATATCTCAGCATCAGCAGCAGCACTAATTTGTTTGTCGGTAACGGGAAAATTACAGGAAAAGGAGGTGCAGTAATTCACATAATGAGCCATCATTGCTGAAGAAAAAAGCTTTTTTTTATTTTCATGGCTGCTGGAGATGGAAACGTTGATGAAGGGCCGACGTGACGTAATGCCGTAGACCAGGGATCCAGGCGCCGGATTCAGGAAGCCAGATTGTAAACAAGCCGTCCGCTTATGTCGAGGACGTTTGGTAAAGGTTCAGAGATCAAGGAGACAGAATGACCGACAGAATCAGACAACTGAGGGAGGACAAGAGGACCGAAGCACGACCTCGGGATGACCCTCCTGCAAGCAGAGACTCTTCTTGGATTCTTGGGTCAGTCTGGACGGTGGATGGCAGAACAGTGCTGTCAACACAGAAACAAAAGGACATGATGAAGCGAGGGAACAAAACTCACCAGGGCGTTTTCCCGCCTTTTTTTTCCCCCGCGCAAAGGTTAATTTAGTCCATTACGTTAAATGAACATGGGGAGAAAAGTGTGTTGTTGTGATGTAAATCAGTCGCAGTAAATTGTTAAATCTGAAGACATCTGGAACCTGGACCGAGCCATTCAGTCTTCTCAGAGGGGATTTATGGGCCTTTCATATCAAAGTAAAAGGTAACTCACTATATTTCATGTCGGGGGGGGGGGGCAGGATTTTGGCTAGCCAAGCTGTCGGTATTATGCTGCTTTTGTACCGTTAGCGTCCTCCAGTACATACATCACGCTGTGTGTTGATTCAGTCATGAAACACTGGTGCAGTTTGATTATTAAATGTATTTGTAGCTCTGATAACGTAATCAAAACATCGGCGCGATGCCTCCTTATTGGTTTTCCATGAAAACAATATCAATCTCCGCCTGTGAATAATTCACAGCTGAAATCAAATTTGTTTGTCCCAGTTGTGATGAATAGGATTTCATAAAGTGTGTGTGTGTGTGTGTGTGTGAGAGAGTCCTCATTATTTTCACTGCAGTGTGTGTGCCAATTATATTATACTGTATATTACTTATCCAAGACAATATGGTAGCAGGAAGACATTATGTACACGATGAACACATGATATTAGGCTGATCCATACCGATGAGAGTGTCCTTTAAACTTACACGTTCCACCTGAGGGCCCGAGTCCTCGGTATCCCGCCTCTCTAAGTCAGGTTATTTATCTGCTTCTCTGATTGTGCACGATTCTGAGAACCTTGTGACTTTCTGCATCTCACTGTGCATCTCGGTGTGTCTGCAAAGCCCCCGACAACGTTGCTGGACTTAATCATGACACATCTTAACTGTCAGCAGCAACAGGAATGCACATAAACACCCACCCTGACCCGTTCTGCAGTCAGCGCCAGCCTCCGCAGCAGAGTCAAGGAGACGACTTCCAGCAAAGTCTCCTAAAGTACTTTATCTTTTACCCTCCTCATCTCAATAAAAAGTTTTAGTTGTATCAGCACAAATTAGCATTGATGGTACCTAGCTAATCTCACACAGCTGCAGAATGGAGCGTTGGGGAGAGGGTGCAAGGCCCCGGCCCATCTGTGAAGGGACCGGCTCACGGTCCCCTGAAACCAACATCACTTTGGCCTTGTCAGATGGGCCCTGCAGTGTGTGTGTGTGTGTGTGTGTGTGTGTGTGAGAGAGACAGAGAGAGAGAGAGAGAGAGAGAGAGAGAGAGAGCGAGACGGGCAGAGGGACTGTGTTGGTGTTTCGGTGTGTTTGCTTGTGTTGCAATAATTTATAGAAAACTGTTTGTGAAATTGCGAACTTGAATGTTGGGAATTGCTGTAATGCAGATAAAGAATTCTCCAGAGGGACCCCCCCCCCCCCCCACACACACACACACACACCTCCCCTCTTAATAGGGATGACAAATGATGTAGGTGTACATTTAAGATTTACAGGTTTCCCCCTTGGCGCCATCCTAATCCCCACTTTCCTCATTCATTTTGTGGAGTCTCTGTCACTTCCTTCCTTTGTCACCGTGTTTCTGTCTCCGGATCTGTGACCCGAATCCTGTCGGGCTGCAAATCAGCAGCTGTTTGCATTTTAAAGGAGAAATCACTGGAAGGAAGATGCACGTGTTATCTATGCAGACGATGGAGGGAGGGATCACATCCTACATTTAGCAAAATGTAGCAAATTAGAAGCAGATATGTTTCTACTTCCTTCAACCCTTAAAATGACCCAAAGCTAAGAAAAGTCCACTTTTCATGTTAAATTTGGTTTTAAGGTTTCACAGTTATCAATAGCTAATTAGCAGGAAGCTCATGTGTTAGCGGCACCAGAACGTTGGTCGTGTTCGCTTCCCACACACATTGTATCAAGACACACTGGCGGTGTGTATCTACACTCAGGTTACGTCTGTGGTTCTGGTCCGAGTCAGAGCGCGGGTGGTGCAGGAGGCCCTCTGAGTGCGGCGCCGGTTGTCTGGTCCGTCCAGACGATAACAGCGCGTCCCTGTCAACGGCCAAACGACTGTCAGAGGTCTCAGAAGTAAAGAGCGCAGCTACAAGATGACGCCCGCACCCAGAGACCAGAAGAAAATGATGCTTTAAAATTTGAAATGAAGGGAAGCATCACAGACCTGTCTGACGCTGCCGGATCTTCTCTCCTCCCCCCTCCCTCCCCCCTCCCCCCTCGCAGCCCTTCACCATCCACAGAGACCATTAAGTTAATGAGACCTGAGGCAGAGGCTGCTGCTGCAGGCTGCTCCTCCGCTTCTCCTCCCTCTCTGCCATCACCTCCATCGCTCTCCTCCCTCCTCTTATTCTTCCTCTCCTGTTCGGTTTCCTTTCCCCCCTTTTCTGTGGGTGTAGATTTATTATGGGATGCCTGTTGTCGCCAGCAGCGCCACAGCGGTGGAGCGCTGCTCCTGGGCCAGCTCAGGGGACAGACATTTCATTTCCGCCCTCTTAACGAGTCAGTGCTGAGTGCGGGCTAATGTGTGTGTGTGGGAGCTATGAAGGGAACTGGTTGATAGGGATGTGCAGTGAAGGGGGGGGGGGGGGGGGCAGGCTACATCGTTGTCCTCCTCCTCCTCCTCCACACTCTCAGACAGAGATAATGGGGGAGCTGATAGCAGCCTTGGAGACTGCTGAGGCTCCGAGCACAGATATGGACTGATAACGCCTCCACCACCTTGCCTGCTGATGTTGCTGCTGGATGTGTGTGTGTGTGTGTGTGTGTGTGTGTGTGTGTGTGTGTGTGCGCGTGTGTGTGTGCATGTGTGTGTGTGTGGGGCCTAGCACCGGTTTTAGCAAATGTAGGTGTCTCTGCAAGTTTTTCTCTGTAATTTTCCCCCCCACGTTTACGACAAATTTTGTTGCCTTCACGTGCTTTCGGGAGTTGTGTGTTTACACGAACGCACCACGTGCAACGCTGCTGAGAGCGTGTGTGGAAGTGTGTGTCCTACATCTGCTTCTCTCTGTGTCTCTGCAGCCTCCTTCATCCCACCAGACATCCGTGCCTCCTTTTTATGGGCACAGGAACAGCTGGCCGCCCCAGTAGGGCATTCTCACAATGAAAAAACTACAATATTCCAGTCTGGATCCACACACACACACACAGACTGAAAAAAACGCACTCTCCTGGCTGGTGTTAATACGCTTCCTGTTGTGCAGTTGTGTTCCAGCACCATCAGGATCTAACAGCCGGACTGGGTTACTGGTGCAACCACATTAGCAGACTTGTCATTGTCATTGTTACTGGCTGATGCCAAAGAAACGGGAACGAGAACAACATCATGCGGATCCGTGCGGCTGATTTTCTTTCTCTTTCTTTCTCCTGTCTGTCTTGCCCACACGGCTGTGATGAATGGCAAAAGGGGAATCTTTTTTCCCCCCTGTACTTCCCACAATCTTCTCATGCGACAATCACATCCTGACAGTCCAAATGAGAAAATGATTAATAGGGCCTGTGATTAACATAATGAGTTATTATCCAGGACAGAGAAATTATTTCATCAAGCCAGGCTATATTTATCTTTGTTCACCTATGCACCTGTTCTGCTCACTTCACAATGTTTTATTGCGTGTGAGATTATGGTGCTTTTCCATTTGTGGCTACATGCTGATTAGTTTTGAGTGGTGACAATGTGATTGGGTATAAATTGTTTCCTTTTGTGCTGAAAAATGTATATTCATGAGTGCCGATGCGCAGCGTGAAATCCTGTATGTAATTAATTTCACAGAGCAACACTTTGTAACAGGGTCTTCAGACGGATAGATGCATCATTCAAGTGAGATTCCAGGACATATATTCAATTTTCTAGCTCTGATCCCGTCGTGGATCCAGCTGAATTGGAGAAAACAGTTGCACAGCCTTCCATACGTAGAAGAATTGTTGGTAGTTCTACTTTAACTTTAGCTATCTTCAATATGAAGTGAAAAAGAAACGTATTTTAAAGAGTTTGATTTTTATAATCTGCCAGGACATTGTTCCAGTTGTCTGGATCAGTATGTGACAGAGTAAATTAAACTTATGTATGTTCTATTTTTGTATGCGTCGTTGTGTGGGAGTGAGAGGTCTTGTTTGTGTTCTATATCTTTGTGGGATACAGATGTGTGTTGGAGGAATGCTGGCGGGATTTCACCCACATCGACGCCACAAATCCGGTGAGATTCCCAGATGTTAGCACACGTTTATTCCTGACCTGCTGCATGAGGTCCTGCATGAATTCTGTATTTTTATGACAGCGTGCAGGTTGTCATTACAGCATTCAGCTAGCTATAACTCAGTGCAACTTTAAAGAGCTTTCTCTATATTTTTCATTTTCCAAACTCTTGTGTGAGAATATGCCAAATTCCAGCATCTTTATTTAAATTTACACAAATCGCTGTCAATATAATCACTGTCGAATTATTGTTGTCAAACTTCTTTCTCTTCTTTGTTTGTGTGTGTGTGTGTGTGTGTGTGTGTGTGTGTGTGTGTGTGTGGGTCTGTGCTGTATTAACGCCTGAATCTGTTCATTAGCTTCTTATGAGCTCAAAAGTTGAAACAGACAGATAGATGGTAAAAAGTACCCAGAATGCCTTGTTCTTAGGAGCCATAGCACTTGTGTTTCGCTAATGAGCACATCCAGGGGATGATTCTTGCACACACACACACACACACACACGCACACACACACACAGGCTGACATTCTCATCACACAACTCCAGAGAAATTCTCCTGAGAAAGATAGCTGCCAGGCACGAAACTGGGGAGAGAGAACTAGCAAAGCAAGAGGTGAGAGTGATGTGTGGAGGAGGAGGAGGAGGTGGAGGAAGAGGAGGTGGAGGAAGAGGATGAGGAAGGCTTTCGAAAAACTACTGCAGTCTTGTCTTTGGCTCTGGAGCCGAGCGGGTTGGCCCCTCTCACTGTATTGGCAGCGCCGAGGACGGCTCAATTACTGAAACAGGAACAGAGTTTCTCCTCTTTTTTAGCAGCAATTAAAAGCCGAGTGTAGCACATGATATGACGGTAATGACCATAATGGATCGCTGTCGAGCTTTAGACGTCAGATAATGTTGTTGTTTATCCAGATGATTGTTGTGGTTTATTCATAAGCCCGGGAAAGCTGCCCCCGCCCCCTGACAGCGCAGCATCCTGAGCCTAAACACAAACAGACGTGTGTGATATTGAAGGGTGGCCATCTGTCCAATCAGGGAATCAAGTCAATAAGGGGAACCAGTTTGGGGGCGAGACCTGATCTGGGAGGCATTAGCATGTGAATTAGTTGTTGAATGTGTGCCAGAGCCGGGAGCCTAATCGCTGCCAGCTAGATGACAGCGGCCCTCTAATCGATGGCTTGATATCTATATGGAAACATATGGAGGGATCGTGTGAGCAGACTGTGCTGTTTCGCTCTCATCTGCTTTGTCTTGAAAATGCTGTCAGCGTGGAAACATATGAAGACTGAGGACGTGATGATGCTGAGGTGTTGTGTTGCGAAGAAATAGTCCCGCCAGACATCGGAGGAAGACCTTTCTGCGCTCGGTGATCTGAGCATCTCCCGCTCCCTCCGCGTCCGCTTTAGTTCAAAGAATCCTCACAACACAAATGTGAACAAATTCTCTCTAATGAAATTGTAAATAATGTATTGGAAGATGCATCGTGGTGCGGCGAAATTAATTTCCTCCCGTTTCCAAATGTAATAGCAGTAATGCGTTTACGCCAGGTCTCCATTCGTCATCTCGGGGCCTCAATCTGATTTGTGCTGGGTCTGATGTGGTTTCCCCTCAGGCACTCGCTGGAATAAAATCCCCGTTTTGACCTGGCATTACCATCACAGAGAGGATTTCATCTGAGGGAATCTGATAGATCCGAGTCAGAGGGAATCTCAAAGAGCAGAATAATGTGTGCTTGGTGCTGTCGTCCCGCATCAGGACCGATCCGGATGACTTTTTCCTCTGTTTTAGCCTAGAAAGATGAGGCTTCTTTCCCCAGTTTCATCAATCACTCTGTTCTGTTGAGACATTGAAAAAGCTGCTGTCACAACTGCCTTATTGCAGCAGGACCCAAAACCTTTAGTCCGGGTTTCAAAGCAGTTTCAAAAACATCTGTTGGGATTTTAAAAGTGGATCAAGTTAAATAAGATGTTCTAAGCACTAATATTTAGAAAATAAGAGTTATTCTATTTCCATAGCTTCCCTCTCTTTAAACTCCCTTTTGAACTTGACTTCTCTTTATCACTAATGACCCTCTTCATGTAGTGGTGCGCTTTTCTGCATCTGCACAGGAATTCCGGGTTATAACTGATTTATTACTATCATTTGCTCACTGTGCTGCAACACGTGCATCTGTTGAAAGTTACAGATTTCAGAAAAAAGGCAAAGTAATCTCCTGTCCTCTCTCAGTGGAACTCTGTTACTCTGGAATCTACAGCATATCTTACTTCATATCATGTTTAAAGAGCAAATAAAGCAAATAAATGAAGCCGCTAAAGGTCAGTGGTAATAAATAAAAGGTTGATTGACATGAACTGGAGGCGGGAATGTGCAGATGGACCAGGTTCAACCCCTCCCACACCTGCATTTACCTCCTCCAATCTGGATTTACACACAGGAGGACCTGTGCTGGAAGCGCAACACATCCTTCCTCTTTAATGGCAAAGTAGTGTAAAATAAGCCTCATTAATTAAGCTCATTAGGTGAACAGAAACCTGTTTGACTGGCGACAGTTGGAGCCCGTCTGCTTGGATGCAGCAGCGGTATTTAACGCAGCATATTGGCTGTCTGATGGCTGCACCTCAGGGTCATGTTCTGTGACATGGCTTTTGTCCCAGTGCCACCCGGCAACACACACACGCACACACACCCTTTAAGGGGTTTGGCAGACCCCTGGTTCCCCCTCTCTAATCACTGTGTTCTCCAGGGGGCTCAGCCATTCTCGCCGCTCTTTGCGGAAGCTTGGCATTTGTTGTGAGATCTCATTTCTGTAATTCATCGCCCGTCTCCTGGGAGCTGCGGTTGGCACCGGCGATGCCTCCCTCCTTCTCCATCCCTCTCTTTCTGTTCCGGCATCTTTCCCCCTGTCTTCTTCTCTTTTGCCCCTGTTGTTGGGGCCCTGAAAGAGGCTCTGGCTAAACGCTAAACTGGTGGGTGTGCACACATTAGCTCTCCTGTGATTGTGTCTGACGGCCGCTGCAGGCAAAGATCACACAAACGTGTCGAGAGCGTTTGTTCGTTTGCCTCCTTCTAACCGCGAGTGTCTGCCGAGTGCAAAGCGACGACCAAGGCCGTTAAATTAAAAAGAATGATCGGCGGAGGGGCATCTTCATTTTCCTCTCACATGCAAAATCATTAAGTATAAAACCGTTAATATACATCTCAGATGAAGAAATAATTACGCATCAATTATCACTAGTAATACGAATGTGAGAAACATAATCATGATTAATTAGACATCAGTAAAAATGTACATCTGTTGGTAATTTGGGGGTAGCGGAGGCGGGGCAAAAAAGATAAATAACAAGTCATTATCACGCGGGTAAGAAAGCGAGGCAGCAGATTGCCTGAAGTATTCACTTGCTCGCAGAGAAGACAGGAAACATGGAGGAGTGTTCAGCTCTTGTCTTCCAGTCTGAGCTAATGCAGGTGAACTGCTGCGGTTCACATTTTGTTTATGAGTAAACGGCTGTTGGTGGCAGACATTTTAAGCTAATAGCCGCTTTAAATAGCTGCAATTAGCGAGAAGCATGAGATATTTAATCACTCTAGACCAATTAGTCTGTAATCAAGTAGTGTCCAAGTGCGAGCACGTTTGTGTCCTCCGCTGTTCCTCTGTGAGCATCCGCTATATATTTCTCAGTGCGCTAGGAAGAGCGGTGATTAACACGCAGGGATATAGGCCCCCGCGGAACGCCATAATGTGGAGTTAAATCAGGGAGAGACGGAGGCGAGACACCGCATCCAAACTTGTTATTGCAGTCTAACATATGCAGGAGGTTAATTCACAGCGGAGCGTCTCTGTTTCATGTTCGGGTCACGGTGCAGATTAGTGAGTCGGGGGCCGAGGTCCCCCCCCCGTGTGTGTAAGAGCACCTTTTTATTCTGTATTTTG
This sequence comes from Takifugu rubripes, assembly GCF_901000725.2. Taxonomy (NCBI): domain Eukaryota; kingdom Metazoa; phylum Chordata; class Actinopteri; order Tetraodontiformes; family Tetraodontidae; genus Takifugu; species Takifugu rubripes. The sequence continues at coordinate 6,377,325 of NC_042291.1, read as the reverse complement.
AAGTAATCAGAAGGGGTTTTTTCGTTTAGGGGGGTGAAAATGAGCAGGTGAGGCTTCCAAATGACAGAATGTCTTTTGTGATTTAGGCGAGTTAGTTTTAGGACGTGGGAAAATGCACAAAAGTCGGCACGGCCACACTCGCTCGCACCTGAATGGACGCTTGGATGCAGTTGCAGTGCAGCCAGTCTGTTGTTTGGATTACAATGAGAGTGTATTGATTGGTCACAGGTCGGTGGCTCCACTCCCTCCACCTGCAGCTCCTCTGCAGAAAACAGGTTTAGAGAACTGGTGTTGGCCTCTCGTGCAGCATCCTGATCGTGCACGGCCACAGGAACAAGGAAAGACTTTCCAGGCCATTTTATTGGTTCTGGTTCTGATCATGTGGACACTTGGAGAACATCTGTGAGCATCAGGCTCCACTACAGAGGCGTGTGTATGCTGGGTTCTTATCCTAGAACCTGCAATGTAAATCCTCTGGAAGAGCTCAAACCTTTTATTTACTTCTCTCAAGAATATTTATTTGTGAGTGCATTCATGGAATTCCAAAGGTGGGAAAAACATCCAGCAAAATCTAACATCACAGTTTCCAATGTGTTTAATAGATGTTGCTTTTGTTTCCTACGAAATATGATAAACCGAAGCAGGAGTAATAAACAAAACGTAGCAGCCAGAGATGATAAAGTCCCACGAGCTCCCCCCTTCCTGCCACTGCGCTGCTGCTTCTCTCCCAACTGGGATTATCTGGGAAGCTTGTGCAGTGCCAAAGCCGTGGGGAGGCAGGACAGGGCACCAACGGTCCGGGTGTGAATGTACGGCTGCACTGCAGATGAATCAGGTATCTGCAGAGCCGCAGATCCCGGCGCTGCCTGCATCCACTACACACACCGCAGGCAGGAACCTCCTTAAAATGAGAGCTGATCCTTGAATTTCCTCAGTACACCAGAGGATGAAACGAAACGGCGGCACCCCCGCCGAGCGGCAGCTGAAATCTGGTTTGAACTGCCAGGCTGGTGTTCTCACAGACAACCACAACATCTACGTACATATGAGGAAGCTCCAACAGTCGAGCTGGCCACCTGTGCGCTTCTTTAACCTGTTATCACACACACACACACACACACACACTTCACATCAGCAGGATAGTTGTGTCAGGGGCAGGAAACCCCGCTCTCTGAGTGTGCACTATAAACACACACACAGGTGGCCTGTGTGGCCCGTTTGTCCTCAGACGGCCATGGCGGTGTCTGAAGAGTCTCTGTAACGCCCACATGGCATCTCTCACCAGCGTCAGAGACACTTTCAGCTGCAGCCGGCTGAGGCTCACACGCCAGACCGAGGGTCAGCGTGCCAGGAGCAGCGTCTGTGTGGGAAAAGGCAACGCGAGGACGGATAATCGGTGGAACTAATGAGTGAGACGTTCCCATTCATGGCTTCAGAGCCCCGTCAGCATGACCAGAACGATACACAGTGTCCTGCAGCTTTCAATCCTTGTTTTGGTAAATTGGGACAATAATTCAAAGATGGTGAGGCTGAATTTAGAAAATTCCACTGGTCACTAGACAAGTGATCTGAGTGTTTGTTTGTTTGTTTTTCATTTCAAAGAGCTGTCAAAAGAGTCAAAATTCCTCCTGTCCGTCCACCATCAGAGTCTAAAAAAGATGTTTTCCTCCAGACTGTGCTTCTTAATTTTCTCATACGAATATTAAACGTGAGCCCAACATGACGTGAAGCCTCTATATGATCCGATCGGTGCTCCTTATTTCTCAGAAATGTGATCGTAATAATCATTTTCACGAGGAGTCTGAACAGTTCAGCCGAACGATTAAAGACACTAAAAAAAACAGCGTTATCCTTCAATCCTGCTGAACTTGTCCGTAATACCAGCTCAACATCTGCTACAGCATCGTCGTCCTCTAACGTCCACGTGACGAGCGCGAGCTGCTGCCATCGCAGTCGTTACCCTGCACCTGCAGCCTTTCTCGCCGCCGCGGCGCCGACACTGAACGGAGGAAACAATGAAGATGCACCTTGAGACAAAACTTGAGACCACACACAGATTCTTCCTGCAAACTTTAATTGTTTTGACAACTCCTCACAAGCCAGCGAAGGCCGAGTCCAACAGTGCAGCTGACAGTAATGTACAGGTGCCCTCTCACACTGGCAGGAGGGTGGTGAGGTAAATTCGGTGTTCAACATCACATAAAATAAAAGTCGTGTGTTTTTTTTTTCTCTTTACACCAACGACGGCTGCTGACGCTCCACAAAGGCATCGCCTGTCTGTGCACAGCCGACTGACGTCCAAAAGGAGTCTGTTAATGTTCACACGTCATTAACTCATAACCAAAGTCAAATGATTTGATGGCATCAATCATTAACTCCTCAGGGATAAGCTCTGGCTGCACAAACATTGCACAGAAACATTGTTTTTGCAGTGATTTTCCTTAAGCAAGAACATTACAAACACTGGGAAGTGCTTTCACTCGGCGGTCACGTGTTTGCTTTTTTTATTTTTTTTTTATACAGCTAGGCTGGGTACAATGTTCTGGGATGGAATTGGGCCTCCCTTGGTAACTAATCAAACTACAGACCGGTACTTTGCTCCAAGCGGTCAAAGTCGCTGTAGTTAATAAGTACAAAACCATTTAAGAGACAGTAAAGTGGGGCAAATCAGAAAAGTTTTGTTGACCTCCGGCACAAACAGTATCTACAGGGGGGTTGTTGAAGGTGGTGGTGGTGGTGGTGGTGGGGGGGTTGTTCAGTGCACATTCAACATCTCTGCAACCAGCCTGACATGCTACATATTCAAACTAATCCAAAAACACTGCCAAGACTTAACTGACGTCATGTGAGGAGGTTACGGGCAGAGCGAGACACTCAAAGTGGAAACACCATATTTACAACAACAAACAAACAAAAAAAAAGCTTTAATAAAAATATTTTATAATTACAATAGTCTATTTGAAGCATATAGCTCTTCCCTTCACATACTTTTATAGAACATTTGTGTATCTATATGTACAATCTTAATTGTCTCAAATCAGAATTTTTCTTTCTTTTTTCCTGTTACAGTATCAAACCTTTGAAGATTCCAGGGACGACGTCCCCGATCGACACAAACCATCTATTTTAAACAATAGATGTCCAAAAAAAAGTGTACGGGGACAAGTTTAGTAAAGCTTCAAACTGGGGTCATTTTGAGTAATTCTTTAAGCACATTTCACAGACAGTTTTTTTTGCCGACGGGTGGTTTCCAGCGGAAGCTCCTCAGATTCCTTTTTTCTCGTGTTTTTTGGGGGGAATTTTCATTTGACAGGAAGCAAAGTTAGAACTTACAACAGGCAGAAGGAGAGCATCGTGTCTACATACTGGTTCCTCATGAATTGTGATTTGATTTGGGCTGAATTCCTCCCGGCAGTGTTGAAATCCCCGTGTGATTGTGCCTCCGGTTGGGTGTGAGTCCCTGGCGAAGCTTTGCTAGCTTTGGAGCGTCTCTGTGCACACCTGTGGAGGGGAAGAATAGACGCGGGGGGGTGAGCCAATGAGCTCCAGACTGACTGGCGCCACCAACAAAACAGAGGCCATGCTTGATCAACAACCCAAAACAAACCAGGTCAAACAACAACCAGCAGCTCTTCAGGCTGTTGGGCACGGCCGCTGGCAGAGGCCGACAGCGGCACACAGGAACACACACGCACACACACCGGGCACGTGTTTTTACGCCCTGGCCCAGGTGTGTTTGGGTTCGAAGCTATAAATCTAACGGCAGCTTAAATTGAGGGACAGAGAGCAGAGAAAGAGCAACAAGCGGAGGAAGGAGTGTGAGTAAGAACGAAGGAGAGGACAAGCTGAGGTTTTAACCCTCGCCTCTTGCCAGATTGCTTCACCGGTGACAGTTATTGCGCAAAACACAGCTGCCTCTGAGGTTGCTGACAAGCTCTCCTCAATTATTTCTGACTTCAGTAAGATGCCTCCACAAGCCTCCCCGAGCCTAAAACTTTTGATTGCGACGAACATTGATGTGAGACAAGCGCTGACTGATGCCTAAGGTCAACTTACCAATGCAGTGTTTGTGTTCAGCGGCATAAAACAGAATCCTCCGGCTTTTTGACAACTGACGTCCTCTGAAATTAAAAGAAAAATATATGTTAATGGATTCAGCTCTTAAGGATAACGCAAAATATAAACTATGTTCAACACACACGCACACACACATGAAGCAGCAGAGCAGAAGAAAACTGGCCCATAATAAATTCTCTTATAAGCTGTTGAATAACAAATTGGCCTCATTGTGCGCAGTGGAGTGGGTTACAGGATGGGGCACTTCACCAGTCCTTGGATAAGGTGGGCCTCTGACACACTGGCTTTATCATGCAAATCACCATCCCCGCAATCAAGTGCGCAGTCTAACCGCATCTAACCCGCAAATGTTTTCTTTTTCTTCTTTTTCCACAGCTGAAGTGCAGCGTGTGGATTATTTTCTGCTCTTTCTTTAACGCTGAAAGGACAATGACACCTAATGGGCACGATGCGCTTTGTCTGCGTCTGACAGGCGGACAACAGTCTGGCACGGGGAGGGACGGGAAGTTCTGGAAAATCTCCTGGTGCGATCAGGAAAGATTTACCTGGTGGTGGTCGACGTTGAGCACAGTCAGCGGCGTCCGGCTGGGCTTGGAGGCTGGAGGAGGGCAGGTCCCGCTCTGCTGTTTGTGGAGAGAAGGGTGCGTCTCTAGGGCCAGCTGCAGGTCCAGGATGTAGTCGATGACATGCTGGAGAATCTCCACTTTGCTCACTTTCTTATCCTGCGGAATGGTGGGCACCAGCCGCTTCAGCCGGCTGTAGCAGTCGTTCATGTCGTACTGCAAACAGAAGAGATCCTCCTCTTCCATCCTGCACCGGGCAATGTTGTAGCTCTGCTTGGTCAGACAGTGCAGGGAGAGCTGGTTGCTGCCGGAGGAGGAGTCCTGGGGGCGGACTGGAGTAACAGCTTTCATCTTCGAGGACCAACGGCTCAGAGAACAGAAATAAATAAACAGATAAGAAATAATAGGTGTAGCAGCAGGCAGCTGAGATCGCGGCTCGGCGCAGTCAAATTGTAAACGTTGGTTTAATTCAGTAGCGAAAAATTAGATCAACCAAAGGCTTCTGGTCTGTCAACACATCCCGCAGAGGCTCGCAGCGCTTCTCTCACTTCGGCAGGTTCCGTGTGAGAGGAATGAATAGATTTCCTCCATTTATAGAGAGGAGGGGAGGTGCCAAAGCAGCCGGCTGACAGATCAGGGAGAAGCTGGTCAATCACCGGCAGCCCGCTGCCCACCGACCCACAACGGGCTGAGAAAAAGGCGTGTCTCGGTTTACGTGCTCTGCGGTGGGCTGCTGTGCGTGCGTGTGCGTGCGCGAACGAGAGGGAAAGAGAGCGAAATAATATTATTTCATACTACGAGAGACAAAGGGAAAAGTCTTGGATAGTTGTGCGCGCTGACGTCCGGCCATTGTTTATCTTTACTGGCTCGGATTTGTGCTTATTTTATCGGACCGAACCGGATCCGATCCAGTCTTTGATGCGTAATTACGCACCGCAGCCGATCATCCAAAGGAGAGCTGACCGTGGAGCCAAATCAGAAGATGCAAACACATTTTACAAGACATAAATCGAAGTATTTTGTTGTCTGACATGTGCGGACATCTGACATGTGACCGCGGAGTGTGGTTTCATCAGATGGTTATTTCACAAGAGAAAACGACTTCGGCGTAACTATGGGAGCCGACAGGGGCCAATCTCCTCCGGCTGCGTGTTTTTGTGTGTCTCCTACATTCCTCCGCTCCCGGGGACGCGTCGGTGCTCCGCTCCCTCCCTCACAGCTCTATTCAGTGGGCCCGCTGGATAGACTGCCTGGCGCCGCACACGGGGCGCTCATCCATACCCGCGCCTCCCTCTCTCGCTCTCTCTCTCGTTTTCCACCCAGGATGCAAAGGGGGACTGAGGTCTGACTGTTGCAGGGATGACACCCACCTCAGTGACTCTATGAAAGTCTAATGTTCCAAACTTTATGGCAGCCACTATGGTTGAGCCCCCACAGCCTCTTCTGTCAGGAATATTGAAAGGCTTCAATGGCTTTAAATGGCTATTTTCCTCGTTGCCCCTTCCTTACTCTGTCTCTATGTCTGGTTTCTGTTGCCATGGGAGGTGACTGGTGAGCTCAGTAATGTGAGTTACAATGTTTGGTTCAGGGGCAGCTTCAAAGGGGTTAGTGTTATGAATCTTTGATGGTAGCCTTTCCTCCAACAACATGGTGCATGAACTGCTGAGCTCGTGACACGTGGATGACGGACTGTTCTCTCAGGGAAAAACACTGACCACTTTCTCCTCAGTTAAGAATAAATAATGTTCCACCTTGACTATGTACGTGCACCCTAAATGAGAAAAGCATGAATTTCAGGCTTTTGGCTCCTTTGCTGGAGTCTGTGTTAAATAAACCCACATAAGATAAATCACTCAAAGTCTTAGAGACTTTAGAGAGAACAAAGGCAAACTGTTGTATCGGTGCTGTTTGATATGAACCGTGTTTGCTTCATTTCTTCTCCTCTCTCGATCGTTAGTGTTTGCTGTTGCTGATTTTTCAGGAAGCAACACATAATCTTGCTGTCTTAGTTTTTGTTCCCTGGCTGGTCTGAGATTTTGGCTGTGCTTGAGACGTGGCCTTTGACAGCTATCTTTTATGCTAATTTCTGCCACCTTCAGCACTGGAGTAGAGCTTTATATTTCCCTCAGGTTTCCTGTTTTCTTTATACGAGCAGTTTGCTTTCTCTCCATGATTCTCCACAATCTCAGACTTAATACTTCACATCAATAATGTAAAATGTTGACTAATTTGGTGTTTTAACTTGCAAAGTATTTGGCGTGGGCTGAACTGTTGTATCTGCAGCCTGTCTTGAAGGCATCCAGCAATATTGCTTGAATATTAAATATAATCAAATAATCGTTTTTTAAGTGTGGCAATTGGTTTTCAAACCACATCTGTTTGTATATAACGTGCATTTAACCAAAAAGGAAAAATCCAGCAACAGCATCATGAATCTTCTAGATGAGCTGTGAACATTCTCACTTCTGTTTGTTGTCGTATTTCACTCGTACTTATCTTTATTGTCGCGGCCTGTCAGTGATGTACAGATTAATACAAAGCTAACAACTACCAGTTGTCCAGGACAAAAGGGGAAATGTATTCGTGGGTTATGGCTCTCCTTTTCTGCCTCTGTGTTTGCTTTCTCAAGCTTCCTCCACTTCTGCTTCTCTAATTGTGGCCCTTCTGGCTATACTTCCCTAAAGATTTATAGCAGCGCTGACGGGAGACCAGCTCTGGGTAACTGGGGACTCATTACCACCGAATAGGTGAGCCCGAGAACTGTTTGTTGTGGCTACCCAATGTGGAGACCAAAGCTAGAAAACATATTTGCTCTTTACGACCGAACAAACTGAGAGTTAGTCAGAGAGGAGCAAGTGTAAGCTGCGGAACTTTGGTGGCGGGCCGAGGCTGCAGTCACCGTGGCAAAAGTGGAAATTGCAAAATGGCCACATCTGTGCAGGAGGTTTCCCCAGGATGCAATTTTAAGTTACGACAGGTGGTGACACACAGGCTCTCAGGTGGCCCAACAGTTCCTATTCGCTCCGGGCGTGCAAACACGAAATCATCTTCCTTTATTAACCAGATCATCTTGAATAACTCTAAATTGTACTTTTTCCAGAAGGCAAAAATTGGTTAAATGTGTTGTTCACACCTTAGAGAGGAGTTTATTAGATTCGCTTATCGCCTCTCGAATGTGTTCAGATCAACATCAACTTATTTCACGTCAGGGTCAGAGGTCAGCTTGTGAATCTGGTGGCCGAAAGATTAGTCATTCTTCTGTTTATACCACTGAACCCCCAGCCGACACATCCACTGGCTTGTTTTCACTCAGCCTGTCTCACCGTGGGGGGGGGGGTGATACTGTCTGGGTGTCCGTGCAGCACAGCTTGTGCAGCAGTTCTTAATCTCTTAAACTACCACCTGTGCATTCACGGTAGCTGCTGCTCCTCCCGCCTCTGCTGGTATCTTCAGAAACCCAGATCCATCTGTGCCGGCTGTCTCGGCTGCAGCGCCGGCGAAGGGGCGGAGCCAGACTTTTATTTCTCGTTCTCTCCAGGTGACACAGTTTGCACAACATGCTTCGTTCCCTGATGGACTCCCAGCTAAACACATGTCTCTGTGTCATTTACACAGGTGCATTCGGTGTTTGCACTGTGCAACCGGAGCAACCATCCCCCCCCCCCACACACAGACACACACACACACACACACTCACATACACACACACACTCACACACACTCACATACACAAATCAGGAGGGACACCTGCGGGATGTGAATAAACTTAAACAAAAAACACTCATGTACTGTAGGTCAGAAAAACTTCCCACAACACTATTTGAATATTTCTTTCCACTGGGAATTTTTCCTTAATCCCCTCAGCCGCTGATTTTACTTCCTTGTTTCCTCTTAATGGTCATATCAAACACCCCCAACCTGCCTTTCTGATGCCACTTCACTGCCCTGTTTGTACTCCAAACTGTGGAGAGACCCAACATGTTGGTACAGACATTTCAGTGAGTGTGTGCTGTTCTCTTGCTGTGTGTGTGAGTGTGTGTGTGAGTGACAACAGGTGCACCTTTGTTACATCCTGTTGCACAGCTGCTGCCATGCTTGTTGTCTCTATACTGCACCAGGGCCCAAATCTCCCTTAAGCTTTGTAAAATATTTACCATCCTGGTTTTTATATTTGCCTCATAAAGTTCCCGTGGAGACCTTCAGCAGAAGACTTGTTTCCCTGCTGATGATGCAGTTTTCTAGCTTTAGGTCCAAACCGAGGGAGAACCCTGCAGTAAGGAAGACAATCATATCTCTCTGCAGGTTCTGAGCTTGAAACTTCTAAAATACAAACAGATGATTCGGGAATATTTGCAGGAGTCAAAAGGGTCCTGGGGGTTACTGCAGGTGGTCCGGGGCAGTGCAGTGAGGGTTTCTGTTAGACAAAAACACTCCCGGAACAAGAGTCTGCATCTGTGGGAGTCCTTCACATCAAGTCCAGTACTTCCTGCAGGGACATTTCCTTGCAGCTTTTACTTGAACCTCCTGTGCCGCCACTCCTCTGTGCCACCGAGAGGAGTGGAAGAAATCAAAAGCCACTAATTCCTGAGAGAGAGTGTCCAGGGGGAAAAAAGGGCTGCTGGTGACACCAACATCAGAGTTAATGAGGGGCTCGACCCCGTGACCTGCAGGGTCATTAGGAGGTGTATGATGGGGTGTGTTGATGGATTACAGCTCTTGCGTTACTGCTCCGCTCTGGCACTTGAAAAGAAGCAGCTGAATGACAGCTTGACTGACATGTCGATTGACCGCTTTGGACAGTTAATAATTTGACATGGTGGAGGATCGATGTTTGATCGTGGGATTTTTTTTCATTTGTAGCATCGATTAAGTTACTGCAACATATGGACTTTGCTGTGTTTACTGTATTTTGAATTGGAACTGCAAAAAAGGTGATTTTTTTCCAACTACAGGCAGAGCGTGGGGAATCTTTAACTTGAGCTCGTTACTACCCTGGAGCTACTGTTTTACTTTGGAATGTGGACATTTATAAATGAATGGCACTGATCCTTTTCATTAGGAAATATTCTCATACTTTACCCGCGCTTTTCTGACCCTCCTGCTGTAGACTCCCACCAACCCGCCCCATCAAGACTTCTTTTTTCCTCTTGGAGGGACTTTTAAGGAAGAATGTCATTCACCACATTCAACCAAGCACCCCCCAAATCTCTGCCGCAAACACGCTCCCACTGATTCTCTCAAAGAATTAATTGCTGCAAATAATCTCACCATCTGCTTGTGGAGGTCCATACCTACGAGGCTGCTCGCATCGCAGAGGACGGGGCCATTCAGGCACCCTCCAAATGCTGCTGTGGTGCAAAGTGAGGGAGAGAAGGAGAGAGGGAGAGGTGGTAAAGGCTTGCCAGGAGGCTGAAAAGAGGAGGGAATGACAAAGACCACCATCTGCTCCTTGTCTTTCTTGTCAGCGACCCCGGACGCCAGCAGAGCCCCCGAAACTCTATGATCCAACAGCAGACCACTGACTGGAATGTTATTGAGAGAGGATGGGGAGGAGGGAAAGAAAACCAAAGAGAAATACTTGGATGTGGAAGTCCTGTCATCGCACGCGCACACACACACACACACACACGCACACACACACACCCTCTTCACCCTAATTAGTTTAACTAGAATTTCAAGTTTGATTTTTATACCTTTATACTGCAAAAATGATGTACTGTGTGTGAGAGTGTGCACGCACTCGTTCATGTACATGTGTGTTGTGGGGGGCGGAGACTAAGATTCACTTGCAGTGTTGGAATGTGGTGTGGTATGCAGTGGAAATGATAAAAGTTGAATGAAGGTTTCGTGCCCTATAGTGTGTGCTGTGTGGGCGGTTGCTCTAAGTGCCTTTCTTTCCTGAGCGCGCGTGTGTGTGTGTGTGTGTGTGTGTGTGTGTGTGTGTGTGTGTGTGTGTTCTTTGTGCTGTGTGGTGTTTGCGCCCTCTCCACCTCCACATCCCTGGGAAAGTCTAACAGGTGTGCCTTCCACTCCGGCGGCGGCAGCAGCAGCAGGAGCGTCAAGCGGCTGAAGGCCGACAGGCTGCTCCGAACTCCCTCTGCTCCGAGGCCCAGCATGGATCCTGTCTGTCAGATCAGATCTTGACCGGCAGCTCCTATACGCAGCAGTTTTTCGAAACTTCATTGTGAAATTGATTCCCTGTAGAAAACAACCAACAAACAACAAAAAACAAGACAAGGATCCTCCAGTGATCCCCAGACCATCGCCACCAGCCAAAAGTGAGGATGCAGCAGGCAGCAGAACATTCCGCACATCACCTCCAGATTGTCACCTGTGTCACACCTCCTCGGTGTGAACCTGTGTCAGCTGTGAAGAAACTTTCATTTTCATTGTTCTCTGACAAACCCCACCCGGGCTGCATTTCACCGGGCTGTGAGCACGGACCCCACTTTTGGAGTTCGGGCCACGATTCCACCCTCATGTGGTCTGTGTCTGACTCTTTGTGAAGAAACATGCACACACGTGGCCTGCTGGAGGTCAACCCTCTGGACCATTGGTGTGACATCCTGGAGGAGCTGCCTGTGTGGGCTGCAGACACTGCTGGTAGTGAGGATCCTGGAAAATGCAAAACTAGCCAAGAATTAGCCCGGATGGATGAAGAGAAATAGAACATATGAAATTTCCTTTCTATTTCTAATGGAGCTGAATCTTTTAGACACCGACATTCCAATAGAAGCAATTCACACGGCAGTTTTAGGAGTGGAAAACTGAATAAATTTTTCTCTATCACTCTTCACAGCTTCAATTCATCTCTTCTAAAGTAGAGTAAATGCTTGCTTAGACATTCCGGCCCTCTTGATTTATTTTTCTAACTTTAAGCCCCAAATTGAGACACTGTTGAAGCACCTTTGCTTTTGTGAATTCGTCTAGAGTTGCCTCTGTGGCAAGAAAAAATAAACGGCGTGATATTTTTAGAAGCACGATGTGGTTCAAGGTTCCATCTCTTGATTTCCTTACATCTTCCACAGCTTATACTGGAATGGAACCTATATGAGGAAGGCTTTACCCTCAGATCTGCAGTTTCAGTCAACCTAAAAATGTCTGAAGGAAGACAGTCTGATGTATTTTGGAGAAAGGGAGCTATCCCCCCTCCAGTAGTTTGAGTTGGCAGAGACTCTACGCAGTCACACAGGAACTTAGAGATTTAAAAAAAAATGGGCTTGTCATGGAAAATTGCCTGCTTGGTCTTGAGTCCAAACAGCTTTATTTGGATGGAGAGACGCACTGGAGCCTATCTGAATTAAAAAATGTGACATTAGAAAGGCTTATTTTCACAGGCAGGGGTGAAAGTATGTGCTGAGCGCTCTGAGCACTGAGCGGCTCCTGAACTTGTGTTTGCAGTATGAGGAGAGAAGCCAGCACAGATGGTTAGGTACCAAAGGCAGAGGACTTTTTCTCATGCCTTTAAATGGGAGCCTTTTTCCCTTAGCTAATATTTAGCTCCTTCAAATGCTAATGGAGGGGGCTTCGTTCTCCAAGGTTAGCATAACAACCCTGCAGAGCCTTTAGATCTCAGACATTTGTTTACCAGATGAAAGCATCTGAACGTGGTAAGAGCAGAGCGGGAGACAGTTGTCCCCCCAGAACTGGACCTCCTCAACTACCACCACTGCATTTCCAGTTACACGTTCACATTTTGGTGTTGATTTCTAACCATTTATTTCCAGCAACAGTGTTCTTTCTCTGATGAATTCAAGGAAAATGTTTTAATGTGACGTCACGTTTCTGTTTGGGGGGGAAGTGGGATTCTATATCACAATAAAGAAAAGCTGGGAGAAGAGAAAGCTGCGTGTCTGGAACGGCTTGTTATGATCCCAAAAGGTTGAGAAAACAAATTAGAATCTGTTTGTTTTTTGATAATTCATTAATGTTGCTGATTATTATTCTAGAAGCAGGAAACCCTTTCCCGCACTTCCACTGCCGGCAGATACACAAAGGTTCAGGCAACAGAAAGAGTTTATGTTTTTAGTCTGCTTTAAGCTCCATTTTCTTTCTCTAAAAAAAGAAAATCATTTACATCGCCATGGCAACATCGATACACGAGACACAAGTACCAAAATGAAAAGAAACCACAATGAAAAAACAAAACAGCAGCTTTAGTTGTGATCAGACCTCTCAAATGTTAACGTTAAAAGCCCACTCCCTGTTGTGTATGCATCAAAAGAGAGAAAGAACATAAAGCTCCATAAAAAGCTCCATTATAGGTAGCAACATTCCCCCCATAGAACGGTTCTAGAGGCAAACAACTCGTATTCTACTTGAAAACTGTAATAAACTCCGATCTCTCCTGCATCCCTGTGATGCATTATTCACTTCCAGTTGCCAAGCAGAGACTCAAGAGGATCCTTAAGAACCTGATACACTATTTATGCAGTACACTGCAGTGAGCACACAAGCGCACAGAAATCATGATACACAATGTTTTCATAAACAGTAGCTAATAAAATAAGAGCCGCTGCCTTTGGTCCGTTTCCTGTCACGCCGTCACCTCCTCCCTGGTGCTGTGCCCATATTCTGCAGGTTGTTTGTGTCTGTCTCAGGATCCAGGCCAGCCATGACGTCTTTCACTTGGGATTTCGATACTAGGAGCATTCTCAGCGATGATATATTTGAAAAGAGGAGATAGGAAACACATTCCTAGGAGACTCTAAATATATTTCTGGGAATGTGTATGATTAATGCCCCGTGGCTTCTGAGTGGATCAGTCTCCAGCCAGCGTGGTAGTGATAGAGAAACTGAAGGTCATTAGACTGAAGCATGGCTCAGAATGCAGAAAAATTCTACACATTTACTTAATTTCATCTGGAGCAACAACTCTCTCTACAGCTTTTTTGTGAGAACGTTTTTTCTAACGTACTGGGAAAGAATGGTGTGCCGAACAGCAGAGAAAAGAGTCCACATTAATCCTAAATGGTAGATATCACTGTTTAGTGCAGCTTGTGGTCTTTCAAAACTGGAAATGTCTGATAAAGTTTATGCGTCACGGCCAACAAATATGCCTCACATCATGTGAGGACACCACAGAATAAACAATAAGCAGTTCCTGTTGTATTCAGTACCCTAAAGAGGGTGTATGATGAAGGTTTTCTTTCCCATTATGAACCCTCATGATCCATATTCTCAATCTCAGAATGTGATCAAACCTCTCCACACTGATAAATAGAAGCTCTGAGTCACAGAGTCCAGATTGAGAAGCCTGATATTTTGTAGTCAGGGAGGCTATTGTGGCTATTTCAGCGTGTTTCAGGTCACGGCATTCAAGGAGCTGCCTGCTCATGGCTCGTAGAGTAAATGAGTAAGAAGGAGACTGCGGCAGATGTGTGTGTGTGAGAGAGAGAGACAGCAGAGGGGAGATAGACAGATAGAGAGAGCACACACTTTCAGAAAGGGACAGAGAGCCAAAGATAGGGCTCTTTGTGCTGATGTGTTCGGTGACCTTGCACTCTCAGTGATGGGCTTCTATCTCCACTTGCACAATAGAACAGCAAAATAGGATTCTTAGATACATCAGTGCACATTGGAGCAAGAGTGGATCTCACTGATGCAGCAGGCCAGGGCCCAATCGTCTGTATGCACACATGCGCGCACATGTGTGTGTGTGGGTGTGTGTGGGTGTGTGTGTGCTTGCGTGCCTGTGAGCATAAATGATGTGATAGTGGAAGAGCAGAAATAGAGAAAAAGGAATTCCATCTATCACAGAGGCTGGGCGGCCTTGGCCGTGCCTCGGGGTGTTTGTTATAATGGTGCCCACGGTGTGTGTGGGCGAAGTGCAGCAAACAGCCCAGTAACACAGCGCAATCTAGAGCCGTGGCGTTGTGCTCCAGTCAAGGTGCAAAGCACGAGAGGGAAATGAAACGAACCGCTGAGAACAGCTTCATAACCACCGCAGGAAGCCAAGACTGAAGAGGGTCTGCACCAATAATAATAATAATAATAATGATAATGATAACAACAACAACAACAACAATAACAATAATAATAATAATACTATTAATACTACTACTACTACTACTACTACTACTAATAATAATAATAATAATAATAATAATAATAATGATAATGATAACAACAACAACAACAACAATAACAATAATAATAATAATACTATTAATACTACTACTACTACTACTACTACTACTACTACTACTACTAATAATAATAATAATAAGAATAATAATAATAATGATAATGATAATGATAACAACAACAATAATAATAATACTATTAATACTACTACTACTACTACTACTACTACTAATAATAATAATAATAATAATAATAATAATAATAATAATAATAATAATCATCATCATAATCATCATCATCATCATCATCATCATCATCATCATCATCATCATCATCTTATTTTGTTGTTCTGGTAGTTTGTTCTGGTTCTGATCCCTCTGTAAACTAATTCCATCGCCATGGTGACGCTACACAGCGTCTGAATGATGGAGCAGACAACACAGAAAAATACAATCATGATCTTTTTATTGCTTTTGAATTAGAGCCTAATAAGAAATGCATGCCCCCCCACCCCCACCCCCACCCACCTTCCCTCTACCTTCCATCATCTGTCCCCTCAGCTGTGATGCGATAAGACAGGTATGGCTACTCCCACGCTGGATACATCTTGATACATGGCTGGCTCTGTGGCGCGTAAACCCCAAGGTCTTTGTGCTCCTCACGTTGTGCTGTTCAATCTCTTAGGCAGGTTCCCAGGAGCAGCACAAAGCCCTACAGCTGAGACACTGCTGTCCCTCAGCAGACAGAGAGAGGGAGAGAGGGAGAGACGGGCCAAAGAACGACTACAGAAGAGGGAGATGGTGAGTTTCAGAGGGGCTGCTGCTGCTTTTGGGGGCAGGATTAAGTCCTTTTTTGTAGGATAAGGAGCTGTCTCTGAGAGAAAGACAGAAAAGACCTCTTGGAGGAGAACCAGGTTTGATCCCTCCTCCCTTCTCTCTTTTTTCTTTCCTTGCTTCTTCCCTCCTTTGTGTTTCCCTCTCACTCTCTTTAATCCAACGTGACACAGTTACAGATGGCCTATCAATGCCACAGCCCGTCAGAGCCCTGGTGAGGGGCTCGCCGGGACCCGATAGGCTGTCCAGCATCCTGCATTCCTGCATGTGTGCGTATCCATGCGTGCACCTATCTGTCTCTATCCACCATCCGGGACCAAAGCAGGAGGCCGACATCTCGAACAACATACATATGATGTATATGTATGGCTACATGACAGTACAGCTGATGGCAACTGGGATAGACCCCCGCCTCCCTCCACGCAGTGAGATCTTGAGAGGCAGAGAAGAAACCAGGCTGACACTTTGACGAATGGATGCAGTGTGTTTGTGAGTGAGGGCCTCCTGCGTCTCTTCCACCCCGGTAATGGCATCCCAGAGGAAAAGGCCTTTGACTATATGTCTTATCCCATACATCTGAGCCTCTGATCTCCTTGCTCCATATCTGAGTAGGTACACCTCCTAATTGAACCTGAAAGTAGAAAACACATAACTCTTTCTTATGTTAATTAACCAGCAAATGCAAAATATGCAGCTCATTAGACAGGTGTTATATTAGAAGCATATAGAATCAAACCTATACAAAGAGACAGTGTAATCTTCTTGGTCCTGAACATGGTAATGAATATGCTAATGAGAGAGGGATTTATAGCCTTGTGATGAGATCTTTGCAATTCATAGACGGGGAGGCAAATTCGGTCAGATTCCCATTGTGTTATGGAGGATATTTATTTATACACCAGTTTCCCTTAAATAATCCAGCATTTCAGATTATCTCTTCCTGCTTTCTGCACGAAACCACTCAGAAGTCAAATAATGTCTCTAAAAAGCCGTGTAATGAACGGAAAGACGCGTAGAATAAATATGATTTTTAAATTCTCCCTTCTGTTGGCTCCACTCTGGCACATCTGTGACCTTTTGACCCCATTTTTCCAAGGCCTCCATTGGTTGACCCCCGGGAGGTGGCAGAAGCAGCAGCCCTGCTGCTGACTTCTTCTGTACCGTACGAGTACATAGAAAACACCCTGCTGCCACGACAACAGGGTCAGAACATCATTTTCACTTCATCCGCTGCATCGTGTTCGACAAACCTTTAAGGCAGAATGCGTCCGTAACACATACCTGTGGAACGCAGCGCTGAAAAACAACAAAACCCAACAAAAGTCTTGTCAATTATATTGCTCTGTCCCCACACTGAAGCTGAGCTTCATTACTAGTTGTTACAGAGAGAAATAATGAGGGAGAAAGTTGGTAAGAGGAAAAAAGAGAAGAGAGATTGTGAAGTTGTGTGTGTGTGTGTGTGTGACACTGAGGTGTGGGGCGTTGTCTGCCACTGGGGGCCCCTGTTGTCGACTGCCGGCGTATCCCAGAATCCTATTAGGAGCAAGTCACACTTGGGTGGCACATTCATCATGGACCCTGCACATTCAGATTGCTGTTATGAATATAATTAGAGAGGAGCAGAGAGGGGATGTTCGGGGCGCATGCACACACACCCACACACACACGCCCGCCCATAAACACATATGTGTGTGAGTATGATGTTGTCCAAACAAAACACAATCACGTCTGACATGTGGGCCGACGTGTTCAGTGCGAATGAGACATACGGGCGCACGCCCCCCCCATGTGCACACTTTGGGCCTGACTTGTATCCCTCCGATTCTCATAAAGCCGCGGCGACACGCGCAGACACCTACGGTGACACTTCATTTTCACCCCGGTGCTCGGCGCGCCTCGCTTCACCACTTCAAGCACAGGCCAGCCAGCTCAGACGGGAGCCGCCTGCGTCTCTCTGCCTCTGCAAAACAAAACTTTTACACAGAGCAGGAAAAACAACTTCATGAAATATACTTTAAAAGACGACGGAATAAAATTGGTCGAGGTCATCACCGTGGGCTCCCTTTTATTTTCAGTGTTTTTTAGAAGCGCCGCTCCGCAGGATTCGGAGGGCACTAATGGATGAAAAGTGGGTGATAATACCGGGCCTCACACAGAACAATGGAGGTCAAAGCACCACGGAACAGGCACAGTTTCAAGGAGAACCATCAAAAGGCAGGAATCTATTTCAACGTAGCGCCACATCAGAGCTGCGGTTAAAAGATGAGTATTAAAGAGCTTGCTCGTGCCATCCGTGCATTCAGTCGCAACGGAAATAAAATCTCCATGCGGCAGTTTGGAGCCGATTTGTCATGTGTGAAAGAATGTTTTCTTCCTACATTAACATACAGCAACGGCTTAATTTGAATCTAGATGTTATGGCCAACTACACAAGAACGGAGACCAACCTCTGGAATGACGTCACACATACAGATGCATGAGAAATATGCATATAAATCAAGCCTGAAGATGCCATTTATGGATTCGTCCATATCCTCCACCTATATCGAATGGAATTTGGTGTCATTCATATATGAAAACACAGTGATGTGTGTGAATAGTGGCACCATCTGAACGTGTGAATGTAAAACTCATGTATGAATGCATACATTTCTGAGGAAATACTAGTCATGGTGTCTTAAAGTGCAGAGGTTAACAGGAATTACTCATATTGAGCTCTTACAAGCAGTGATTGCTTTTATTCTCAGCATTACTGGGAAAAAAGTTCAAAAAGCTTTATCAGCCAGAGGCTAAACGGTGGATGCAAAGCTTTATTTACCAGCTGAAGGAATGCCGGACCTGTGATGGCACTCACACTGGCTCCTTGTCATCCTCTCCATACTCTCTCTCCCCCTTTGTCTATGCCTCTCTCGCCCCTCCACTCAGCACTAGCAGGAATCTGGCCAAGACTCCCAGAAAGCCAGCATGTGTTTACCACCCTCTGAATGCGCGCCACGTTGAGAGCTCTGCCTGCCATCTGAATGCTCTGTAATATCAATAATTGATGCTCTTGAGGAGTAGTAATTAAATTAGTTAATTATGCCGGTAAAATTACATGTAATTATGAGACTGGAGGGTATGTTTAGTAAATTAGTCCCATCCACGCTCACTGTGTGTACTGCTGCCAAGTTTTATTCCTTGATGACTGGGTAATTTTGATACCCTCTCTGTTTTTGAAACAAATGCTTCATTTGCACCGAGGCTCTGTCTGATCTTTGTTAGCTTTGTTACTGGAAGAATTCCATGGCTTTTTTCCCCCCATTTTAATAACAGAAGAAAAATATCAGCTGCTTAAAAACAACACAATAGGTGTTTGAAACAGCACTTTGGCTAATTTCCTGCATGGATCAAACCACAAATACGAAACACAACATTTTTTTTGTGTAATGTTAAACATTTATAACGGTGCCGTGTTTCTTAAAACACTGCTAAGGAGCTTAATTTAAAGTCTTAATTCACTAAGCAGGACACATTTGGTGTACATAGCAACAATCAGCAGTTTCTGGGATGCATCTTAACACGAGCACATTGTTTTGCCATGAAAAACCTTTCACTTAAATTAGAGGGACAAGAAATTCTAAAAGATTAACATTTAAAAATGTAACAACCTTTATTTCGTGGTCTACCCCATCTCGTTAATCTGTTACTGCATTTGAACACATGCACATTGTTGATTGAAGTCTCGGCCAACGTTATTTTCCTGACTACTTGCAGGTCAAAGGTCAACTAAATTCTGCAAATAGACTAAGCAGTAGTGAAAATGTCTGTCAGCAGTCATTTACTTACTGCAAATGTGACCACAATCGCCAATAGTTTGGATTTAATCGAGTGTGAAACTAAGATTGTTAACATCTCTGCAGTGCCGAGATGACGTTTAATTACAAAAAAACCCCCAAAAAACACTCATCTGGTCTGTTAATTATGCTTTAAAAAGAAGCCAGTTCAGTTATCTGGGTGTAACGACCTGCAGTTGCATGCTGGGCCGAGGCTCCATGTCATTACCGGAGTGAACGCCTGCAGGCTGCGGTCCAACTCTCTCTTGTTTGACTATCTGCTGTGGAGGGAGGCTTATCTGTAAACCCTGCCATATTGCAGCATCACATTTCCCCCAAGATCTCCCCAACAGCTTGTTGTGCTGCTACGTGGGAGATAGACGGCATATTGTCTAGACCGGGCTGAATGCACAGAGAAAAAACAAAACAAAGCCGGGAAACAGTGTGTACACTAGTTAAGGAGATTAAACCCACCCACTTATTAATTCCCTGCGCATCATCTGGGAGTCACGGGTCAGTCTGCAGGATGGTTACAGCAGCAGCAGGTCTGCACGTCATCTCAGCATGACAGCTGATGTTTATTGGGCGTTTCCGCGAGCACGGCGCCGGCTGCAAGCCTTTAAAGTGAGTGCTGTGCAAATACTCACACATCAACACACAAAGCGTATTAATAGCTGGCAGAGATCTGGGTCCACTCAAGCCTCCTGTGGCATGATGGGATGGCTATAGAGGCTGTCAGGTTTAAGAGGCTGTCAAAATCCAACTTTGCCTCAGGCTGGATCCCTTTAATTTATGATGGTAAAGAATCACAAAGTGCCGCCGCCTCTCCAGAGATGCCCTGGCAAGTTAATTGCATTCTTTCACTTCTTACCAACTCGAAAGACTTGAGCACACACACACACACGCGCGCGCACACACACATGCACACATACACACACACACACACACACACACACATACACATGAGGATTTTCCTCCAGGATGATAAACTTTTTTTATTCGATTTATTCAACAGAAATGTGAATCTTCCTTGAAACATCCAGGTTAGCGGAGCAAACTGTGCTGGGGCTGGAGAAGAGATCTGGGTTGACTGCAGAGGAATCGTCACGCAGATGTTAATTCATGCTGTCATACACGCATGTGTCCCGACAAGCACAATGACTGGCTGATTAAGCAATAAGGAAACAAGTGACACAGAAATCCGTCCCCTTCCTCTCGTCTCTCCTCCGAGCCCGCCGTGTCTTCCTCCTGATGTTCATTTCGGGTGACTGAAATGTGACCTCACTCCTTCTCTTTTCAACATTTAGTTTTGTAATTCACATAGCCATGAAACCTATGCTAAAATCATGCTATCAGCTATTAGCAGGTGGTGGAGCTTGAAGCAGATTCTCGTACTGGCTGGTGCTGAAACGTTTGTTCTGCAGCCATAAAGAGAAAAGTCTGGGATCTTCAGGCTTATAGAAAGACCTCCGCCGAACTTCAGCATTTAATAAATGAGTGGTCTTCAGGGTGTAATCCCTCTACATACAGGAATTGAATGACAGCTCTCTAGTCGGGAAAACAAATTCTCATCAACAGGCTGTATATTAAACCCAGAAGATGTTTAAGCTGTAATAAACATCTGAGCTTTATAAGCCCTGGTAATTATTCAGAATTGTCCAATAAAAAGCATGACATGTGGCTTAAACGCTCGCATTTTTCATTTATTGGATCCCACGCTGATGCTTTGTTTATGTGTGTGTCCAGCGTGTATGTGTGTGTATACAGCACATTTTCGTGTGTGTGTATGTGTGTGTGTGATAACGTGGATGCGCGTCAGCTGTCATTTTTCTTTTATGAAGACGCTCTCCTTTGAACTGATGGCAAATGCTAAATAACACTTTAATTGCATCCCATAATCCTCCCATGATCCAACCTCATGGTTGCATGGAACAAAGAAGCCTGACATCAACTTCGGAAAACCCTTCATCTTCAAATGTGGCGTTATTAGCTGCCAATTGATCGTTAAAATCTACAAAGATATTTAGGAATTATTTTGCTAAGGAAGCTGAGCAACTGAATGAAAGAAGAATTGCTTAAAGTGAAAGTTGTTCTTAATACTCAATGGTGTTAAATGATTAGAAAAAGAACAGAAGTAAATATTTGGGAACCTATTTACCAACTATAGTGAATCCAACACAACCCGGACCTGTGTTTGTGCCTCAAGTCCAGTAGTTGAGTGTGTGTGTGTCGGTCATACAGGATGGATGTGGAGTGTCTGAGTGAGTTCTCTGGAGTGTGTGTGAGTGAACAGGTTGAAGGATGATGGAGTGCTGAAGAGGTCCGGTCCGTCCTCACCGCTGCGTCCTGCCAACGCAGCTGTCATGGATAGCTGTAGTGCATGCTGGGAGATTCGACCTTGTGTGTTTGAGTGTGGAGGTGAGTGGATGAAATGTGGAAACTGGAGGAAATCAGAATTATGTGAGAGCTCAGCATCTGGCCAGTCATTTCTATTGATCGTGTGCGTGTGTATGTGTGTGTGTGTGTGTGTGTAGGCAGCTGACAGAGCCTCAGATGACACAAATCCAGAGATGTTACTCTAACAAATGGAGATGGGTCTTTAAAGGACTGGAGAGCTTCTTCAGCACAGTTAACCTGCAGATTTGGAGGAAAAGAAAGCTAAAGATGTGAGGAAAACTGTGGAAGTGGATCAGGGGGGGTGTTTGGAAGAGTGGGAGCCACTTTCAAGACTTTTGCACAGAGAAGAAAAGATTTTTATCAAGGGCAATGATGCAAAATGAAGCAATACATCAAAAAGGAGGAAATTAATGAGGAGTATTCAGCCTGCAAATTCACTCGGCAACAGCAGAAAAAGAGAGGAAGAAACAGACATTTAGAGGAAGGAAGAAACACCTTCATCCAGACTAATGATGTAAGGTGGAGAAATATGGGCTTGAAAAAGGTTAAAAAACACACAAAGATCTTTGAGATTGCAAATTCTGAGCTGTTTGGTTGGAGTGCAGCAAAGGAAAAGGACAAAAAGGTTAAAAAAAAAAAGTCCATTAAAATGAAATAATTCAACACAGGCAGCTAAACTGAGCGATCCACACGTCAAGGATAGAGTCAGGTATCTAACGAGTGAAGGAAGCGCCTTTTTTCAAAATAAAAAGCCTGGCAAGCTGGACGATGTGCTAATGCTGCATTCCCCGAAATCATTTAAATTAATGTCCCATGAAATGGGTCATTAATGAGGATGCATGGGCCATACGTGGAGACCGACAGACGAGGGTTCCGCCGCCATCGCGTAGCAGACGTGTCATGCAAACAGTCCAGACAGCCGCGGGAGTGACGAGCAGGAGAGGAGCAGCTCAGTGAAGAGGGGAAATAAAATATGCAGCCTTGCTGGTTCTTTTAATCTTTATTTCAAAGCATCCGGCAGAGAGTGAATTATTTAACATGCAGTGGAATAAATGCTAACAGAAAAATATAAAAGAAATGTGGGACGGTGACCAGTTTGACAAGATTCCTCTCTGGGTTAGAGAAGATAAGACGTCTGAGTTTTGCTTTTAAAGGGTAGAAAACCGTGGTCAAAATAGATCAAGAGGACTGAATTGTTCTAGACAGTGGCGTCAGTCTTAAGACTGTATCACGTGTTCATTTTATAGGAGGACGGTTTTCTGAGATTTAAAAAGCACTACGGGATTTCAGTGTGTGAACAATGAGTGTGTTCCTTCCTCCTGTGGTACCATTTATGGCTCACCAGTCGAACGCCAGCTTTCACCCGTTATCCCCGTAAGTGACGACAGCGTTGTCATGGAAGTGTAAATAAGACAGAGCTGATCAGCTGACGCAGTCAGGAAAAGCTGTGGATGGTGAAAAAGTGCAACGTCCAGGAAGTGCCAAACACCACTGGAGCGCCTCTGACAGGCGACGATCACACAGCGAGCGTGCATCTTCACCAGATTACACGGAACACACGTGAAGGTGGCTCATTGTGAACTGTGATCATCAAACCGAATTTTGCCTGAATAACTGAATAAATCCCTAATCTGTTGGTAGCGCGACGGCTAAGATATGAACAATCCGCTTCATTGTCGGAGTCTCTTTAAAGAGCTCTAATTACATCAAGCTATCACATGTGCATTGTTGGCAAAGCTGCGGTAAAGGAGGCATTTGGGAACGAGGTGGGTGGAAATGGTAAAGGATTATGTCAAACTGTTGCAAATCTTTTTCAGGGATTAGGAAGGCTTAAAGTCAGGAGAAAACCCAGGGGTGTCTTCGCCTGCGCGCGGCGTCTGGCTAGACATGCAGCACACAGGTACACACAAACAGAGCATGTGCTAACAAATTACTCTCACATAAGCTTTCCATCCTGTGCACCCATCCACGCATGTGGCGATCAAATCCTCCTATGTGTGCTGGTGTGTGTATGTGTGTGTGTGTGTGTGTCTGTGTTATTAAGGTGTGAATAGGCTGTGGGTCTGCCCACCCCTCTCTCCAACAGGTTTAATCTGTGAGATGACCCGCGGGGTCAAACCCATTCTCTCGGACGTGTCCCTTATTGTCGCAGGCAGTTTAGAGGCTCATCCACAGTCAAGCCCAGTTAAAGCATGAAGGATCTGGGGGCTATCAGACAGTGTGGCATCACATCACGTCTGCGTCTGTCTCACTGTGTCTGACAGGAGAGGCAGAGAGGTTTCAGACGCGGAGAAACAGAGGGAGATAGCCTGACAGCTGTCAGATATGTAGTGCAAATGACACGCAGACAGACAGACAGGTAGACGGCGACATAGACAGAATGACAGCGGGAATAATAAGCAGGAGCGCAGGCGAGGATGGACCGGAGGACAGGCGCACGCGGGGGCACAGGTGCATCACTGCAGCCCTGTCGGTTACTACTGAAAGAGGACAATAGAGGAGACGGAGAAAATACAGTGGAGACGGGAGCCGTTTACAATGAACCATACGCGTTTAATACGGACCCGGGCTGGCGGTGGGTTTGCCCAGGTGCTACCCTTTGTTGGGGCATGTGTGTGAATTTGTTTGCACTGAGACAATATGACAAGTCATCTCCATTTGAGAGGGTTGTGTGCAATGGACTGCACCTCCCAGCACCTCCCAGCACCTCCCAGCACCTCCCAGCACCTCCCAGCACCTTCCAGTGCCACCCAGCACCTTCCAGCACCTTCCAGTGCCACCCAGCACCTTCCAGCACCTTCCAGTGCCACCCAGCACCTTCCAGTGCCACCCAGCGCCTTCCAGCACCTTCCAGTGCCACCCAGCACCTTCCAGTGCCACCCAGCACAAAAACCACAGGTCCAGCCTTCAGCTGTCATTCTACCTTTTGCTGATTTCTAACCTCTCCTTCCAGAAATTCAGCTGGTCGCTGGTAAACTGCACGTGAGCTGAAGCATTCGTTTTCCCAGAGCCGTGGCAGATAGAGACAGATGGTGTCCGTTTAAAAAGATCCCATGGAAGTGTGTTATTTCTGGTTCTTACTGCTACTCTGGGAAACACACACCACTGACGCAGGCGCCCCGCGGCGTCTACATGCAGATACCCATAATCCACAGAGCATGTGCCTCTGTGTGCACAAGCGGGGAGAGGCAGCAGGATATCTACCCATCTTTGCCCTGTGCGAACGTCTACTCTCACCATTCACGCCGCCCTGTTTCAGGAGCCAGGCGCCAATATCAGCGTTTATGGAGCACCCCTCCTTCCACCCCACCCAACCCCCCGCTCTCCCTCCCCTCCTGCTCTGGAGCATTTGAGCTATGAAAATAAAGGCAAACAAAATTCTGCTGATGCAAAAAAAAAAAAAAGAGGATGGGAAAGGCACACAGTAGCACCTGGTGGCATCGCATCAATTGGTGGCTGTTAAATAGCTGCCTGTTTGTGCCAGCTGCTGCATTGTTGGACTGAGACAATGTGAGAGTTCCAGTAGCACGGCTGGCCGCTGGTTCATCTGTGTGCATTTGTGTGTGTAGCCTGACCTCACCCCCCCCCCCAGCACCACCAAGGTATGTGGGCTTCATCTAGAGTTCACGTGGCTGCCACCGGGGGAGTTCTGATGGATTCACGCAGCTACACCCACCGGACATGCGGACTCTCTGTTTCCAGCGTTGCTGCTGGTGGATGCGGTGGATGCTTCTCTGTGGGGGCTGTGGGAAAAAATGGTAATTGCTGTTTGGCAATGCGTGCTTTCACGCTCCATTGGTTTGTCATTTTTCAAAGTGTAATATTTTCCCTTGCACGATGAGCTCCACACGAGGGCTTCCTCAACAGACGCTTTGTCTGGAGCTCATTCAGCACAACATTCTCGACGATGATGATGATGGTTGTGGTGATGATGCTCTACTGATAGATTGGGTCATTTGGGGGTCGTAACATAGAATACGCGGGACATAACAAATTGCAATTCAGCGACGCTCCCGTCTTGACACATTAATGGGACACAGCTCACGGCGAACACGTTGGTGTAAATATAAAGTTGAAACATGATGCAGACCAACAGAAATACTGTCCAGGTCGGCCATTTTGTGGTTGGATTTTCTCAGTTCTCTATTATCTGAATGCAAATGAGAGCTAATATGTGTCGGTACCAACGTACAAGCACACACACACACACACACACACGCGTCGGACCTTTGGCTGTTCCACTCAGCTGATCCGGGAACAGCAGAGATTCAAAGATTTAATGAAGCACCGATTGTATTGCTTACATTTTGTGCTGCTGAAAGGAAAAGTTCAACCCTTATAGATTCTGCCTGGCAGACGCCTGAGACAACAGTGCGCACCTCCACATCATAATTTAACAATGAGAGACAAACCCACTACCCCCCACCCCCACCCACCCACCCACATACCTTCTCATTAGAGGTCCCTGTTATCCCTCCAACCGCACAGATTTTTCCTCTGCCTGCTATTAATTACAGAAGTGAGGATTCCTAATAAGCAGTTATTCTTTTAATTAAAAAGTCTCCATAAATAATC
Organism: Takifugu rubripes; assembly: GCF_901000725.2. Lineage (NCBI taxonomy): Eukaryota > Metazoa > Chordata > Actinopteri > Tetraodontiformes > Tetraodontidae > Takifugu > Takifugu rubripes. Next base: position 6,350,982 of record NC_042291.1, on the reverse strand, counting down.
ACCTCATAATCCATCTGTCAGATTCCATCCAGCTTCTACTTAGTTAGAGTTTAGAGGATGATCTATCTATCTGTTCATCCCTCCATCCATCCGTCCCTGCATCCATCCATCCATCCATCCGTCCCTCCATCCATCCATCCATCCATCCATCCGTCCCTGCATCCATCCATCTATTCGTCCCTGCATCATCCATCCATCCATCCACCATCAATCCATCCCTCCATCCATCCATCCGTCCCTCCATCCGTCCGTCCGTCCATCCCTCCATCCATCCATCCATCCATCCATCCATCCATCCATCCATCCATCCCTCCCTCCCTCCCTCCCTCCCTCCCTCCCTCCATCCCTCCATCCATCCATCCATCATCCATCCATCCATCCATCCATCCCTCCCTCCCTCCCTCCCTCCCTCCCTCCCTCCATCCCTCCATCCATCCATCCATCATCCATCCATCATCCATCCATCCATCCATCCATCCCTCCCTCCCTCCCTCCCTCCCGCCCTCCTTCCCTCCCTCCCTCCCTCCCTCCGTCCATCCATCCATCCTTCCCTCCTTCCCTCCCTCCCTCCCAGACTTGACTCTCTTGTGCTGATTCGGCAGTATTAGCCAAGGCGCTCGGCTGTGTTAAATGATTTATCCAAGCCAATATTCCTCCTGGAGGGTTCTGAATTTCTAATAAGGAAATATTCCTCCTGTGCCGGTGTGTATTTATCAGTAAGCTGTTTTCCCTTCTCTCGCCTTCCACCACGGAGACAATATGCGGCCGCAGTCGCTGCTCACTCAATATTCCTCTGACTCAATTTCCTTTAAAACCAATTTGCTGAGATCCCTTTTGCATGTTTCTCTCCTTCCTTTGCAAATAGGGACTATTTACCAGCTGCTGAGCTTTGCTTTTAAGTGAAGAAATCGTGACTTTAAAACAATTTTAGCTGAACCAGGCTGCCGCCCGTTAACCGAATGCCTTCAGACAATTACATTTTCCAGCGCTGCACTCATTATTCACTATATATGAAACTGAACAATGACCACTAGTGAAGCCAGTGTGTGAAGTTTAAAAGGCCTCTCCGAGCAGCGCCTTGGTCACATATGGGAGGGAGAGACGGAGCTGATCTGAAATGAAAAGTGACTCAGCAAATGGATTTTTTTATTTGCCTGTTTACAGAGAGAACAAAGGCGTGTGAGGGATATTTAACGATCATGGGACTAAGATGTTTGGGCAGCAATAACTCCAGGATGGCTGCTCTGTGCTGTCCAGCACATTTAAAACAACGTTGTTTGCCCAAGGTGAAGTCCCACACCGTCCGTGACAGGAACACATGGGTCGGTCGCGCCTTCAGTCACGCCGGTTCCAGGCTAAAGCTACAGAAAGTGGACTGTGTTGACGGGAGGATTAGCTGGTACCAGCTCGGAGCAGTGGGTGACACAGGTAAGTGATGGATGTCCTAAACAATGAATGCTGGTAGATAAATTCCGCCCATTTGCTCATTCATCACCCACTCTTGGAAAAACAAGTGGAACCTTTAAAAGACGCCAAGACGGTTCCCTGATATCGAATTTATGAGTTAGAGTTGCATTAAATCGATTCATCTGAAGACATTTCCAGCGTCTGGATGAGCCTGGACCCAGGGCTCTCCCTTGTCTCCTGACGTTGTCCTGACGTTAAAACCCGCTCGTCCTGCTATGCCAGAACTCTTCGGCTGCTCTACGTGTCAAACTCTGTTGACTGAAACACAGCTGTGTTACTCCGAATGTAACCAAACACTAGATACACTCCACTCATTTCCACATTCCCACCTCTCACATAGCAAGACATACAAATAAGGTGGGTCCCACCCTGGAGGCCCCACACCCACCCACACACACACACACACCCTTCGACATCTATCAACAATCGTTTCTTTACATTAGCACTGTGTAATACCTAACATTGACGTTTAAACATGCTTGTTTTCACACTCCTTGAGACGCACACACACACCTATGATCACATGAAGCCAATGACCGGGGCCACAGTCATGCCGGGCCCTCCCTCCACTCACACCTGTTCATCTCTACCTGACCGCGGCCCAACCTGACCAGACTCAGCGCCAGTCTACGTGCTCACTGACAGGTGCTCCATCTGTGACCTCCAACAGTCGTCACGCGGTACGAGAACTTTCCAGCTCAGGAGGAACGTGGCGTTCTGGAGGCCGCATGTATCAAAGCAGGTCTTATCAGAGAGATGTGTGTGTGCAGGTATTCATGTGTGAGTGGTTCTGTCCTGCTAAACGGGAGGTTGCAAACTGAAATGGTTTGAAGTGTGCATAAATGTCGTCCAGTTCTCAGTCCATTTCAATAAAGCACATCTGTCTCGGTAGCTGCAGCCAGCTGATGAAGATCCTGAACCAAGGACAAAGCCGGCCCCTCATTAGTTCTCTCAAACCCATATTAGACATTATTCCAGCAGGGCTGGAGAAGCAGAGGCCTGGCTTAATCCCGTGGCGTTACAAATGGTATTACTGAAGTGTGCGCGCAGTTGCCACCATATTCATCTCCCAGAGGAATATAGGTTTCAAAGTTGCATAATAAAATCATAACAATGGCTTTTGACAAAATATGCAAATACTGCCTGTTTTCCCCCCCTCGGATTATGTTAATTTATCTCCAGTAACCTGGTATCTGCAGTATGCATAACCAAACTCTGTCCTACAATATGTCCTGTGGGTATGATATGGGAGGAGGCGCCATGAATGTGAATGCAAATACAAAGGCTGCTGTAAAAACAAAGCCGGGATTACGATTGGAGGAAAATAAACCTTCCCTGGACAGAAAGAAAACAGGGTCCTTCCACTGTCCTGAGAAGAATCTTCAGACAAACACTGGCTCCGCTTCCATTAGGAAGCAGATTTAAAGGTCAGGATTGAGAAAATATCTCATCCCGAGGCAGCGGAATATGTGGTTCATCTGGTTTTCAGATAGATCAACTCGACGGCGAGCGATGGCAGAAGAACGTGTCTCCAGCTCGAAAAGCACCGAGAAAGAGGGAAGTAAAGATGCCATAGCCGGGGTTATCCCGGTCCACAGCGACAGAACCTTGTAAAATAAATACGGCTGCGCTATAAACAAGTGGGATGTTTATTTGTGTTAAGAAGAAAAGCCATTTTCCATCCAGACCACAGCCATAATGTGGAGACTGTAAGGCCTGACCGAGGGAAGTTCAGGAGTCCTTCACACAAATTTAATTACAAAAAAAAGAAACCACAAAGGAAATCTAGAATAAAATATTTCATTTAAAAAGCCTCCATTTCAGGCGTTTGCAGCCCTGTGATATGACGCAAAAACATTTCCATTTTCCCAGCTACACCTGCTCTTTCATGTCACCTCCCAAATCTGAAAAGGCTGCACGCAGCAGAGGCAGGCAGGCGTGCTGAACAGGCCCAGAGCACCCAGCGATTACAGGTCCTGAGTCCCTCTTCTGATCCAAGCGCCGACACATGGGACCAGTCGCTCGCTAATAGAGACATTTACACCTTAGTAAAAGTTGGCAGGTGTTAGCCTGCCGATGTCGAGAGCAGACGCATGCCGGGCGTCATTAGGCGCGGTGCCAAGGCTGCTCCGGCTGCCAGGAGCACTCGCTCGCTCTGGAAGACGCTTTGCTTTTCCGACACACGTGTTTGTGTTTCTTTTTTTAGCAGCAGGGGAAAGCGTCCTCGGTCAGAGAGGTCCTCTTTCGGCTCCGCGGAGGATCAGGACGGTCGGTCTGTGAGTGGAGCAGGACAGCGGGTTCAAGGGTCAAACCCCAACACTTCATCAGGCGGTCTCGGTGGAGGAGCCAGGCAGACAGAGAGGGATGGACGATTCTCATTTAATAAGTTATTTTCTTCTAAAAATCCCTTTTGCTCCACGATGCCCGTTTCAAACTGAATGAGGATCCGTTTTTCTATGTGCTGATGTTTGTGTTCAGTCTCACTTCACACAATAACCTCAATGTCTCTTACCTGTGCCTCATAGGTTCTGCCCCTTCCTCTTGTGGTCTCGTGTTCTGACAAGTTTCTAGAGTATTACCGTAAGACCCCTTTCAGCCTGGTGATGACTGAATTTCTACTTCGAATTAAAGGATTGATTGTTGAGACACCTTGAGCCCTTCATAATTATAGAATATAGAGTCTGATCCCTTTAAAAAAACAAAACACCATTAACATGCAAAAGGAGGCTAAATTAAGCTGGTCTGATAAAACTAGACTGGAATGTGTGCAATTTACCTGTGATGTTCATATTTAATCAGAGTATAATATAAAAAAAACACATTTTCTTTTGTAGCTAAACTCCATTTTCTTTCTGCACACTTTAATTTCAGCTTTATTCTTTCTAAACACAAACCGTCCTCCCGGGTCGGCTTCAGCTTCAACTCATTTGATCAGCTGATCCAGAGATCTCTGGCTGATATTACTGTCACACACGCACACGCGCGACCTTGCACACGCACGTGAGTAATGAAGTGTCGATGCTGCAGTCTCCCCGTCCTCCATTTACATAGAGAATACATTACGGAAGGCTTCATATTAAAGCTGCCACACTTCACTCAATAAATTCAGTGAGGTTTTCTTCAATAGAAGCAGAAGCCAACATAAAAAGCTCTTAACAATGCTAATGGCAATAATTATTTAGGAGCAGAGGATACACACATTTAGCTTGGCAATCTGAAATCCATCAGCGGAGGTGTTAATATTAAAGAGATGCTGATGGCACAGAAATAAAAGCTTCTGAATATGTGATGACAACCGGGAGACCATAACAAACACCACTTTTATGTCGAGTATTACTTATTAAAATTGCGTCTTAAATATTTATCACTTTATAGATGGCCCCCGCCACTGTTTTCTTTTTTGTTTCCCTGTAGATTTTCCCGTTTGAGGTGCGAGAAATGCATGAAGCCGGTTGAAGCCGCCCTGTTTTCCTCCAGAAATGACCTGATTAAAACCTACTGCCAACAATAAATTGTGATGAATTATGCAGAGTTTGGTGAGGAAACAAAGCAAAAGGAGGTGGTCCGTTTAAAAATTTAATCTGGGAGCTTTTGCTGTTGGTAGACGTTGGAGAACGCTGCATATTAATAAGGCATTGTTAGCAGCAGAGTGTGAAGAATTGTTTTACAGGTGGGACGTCTGCGCGTACAGATGTAGCGCTGCCCGCCGCACTTCCCTCTGCCGTTTGTCTCCGTTTGCAGGCAGCAGCCGCTTCTGCTGCAGATTAAGTTGATCATTCATCTCCGAGGTGCTTTTTCATCAAGTCGTAAACAAAATAAATACCTGCTCTCACATCGTGTTACAAAAGAGATGAGTCAACAATGTAAAGAGGTGAGCTGCTGAAAACAGGGCCGCTCTGATACATCATCATTACTCACTGCAAAGGAGACGAAGCACTCACGAGGACCTCCAGCTACAGCCGGAGGACCTTTTCAATGTAATTTGATTGTATGAGTGAGACAAATCCAGATCGATACGTATGGAGGAGCTTTTGTGTTGAGGAAAAAGGACTCAGAAATGAGCACGAGTGCAACGAAAATCAGAGAAACATTTAATTTAGACAGCCAGGCCGTGTTTATAGCAAATAGAAGAGCTATGGAGAACATCAGGTCAAGACCCAAACAATAGTGACAAATGAAGGTGATTGCAGGTGATTACTTTTGTGCTGGATTTTGATCAGGCCTGTTTAATATATAATAACTTATTTTGTCATTTTTGGGAAAAGCTGCTCCTTCTGTCAGGATTTCTAACATGCTGGAGGGTTTTTGGAGTCGGCCTTTAATAACCCTGGACTGTGCTTGCAGCGATTACTTTTCCCTCACAACACCCAAAGACACACATGAATGCACGTACAGCCTCTGATTTCAGACAACAAACAAGAGCAGGGGAACCAAAATAAAAAGCTCTCCTGGATCCCAGCAGGTTTCTGGTGTGTTTCATGAGAAGGAAGCGGGTTTTCTGTAGATGATGGAGTGATGCATTTAAACAATAATCTACTGCTGCAACACTGAGGTCAGCTTGACTAAAGTCCTGGATAAATTCGGCCTACAGATAAACACCCTCTGGTTTCTGTGTGGTGGGCCGACTAATATCAGAGTTTCGAGGATCCCGCTGAACTCAACAACAGAAGAGCAGCTCTTAACCCTCTTACAGCCCCGATAAATTGAAATCCAGGAGGGGGGCTCAGCACCTTATTTTCTCCAGGTTGCGCCTGGCTCTCCACACCCACCGCCTCTCCATTTCTGTGCTTTGATCAGGCTATAATATCATATGCGACAGGGATGGATGCACCCGTCTCCTCTGCTCCCGCCGTCGCCGTCCTGTCCAAATAAAGGAACACAGAGGAAGGGCTTTTAATGAGATCAACACAGAGCGCCGGTTACATTGATAAGTAAATACTACAGCTTTAAATGCCTCTCGCACTCAATTGGCTCCCTGCTATTGTCACCGGGCGCACGCCTCAGTGAACACTAAATTTCCACTGTCACACTCCAATAACCTTAATTGTCCAAAATAAATGAGCTAATTTCTGAAGTTCTATTTTCATATGCGGGAGATAAGGCAACTTTACTGATTGATTGGATTTTTTTTGTGCAAGCGTGTGTGTGTTTCTGAGCTCGTGTGTGTTTCTGAGCACTCGTATTTTGAGTGAAGGCTTGTGTTTATTATGCCTCTGTTATTCTCTGCAAGCATTTCTCTGACCCCTGCTGATATTCATCCGGCTTCCACTGCTCAGAACGAGAGAGAGGGAGAGAGAGAGAGAGCCACGATGTTTGTGTGGTTGGGATCCTGTGTGTGTGTGTGTGTGTGTGTGTAAGGGTTCCCTATGGATTCGGTGCTGGATCCAGCCTGATCATTTGCATTTTTTCATTTGAGCTGTTATTTGCAGCATTGCATGCAGCACCAGCCCCCCAGGGCCCACCGACTAATTCAGTAAAAAGGCAGGTAAGACATAAATTAATCATGGGACGCCTGAGAGTTATTGCGCGCATACACAGACACAAACATGGAAATTATTACACAAGAATTCACATGCAAACGGGGAGAAAGAACGCCCACACACACACATCACTGAGATTCAGATGAAATCTAAAAAGCGACTGAGGTCGAGGGAGAAAGTTTTGGAGTCCATCAGACTGAATTACTGAGCCGGATGCAGAGGAGTAACTTTTAATGGACTCACATTTGAATACCAAAACTTCCTCGACCCTCAAGCACGACTTGCATTTCAATGCGGGAATTCGCTTTCAAGCAATGGCGGAATGCTGGATTCATTGAAACAAGCAGCTAATTGTCTTCCATGACTGCAAAGTCAAGTAAAACCAGCTCAGTGTTTGGAGTAAAAGGGTGACAGTTTGTTGACTGGTTAACTTTTAATGAGCACGTTTAACGTGCACTCAGGACTTACAGAATAATGAAAGACACCTGAACTTCATTGTTGAGTTAAAAAGTTCTGTCACACACACACACACACACACACACACACACACACACACACACACACACACACACACACACACACACACACACACACACACGTTTGATTTGAGTGTGTCTGTTCAGGCCAGAGAAGATCAGGTGGGTCACAGGTTCCCCAGGTCATCAGGAGCAACCGGGCTCACTAGTGACAGCAACCAGCTGGTCCTGGGAGGTTTTCTAAGCAGGTGGGTCAGAAGCACCTTTGGTTTGTTTGCTGATCTTTGTGCTTGATAGTTGTGCGTCTCTTTAGCTTTTGGTCTCAGAAGAGGGGAAAGTCCAGTTCCACCAACACACTTTGGATTCCAGGGGTCACATTTATATTTAGTTTGTGTCTCATGAGTGGGTGGTTTGTGCTCCTTCACACAAACACGTCTTAGTGTCGACAATACTCGACATTACAGCAGCGTTTTTAATAATTTAAGCGTGCAACACACATTTTTACTGCATTCCACATCTGAAACCCTCGCAAGTATGCCCTTTAGATTTCTGAGGGCTCCACACTCACTTCTCCTCGGTGACCCACTGTGGTCCAAACGCAGCAGCTTTGAATCATATTTCCCTGCTGCAGTTCTTGTGTTCTAGTTGTCAGCCCGGAGGCGAGTGCTGCTGTTTCACATCTCCAAGCATTTCCAGCACAAATGGAGGCAGTGAATTGAGTTTTTTTTTTAGTTCCTTCAATCTCCCCGTGGTGCTCCGTGCACTCTACTACCATACTTATCAGAGCCTTTGTTCCTGAATGCAGCAGTCTCAGGCAGATTGGTCCATCAATACACTATCAGAGGAGGTAGGCCTGATAAGAATTCTGCTGCTATCTGTCTGCTGCGAATAAGCTGTCTAGAGGTCCCCACAGTGCAGGTCAGCCCAAATGCACTAACACACACAGTGTTTTCAAACACACACACACACACACTGATGAGCTGCCTAAAGCTTCTATAGTGTAATCCAGCGCATGCAGACACACGGTTTTATCAGTAAGTGAGATGGGATTCGCTGCAGCAAGGGAAGATGTTACTAGTTCATCTGGCGTATCTCAACTCCCGACACAGTATTTTTCCAACAGTTGAACTTTGGGCAAAGAAAAGTTGTCTTTAAATGAGAGAACGGGATGAAGGGAGGAACCACACAGGAAACTAAAGACTAAAGTCACAGAAGAAAATCAAGAAGGTGAGAGGTCATTTTCCAGGCATTGATTTAGAATCACAGTAAGGAACCAATCCTGATGAAGCTCGTTATAAAATGTCTGGCTACAAACGGTCACAAAGTCGTCTGGATTAGCAGATGGGAGGCTGCTTAAAGTCTAACTGACCAAGTGTGAATGCTCCGCCTGTTCCTGCAGGAGCAGACCATAACTTAACAACCCAAAAGGTTAAACTGGGTCTGACACTGAAGCGGGTCCATGTTCATCGCCACATCTTTCACCACTAAATTCTTTGTTCTCAAAGTCAATTTTTGTCATTTTCTTCATACCCAACCATGACTTTAAAATATTAAACAGTGTCACTAAGCCATCAAAAACTTTGCTCCGCAAGATATCTGAAGTTAAACTGTTCTGACTGTGTTTCCATAGCAACCACCTATAACCAACAAATGGCTTAAAGGTTGCTCCCATTAATTATTCTGCACCCAGATGTTGAAAGTGTCTTTTACTTTCAGCCCAAAAAAATCCAAAAAAAGAAAATAAAAGCTTAGTCATCAGCTTGTCCCATCTGTGCTGTGTTTAAAGGAAGCATCCTGGGACTGTGAAGGTTAAAAAAGGATGAGCACGACGAGCACCGTCCCATTAGAGCCCGGATCAGAAAGCGAGGGACAGGGATGGAGGGAAACGGAGGCGACGAGAGCCTGATTAAAGATGCTGGGGTGGAGTGCTGGTGTGTGTGTGTGTGTGTGTGTGTGTGTGTGAGGAAGTGAGAAATGAGGAGGCTTATCTTTGGCTGTGACCTGAAACAGCTGTTTCTCTGTGGTGCGTTGAAGATGGATCCTCGCTCATTTCCTTCCCATCCTGCCACTCCATTTATGCTGCCAGTTTACCGTCTTCAGAGGGACGGAGAGCTGCTCTTCCCCGGAGAGAGAGAAAAAGAAACAGAAAGAGAGAGAAAATCAATCTGACTTAGTGATCAATCACGGCGCTGAAGAAAAAGTGTTTTACAAAAGAACGCCACCATGTAAGTGTCTCCTTCTGTTTTGTGTTGCAGAGACCTTGGCACAGACGGGAGGTGCTCTCTCAGATGAAACTCCTTCTCCAGGGCGATGCTGTGGCAGCCTGGCTGCCGCATATTTGACACTGAGACAAAAGTTTCGCTCTGAGTTGGGTTTTAAGTGGCGATGCGGCGCATCGTGCCTGTTGTCTGCAGCTCAGAACACAGATGAGAGGAAAGGACATAAAGAGAGGGGGTGGTTTCTCATTCTTGCTCTTAGGGGTCAGAGAGGTCGGATTTATCTATCAGCCCTCCAGTCTCGGAGTTTTAGGGTGATTTTTTTTCTTTTGCAGGTAACAGGTTAGGAGAGGGAGGAATAGAAATGCAGAATGAGGGAAACCAAGCAAGGACGAACACCAGAGAGGAGACTTGAAGAACAGTGACGGGAGTGAAAGGACGGTAGAGACAGAGCGGAGCGTGGAATGAGTGGCCTACGAAGGTTGATGACCAGCTCCTGTCAGTCAGGCTCACACAGAGAGAGCAGGGCCCTGCCATCTGCTCCAAAGTTAATGGGAAGGAGACGAGGTGGGGAGGCGACACAGCCCAGAGTGGACGGGAAGGGTGAGAAAATGGAGCTCTGGTGGTGGAAGTGGAGACCAAGGACAGGGCAGATCATTGAGAGAGAAGAGCTGATGATGGATTACACAAAAGGGAGTTCCAATAAAGGGAAGAGGACCTGTTCTGGCCACTGAGCGCTGAGCTACCCTGTGTTCCTGGGTGCTCATTTCAAACCCACCGTGAGGTAATACAGAAGGAGGGGGGCAACGTTTTCCTCCTCTTTGGCTTCGTCAGACTGAGTTTACAGCTGTTTCACTACCTCTACATCTACTGTGGATGCATGCAATGTTCCCCCTAAGCTGCGCGCTTGCGCACTGCTTGCACATACTCAGCGCATAAGAAAATCTATGCAGCACACAAAATAAAATTAAACAGAAACGTATTAATTAATATCTAATTTTAGAACTGATATAATCTAGTTAATTAGACCAGTAATACTGTTTTCTGTACCATTTCGCAACGTAACTCAATGAGCGACAGGTGTCCAGCCAATAATCCGAGTTCACCTACGCTACGCAGCCAATCAGCATTGACAGTGTTTGCGTATGTGCCCTGCCTTTACTCGCCGTGCACGTTAGCTAGTTAACAACAGTGCAGCGGAGTTAAGAGACGCAAATGCTAATCCCTTATCATGGCTAAACGAACGGGCAGAGACACATCCACTCATCAAGCCAAAGTAAAAAAGAAATGCGGTTCTTTTAAGATGGAATGGCTGTCGGAGTATGTGCAAATAGAAGAACAAGCGGCTTCAGAATGATGATTTTTTCCCCCAGATTTAAAACAATTTTAAATAAATAAATATGCACATATATGTATATTTATTGTGCAAAATGTGAATGTTTTAATGTGAACAAAATTTTATGTCTGAAAGATGTTTATGAGTCATTTCTTCCACAACATGACCCTCACCGATGCCACAACTGGACCTTACCCAGGCCAAAGCGGGACTCTTCCTATGGTTAAAGCAGGACTCTCACATAGAACAGTACACATCTCATGAACAACAAGATTTTTGTCTTTTTCATTTCATGTGCTGCTGTCATGTGATTCTTTTAATAAGCCATGTAACTTGCTATGATCCGAGGTCTTGAACAAGCCTGATACTGGTGTGGCCACAGCGTACCCATCTGATGTTGCTCACAGTGGGCCCCAGGGTGCTCAGAGAGCTTGTGTCTGCTCAGACACATGAAAAATTAGAGGGAACATTGGATGTATGTCGACCCCACCGGAAATGACCCAGAAGTGTGAGGATGAGATTTCAGATACACTAAAGAGGTTGTGGGACAGTCGCTGGCTGTAAATGTGTAGAAGCTTCTCAGTTAGAAGCAGACGTTTATAGTGAAAGACCTGGTGTGCAGCTGGTGATCCGTGCATATTGTTGTTTTGTGGCGGTTGGCATCAGGCCAAAGGTCAGACTGAAGACCACCAGTAATCTTCTGCATTCCTCACATAGCTGTTGATTCTCAGCATCTTGTGGTGAATGAAAGCTTAAGACCTAATCAATCGCCTTTGTGATCGTCTGAGAGCTTCTTGAGGCCATGTAGTGATGCCCCGCTGAGGTCACAGACCTTTGGCAGTTCAATTACTCCCCCCATTCACAGCGGGGCTGGATGGTGACACACAGCAGGCTCAGAATAACTATATTAGACAGGCGTTTAAACTTCTGCCCGATGGCGTGGTTGATCTATTTTATTTATGTTTTTTTTATCTTTTGGAGGGCCCTCCAAGGTCAGAGCCTGTTACAGGATTCGTCCTCTGCTTTATAGTCTGTTTGGGTTGTAATTCCAGCTCGGGTCAGGTCTAAAAATGATCACACCTTCAGGTCCCGGCAGGTTCTCAGGTACACCACCTGTTCAGGGGAGCAGGAACTGGGTCAGAGCTGGCTGAAGTCAACGTTATCAGGTGCCAGGTTGGGATTCAGGTGCACGGCTTCCCTCTCAGGTGTCACCCCCTGCTGTTGGACATGAGCGATACTGCGAGTGCTTCCTCCGAGGTTCGCCCTCCCCTCGGCTTCACCTCCTGGCTGGACAACAGATGGACTGCAGGGCCGTCCAGACAACAACACCTCCTGCTACCGTGTGTGTGTGTGTGTGTGTGTGTGTGTGTGTGTGTGTGAGATCACCTGGCTGCCTAGCTGTGTGTTGTTAGGTCAACACGGCTGCAGGTGTGATCCTTCATGTCTGCCGTTGACATTGTTATCAGTCATCGTCCGAGCGCCGATGGTCCAGTTTGCCTTTTTTTTGTGACTTTTATTCAGGGTCAGTTTAGCTCAAAGTCAGATGAGGTGATTGCAGTTGTTTTGAGGTCAAGACTCTGATATCTATATCTTTATCCCACTAAGAACTGTTATGCAGTCCAACATAACCAGTTTAGGTTCCTTAGCAAAAGTAAAGCTGCAGGAACCTTTACAATTAAGACAGATTTCTCCTCTGCATCATAAATCCTGAGTGTTTTCATGTATCAGCAAAGTCAAGCAAGTGCTTATCAATCACGTTCAGTGATTTCCCAGATACCTACTGCAGGGAATATTTGCAGTCTGAAGGCTTTTTGATGACAGAAGACTGTCTTCCGCAGTGTTCGGCGCTCGTAATCATCACTCAGACGCTGAAGATGTGCATGTGTTTAGGCAACAAATTAGACATTCAAAAGAACAACAGCGTTTAGCGCCTCGTCAAACAGAGCAGCCCACTGACTCCTGCTGTGTGGTGCTACTGTTCTCAAGCTGCTCCCAGGCTTTGCTTTAAATATGCACACACACACACACACACACACACACACACTCGCACACACACATGCTGGCCCCCAACAATGGTGCGACTCTATCAACACTTTGTGACATCTGGCAGAGATGATACCTTTTGATGTCTGTTATGTTTACTGTGTGTGTGTGTATGTGTGTGTGTGTGTGTGTGTGTGTGTGTGTGTGTGGGTGCAGAGTTGGTGGGCGTGTGCTGGGTTATGTTCTGCCAACATCTGGAGTCTAGACTGAATGACTGGTGGGCAACAGTTCTCCTCGCTGTCATCCTTTCTATTGACTTACAGTAGATGCTGCTACACGTTGAACCAGTGTGTGTGTATGTGTGTGTGTGTGTGTGTGTAAGTGTGTTTGTGTCTGAGTGAGTGAGAGAGTGAGTGCGTGAGAGAGAGAGATCCGAGTGGCCATATAGCCAATGCAAAGAAAATAAATTTGTAATAAAGAAAAACGCCAGGCAACACGTTGAAAACAAGTTATTGTGGTGAAATAAATGACATTAATTATATTAAAAGGCTCATGTCCATATGTTACAGCGGCAACTTAGTGGAATTAATGCAAACAAGCCAAAGTTTCATTTTAATTAAACTTTTGTTCACGAGGAAAGAAAAATGTGCCGTGTGGGAGGAAATAGTCTCATGTGTTGTCATTCCCCAGATTACACAGAAACAGTTGATGATTGACGTGTGTGCTGCTGGTGGGGGGGGGGGGGGGGGGGGGGGGGGGGGGGGGGGGGTGCTCACTCTGTACTGTTGTTTTCTGACTCTCTGCAGAGAAAAATAATTCTTTTTTAACTGATGAGTGCCAGCGTCAATACTGAGGAGATGAGGGCTGGGTTCCATTTATATGCTTCACTTTAGAGGATGTTGGCTCATTATCATGACTTTTTGGACATTTGAGTAGAATGGAGAATCTTGTTGTGATTTTTCCACAGCAACTTATATTATCGATGAAAGCAAATGCTGGTTTCGCTCCTGTAAGTTGTCTCACTCTGATTACAGTACCAAAACCATCCGTGTTCGCCTTCAACATCATGGGCTGATTTTAATGTTGTAAATTCGATTAGATGCAGGAAGTAACAGTAAAGCGAAGCAAGCTATCCCCAGTCTCTGTCTCGCTCTCTGTCTCTCTCTCTCCCAGCCAAGCACTTCAGCTAATTAAGTTCATAATTACGTAGCTCATTTGTTTACTCCTCCAAACATCAGAATTAGCCAAGTGATTTCAGTGGTTCTCTCTTAAATATCATGTAATGAGCAGGGCAGCTTCTTTGGCATTCTGTGGCATTCACGTTCTTGCCTCCAAGGATCTTCTTTATTTCATGCATTTTGTGGTGGTATTTATGTGTTTTATTATGAGGAATGGAATTGTGAGATCTAACCAGCATTATTTCGTAGGCCGTGCACACTTGGCCGTGCATATTCATTTAACCACAAATGTGGAGAGAAGTACCAGGAAACAGAATCTGGCTCTAGTTTGACCTCTGTTATTTCAGGCTCTCTTGATGAACAAAAGCTCTATCTGCCTGTTTCCGCAGGAACAATTTGCACTTGATAGAGAGAAGAGGTTCAGTGATGGAGGAGGGCAGTGCACGGTGGTGTGTTCACAGGCAGGAGGTGATGTGAGTGTCTCCACATGCTCCGTGTCTGTGGATTTACACCCGCCTGCCCCCGATAGTGGTCATAGGGGCAACTGCTGGGACCTGGCCACCCCCAGCTGTAACGGAGAGATGACTCCAGACACTTGTACAGATGCAAACACCTGGACTGAAACAACAAACCTGAACCTGGGATCTGTTGAAGTGTAGTTGTTTGGCGCCTGAGGAGGCTGCAGGGGGAGGGCAGTGAGATGGGACGAAAGCAAAAGAAAAACATGAAATTTGATCGTCCAAAGCAACAAAAGGAAGCAAAGCAACAAGAAAACGGTGATAAAACCATATGATTGGCTGAGTTTAGCTCACACGCTGCAGTCAGAGAAACAAGAGGCGAGAGCTGGAAAGGTGACACCGGCGCTATAGAGATGCTGTGACAGCACAGACCGCTGCCAGGAACTGGAGGATGCCAGCAGCACACGCACACACGCACACACACACACACACACACACACACACACACACACACACACACACACACACACACACACAAACTGGAGGCCAAGTGGAGTTCAGGCCAGAGATCGGCGAGCAATGAATGAACCTCTGGTGATCAGTCCACTCAGATGGTGTGTGTTTGTGCATGTTTTGGCATCTATGTGAATTTGTGTAAGAGCCCCCCCACCCACAGGTCGGCGTCTTAAGCCTCCTGCAGCATTATAAACAGGGGTGTACGTATCCACTTTATAAGATGACATTCTCCATTCACACGGCTGTCATCATGGAGCTGGTTACTGCCTCCCATAGCGTTTTGCTGACAGACATTTTAAATTAGACTAATAAATTGCCTTGCGTTATGCCTCGTGCTTCCTAAAACCCCTGTTACCCAAAGACAAATTAGTATGCTGCAGGTTTAAAGGCTGAATACTGCACGAAAGGGCAAGCTGTTTATATGAGGAGGGGCCTGAACGTACAAACGGAGAAGCGAAGGTCGTCCAGGGAGGTCATCCAGGGACGATGCATCCATGAGAAATGTAAAAACAGGCATTTTCTACATTAGCTTGACGCGCTGGGGCTCAGTGTGTCCTCCAAGTCATTGGTTGGGGGGGGGGGGGGGTTTTTACAGCCTGGCTGAAAACAACAGCGGCCAAAATACATCATAAAACTGCAATGTTGCCGTACAGGTAGTCAAAGACGTCCAGCAACAACGCCAGAATAACAGAAGCTCGGATTTTATATTTTGACTTGTTCAGAAAAAATTATAAAGATTTCACGTTCATTCTGATTTGAATGGTTTCTTTCCTTTCTTCCGTTCAGGGATTTGCGCAAATTCTCCATAATCCTGCTGACAAACTAGCAAATGCGCCGGGGCTGAAACATGCTCCCCCCACTCCGAGGGAACGAGGCGCCGGCGTCGGAATAATGCATCACGCACTGATGTGACATTTCAAAGCTTGGCAGCTCGGCATAAGCTGTGCGTTTAGCTTGATATGTGATCTGCAGCGGGAGAGCGGGGATCTGGCTGACGCCGCGTCAAAGCCGTAAAAACAATAAGAAGCGGTTTGAAGTCTGCTACCACGAGCAGGTTATGTTGTCGCGGCGACGGTCTTTGTCGGGACTCATTTAGCTGACTTCTTTCATTTCTTAACATTCTCTCCGGATGAACTGAGCCGCACTTCAGAGGAGAGTGCACGGAAAGGAGGGCCCTGCACGGTGCACGGGCAGCGCCGCCAAGCATACGACAGAGTCGCGTTTCAGAACCGTATAACGTTTCTCAAACGCGAGGCAAAGCGAGACGAGGGGAGATGTGGGAAAGAAAGGGAGAGCGGAGAGAGCCGGCCAGATATCTGAGGCCTTCGTGGGGGAGAAAAGGCCGCCGCTTGTCCTCTTCCTCTCGTCAGCTGAGCGCCGCGCTGTTGCTGGAAGTTATTGTGCCCATTGTGAGGCCAGAGCAGCCAGGAATGTTTGGCCGGCTCTCTGGGAAACACCACTTCAGGGCCCACAGCTGTCACAGCCCGGGGACTTGAATTCTGCCGCAGAGAGTTCAATGGTGAAGAGCTGGCAGGGACAGATACGTTCTTCACTTCAG
Organism: Takifugu rubripes; assembly: GCF_901000725.2. Lineage (NCBI taxonomy): Eukaryota > Metazoa > Chordata > Actinopteri > Tetraodontiformes > Tetraodontidae > Takifugu > Takifugu rubripes. The sequence goes on along the minus strand of NC_042291.1, from coordinate 6,334,314 downwards.
AATGGAGAGCTGGGACCGACGTGCGTGTGAAAGCAGGGTTGCAGCCTTCACCTCCTCCTCCTCCTCTGGGGTGACGCCGCTCGCCACGTTTGGGTGCAGTTTTATAGCTCTTAAGTGATAGAAAGTTGAGTCTAGCATCCGTGGGGCAGATGGGTTTTAGGAGTAAATAAGTCAAATGACTGTTTACTTTAGAATTTAGGATGTTATTTCTGTTGGAGCACCAAAAGAAATAGAAAAATATTGGCTTGCAGGTGCTGCAAATCTGCATATGCAGTGATTCTACAGAGCACAAACATGTAAAAAAAACCATTTTATTGAGCTTTTACCTTCATTTATTGAAAGATCAAAGACTTCAATAGTAGAGTTCTAAACCTCTCAAGCCCTCTTATTTCCCCACATCCCTCCATCTCCTCCTCTCTTTCAGCTCCATCTCACTGTTTTTGTGCCCAGTCTTGAATAAACAATCGCCTCTCTGTGGCGAAAGCTTCCCGTCCCACTTCCTAAAGGAATGCTGCTTCCCAGGCTCCGTCTCACCATGGTGACCGGGAATCTGTGGGAAATCACTCTGGGCAGAGGTGAGCGCAGTGCGATCGCTTTAGAGAGGCGCCCGAGATCGATCCACGGATGTTCTTCGATCTTTAGAATTGAAACATAGACAGAAACAAAAGGATAACGCAGAGGTGCAGAGGTGATCTCCATTAAATATCATCCATGACTTTAATCAATTTTCTCACTCCTATGCCTGAATAATCTCTGGATTTTCAAATTAAATGATTAGAATTCCACAAGTTATCTGCTTAATTAAATAAACCTAAAAACATGTTTGTTCTGAGAGTACGCTGCTTGGTGAATGGCCTTTAATCTGTAAATGAATATTTTAACCTTGGAAATTTTTGGTTTCCATAGAGTTCCAGGGCACCTCGGATTTGTTCAAAAATAAATATTTTTTTTTGCTGAAATTAATAGCTCCTTTCTTTTCAAGAGCCCTGACAAGTCTTCGGTGGCGGTTCAAGCCTTCCGATCAGGAAGTATTTCGGCACAGATCTTCGCTCCAGCACGGAAACAAAGGCTGGAGCCGCTAGAGTCTGGCTGAGAGTGGATCCATAAACGCACTCGTGAACTATCACAAACTATCTGTTTATCTGCCAGCAGCTTTGTTCTGTTACAACATCGCCTCTCTGGGCTTTAATAGCCTCACAAGGTCGTTTCCCTCCACCTACCGACAATTAAAGCTCTGCTGCTGGAAGAGCGAAATGTGTTAGTGAATGACAGCATTCCTAATGAGCCCCACATGTGCGGGTTTATTACACTCTTCTCTTTGTGCCCAAAGAAAGTGAAAATCCCCATCAATGGAATAATCGCATCTCTTGTTTTCTATAAAAGACAACGTACAGTTTGTCCTTGTTGTGATTTTAGGGATGAAAAGAATTATCAGCTTCAACACGAAGAAATCAAATTGTGCGAAATTGTGATTATTAAAGCACAAACATGAGCCACAAGCGAGCGAAAGCAGGAACAAAAACGACCCAGGAGGTGATCAGAAGCCCGTATGGACTAAAGGATCAGCACTGATTCGGATCATGTGAAGATCTAAGATGGTGGAAGGATCAACACTGATGCTTTGTATTCCTGATGTAGTAATAGTCATTATCAATACTGTTAATCAGCAACAGCATCAGGCGTAAGTGAGTGTATAAATAGGTTTTATTGTCATTCAAAATGGCTGCATCTGAAATAAAAGGCTCTCTAATCTGAAAGGAGGGAGAGGGAGAGAGAGAGTAGTGACTGTAGGAAAATATAAAAGCACTCAAGCACACGAAGGAATCATACACACACATCGTCATCATCCTCTTGCCACTACCCATCACATATTTCTCTAACAAAAAATGCAAATCTAATTTTGTGCGCTTCCTTTTCTCCTCTCTCCTCCCTCCCCCATCTCTCGCTTCACCATTAGAGCTATTTGCATCTGACTGAGAGGCCATTAGAATAATAATTACCCTGACCCACCAGAGAGGGAAGGCCTTCGGCAGCAAGTGTGTGTGTGTGTGAGAGAGAGAGAGAGAGAGAGAGAGAGAGTTTGCGTGCGCACAAGTGTGTCTCTTATATGTAATTCAATTAAATAAATTTCTACAAACAAGGACTGAAACTTTGACATTGTGACACAAACTGAAAGAAAACCTCCAGAAATGACTGTTTCCTTTTCATGTTTCTTTCCTTCACATGGCTGAACTGACGGTCCTCCACACAGACAAAATGCGCTTCTGGCAACAGGGATGAAAAATGGGAGTCACGTGCTTTTAGCAGGTACGTGCTAATGTCCCTAATTTCCAGGCTCATTGTGGCGTTAATGTACAAATCTCTGGCCTGGGCGGTGATTAGTCATGTTGAAGGCGAAAATAATCAGCAATAATTAGCTGGGTTTGGGTACGACGGGACCACAACCCCGTCTGTAGCACACGTCATCAGGGTGCACCCGTACATGTTTGGCCACGTTCTGTTGTTTCTGTTGGTGGGAAGCGGACACGTGTAGGTGCTGCTAATGATGCGCCCAGTGGGGTCATGGTCCACTGGACAGGCTGTCCTCGGGCTCAGTGATGAATATGGACAGGAGAGACTCACAGCTGAGACGTCTGCAGACTCCCGTGGCTGAAAATGACTCACGCAAGGAGAAAAGATGGACTTCACCTCCTTAAATAAAAATGTCTGCACTCTTCTCCTGCCTTTGAAAGCTTGGAAACATCCAACATTAGCAACGGCTCTGTAAACTGAAGCTCAAGCTCTCCAAAAACCCAGATTTGGTGAATATACAGCATTTTAAATCAAGACCTTGCTTATATCTGAAGGCTGGTCAGAAGGCCAGACATCTGTGCCATATAAACTCAAGGATTTTATCCTGTCACATGCACAGAAATACACTGCTGCGGTAAAAGCTGATAAAAATGGATCAGCCGTTCTTTGAAATTCTCAGTCGGTTTGTACTTTAAATTCTTTTTTCTACAATTTCTGAATTCCACCAGAGTAAGTTAGAAATTAATTGATATGAACTGTCAATATTGCGCCATAAATCCCCCCCCCCGCGCGCCTCACACACACACACACACACACACACACACACTAACAGTAGCATTTCGGTGGAGTCACAGCATCCATAACAGGTGTGTGCGCGCGTGGGCAGCAGCATTGGGTCGTGTATACACTCGTGTGTGTGTGTGTGTGCGTGTGTGTGTGTGTGTGTGTGTGTGTGTGTGTTCAAACATCTCGTCGGTATCGCTTCTGCCGTGCACGCGCTCGTGTAGCAGTCTGTTTGTTTGCAGCCGCCGTGCGCGCTTTTTGCTGCAGGCAGGTTGAAGATTGTCTCCCCCCCGAGGGCCTCGCTCTCCCTGCAGCATGTGGGAACCATGGCGCGTTGCCAGGATACAAGCCCCTCTTCTGTACTGACAAGAAGACATGAAGAGCAAAGATTAATTATTTACAAGCAGACCCCTGTACGCCGCGTCTGGCTTGGCACTTCTCCTGCATTAAATGTCACTATCTATGAAGCCGTCCGTTTTATTGCTTATTCTATTTAAGCACTGAGGGAAATCTGTTGCGTTGATTGGTGATGAATTCCTTCCTTCATCTGTTCCTTCACCTTCCTGCAGCTGCTCCGACATCCCTGCACAAGAGTCCATTCAAGACCCGCTTGTTAACCAGGCCGGGATGCTCCTTTAATAGAGTCTGCTCTCTCCACTCCTGCGCGTGTGCGTGCTGGGAACACCACCAGTGTCCTCTGGGCAGCCCTCTCCCCTGCTTCATCTAATATTTATGCGGTCTCTGCTGCAGACTGCCTCGCAGATCCACTTCCTGATTACGGGGAGATATTTACGGAGCGTGTGCGAATGATTCATTTACCTTTACATCCTGGGGTGGGGTGGGGAGCTGTGAGTTTATTGCTGTATTCTTCATTTTGATTATTGTGGATGAAGCAGAGGAAGAGTCACAAATATGCAGATGAGAAGGGCCACGAACAGTCTGTCAAAAGTAGCATTAAATCAGGCGAAGGAGCGGAGAGAAGACGCGGAGAGGACGGGCGGAATCAGTGGAGGAATCTGCGCAGCCTCATCCAGGACTCTTCCTTTGTTCCCACTTCCACCGTCTTTGTTGTCTGTCCGCCTGTCTGCGGCTGTCTTTCCGTCTTCCCGGCTCTCTGTAGTCGAGAGGGCTTTATTAGCATTCTTCCAATACATGCATATTCATGACGGAAGCGGGTCACTCCACGTGGAGGCGTGTGCACGTGCGCGCGTGTGCAGGATTTAATTGGGCTGTGGTCAGGGGGGGGGGGATCCTCTGCCTCTGCGTCCCAGGTGGAGGGGGAGCCGGGATCCCACTGTTCGGAGCATTATGGCTTTTCCATTGTTTCTGCTCCTGTCCTCCCCCCGCGCACACCAGCGCGCCCGCCGCGGCGCCGCAGCCCGCCGCAGCCCGCCGTTTCATCAGGCTAAATTTGGTCTGATCCGCCGCTAATTCTGCTCCTATCTGTCCAATTGATTTCAAGAGCTGCAGGCTGGGAAGTGCGGATCGTGCTGTTTCTTTTCAGACGGTGGGGGGGGGGGTTAAGACAGAGTTGCTGGGAAGTGAAATGACGCGGCTGCTCCCCGAAACATGTGAGAAAATGTATTTTCATTTTAAACTTGCATTTGGCGTGTATCATGCTGCAAAACCAAAAAGATTTAACACATTATTTTGTCCTTTGGGGGTGGAGAAGAGCAGCGGAGTGAGAGCTGCCACATCACAAGAGCAAAAGCACCTTTCCCTGCAGGAGGCATGGGGCTTTGTGCAAAGGGCTTTTATTATCATCAGAAATGTAATTGCACTGTTGTTGTTGAAGGACAGAGGATGGGGGAGAAAAAGGATGGAGCCGGGAGATAGAAAAATACGTGCTGGGCATTAATTCCAAGCCCACTTCTCTCCTTTATATTTCCCCTCCAGTCTCAGTGACTTCCGTACACGGTGGATCTATTGTATCCCCTTAACCTCCTGTATGTCAAATGTCAGGCAACACAATGGCGGCTGCAGCCTCCTTGACTACAGAGTGGAAATGAGCTCTGACGCCTGGACGGGGTCGTGTAGCAGAGCAAGGAGGTCAGCCGCTCGTCTGATTGGGCTTGAATTAATGTGGCTTTACTGTTGAAATTAGACACACGCTGATCTTGGCTTTAACGGTGTATTGAAAAAAAGATTCCCAAAATAACCATTTCTACAGAATCATTTCTGTCACCTTCCTAAATATGAGTAAACTCATTCTCTCCCAGGACCCGGAAAGGAAAGAGGGAACCCGGCTCATCTCTGCTGTCAAACACTGAAATTGAGCGTAGACGCTCACAGTCGGACTTAAAACAATTAGCGGTTTTGTCAGGCGGAGGAGTGAAAGAGTCGCTGCGATGGGATTTTATAATGCTTTTTAAAAACCAATTAACTCCTGAGAGCTCGGCGGCTTTTCAACAGACGACACGTCATTAAAGTATTGTTCCCCAACGTTGTTGGGCAGGATAATTGGCATCCATTCAGCGCGGCCTTGGCAGGACCCTCAGAAAAGAGAGCCTGAGTTGGCACTTCTCCGGCCCTTTCACCCCTCCCTCGCAGCCGTTTCTCAGACCTTATCTACTCCGAGGCTCCACGGACTCACATTTAACAGGAGAGGGACTGAATGCTTCCACTGTCGGCTTTTGACACGCAGGTCTGGGTGGGTGGGGGGGGCGTATTGTCCCCACACTGAATATAAAAGGCTCATTTGTATCGGCCTCACCTTCAGCTGAAGTACGACAAATGTCAGCAAACTCCAGACACACCAGACACAAAGTCCCTGCTGAACATCAGCTGGTGTCTAAAGAGAGCATTTGTTTTAAATTAGCGGCCAAACTCCACTCGCTGCGGAGTCGTTTTTATATGACAGTTTCTTATCGGAGCGTTATTTCTGGTGTAAATGTCCCCTTTTTTCCTTCTTCTTTCAACATGTGACACAAATTCTAACTTTTATTCCTTCCTTTTGTTCACGGAGGCCTGAAAGCTCTAAAGGTGCTGCTGGCGAACGAGCTGTCCGTTAACTTTTACTCTTCCTGTTTGTGCCTCTCTGGTTGACCACAGTGGTTGCCGACGGCCGATTATGCCCTCGGCAACCACTGAGTGATCAGCATTTACTTGCCGGATTCGATTGATTCTGATGTTTGATGATTGTTAAAAAATCAGACGTCAAGGAGGAGAAAAACAGACACACACAGACACACACAGGTGTGTTCTGTTGAACGTCTGAATGATGGCGAATGCAACACTGCACTTTCACAGCCCCATTAACAAACATGCAGCAACATTTCATTTGCTAAACCATCACGTAGGGATGTTGAATTTCAATTAAATCTTTTTCCTGTCGGGGACCAGCAGCACTATTGATTTCCTGCCCTTTCAGACAGGAACAGGGGTGTTTTTCTGCAGCTGATCCGTGATATCCAAGTGAGTGATGGTATAAGTGAGTGAGGGCAGGATGATAGAAACACACAGACCTCTGAAGTACTGGATATATATGACAGATTTTATTGGTATTTAAGGGTCTAGAGGAGGGAGCACCGGAGGTTCACCTGTGATGGTGACGAGCTGTTTCATCAACCTGAAGCTGGAGGCTTGAGAGGAGATTATTTTCGTGGGTTCAGACACAGACTCGCTCCTGCTGGTCTCCAAGTGTCCTGTCGAGCTGCTCCCTGGGGTCTCAGACAGATGATGCACACCGAAAATGGCCTTTCTCTTATTTTGGGGGGGGAGATTTCCCTCACATTCAAATGCTAAAAACCAAATATCAGAAGAAAACTGTCAAAAATCTGTGCCACAGGTACAGTGGAAGAAGAAAGAACTGTGTTGAAACAGCATGAGGAATGAATAATGATGGGCGTGAAAGGAAAAACAACAGCGAAAAGTTTGCATTCAAGAATGTTTCATTAAAATGACATGAACTGCTCTGTTGCTGGATTCTGTTTTCATCACAGCTTTGATCAGAGTGACAAACAGACCCAGAGAGAAAGGAGAAAAGAGTTCCGTTTGTGATTGACAGCTTTAATTAACAACAGCGGGGGGATCGGTGCATTTCCTCTCCCGGCCTCTGGGGGGACGAGCTGCAATAACAAGGAAACGCTAGAAAACCAAGGCAGGTTTTTGAGACAATTATCTATTCTCGTCTGACTTTTATAATGAGGATTTCGTTACTGAGAGGAGAAGCTGTGTAGATGAATTTGACTGACAGCCCACACGTCTCTGAAGCTTTATATCAGATTTAGGGGGGAAAAAACAACCAAACCCTGTCAATTGTTAAATGAAATCTAAATGATTTTGATGGTCTCGGGAGATTTGATGTGTTGGTTTGACTCTTTCTTTGTTTGAAATGTAGTAAAATAATCAAACACTTTTAGAATAAATGATATGGATGCAGCAAGAATTGAGAGATGCTTGAATGGTTTATTTTATACAGGAGACTGGTAATTATTGTCCTGGGGGAGTGTTAAAAGGACAAATTACAAACCTCATCATGGCTTTTACCGTTTAGGATTATGTAATTTCATGGGATGTTTTAGAAGTAATTATTATACTTTTCAGGTTTGAGGTCTGGGCCTCAATGTGGGGAATATAAAGACTAATTAAACAAGAATAAAACAAGGTCAATAAAAACAATTCTGCAACATCTTTTACTTTTTTATTAACCTGATAAAAACAAATAGTAACCACCCCTAAATTTTAACCTTGTTTCCATAATTCCAGAAGGATTTTTTTAATTTTTAGGCAAGTTTCGGCAAACCCAACCAAACATTTAATTATTAAAACTCTATTTTGATATTACAGATTTGTATTGGGGGTGGCTCTTAATCTTCAATATTATTTACCTTTTATTTAAACCAAAATCATTTCTAAGACAGTGAATGAATGAGAGGAGATGAAATGTTTTGGTTTCTCTCCTGGTAACTGTGGAGATTCTGTCTCCAGCAGCTGTCAGCAAACACTTTACCAGCAGGCAAAGATAAAGACAAAAACAGTCTGAATGTCTCATTCTGCATCGACAGAATGCACAACCAAGAGGAGGATCATTTATAAAAACTAAGCATCTTCCTGATTAATGCGATGGCGTGCACAATTAACCGTAGAATAATGGAAATACAGTCACAATCGTACGTACGCCGACGCATTTCCTCCATCTGAATGATTAGATGCAGCGGGGGAGGCGGGAAATAGCCGCGATGATGGCGTGCCGGAGCGGAAATGGTGAGCAGGAACCAGCACGTGGCAACATTAGCGCCGTCCCAGACAGCCTGTTAGCTGAAGTGGGTTTTAATTAGCTGTTTTCCACTTAGAAGATGGAGGAATCATTGCTGGTCCAAAAAAAAGAGGCTGAGGCGAGGCACAGACACAAAAACTACAATGCACACAGGTCAAAGTGACCTCTCTCAAACACACACACACACACACACACACACACACACACACACACACACACACACACATTAAAGAGTACAAAGTCAGTGACAAACCCACACAGTCCTAATATCCTAATGCTATCCTAGCGCAGCTCCACTCCAGGTTCTCTCTCTCCGTCATCGACCTGCTCCGAGAGCTTATGGCCAAGGCCGCCACATCAATATGATAACAGAGCGCTGAAGTTATTAGCCAGCGTTTTAATTAGATTCTGCCCTTCCACCTCCTCGTGTCCCTTCTTGTTTTTTGTTTTTTTTAATATGTGGGTGCACCACCGAGGCATTATTAATATTTAGATGAGAAGCCCCCACTATGGCCTCAGAGGCTGTTAGCGAAAACAGCCAATGGTGTTGGTGAGTGGGGTGGAGGGATGAATTCCCAGGCGTCCCATCATCTCTGCTGCTGCCACAGAGCACAGACAATGATTCAGCTCACTGCTGCTACAGGTCCAGCGGCTTTTTAAAAAGCCAAACCTGACTGTTAAAAGCACTGCAGCTATATTTATAAGTTCACTTTGCTCTCTCTCTCTCCCTAGCCTTCTCTTTCTGTGTATGTGTGCGCACGCGCATATATACGTGCACGTGTGTTTTTGCTATAATTCACACCCTGAGCAAACAACAACATTTATCTCACATTGTAAAATCATCTTTGTGTTATTATTCCTCTGCATTATAAATGAAAGTGATTACATTTAATTGCTACTGCATGCTCGGCTTGATATGTAAGTTTAAGTGTGTGTGTGTGTGTGTGTGTGTGTGTGTGTGTGTGTGTGTGTGTGTGTTTACATGCAGAGAAGGTACAGCACTTGCACTCCTGCAGGACCTTCAATCTCATGCTCACGTGATGTTTATTTCAGTTCCCATTAACATTAAGACTATAGGACTATTTTAGAGGTCAGTAGGCCAACGCCTCGATGTTGTTGAATGTTTTATTAAACCCCTCCAGGACATGATACCACCCACGTCTAACAGCCCACAGTCTGGAGCCTATATCACAGCCTGTGAGAGCCACTGATTCCTGGCTATGATACCAAAAACGTCAATATTTTACTCCATTCACATAAGCATGTTTTATTTCTGAGTTGGGCGGATGCTGGGACGTGCCCAGTCCATCGCTCCACCACCACAATGATGGCTGAAGGCTATTGTGATTTCTGAGCACTAGAACACACGTTTGGGAGGCTGGGTTGTTTTATTGAGGGCGACAGTTGGCTGCATTGTTTGTTGTGACTCGTCTGGATCCAAGTCTGAATCAAAAATGGACCCGTGTGTTGGATAAAAGGTCCCCTTCCACATGGTGTGTAGGAGAGGCGTCTGTTCCTGCCGGTTTGCAGAGGTGAAGACAACTTTTCTGGGAACAGCTGCCGGCGCCGGGCTGCTGCTCCCACTTCCCTCTTCTAAAAACTGCAATCCGACCACACAGAGGCGGACCCCGGCGAGGCCGCCCGCTCCCCCGATCATCCTTTTTTTCCAAATGCAACACGCGAAGACGCAGCATCCACTCGAGAGAGGCATCTGTCCGTCACCATGGCGACAGCTGTTTCCTGCCGGAGGTGGTGGGAGTGTGCAGGCAGGTACACGTACACTCTGAACATCTGCAGACGCGACTTGTTGACACCTAAACAATCCAAACACATCCCTCCGTTGAACTCCCTCCACATCTTCGGGTCTTGAACAAAGTTTCTCTAGTGAGAAAAACATTTCAATCAGCTGGATTCTGTATCTGTGTCACCGCTAAGGTTTCCTGGCCTATATAAAAGCTCTAGAGGTAATCCGGATCTGCTGAATTAAAAGTTCTGATCTTTTGAATTAAAGAGCACCGTTTTTGCATAAATCAAACCTAACCCTGATGAGCAGATGCCTGTAAACACCCCCCCGTCTTGAAAAAGTCATGGGAGCGTTTGGGTGAATTCTCATCGACTCTGACATCTCTGTGATTTAAATGGAAGACCCGTGTAACTCCGGGGTTTATCACCATCAAATATAAAACAAAACAAAACCTCCTCGTTCCAGCGAGACCGCTTCTCTCTTCAATATTTCAGAGACCTTCCCCCTCTTTCCTCTTGCCGGCAATCAGGAAACAATCTTTCCTTGTCTCTCCTCGGCTTCTTCAGGGACTCTGGGTACCGAGTGTGAGGGAAGACGTCTGAATGCGAGATGACTGCTCCAGATCCGATGGAGGATGGGCGTCCTGATGAAGGGCGGCTTAATTGGAGACTTGGCTGGCTTCTCCTGCAGTGGCAGAATAGGAGTGCGAGCGGTTCCCGGTGGTTCCCAGTGGCTTCCAGTGGCTCCGTGCTTGACGAAACCAGCGACCTAGAAAAGGAATGTTGATCACTCCCCAGAGCTGATGCTGAGGAGAGGCAGCCTGAACACGCGCGTGCAACTCAGGTCTGATCACATGGAACTGAGGACATTGTGGGTATGGGGGGCCTGTGGGGGTCAGATAAAAGAGCACACATCCATTCAGCCACGCGGGTTCACCTCACAGAGGAGCACGGAGTCACGTGTTTGAGGTCAAAGCCCGACCTTCTGTCTTCAAACTCAGAAAATTGAATTTATCGCTGCCATGGCGACCACGGAATCTAAACTCGCACAAGGAGCTGTTTGATTTTCAGCAATTAGGTTTGATGATTTGTCTGGATTCTTAAATGTTTTTTGTCACATCTCATTTCCATCTACACAAAAGCAACCTGAGACGTAGAACAGGCGAAGGCGCCGATCCAGGGAGACCAGAATAAACTCGCAGTTCCTGCAAAGATACAGAAATTCTACAGGACACGGGCGATTGCCGTCATTTATATGGGGAATGAAAGAACCCGTCCTCTTGGACTGAGCCCATTTAGAATCAGGAGAAACTGACAGAAAGAGAGAGAGAGTGTGAGAGAGATGGCATTGGGGGCGAGAGAGAGGACTCACCTCTTTTCCTTCATCAATTAGCACTGCAGCAAAACCAGAGGAGTGCCGCTGATGGGATGTCTGGAGGAGCTGCAGCCGGCTCAGGCAGAGCACATCTAGGGAGACTCTGGTTCAGTTCGCCCCGACTAACGTCCACACACGCTTCTTTTAAACCTGATCAAGGACGCTACAAACGGCACAAAACACACTGTGACACAAGTCTCTTAACTGTTTTATTCATGAGAGAGGGACTGCGACACAGAAACAATTGTTCTAAAGGCCCCCTTCAGTTAAAACTGGGACCTCGTTTTGTTTTGTTTTTTTACTGGTGAACCACAAATTCATAAATAATTGAGAGTCGAGCCTGATTCTTCTGGAATATATGCACACAAATTAAAAATAAATGCATGCAGCATTAAGCGAGCGCAAATGTAAATGTTAAAATGTTGCTCGGCTTCGTCCCCCTCTTCATTTTCAAAGAAATTCTCTCCCCATCCTTTCATTTGTCTCCCTGCTGACGTGCATCACAGCCTTCACATTAATCACCAGTCTGTCGTTCCTTCCTCTCCTCCTCCTGCTCTCAATTTATTCACATTCCTCTCTTTTCTCTTCCTTTGCTGGGAATCACGCCTAATTAGGTGCTCTCTAGGTCTGATTTTCATAAAAGGCTTGTGGAGGAGGGGGGCTTCTTATGACAGTTATTTCTCATATACGGAACCGGGACAAAGAATAAATGGTTATTAGCCATCTATGCCTTAAATAAAGGCAGCAAAGATCGCGCTCTGATTGCAAAACCACAAAGAGACGCTGCTGTCTTTAAATATGTTGGACATTGTGGAAACACGGCTGATAACGGGCGTATTAGTGCACGCTCGCTGCAGGGGGGTGGCAGCTTACCAAAAAAAAACCCACACAACCAAGAAAATAAGCTTCATTTGATAGATTTGATAGATTGATCATTTATAGAAGATAATCAGTGGCAGTGCAGCTGATTCAGCCAGATATTTATGATCTGACGATGAGGACCACTCCAGATTGACAGAATAGGTGTCTGTTCGTTTAGTATTACAGATCTACAGTTTATAGAGCTGATACTGAGAGAATACATGAGCTGATGAGTGACTGGCTCTGCCCCTTTGCAGGTAACAGGAAGTAATACCATATCGACCCGCTTTAAACAGTCACAATTAGAACATTAATTGTTTTGCCATCGTGGAGACTCATAAAGCTTGTCAGGCTCCACGTAACACGGGAAAAGGCAGCATATGTTTAAAACACACATGTGCTGCCTGGATTTAGGTGCTGAATGAGGGTGTTTCTGCATTATTCAGTGTGTGCGTGTGCGTGCGTGTGTCCTATTAAAAGCAGCGGTACCTAACAGCCCCAGGGCGGATGCAGGGGGTGAGAAAACATTGGTTTAGGAGGAGAAGATCCGGTGACGTTGCTTGTTATTTCATCACACACAAACACATGCACACACAACCTGTACGTGCACACGCAGATGATTTTTCCTGCCACACTGGTGGGCTCTATTGTTTAAGGCCCCCTGGACAGGGTCTCCAGATGGCAGGGTGCCTATTACTCTGGCCCCTACTGTGAGGGCCCCACTGTGTGTGTGTGTGTGTGTGTGTGTGTGTGTGTGTGTGTGTGTGTGTGTGTGTGTGTGTGTGTGTGTGTGTGATTTTGCTAAAATTCATCCATGGACGCGAGAAGATGCAAATACAGAGGACATGTGTCTTTGTGTATATGTCTCCAGGGTGTGTGTGTGTGTGTGTGTGTGTGTGTGTGTGAGGGTTAGGGGCAGCCAGAGGCGACATACACTGAGACACCAGTGTGACATTCCTTCAAAGGCCTCATCAGAGCCCTTTTTCTCTGACAAAGCAGAGTGCAGCGTGTGTTACTCCAGGGATTATCCTGGACTCGGTCATTAGGCCTGAGCCAAACGGGCTCGAGGAGACGCCGCCTGGATCTATAGCATGAGACGTACAGCGCCTGCCGCTGCACGGAGGGCTCGGCTCATGAATATTATTACATAGTAATGGAGAAGGATAACAACCCAGGGACAAAAGCTGGCATCACACATGTATGTTGTGCCGCACATTAACTGTGTTTTAAAGTTTGTGTCCTTTTGATTTGGGTGAAATTTGTGAGCTTGTTTAGTTAACTGCGGGGGTGGGGGGGGGGGGGGGTGCGTTAGCGCTGAGCCGACAGTACATGGAACAGCAGAGCTCAATATATGACTCCATCTCACTGAGGCTGCAGGAAAACATCAAATGAATTGGGTCAGAACATCAGGTGGACCTCTGACTCACTTTAAAAATGATTTTTTTTAAAAACCAAACTATAACATCAGCTCGTACACACAAACGGATTCATTTTATAGAAAATACGTAGTAATTTTCCTGCTCTCTCCTTTGAATAGACATTATTTTGCTAATTTATGTTTGATTTTACTTGTTTAGTGTATCTTTATTCACGCAGGTCTCACATTTTATCTGCAATGTAAAATATTCTAAAAAATAACCCATTTTCCCACTGATATGATATTTTATTTGATATTTTATTTTATTGTTACATCCTGTCTTTGTTTAACTGATAAAAACACCAATTCTCCTGCTTGGAAATCAGTTTTCAGGCCAGCAGTGTGAAAGTCTGATGCCTCTTTGGAGAAGATGCTGAAATACCTGCAAGAAGAAGAAAGTGTGATCACATCGGCCTCCTGCATCAGTTCTGCTTCCTCTCTGTGACATTTCAGCAGGACGGTTCCGCTCACTCATCAGCTCATCGTTTATGGGTGAGCAGGCAGATAGAACCACCACGTGCACCTCGGGCTGCTGTTGGAAATATTCAGATAAAAGGTTTTAATTCAACGCTGTGACTTTTCCACGGGCTTTATCGCGTGAACTAAACTGTTGTTCTGCTCTGATTGAAGCTTCTGACAGTTTGTGACTCATTTGGGCTTTTTTGAAAATAAAATAAAATATACATATATTCCTTGCAAAATCCTTCTTCCTGCTCTCATTTTTGAGGCAGTGGTGAATTATTTACACAGAGGCTGAGCGAGGGTCTACGTGCTTTCAATTCGCCGCCGTCGCTGAGCCACATCGCCCAGGGGCGGGGGGAGGGGAGGAGGGGGTCGGGGGGACGAAAGAGTGAGCAAGTGAGCCGAAAATGCAGCGTTCTCCAAAGGTCACCACCACCCACAGGCTCTCTTCCCTGTTTTCAGCAGTGAGGCGCAAGATAGCCGCTCTCTGCGCATGTGCTCCACCTACAGGTCTCTGGTGGAATAACACGTGTGAACGCACACAGGAGAAGGGGATTTAAAGACAATTCTATTTTATTATTTTTTTAAAACAGAGCAGGATGAAAAGACAGAAGGAGAGAAATGCAAAATATAGTGGGAGATGTAGCGGAGGAGATAAAGGAGGGAGGGAGAAATAAGGGACTTCATTACAGGACGTGACTCCTGCTGCAGATGGGCAGCAGATAGGCCTTGATTGTTTTTCCTTAGATACACTGTAATCTTGCTGATCTCCAAACACTGCTGTAATTGGATTCTTCTGGGATGATCGGGGGGGAAATGTACCATTAACTGCTGTGGGGGATTTTTGTGTCCAACTGGACGAAGACGATCACCTAAAAGATAGGTGAAAGTTCGGATTTCTGCAAAGATCTGTGATTAGAAACTCTGCTGTTTTGTAATAATGAGATTCTCAGGGAGACGTGAATACCTGGGCAAACGGACCAGGTCGCTTCTTCAGTAAACACTGAGAGAAAAGACCCGGAATGGATCCTTTTTCATCACGTAACGAGATATTGGAGCGCGTCTCATTTAAACCTGAAGCAATTACTGTCAGCAAAGGTGTGTGAAATTGGCGGTGAAACGCTAAAGCTGACTATTAATTAATCCCCCCTTTGAAATGGCAGTAAAACTCCCCTGAAAATACAAATCCCCTGTTGCCGGGCAGAACGGGGGACCGGGAGGGTTGGGGGGAGAAAGGAGGGGGGGCAGAAACAATCTGGTGGTTACAGGTTGATTTGAAAGCTTTTATCCAGTGAGGTTTTTGGTTGCGTCTTCTTCAGCAGCGATGCCCCAGTTCTTCTCTCCTCTTCTGTTCCCTTGTCGCCTCTTTCTTCTCTTTCTTTGTATCCTGTCCTCCTGCCTGCTTCTCTCCATCTGTCCAAAGCTGCAGTTTCGAGCCGCTGACGGCGCTCCGGTGCCAACGCTTACTTTCAGGACATCTCTGGATCTTCTGGCTCGTCTGTCTGTGCCGGTAACCGGGGCGATGGGGAGTTTGTCCGGCTGTCCCTTTGTTGGGGCTGACACGTCTCTGGCACCAGCCCTGTCACCTGTCACCGGCCCACTGCCATCACTTTATATTCCTCACACATTCTTCTTCTCCACTTTTCTCTTTGTTTGTTCGCTGGAGTCCCAGTAAGTTGGAGCGGTTTGAGGACGTCCAGGGTCCACGGCGGCGGCGTCCAGCTCCATCTTTTTCACTGATCTGTGTTTTTCACCTCCCTGCTGCTTCACCCCACCCTCCTCCATTTCTCTGTGCCGCTGATTGACCGCCGCTTCAATAGCGGGTCACTGAGCTTATTTGGCAGAGAATATTTGTTTTCCCCTCCGGGCCAGTGAAAAACACGCTCGGCCCTTCTAATGGACTCCACGAGCGAGAGTCCTCTGAAGTGCTTTCAATAGAGGGCCGGCAGAGGCCTGGTGCCCCCAGACCCTCACAAAAGTACACTGACAGCAGACAGGATGTGGGAACAGCCGACGCCCCTCCTGCTGGATGCTGGAGTGTTTCTGATCCCTCTGAAGGTGTCAGAGTGAAGAGTTTAAGGTCAGGAAAAGGTCATGGATGAACGTGGGAAGTGGAGGATAATCCTGCAGCTTATTTACATGCTGCCGTGCGTGAAGAAGCAGCTGTTGTATGGCTCCGATAACCTCCGCCTGGTTCCAGTGGGAACTTTAGAGCTGAGGTCAACAGTGTCAACTGTAAATATTCTAAACGTTTGTTCCTTCCTTATAATGTTTGACATTAAATTCATGTGTTTTATGGCCCATTCATAGCAACATTTGATCCCTCTATGCATCATTTTGAAGGTAAAAATGTGATATTGTGGAATAAAAATGCAAAAGCTGATTGCAATGATTTGTCATTTACTTAGATTGAAGTAAACATGATTATGTCAGATTATTAGATGTCAGAGAGCGTCACTGGAATGTTTAAGATCCTTTTCTTCCACACTTCTCCCATGCTCGTCATCATAATTAAAGGCTGGACTCCTGGCAGCAGCTAACGGCTAACAGCTAACACCTCTGCGTCTCTACTGCCGATGAATGGAATGCTGGACTAAGGTCACGCAGGGGTCACAGCAGTGGGCTGCCTCTCTGAGTAACTGTAGAATAACCAAAACAGCTCATATGGAATTAATGCTTCCTTAAATCCACTTCATGCTCAAGTTGTATGGTTGCAAACATTATATGAAATGAATGTATTCAACAGGCGATATCTCTGACAGGACGATGGGGCCCCGACTGCATCCCTGTCGCTTTTATTCTCTCATTTTGCATCCAATCGCAGGCTCATTAAAAGCTACGCAAACTGGCATTTCACCTGCGCCTCCGTATCTCTTGCTCCTGTTTCAAGTCCTTAAGTGGCAGCGTCAGGCTCAAAGGTAACCGGGCAGTCTTTGAGAGGAACGGGAGGCTTTTTGATGAGCTCGTCACTCTTTCACCCTGAACATGCCTCATTAGTAGTTCAGCCAAAACACCTATGTGCACCCCCCTACACACACACACACACACACACACACACACACACAGTTTCTCTCTCTTCTTCTCCCTCTCTCGCCCCCCTCCTGTTTTCCAGCACTAATTAGCCAGCTTCTCCCTCTTCTGTGCTTCCCCAGTCACATCTCAAAGGGAGACGGATATGATTTTTCTTTAACCCAAAGGCCAACTTAATCAGCTGAATTAATGACTTTATTACCCGTTAGGCTGCGGGCCATGCAACACATTTCTCTCCGATGCCCACCGCTCTTCTTTCCCTCTCACCCCTCTTTCTTCCTCTGCCCCCCTGCAGGATTTTCTTTTCAAAAATAGAAAAGGAAACGACAGAAGCAGAGACCAGTCGGTGGGTGGCAGGAAGGAGATGTCATTAATGCACAGAGGTTGTCGTTACAGCTGCCGCTTTAACAAGTAGCCTAAAGTCAAACCTGCAAAATCAATATGCAATAATTTATGGAGCTATGAGAAAAGGACTTTTGCAGGTTGGTGTGTAAGCTTTATTCCTCCCTAAATGCAACTATATGCATTTATTCATGGAGTGGTGTGTCCTGATGAGGCTGACGCTCGTGCTCCTTACATTTGCTGTAATGCCCATCCTGTCATTACAGCAGGTTTAATTTATTACCACATTGACAAATGGCAACAGGAGGAAAATCACAGCAGAGCTCGGCGTCCAAACTCTCCCGCTTTAATGGTTAAAATACGGTAATTAGTTGATACATCAGCGTCTGTCAGCAGATATATTAGCACAATAGAAAGACACCACTGATAAGGAGATGCGCCATTAGTCTTCTCATTTACTTGACAAACTCTACAGAGCCTAAGGCCCATACATTCATTTAGGTTCATCCACTGACAACAAAATAATGAGGCGGCTCTGCAGCGACCAGACAGACCCTGATAACTCTCTTCCTGCTGCAACCAGAGGAAACGGAGGTGTGAAGAGAGGGTTCTGGGATAGAAAGGTAGTGATAGCGCATGTTTGCTTCATCTGGATTTGTTTATTCCAGCATCCTGCAAACAGGGATAAATGATATCATCTGCATGCTAGCAGGATATCAAGCCAATCTAAAAACCTGATCACGCTCATTATCTGGACAGATAAGGGACGAATTCTCTCTGCCATCTCCATATTGTCTTCACAGTCGCAGCCTTTGTTCCATGTTGTTCTGCAAACGAATGCAGCAAAGTCCAACGCAGAAACTTATTTTCGCCAACGTATTTGTCCCAATCAACGCCATCGCACCAACTGATGATGCGGTTATTGACAATACTCATCAGCTGCAGGTGAAGCGCCTGCAGACAGAGAACAGTCATTAGCAGCCTGTGCTGCTGCTGCGAAGGAAAAGGATTCAATGTGTGTGTGTGGGGGGGAAACAAAGAATATTGATGGAAACACCAGATCCAAACGCAGGTTTGGTCATTTCAGTCATCATCATCTCAACAATCAGCAGGGCAGTAATAATAAAGTCATCGATTTGGTTGATAAAGAATCATCCTCTTCACGTTCAGGTGCGAATGAAGGTGACACCAACACACGTGCTGCCTCTTTTTACACAAATATTTAATGTGAGAATCTCACCTGGATGCAAACACTGTCGGCAGCATTGCAGAGGTGGAAGGTGCGACTGTTTCCGCCGGATCCTTCTTCCCTTTCCTCTCTTCCAGTTTCACACAGCCCCCGCCCTTCACACCCCTCCCACAGGACCTATTAGTCCATTACACCCGAGCGCTGCTGTTTAATATGAGCTGAAAACATACCTGGGTTTCCAGCATCACACACTTCCTGTTGTGCACGCTCTTCCTGTGCAACACAGCGGTGTGCATGCGTGTGACATTCAGGGGGAAAAAAGAGAAATTATTCATTAGTTGCTTCCTTCTGCCTCCCTCCAGATCCCCTTGCTCAACAACTTGGGGGCAAATGCAGAATTGCAAATTAGCTCCCAGGAAAATTAATTGGCTGCTTTTGCAGTTGAAGGTTGTCAAAGTTTGGGCTGTTGTGTCAAAACTCCAGACAGCACTGAGCAGTACAGCAGGAAAAGAGATTAATGCAAACAGCTCCACAAACGGGAAACAAAAAAAATCACATCGATTATCACAGCCACTCAAACATGGCCGACTTTTGCCTGGTCCTGCTCAAGGTTTCTTCCTGTTAAAGGGGAGTTTTTCCTTGCCACTGTTGCTTGTTGGGGGTCAGGCCCTGGGATTCTGGAAAGCACCTAGAAACTATTTTGTTGTAACAGACACTATAAACAAAGGTTGATTGATTTGACTAACCTCATAATGGGTTATTTAACTCCCAAACTTTTATCTCAGCAGTTCCAGATTAGAATAACTGTGAAGCACTCAGGGATGCGCTGTGCAGAAAGAACCAAAGAGAATTAATCTGAATTAATTAAACTGCCCCTGCAGCCAATATTTGTCCTAACGCACCATCTAGCGGTGAGACGAGGTACTACTCCAGCCCGCCACAGGGTTTTCGTTTTCATTCGTTTTAACCAAATATAAACTCTTTAATAAGAGACATCCTAAGCATAGGATTTAAGCTCCAGACCATTTATGATGGGACAACTTCGAGAACAAGAAGCATGTTAAACAAAGTTCTATTTATTTACAAAAATAGATACATGAATACAGCAGATACTGCCTGTACACAATAAACTTGTAAAGCTTTAAAAAATAACAAAACATTGTGAGAGTGGAGGCAGTCACTCCAGACCTGTCTGTCTGTGCATGTGTATGTTAGGTTCACACCCAGAGGAGTATTTCACCATTGGCTTATGTCTGACATCTCTCCAGACGAACCAATCAGGACAGAGAAGTATGTTTAAATAGTAAAATTAAAAAGGCTAAAACTTCTGTAAAAGGTTGAAAAAAAAAAAAAAACATTTCGGATGATTTCACAGCAAAACAGATAAGAGATCACGAGGGTCTAAAATCATCTGAGGTCAACGTGCAGCAGAAGCTGGGAGGGTTCTGGTTCAGAGAACAGAGCGGTATTTACAGGCAAACATGAGCCACACGGCACAGGCATTCTCAGGGTAGACAAACACCCGAACACGGACCGCCAGCCTCACGCTGTCGCCACGACAACACACGATTTCCTCACAAATGGGATACCTGAGCGAGAAGACAGAGAAGATGATGTCACATTTCAGACCGACTGCCTGCACCGCACGATCGGCTCACCTCAGACAGCTGGCGAAGGCTCTGCGGGCGTTGAGGTGGAGGAGTTGGGTGGGGTAGCCCTTGAAGGTGTGACCATCCGGCACGGCTCTCCTCACGGCGTCCTGGAATTCCTCGTTGCCGCAGGAAACGCCGGTGCATCGCTCCAGCTCGTAGGCCCACAGCGCAGAAGACAATAGGTAGGACAGGTTGTCGTCCCACACGGTTGCCATCTTCAGGTCCTGGAGGAGAGCGGCAGAGTTCAAGGTGTAGGCCCAAGGACCGTTGGAACCTTGCTTTCAAAACCTTTCACGGATTTAGCCTTGAGACCTGCCCAGGGTTCGTCCTACCTTCCTGTGTTCAGACACCAGGAAGCGCATCTCCAGCTCCAGCTGGTTGCTGACGGCAGCAGGATCCAGAGAGGGGGCGCAGAGCGGGGGCACGGGGGGCAGAGAGCTGGTGGCCCCGGGGACACACACAGACTTCAGAGCCTCCTCGCTCATCGCTTTCCACCGAGATGGATTCTGCGGGGAAGCAGGGAAACAGGCCTCTCAGGGTTTGCTGCCTTGCTCTGAGCCAACATGGCACAGGTTACTCATGATGATGATGATGGCCGCTTTTCTAAAGTCCAAAACTGGCCGCTTTCCAAGCTGGAAGCCCGTAGCGCCGATTTAAAACCCTTCTGCCCATTAGATGAGACCGACTCAGATTTAATATGCAGCAGAATTTTCATAGTGAAATTAATCAAAGTAAAAACCCTCCAGTCAAACAAATGTGTTCGGTGGCACAATGTCAACACTAAGATGACGTAATAACACATAAAACAATGAGTCGTGACAGAAATATTCTTCTCAGTACATTAAACATCACAGTACCTGGAAGTCAAAGATGCACACGTTCACAGCATCGGACGGCTGGCAGTTGGCCAGGAAGGTCAGGTGGTTGAAGACGCAGCCCACTGTCCTGTAAGGGGACGAGGGTTTGGGCTGGGGGGCCAGGGGCGGAGCATCTGGGTCTATGGCTCTGTGCAGGTATCTGACCAAACCGGCAGTAACCAGCGTTATTACGCTGTATTATGGCACAGATAAAAGCTGAGACGTAACAAAACTAACCTTTGCGCCGTCAAACTTTCCCAGAAGGTTATGCTGCCATCACAGCCACGGGTCAGGACCCAGGCGTGAGGCGCTGCCTTGGCGTTCGTGCCCACGCACACGTAGGCGTCCAGGCCAAAGCCCAGCAGGAGGCTGCACAGCAGGGTGGCGTGATCCTCACAGTCGCCCTGCAGACACTGACTGTCAGCTGCTGTGCGGGCTCATATTTATTCCTTTCAGATCAGGGACTGATTTGTTCTCCCCTCACATGAACCTGCACACGAGCAGTCTAACACTGATGAGGTCACATGACCTTTCTAATAGTGCATTATTGCTTAAAGAGGTGAACACGGCACCATCGGAGGTGAGGGCTTGTGTGTGCCTGGTTGGATTTTCTCACATTGACAAGCAAACAGGCTGGTGCTGCTTCTGTGTATCATCCAACACTTTCAGAAGTTTTTAAATCAGACGCACAATAAAATTCTGTCATCAAAAGCAGGCGCAGATTAAGTAACTTCCTTTTCACTTGTATGGTTGTTTTTCCCTGGTCTGAAACTGCGCTGTGGCTGCATGCTGGCTGCGGCTTCAGGCCAGTCACAATGATAGATGTTCACCACAAGTGCTAATATGGACGGCAGCACTGGAAGCGGTTGGAGACTGATGAGACTAAATTAATTTTCCCTGGAATGAAACTCATAAATCATGACTGACAAGGGCCACTTTGCGAGAGTTGCCGTTGTGTCTGTCTTGCCAGCCGCCGTCGGAGGCGAGGCGGAGAAGATTTATCCTGCGGTGGTTCGGGAAATGCCCGCTATCTATCTGAGAGAGGAGAATGCGCCGATCAGTTAGCCCGGCACGCCGAAACAACACATCTGTCACGTTCAGGGCAGCCACGAACGGACATGCAGCAGCACTTACATATGGGGGAAATCTGACCAATAATAACTGATTACTTTGAAGCATTTAGTTTAGTTTATGCCTAAGTCAAAAAGAACTGATAACCGATTTGAAAATAGTTCCAGTGGTAAAAATGAAAGCCCCGCGCTACATGTTTTGAGTGTAGTAGCTTCTTACTGATACCATCCATTCTTCCACCACCAGGACTCGTGTCTACCTTCTGTCTACACAGGAAAGCCATCAATGTGCACCACTGCTCCTGTTTGCTTCCTCCTCCCACCACCGGAGCTCGCTGGTAGGCAAGAAGGCTGACAAAGCGTGCCGCGTGTCGAGGGCTCTCCAGCAACCGGCCTGCCCGGAGGACACGCACGTAAGAACACACCGGCCGGTTGACGCCGTTCTCATCCTGCGGACACAGACTGCGGTAGTGAGACAGGTCCACGGAGGTACAGGCAGAAGCCTGAGTGTTTAAGTTTCTGTTGGCTCCAGCACCACCCAGATGCCCACAAACCTGTGCAAATATCTTCACCATTTTAGACTGGTGTGACGGACGAATCTCGAGAAATTCTCTCCACCACTGTTTGGCATAAACCAGGAAGAGCCTTTCCTTCTCGGCTGTCCTCTGCCTCTCCAGCGCTTGCTGGATGAGGAAAAAAAAAGTGATGTTTCTTTCACAATGATGCCCTTTTGACCAACTCAGATCCTCATAACCTTCAGTGGTGGTTCACTGAGCTGACAGTGGCGTTTTATTCAGCATGAATAAACAGAGGATGACGCGACCCCAGTGTTCTGACCTGTGTGCTGATGACATCAGCGCTCAGAGGCTCTGTGAGAGGAGGGTACAGTTCCAGACTGACAGTCAGAACACCAGCTGGGACTTTACATTCACTTCCTGGCGACACAAACCCACACACAACTTAAAAATGACTTTTGGAAACATTTCTCTGCCATGTGGTTCATCCACTACTGGTGCGCTGCTGATATACTCCAGCATTGCTTCTCCGCCACTAATCACAAGAGCCAGAACAAGGCAGGAAAATTTTAACCAAATGTGCATCACAACATAAACCCTCCCTGTCATCGATGAACAACATTTTTAAGACTTGTGTCGCAGAATCAAAAACAGCTGCGGTTGAGGACGCATTAACATGCTCGCACTCACTGCAGTAGAATCACTCTTCCTCACCGACTCCCAACAGCTCCACAGCAAAGCATGTCTTCCCAGCTGGTGAGGTGAGGACCGTCCTCCAGTCCAGGAAGTAGGACGACACCAGCGTCGTCTCATTGGAGGTGTCTGTTCTGATCAGCACCAAGTGAACTGGGTCACACATGGACAGCATGGTGGTTGTGTCTGCCATTTTACCTCCCTCTGAAACAGTAAAATGCAAAAAACTTAATATACCGCAGGACCTTCAGTGAAACTGTGAGTGCTACCTTTCGTTCACCTGAACCATCTCTGTGAATGTTTAATATGAAGCCCTCTTTCAGGTCAGGTTCACAGGCACAAGGCACCGGTTTTG
This sequence comes from Takifugu rubripes, assembly GCF_901000725.2. Lineage (NCBI taxonomy): Eukaryota > Metazoa > Chordata > Actinopteri > Tetraodontiformes > Tetraodontidae > Takifugu > Takifugu rubripes. The sequence goes on along the minus strand of NC_042291.1, from coordinate 6,310,460 downwards.
AGCGAAATCTCTGGTTACGAAAATGCAGATAGAGCGTAAATGTGGAACAGACTTGACCAGGTAAAGGCTCTGGCTCCTGGAGATGTTCCAGAAAGGCCTTACCACCAAGGACTTGAAGATACAGATACCGTCTGGATGGGTCAACATTAGCTGAGAAAATAGAGAACTTTACTTAAAACTAAATAAGAATTTATCTTAGTAAAGGAAATATTTCCTTCTTTGAGTTGATGCCTTACTTTTGTCCATATTATTGACATCCTTGTCAACAAAATGAGATGTTTGCTTTGGTGGAGATCTTGTTTTGATCTCTGTGGGGACGTCCTATCAAAGCAGAATATTCATGGATAATGAAAACACTTTTTTGTTCACACCAAGTACATATTGGAAATCTTGACACTGCCGTCTACCTGGGTGAAGTGAAGATCCTTCATCACGTCGTCTATGATTCCCCTCCGCTGCAACGCATTGATGAAATCCACCCTGGACGGAGGCGGCAGCGCTGGATCCTGGCCGTCCCTGGCAGTTTCAGCCAGCACCTCTCTGATCTTCCCGTGGATGTCAATCTGACAAGCAGCAAAGACAGAAAACATCTGCCTTCAATTTAAAACAACAAACAAAAAACACCTATCTAAAGAGAACATCACATCATCGTTCATGGGGTTAAAAAAAAAACCTTGAATATTTCTGTTCATGTAACATTACAATAGAATATCAGTTGGAGACGTGGGGGTGTACTAAATAGAAATATATAATAGAATAATACATTCTCTTACTACATAACACCATGAGAACAGGTCACTATTACTTGGTGAAAACTTTAATTCGGCTTCTCTCTGGCACGTATTAATATTTTATTTGAAGACAAGTTACATCATACAAATACACATTTAAGCATTATGGAATACACCAGCGGAGCGTAGATAAAGCGGGTAGCATTTTCTGCTTACCTTAAGAAGATGATTGTGAATTGTCTGTTTGAGCTCCGAAACTTTCTCTGGCGGCAGAGACATTTTAGTAGATGACTGCCTGGTATGTTAAATGCAGTAACTAGATTACGGCGTCCGCACACCTTCACCGCGAACTCAACAACTCAACGGCGATCAATAACAGCTTGTTCCTCTGTTCCTGACATATCCGCCAACCGCGCGCACATTCGACCAACGGCGGCAATGGGGACGCAGCGCATGCCAGTCATAAATGTGATGCGAGGGGTAAATCGTTACCGTCTTTGGTCTACCAAAAATCTTATATTGTTGTAAAGATTGTCGTATACAAAATTTGACGCATAAGTTGTGTTTTTTTTCCATGTGTTCAATCAAGGTATTATATTCAGGCGATTGCCTGGTGTTTACCTCCATACGTCACTATATGCGACGACAAGTAAAGGACCCTTAGTAGTAGTTCGGATTCTATTTTTACACCCCCCTCCCCCCGCATGTAATTAGTTTACCTTCAATAAAATAAAAAATTATATTAAATAGTTAAGTGTTCTATTTTGATTTACAAATAATTCTGCTTACAAATATTCTTTCTTTGGGTAGACTTGTAGGTCTGAACAAACATTTTCATTATCTGCACGCGCCATCTTCATCCCACAGACAGGAGAAAATGAAATTACTACAGCAGTCAATATGAGCAGGCTCTCTTCTTGAAATATTGAATCCATTCCTGGAATCCAGAGCACGGGGCCTTCAGTATGACTACATCGATTTACTTCACGTCAGAATAAAATTATGCCAAGAACAAACCACCGCAGTGCAGGGAGATGAAAAACCCACTCAGTGCTTTAGAAGCAAATGCTAAAGAAAAACACAGGCTTCATTTAGTATCAAAAAAGATTAATTTTATTTGAATGTGTATCTTGTTTTCTTAACTATTCAGCTGCATCTCAGCTGTTTGCAGAACTCACCTGACGCCTTGTGTGAAAAACAGAAATAAGTGGAATGGTCAAACCTTTTCATTTGGTGGCGAAATAATAACTGAGCAAATGAACAAGTCGTGTTAAACAGTAGTAATAAGGAAACCAAAAAACAATCCACTCAAACATTTGGCATTCAATCCAACGGATATATGTTCACTGTGTGACACCTCTGGCTACAAAGCAAACATTACGTTGGACAAATGGCTCAACTAAACCTTTATCGTAGGAAATCTTGGAGCACTCACTGTTCACAGGAATTAATTTAAAGGCACATTAAAAGTTCTTACAACCTCCAAACTTGACTTTAATGCAAGGTGCTCAGCTCTAATAGATTGCACAATTTAAGCTATAGATTGGTCCCAATCCAGTGATAATACAGGTGGAAATGAAGAGGTCTCGCAGACTATTGCAATGTGACTTCGGGTTCAGGTAAACAAATATTACATTCCATATAATGACATCAAATGTTAACGAATGGCTTGTCTGGCATTACCGATACAGACAGCTTTGCTTTGGTTTCCTCAAAAATATCAGTTGGACAACCTGAAGAGAGAGACACACAAACCCATCCAGTGGGTCAAAATACACCAAACTTAGCATCCAGAACTCTGCAGCTTGTTCTGTCCAATCAAAAACCTGTCAACAATCATGAACATATGACAGGAAACAGTTAACATCAGAGCTAAGATCGCAACATCTGCAAGGCCGCTCCCCATTTAAACGTCCAGTCGCACAAAAATATATATATGGCCTTTTGGGATGCCCTGCAGAATGTGAACGGAAGAACAAAGGACATTCTGGAAAACCTGTAATGCATGCGTGAAATAAAAATTTCAAAACAAATAATCAAAGGAATGCTGTGGCTGAGAAATGCCAGTCTCCTTCCAACGAGGGACAGTCCGCACAAGTCAGTCTGAATAAGTGTCCGCCAACGAGCACACACGTGAAAATTACAAAGAAAAGAATCAAAAACTAACCTAACTCACTTTTTTTCTTCTGTTTTTTTTTTTGCTTTGTACTGCACCTTTAGTAAGATTTTTCAAAGCATTTAGCTATGATACAGTACAATCATCAATAGCAACCAGGAGGAAAGAAAATTAAATCATCGTGCTGGCACCGAGATCCTGAGATGTTACTATCTTTGTTAAGATCTTATACAGAAAATATACACAAACACTGGATCTAGCGCTCCCACATTTTGACCTTAAGAAATAAATATGCACATATAAGCTAATTCTAATTAAAGAAGTACCTAATTTCAGGTACTGGTGCAAAATAGGAGTCAGTTTAGTTGGCCCAGTGGGCTTCACTGGGAGTACATCCAGCACACCAACAGGCCCATGGCCAGAGCTGCCCCGGCGCCGATGTTCAGCAGAATGGGTCTCCAGTACAACCACTTCTCTCGTTTTCTCTCCGAGTCGCTCAGTCTCTGTTTCATCTGGTGGATCTTCTGTGAAGTGCTGGCGATCCTCTCCTCACGGTGTCGCTTTCTCACGCTGAAACGAGAGTCAACGCGGTGAATACCAACAGTCCCCGGTACCAAACACCTTCGGGATTAATAAACTATGACTATCACTTCCCTGCAAACACGGAAGCAGGGAAGTGAGCATTATCTTCTGCTAGCTGACACTTACTTCCCAGAGTTCTCTGCGACACTGTCGTCCTGACTTGCTGGCTCTCCTTCCTGCGGCTGGTCCCCAGAGGTGCTCTGAGGCTCCTGGTGGGGGCACGGTTGACCGTTGGGCCTCTCGTCCCTCAGGTGAGGTCTGGGTGGGGGTGGTGGAGGACGATGAGGTTCCACTTGCTCTTTGGGCACTGTTTCCTGTGTGATCTGCTAATGGAGTCAAAAGTAAAAGTGAATGGTTTTTCCCCCCTTTCACACTGTATTAACCATTATACACAAATGGTAAATAAACTGTAAAACATTGTTGAAGTGTGGCCAGTGTCAGATTTTAATGCTGCAGTGTGGTAAAACCATAAATCATTCCAGCCTGACAGCTTTACCTGCCCTTGTTGTTCAATTTCAACCTTTAGTAAACTTGGTTTCAGCCCATAAAGTCGATCTGTTGACAATAGACGGCACAATGGGCTCATTGTAGAGAGGCCTGTCTCACTGGCCTGGGCCCTGGGGCTTATTTATGAGGTGAAATTTGTACCACCAGCCTGAACAAAACACTTTTTTTCTCCAAACAAGTGCGGTCTTGAAACATCTACCTGTGCCTCAGCGTTGTCTGCCAGAATGAGCCTCGCTCCTTCGATGACGGCCATGTAGGAGAAGCGCAGCTGGTCAGGAGTTTGGATCAGGCCCATTCGGAATTCCCTCATGTCTAGGAGAACTTTCTGTATGTCCACTGATGATGGGTTCTTCCTCCTGGACATCTAAATTTAAAACAATGATCTATATGATTTTGAAGTTCAATGCTGAAGACTAATGATTTGTCCGGTGAGTCAAGCAGAGAGTTCAGTCCAAACAGCAGCAACAGCAGGACTCCACCCGCAGCTTTCAGAAAATTCCCTTTTTCCCTCTTTTCTGAGAAGATCCTGCCTGTTGCAAACTACTGAGAGTTCTAAAGATTTCTGAGAACTGTTCGAAACCCTGGCCTGATCTTCAATTCAAAATTCAAGCATTTGATTTGTTTCATGCCCAATCACACAGTGGACAATGTGCATTAAACTTTGCTCCTGCTCAGCATATGTGAACATTCAGATGAATAAATAAATAAACAAATAAATAAAATCATTCTGCCAGTACATCAAGCTTCAACTCCCCACACACAGTAAGTTCAGTCCCAACAGCCTGCTAAAGGCTGAGATCTTTTTGGAGGCAGAAGTGATTTGTTTAAAGGGACTGAAAATCCTTATACAATCCATAAAACACCCCAACATGCCACAACCGCTCCCTGCAGATCTGTTGCACCAAAAATAAAGCCATCCTCTCAACTTCCTGTCTTGCTACAACTTGAATCTCTTGTGTAATAAGACTTTGTTTTCAATATAAATATTGGCAGCTCCTCTCTTTAACAGTAACTCCATCTGGTTGCCCCCAATCACCACCACACCTACCAGGACCAGGCAGGTGTCCACCAAGGCGAAGGTTCCTGAGCGCCCTATCCCAGCGCTGCAGTGCACCACCGAGGGACCGTGGTCTGGGCCCAAAGAACCAGACTCCCGGACCTTGAAGAGGAATTTAAGGAAGGAGGCGGGAGATTCCGGGACACCAAAGTCCGGCCATGTGGTGTAGTGAAAATGGAAGATCTCCCTGGTTTCGCTCGTCTATTAAAAAACAAAACATAATACCGGAACCTTGACTGGAGAAAGTGGGCAGACTGGGCTTATTACACTTGAACTGAAATCACAGATGTGGCGATTAATGTAGCTCCAACCATTCAAGACAAGACAGGACACGTTCAGACAGTCGGTCGTGGAGGTTAGAGTAATTAACGCAGGCTGGAGGAATTGAAGGAATTCATCTCCAACAGGTTTAATTACACTAAAGCTATGTTACTTTTGAAGTGTTACCTCTTCACTTGGTATGTGGAGGAAAAAAAGAAAGAGCTGTCAGCCCCCATTCTCACCGCTGTGTTCTGCAGTTGAAGAACTCGAATGGTGTAATAGGATCGGTCCTCCTCCGACAGCAGCCTGACGACGAAGCCCGTGTCTGTGAAGGACATCTGTAGCTCCTCTGAGGTGGGCCAGTACTGTGCACACTTTTCCTGTTAAAGGCGGAAGAATAATGACAGCAACAATAACAGTTTATGCCACCGTCTGCCTCAGCATCACCAATTCCCGTCTCCGGTGCTAACGTGTACTCACTGATCCCTTTTCAATCACTCTGTTGAGCATGATAACAGCTTTGGAACACTGTTCCCAAATCATCAGCCAGAAATGGCCACAGGTGTTCCTCAGAGGGCCCTGAAGAACAATGTTTAGAAAGAAACAGGAGACTTTCACCACTTCTGCGTGTTCTTGTGCACACCGCATCAGTCACAGTCATGCACCCACCTGAGAAAGAATGTAAGCTCTTTGGGCTTCTTCCACCGCCACTAAACTTGCATTGATGTAGTCGTTTTCTGAGTTTTCAAGTTTGACCCGACTGTGATCATCTGATGGGGGACCACAGAACAATCACTCACAAATCTCATCCGAACAAGAGGCAATTTCAGCCCAATAATCTCCTCTGCATTGAGACTCACAGGGGCTGACATCTCTGTAGCGGTTCAGATTCCGATTCAGGGGAAGTTTCGCCACTCTGTAAGGGTATTCGCTGGCTTGGTTGCGGATCTCCTTTTATAGAAAATAAGAAAATGTGCAAGAGTATTGTTAATATTGATCAAATCGACAAATGCAGGCATGCGCATAACCCTGATTAACATAAGTAGCATCACACAATGTGTGTTAGAGTAACATTAAAAATCAGAGTATGCACGCTGTTCTGTTCTTTTTAAAACATTTTTTAAAAAGTACAGAGAATTAAGGATTCTAATTTTTGATCAGAGGTGTAAAGTTCCATTCAGCTGGCTTTATATCCTCTCTGAATCTGTATTAATATCCTGATCTTTAGGTCTCGCCATGAATTTCCAGTTTCATTAGAATGCGCAAACTCTTTCTTCCTAGGTGAAATGTGCAGGTTTGGGTTTGCTGGGTTCATATGGCCGGCAGCCTTAAATCTATTTCAACTTTTGCAAATATTTCGTAGCTGCTCAATAAAACATGAGGCTTGATAAATACAACGATATTAATAAAGCCCTTATTTCGCTAAACAAACATGCGGACAGCGATTCCCACAGTGCCAAAAATCAGCTGATCCGAAAATGATTTTAGATCTTTAAAGAACAAACACAGCTTCAGTGGTGCAAATGAACCAAGTTTCCACATGAACTCTGCGATAACAATCATTTGTAATGACGTCGTGTAATTACAGACAATAATAACCCCGCTGGGACTTCCAACAGACGCAAACCATTTACAGGTATGTCACCTACCACCAAACCTAGAAATCCAAATTTAATATTACACGGAGGGCCAGACAGGTAATCAGCACGTTAAAGTATTCGCATCCGTATTTATATAGGCGATATAGGGGATATCGAAAGCGCCGTGCTGGGCAGCTGCTGGTAAGCGCATGTGTTTTTCTCCAGAAGTACCAACGAGTTCTCAGAAACGGCAACTGACGTCTGTTAGCGTCAGACAGCTTAGCTAGCTTCCGAACGCCGCCGCTGCACGTTGTTCTAGCTACGGAAGTCGGCCGCTACAACCGGCGAAAATGAACAATGTCGTCGCTGCACGAACGGCGCCCCGGCGGGATCCGCTTCCAACAACGCAACGGGCCGCGGCGCAAAACGCCCGAAGATGTAAAACTGCGGTGGAAACGTGTGCGGCGGGCGAACTGTGAAGGCAGCTAGGTCGCTAGCTAGCTAGCCCAGAAAGCGAGCAGCCGATCGTCATAGAAACACGAGAGGCCCGGGGTCCCGACTCACATTGTAAAGGTTTTGCCATTTCCCGGAAGAATCTATCTCTTCAAATTCTCGCTCCATGTTGACGCGCTCAGCGTCCCCAGACACTTGCAGGATGAGCCGCGGACTGTTCGAAGCGCCGTCCACCAACTTAGTCCTTTCTGAAAGCCATCTGAGCAGAAGTGCGGAACCCTGCGGGGAGTCGTTCTGCTGCTCCTGCACGCGCCGCACGCGCCGCACGCGCAGCCCCGTTGCCAGTTCGCGTGACGCAACAACGTGTTCCAGCCAGCAGGTTCCTCCCAGAGCCCCGGAGCATGTTTCACATTCACCACTAGACTGCACGTTTTAACGCTGTTTAGTTTGTTTTATAATGATCACAATAATTGAACGGGTTTTTTTTTAGATCAAGTACTTGAGCTGTCTTGAAATAACTTGAGAGGAATAAAATATTCTCCCGTCTTTATGGCCAGTTTCACCTGAAAATTTGGATTTGCATTTTGAATCCTGCCGGAAACGTTTATTTCTTGCACTACTGCAACGACATTAGTGGAGTTGTACTTTATTCAACGCAATCGCCTTGTTAGTTTCCCAAATACTAAGAAAATGGACCTCCAACTTATCTATCTATCTATCTATCTATCTATCTATCTATCTATCTATCTATCTATCTATCTATCTATCTATCTATCTATCTATCTATCTATCTATCTATCTATCTATCTATCTATCTATCTATCTATCTATCTATCTATCTATCTATCTATCTATCTATCTATCTATCTATCTATCTATCTATCTATCTATCTATCTACGTCCGTCTATATGCTGCTAAAAAGCGCCACCTGGCGGTCACCGTCAGGTAGCGCCCCGACTCGCAGCGAGGACCCGCCAAACACAAGTGAACACATGACGGGCCTGCTAGCTTACCCGTGTCACTAGTACTTCTGCTATTCTGTCGGGTCAGTCATGTTTGTGGCGCGTAGTATCGCAGCAGATCATAAAGATCTCATTCACGATGTTTCGTATGATTTTCACGGCCGGAGGATGGCGACCTGTTCCAGCGACCAAAGTGTCAAGGTAACGGCCGGTGAATCGACCTGGAGCCAGGGAGCTAATTTAGCATTAGCCACCGAATGTTGCTTGTCAAAATATGCAGTTTTACACCCTTTATCAAAATTCCTTATGGAGTCACTCGTTCTTATTTCATCTGCGGTGGGCAGATGAAAGTATTATAGAATTCCAAAACAGCGGCTAGATTCGATCTCTCAAGTGCTTTTTTGTCAATAAAACTAGCTAGTTTGTTTATGGGGCTGTAGCTTACAAGTCAGGTTGAGATGTAGATTTAGCCACCATAAACCATGCACAACAACACGAAAACACACTCTGAATGTGTGCTGAACACTTGTTATTGACAGGTTTGGGACAAAAGTGAGAGCGGAGAGTGGCACTGCACTGCCAGCTGGAAGGTAAATCACCTGATGCTGCTTGATCCCATTTTAACCTGAACAGGCTTTCCTGGTAAAACAATCTATCTGCCAGTGTGCTTGCATAACGTAATGATACATTATATAACTTTTCCTATTTTTGCACGTCTTTTTTTTTAACGTAGACATCCTATAATCTGCAGGGCTTGTCAATTTGAGCAAATCTCTTTTCTCTGCAGACACACAGCGGGTCAGTTTGGAGGGTGACCTGGGCTCATCCAGAATTTGGGCAGGTTCTGGCCTCCTGCTCCTTTGACAGGACAGCTGCTGTTTGGGAAGAAATTGTAGGAGAGTCCAACGACAAGCAGAGAGGACTGAGCCACTGGGTTTGTACAACTCTCATATCTGTACATGCACCTAAACTATCATTTGAGCCCCTACAATTGTCAATTTTGTAACTGAACACAGCTGGGAATGTGTATCAGTGGGTCATTTAGGCACAGTTTGACCCACAGCTTCCATTTTTAGATCAAGAGAACCACCCTGGTGGACAGCCGCACCTCAGTGACTGATGTGAAGTTTGCCCCCAAACACATGGGCCTGATGCTGGCCACCTGCTCTGCAGACGGAGTGGTGAGGATCTACGAGGCTCCGGATGTGATGAACCTGAGCCAGTGGTCTCTGCAGCATGAGATCTCCTGCAAGCTCAGCTGCAGCTGCATCTCTTGGAACCCTTCAAGGTGAGCCAATTTCCTTTAAATAATATTCATATTTCTAGGTTGTAGAGTCAAATTCATCATCGATGAGAAATGAATCCAACTAACAGGTAAATAAATTGATCAATGGTCTTAAAAGGGGCCTCAGTGTAACACTTCCTTCGCTCTTCCCACCATCCAGCTCTCGTGCACATCCGCCGATGTTTGCAGTGGGAAGTGACGACAGTAATGTAACGTACGGTGGGAAAGTACAGATCTACGAATACAATGAAAACACAAGGTAGGAGCTGCTCTGGAACGATACAATTTACTATAATCTTTTAGTTTGACGTGTTTGACATGTCCCTGTTTTAAAGGAAATATGCTAAAGCCGAGACACTGATGACAGTCACCGACGCCGTTCACGACATTGCCTTCGCTCCAAACCTCGGCAGGTCTTTCCACGTGCTTGCCATCGCCACTAAAGACGTCAGAATCTTTAAGCTCGTTCCAATGAGGTCAGGTTTAATTTTCTTTTCTGAATGTCTTTTCACACTTGCACACCAGAGCAGTGACAACATGGCGGCTCCTTGCTCTGCTAACTGATCCAGAGTTGATACTGGCAGTGGCAGGATGAAATCTGGCAGCGCAGATTCATCTTGTGCGTGTGTGAACGAGGCGTCGGCAGAGTCCACAGTATTTGGCTTGTGTGTTAATTACTGTGATCCGCCAAACAGGAAGGAGAGCACGTCTTCGGGACCCACCAAGTTTGAGTTGCAGATTGTGGCTCAGTTTGACAACCACAACTCTCAGGTGTGGCGCGTGAGCTGGAACATCACCAGCACGCTGCTGGCCTCTTCTGGGGACGACGGTTGCGTGCGCCTCTGGAAAGGTACAACTCTGTCATTAGCACGTGCAGAATGCTCACTAGTGAACTGCATCTTAAAAGCTGCTGGATAGGTTGTTGCCGACGCCGTTTCGGTGACATTGCCGCTTCTTTTCCTTCTCAGCCAACTACATGGACAACTGGAAGTGCACGGGCATCCTGAAGGGCGACGGCAGCCCGCTCACAGGCTCGTCGGGTCAGCCCACGGCCATGAGCACCATCGTGGGCTCCTCCGTTCACACCTCTCAGAACGCCCTGAACGGCATGTCAGCAGGAAGGTAGGTGGTGTGGTGCATCCGTGCGGCACTCACCCACCCCCTAAAACCGAGCCGGTCAGAACTGACAACCTAACCACGCCTCGCACTGACTCGGACCGCTGCTGCTCACTGACCAACTACCTGGACCCCACAGTGTCCAAACGCTGCACTCGTGCAAAGAGCTTGGCTCCCGGCACCCAGGGTATCGGCACCAGGCCCGCGGAGCTGGCTGTGTGCTGCTGCTTTTCCAAACAACATGAATGATACCTCCTGTTTGTACCGATGCGTGCTGTAGTTGCCAGTGGTCCCACTTTGCATTGTCAGTGTGAGAGAAAAAAAACAACATTTTGGTATATAAAGTAATGATAATAAACTTGTTTTTGTATAAATCCAATATGTGATTGTTATTTCAAAGGCGGCAGCCGTTGCGCGCCTACGATCGGAGCTGTTTCTGATGTTAACGTGAACAAATCAGATGAACTGCTACATCTTGAGGGACGGTGGTTTGAGGTTTGACTAATTTTATATGCAGCAATCACATCAAATCCAAAATGTCAGGTTAGAGTGGTGCCAAACTCTTTGCTGAGAAGGACAAATGGTTATTAAGCAAACGCAGTAACGTGGCTGCGGAGAGCCCAGACTTTATTCATGTGAACACAGCTGAGGTGGTAACGGATATAAACTGAGACTAACCTCTAACACAGTGTTTCAGCAGCCAATACCTCGGTTCACTCTTGTGTGTAATTCCAGTGGCTAATGTTGGATTTTTGGCAGTGTGGCACTATTCTTTTCTTAATTAAACACATTCAGCATATCAGAAATCTAATAAACTGTTAAGTGGATTCAATTTTTAATAAATATTAACTTTTTTTCTAGTAAGATTTCTGGTTTGAGCTAGTTGGACCCAAATGAGCTTTTTTTTTTCCTTTTGATGTTTTCCTATCAGATATTGGATTTGATATATAAAAACGTTTTGGGATCTTGTCAGCACAGGTTTGATAACTTGCCGTAAATGTTGGTTTATTTCACATGCGGAATAAATGAGTAAAAAATACCCTTTTTATTCAGTTATTTTTATATTTAGCTTCGATTCTGCTGTACATGCCTTTTTACTGCTGATGTTCTGCGTACTGAGGATGTGATTGTATCAGTGTTCCAGCAGTTTCCATAACAACTATATTTTAATGGGGGTTCTAAGATATTGCAGAACGCATTGCTGGGTTTTCCTATCAGCTTTATTTATAACAGACATAACAGAGAAATATACAAGCCCGATTTAATCGTACATTCTGTTGAGTGTTTTGCAGGTCATGACCTCTGGAGCACCTTTTACATGACTGCTCCAGGGCTGAATTCTTACCATTATTTTCAATGCTTACTAAGTTTACACTGCATAGAAAATATCTTGCACTCCACATCCTCGTTGAATGTTGTTTTGTTAATAAATAATGCACTTTTGTGCTGCTTGTTGCATGCAGGAATTGGAAGAGAGCTCCGTCTGTCCCTCCCCAGCGGCAGCTGACCTCTCCAAAGATATACCACCATCCTGCATATTACTAACGTCTCCTCTTCATCTGCCTGTTTGCGCTTTTCCGTTAATCCATTTGAAATGTGTGTTAGTCACCTACAAGCTCAGGGTGAGAGCTGTGTGCACATAAATTGCATGTTTGTTTTAAAATTTCACTCTGGATCAGGCATGTTTGTCTTCAGCTTATCTTCTGAAGTGACAGCTGGGCTTTGTCACCACTGTCTGCAGCCGCCATCTTTCTCTGTTTAATCGTTTTTGTTTTTTTACTTTCTGTTATGTGTTTCCCTCGTATTCTATCGTCTCCTCCCCGTCTGTGTATCTGTCGTCCTGTTGATTCAGGTATTTCTTCCCACCTCTGGAGCCTCCAAGAGCGGGGACCATGTATGGTCACCTGCTGCCTCCTTCTTCGCTCATAGAGCACTGCGATGCTGAGCCAGCTCCACCTCCACAGCAGGCTCTGCCACACAGGCACTCATCTCGAGCCTTGCTGCCCCTGACAGAGGCTGAAGGCCAGCTACCTGGGGCGTTTCAGTTCAGAGGGACGTTGGATGCAAAAGGCCACAATGAGAGCAGCTGGAATGTGTGAAAGCTAATAAACACCTCTGACTGTTCTGCGAAGATAAACTACATCACTGCATGACACCTGTAAATCAGACCGATGGAGAATCTGTTCTGCTCTGGCGGGTGGCTGCAAAAACTTTTGTATTTAACTTGGTTACTCATGGAAGTTATTAAAAAAAATTCTATTTTGATGGTTTCTTCTCCACATTGTTCATCCATCCCTGAATGATTCACTGTCATGTGAGGTGTTTTCAGTGGAAATGTCATATTATTCATTGTCACATGTCTGCTATGAGTGCTATTTTTGTATAAGATCCAAGGGGATTATTTGAAATCTGGAAAACAGCACCGGAATACAACTGAAAATTTGGAGGTTTGACTCTATTCTCTCATCAAATTGGTGTTTTTATGCAAACAGTGCTTTTTTGTTTTAGCCTCATGAAGCGCGTATCAGAGGTGACCCAGTGGGGGATCATTTCAACTTGTATTGACAAAGAGGCTAAAGTTTCATTTCATGGCTCACCCTGGAATGTCGGTGATGGCAGCTGTCTGCTTACCAAAGCATCTTTGCAGCTGCTCGGCAGAACACATGAGATAGCAACCTCCCCACGTCCAGTAGCTGTCATATTGGACACATTTGGTCTGGAAACTGAATCATACGTCATTATTTTGCATAGGTTTAATATACAACTATTGTGACGCTTGACGTTGAAATGGCATAACGATAGTGCTAAGAAGAAACCTACGTTGTTGAAGTCATATCTTTAGGACAAACACCTGATTGTTAAAATGTATGTATGTGTGTGATATCGTATCCAAAAAAACAGTCGTGTTGATTGACGTGAAGCCCGTCCTACCATAAATGTCAATTTCCTCTCTTTCAACTTTATTGCCCAATCAAAGTGCTCAAATTCGGGCAAGTCCCGCCCACAAAACATGACACTTACGCGGGCTTCCTGTGGCTTCTGGGCGCTGGGTCGTCACCATAACTAAACTTATATTTCTGCGATAATGACAAATTTAAGCATTGTGAAAGTTAGTTTTGGTACATAATCGCCTAACGCGTTTATTTAAAGACTGAACTCCAGCTGAGAAAGAACCGCGGCCCCCTTCCTGCAGTATTAAATGTGAGTTGAACTTAGCTTTACGTTGTTTTAATTGTCTTGCGAAAATGGAACTTAACTAAACTAAAAGAAAACGGTACCGCGTTGATTTATCTAACTTCTACACTCATCTACACTCTGCATGCTGCTCTAAAAATAATAGTTCTCAAACTTTTAAACATAGAGAAATGCAGTGAAGAAGAATTTTCCGAGCACTGAGGTTCAAATTCAGTTGTTTTTAGCATGTAGCTAGCCTAAAAAGTTGGCTTCACCACAGCTATCGTGGATAAATAACTTTGGATTTCCGGTACCGTTTTTATATCAACTTATTCTATTGGAAGGATGGATGTGAATAAAACAGGTCCAAATAAATTCGATATAGAGCGTTTTAGGTTTATTCAACCAATACCTGCCTTCGGTATGAATGTTTAAAGGGGCTTGTTGCTTCTGCAACATTCAGATATATCAATATTTGCCCCAAAGTATGAAAAATGCATTTGTAAAATGACGCCACCAGCGAATTTATGTCACCTATTTAACCCCCAGGCGTTGTAGATGGTCATCCGATGAACACTTGGCCGACTATCTCCAGTGAAAACCATGGCAGACAGCTTCTACAAGCTGGAAGACGAAGCCTTTCCCAGTTTTCTTTCCAAATCTCTGGACAGCACCAGTGGCCGAGCCACGCTGGGGAATGTGACATTGGGTTCAGGCCCAGGACTTCCAGTGGCAGCTTCTACTGTGGCTAAAATTAAACCTGCATCTGAAAACAGGTGGGGGTCAGGCTGTGGCTGCTGCTGACAGATGTGACTTGTTGAAACCTTTACAGAGTCCCCAAACTTCACAAGCAGCTGATTTGTTGTTGATTTGCTATTTATTAGCTATTAAATGCAGCTGCAATGTGAATTTGGGATGTCTAAGAGCCAATATTGAATGCAAGACATCAAATCTACCATATGTAGATGGTAATTTTCATCTGATAAATATAGCTTGTTGCTCCTATAGACTTGTTTGACTGTGTTTTGTGTTTTTGTTTCACAGGGGAGACGCTGTTGAAGCATCATATCTAGAAGGCAGAGATGTGAGCTTACAGTCACCTGAACAACCCAATTTTGCTCTGAGCTTGAAGGATGACTTGTGAGTATATGTTTATGTGTAGTTTACAGTGTTGAACGTATTGGACAATTTGACAGTCAAAGACAAAAGGACTTTATTTAAAGTTGATCATTGCTTTATGTTTTTGCAACATTATATTGATATTGTGCAGTTGGAGATTCATATTTCATTTTACCCAGTCATCCTTTCCATTAATGCTCACCTGTACTACAGGGACACTGCGGATAACTTCATTGCAGCCCACCGTCTTTCAGACATGCTTGTGAAGATCAATCTGGATGAGAGTGCCTCCAGAAACCAGGGCTCCACTGTGGAGCCTCCTCCCACACAGATGCGCTCAGTCCGCGGCCGTCCCTCAGAACTTGGAATGGGTAAAAATTCATTCTTATATGTGCTTTTTTAAGTCATGATATTAGAATGACACTTGAATATTTTATGCACTCCATTTAGTTTTTTCTCCTTTCACAGAGTTGTCTTCAGGCCTTCTCACTTTTGCTCAATTTGGCCATAGAAACAACGTGGATGCAAAAGTGTGTACGGTTCTTTTTCTGTATTGTATTAATCATTCCACTTTAATTGTATTAAGTTGCTGATTAAATGTTTTAAATGATATCCACCTTTTTGGTGCAGTCCACGCAGGCTCAGGCTTTACTTGCTGAGGAGGACCTTATCCATAGCGATGAAGTGGACAGTGACCGTTTCAGCGGCAGTAACTCAAGCTTTCTGGCAAACGAGAAGCTCGTGTCTATGGACAGCATGAACAGTGATATTACAGGTATCCTTTTTCTCCTCTTTAGAGTATTCAGTCATGCTCAATGGCTTGTCAGACAATATAAATTGTTTTCCAGATGATGATTCCCAAGACATGCCTGATGATGAGATGCAGCTGTACTTCAATAAGCTGGTGCCTCCTGTCATGCAGAGAGGCAGAGTGGAGGGCCAGGAGATTCCTGCCACAGTAAGACTGCCCTTTAATTTAGAAAACCTACATGACCTTTGCTTTCTTATCGGCATTGTTCAACCTCTTTTTGTTCATAGGGGTTGCTGAGTGCTGCTGATGACCTGCCAAAAGCAAGTTCTACAGAACCAGAACACTACAGAGACCAATTCTTTGATGATTACAATAAGGTTAGCAATTGGGAGTTCCTCTTCAGACTGCGACTCTCTAGAATTTCCCGAGTGGTAATTTGTTGTTTTCTTCCTGCACATTGTCTACATGTCAGCTTCATGACGACTTCCAGATGCCTGATGTTCGGCTTGCTGCAACTGGGATGGATTCCTGTCCAGCTAGTGATGAAGACACTGAAGATGAGTTGGAGTCCGCCAGGACTAGCAATGCTGTCAGATCACATCTGCTGCCCAGCACCTCCAGACAGCTGGTTAGAAATGAGAACACCCACCCACCAGATCCACAACTCATCACCGCTCTGTATCCAGTATTTAAAAGCTCACTTTCTGGTGTGGTTTTACAGGTGGGTGAGAGTAATCGTCCTAGTTTCAGGCCAGGCTTAGAGGGGGGCAGTTCTGATGATGAAGATTCCACTGGTCGTGGGGGTCACTTCCTCTCTGGGATCGAGCACAGACGTTCTGCTGAGGGGCAAGTGATCAGCTCACCTCTAACAGGTAGAGTAAAAAACTTTATCCCATACAGTGCACATTTATTTTCTTTTTCTTTTTCATTTGTTCATTAATATTTTGTGTTTTTCTGGTCTCTGTCTAACTGCAGGTGATGGAGGGGGTGGAGATGGGAGCAGTGGAAGTGAGGACAGTGGAAACGATGGGGGAGTTTCAACCATTCCTCTCCCATCCGCCAATGTCCAGACAACTTATGACGTTCTGCGTGGTTTAGGGATTGTGGGCAGCAGCGCTGCTGCTGCTGCTGATAACAGTAATGCAAGTCATCTCTCTGGACATGGACGGAACATGTTCTCTCTGCTCACTGAGGTGGGAGTGAAACAAAAAGTCCATCAGTGAATTGTTGTTGCCCATAGAATTTACTTTAGCATGTTTACGTTATTTTCCTCAGATTGGTGACCGTGTGGGTCCTGTAGGAACAGGAGAGACCAATGCTACTTCCAGTACAGCAGGGGTTGCACAACGACTTTCTCCTGTCAACTGGAGCATGGTTCTGAACCGCCAGGAAGCACTGGTGAGACTAGCTGCTAAACCAGTCCTTGCATTCTGTGGGCGTCAATGTTGCTCAGTTGATTTTGGTAAAATGTCAAATGACAGATTTGTATCTTGCATATTTATCTCTTTTTCTGTTGGCCAACAGTTGCACTCTGTAACCCACTGATATTATCTGCCATTGTGCGATATGAATCTTTTGAAAAGATACTCAACTGTCTGCTAAACATGCCAAAACTGTTTCCAGCTGGGGGAAAAAAAACCTGGCTTTGCAACCGAAATCAAAAAGACACAAGCGAACCAGGCTTGTTTAATTTTGGAATTATATTACATACTTAATGGATATTAATTATCTTTAAATTAAAAGGTCTAACTTGTAATTACCATTGTGACATTAGCGTAATGAGTTTTGTGTAGTTACAGGGTGGTTAGTTGCTGACCCTGTTAGTTCATAATATTCTCCAGTAAACTTGAGCTGTGGATAAAATGAGAAGGTTGTATTGATGCGGGTGTGATTTGAATGTCAGGATGCCATGGAAAGTACAGAGTCTGGACCCACTGCTGAACATCTGCTAGACACTGTTTATCTGAGAAGAAGCCAGAACTCCTTGAACCCTGCTGCTTCCCTCCTTCAAGGTACACAGGTGAGTTTCCACTGTGCCCCAGCTCAAAATATGACTTATGACACACTTAAAAATAAAACTGTAAGAGAGACACCTTAAATAATGTTATTGTCTTTAACTGCAGGATCTGGCAGAATGCAGTGAGGAGGTTGAAGATGATGATGATGAAATAGATGAACCTGATGGTGCCAGGCCCTTCTTAGGGTTAAGAGGCGGGCCTTGTGGTGATGTGACTGGTGCAGAGGCTTCTGGTAACACCAGTGAGGATGACAACAAGGTTCTGTCCACCTCCTTGGAAGCCAAATATTTCTCCCATAGCTTCCACCAGGAACCAGAAGATTCAGACGATGGGTGGAAAATGGAATTTCAACAAGGTTGGCTGGATCTCTGAGGTTTATATCCACAAATTAACTGGTGGTTGTGAGGTTTTTATCAGCATGTCTTTTTGCAGGTGCTTCTCAAAATGTTGTGTACCAGAATGAAGATGGGGAGTGGGTCACCGATCTGGCTTATTATTCTTCCTTTGAAAAAGAGGTTGATGGCAATGTGCCAGAGGATATCAGCCAGTTTCAGACTGAGAACTTTGTCTCTTCTAGTATGTACACAGTTTTACGCTATCAAATGCTGAAGCCTCTTCTATCATGGTGTGCTGTGAATAAATGACTATGGTACATTTTTGTCCTTTGTAGATGATGCTATGAAGAAGATACTTAAGGATCAAGAAGAATTTGAGAAAGAGCATCAATTTATGCAGGTCTGGGTCTAAGTGATTCTTCCAGATTTCAGTAAATATATGTAAAAATCAAAGGCATTCAAAGTAATCCTTAAGTAAGTCTAATTGTGAAGTTTTGGGCTGTACTGTTGTCAGAGTTCCATTTTTCTGTGTTTTGCTGTTTTCAAAGGAAGAGAAGATTGAGGCTGCCAACAGCAGCAGCACATTTAACAGTGACTCATCCTGGAAGATCCCCAATGGCAGCCACGTCCTGATGAGGACCTCTCAGGTCTCCTCCGAGTTTGAGGATGGGCACCACAGCTACCTTCGACTGTCTTTAGGGCACTTTTTTGAACAGCGTTCTGAAGCCCTGGGCTGTCTGGGTAGCAACGACGACGTGGTTAAACGGGTAAGACCATTTTTTTTTCTTGTTGCATTTTAATTTGAATCCAGTTGTAATTCCTCATCTCTTGTCTCAGCATGTATTACATTAAGTGTTATTGTTTTGGTTTTTTTCTCTAGCCTTCATTTGGCTACATCATCACATCTCCCGAGAAGAGGGAACCGTTTGCATTAATTTCCCCCTCAGACCTCTCGGCCACAGCCGGTCCTCACAATGACACCATTATACTTGGTGAAGCGGACAAAACTCTCAACCCAGGTGTGCTCACAGTATTAGTGTTTAATATGTATGTTTTCTTTAGAGTGTTTACATTGATTTGTCTTTCTATTTTTGCAGAGGACTTGGACAAAACTCTTGAAGCACCACCTGAAAGGGTATCACCTAAAGGTGACCCTAATCCTGAACCACACAAACGGGAGGTACAGTCGTCTTTTACATCGTTAAACATCAAAAATGAACCTTTCACAGCTGCCTGGCTCTTCAATATAAAATTCATTTCTCCATTCAGGAACATGCAGGGAGAGCAGCACTGCCTGACGTTATCGAGGGCTCCGAGTCTGGGTCAACCTTGGCTAACCAAAGCTGTGTGTCCCCTGACAACAACAGCCAGCTGATGCTGAGTATCAGCACCATTGCTTCAGCTATTGCTGATGCTTCTATCAGCACCGACCCCTCTGAACTGGCTGCCATGATAATGGAGCTGTCCAAGAGGGGCAGGAAGAGGAGTCAACCTCTGCAGGAAGGACTCAAATCTAAAGGACCTGCTGTCAAGTTCGCTGAGGAACCACAATCACATGAACAGGCAAGAACTTTTTTCACTCCCATATACTATTGTAATGACATTTGAGAGTTTTTGTCACAAAGTGTAGTTGAATGATTGAATGGTGAGTTCTGTAGCAAAATTTTATCCTCTTCCTAGGTCCATGGGCCACATCAGAGTGCCTTGTTGGATACACTACAGAGCAGCCAGTTTGTTGGAGAGCAGAGCATCTTTGACATGGACAAGTACTTGAAAAAGACTGATGTGTCAGCCACCACTGAGGTCTCTTTTGCACATACTACTTTTGACCTGACTGCCTGGGCAGAAAACCTCAGCACATCTCAGAGAGAACATTCGGGCATGGCCTCAGGAAAAAGAGAGACTCAACCGGAGCCAATAAGTACAAATATGGAGGAAATGACATCAAACACTAAATTACCTTCAGTTTCTTCTTTAAAATCCTCATCCTCAGGCCTCAAGTGTGACTCCAAAAGAAGCTCAATTCCAGTGTCATCTGCCAGAAAGTCTGTGGGTTCGGAGCAATCGTCTACATTTAATCCTCGGGCAGACAAACTGGGGTCTTTTTCTGCTTCTCCCAATTCTTCCTCCAGAACACAAACATCACATGGAATCAAGCAACGAGAAAAGCTACACACATCAAGCTCAAATAGGCATTCTCTGGAAGCACAAAAACATGATCCCAGCTCCTTCAGCTTACCGATAACATCACCAGACATGAAAAAAGGACAGACGGCTCTGTCTTGCAGTAAGGTTACATCTCCTCTGGCACACGGTTTAAGGAGTCCAGGCCAACAGCAGCAGGACAGACAGAACAGTTCTCCTGAAAAGAAACCACTTGTCAGAACTGTAAGTGCACCTCCACTGCATTCTAGTTCTGGAGAGAAGCACTTTGGCATCTCCCAGCCTGCAAAAAGCCAAGCAGTTGGTGAGTAGAATCCAGAAAAATGGCTTCTCATTGAAGGAAAATTTTCATTAGAATATTATAACACATTTATATATTTCTTTAGAGGTGAAACAGGGTTTTTCAGAGCCCATCGTGGAAATGACACAATGCAACTTCAGACCATCAACCTCTCCACTTACTCACTCCTCTCCAAGTCAGACCACTCTTCCTAGTGCTGATAGGTATTGTTTATTTCTCTAGATCGTTAATAGAAGTAAACATTATTAAGATGGAATTTGGTGGATGACAATTACATTCAGAGCACTTAAATTGAAATAGAACATCACAGTCCTTTTTAAGTGTGTGCATTTGTCAATGTGAAACGGGTAATTTGTTTTGGTCTTGTTTTCCCAGTGTGGTGTCCCCAGTAGCTTCAAGACAGTGTGTGCCAGACAAACATCCTGGTGTTGACCTCTCTCCACAGTCTATATGCTCCAGCCCCGGTCTCAGCAGGCTGACTTACATCTCGATGAATGAAGGCACCGGCATGTCTATGTCTGAGCAGCAAAAGGTATCCAGCATTAACAAACCTGTACAGTTTCTCAATTCTGTTGGGAACACAGCTGACCAAACCTTCTCTCTGACACTGTCTGATGTGTGCTTGTATTTTAACAGTGTCTAGTAGCCAATTATCATGCTGGTTTTCCACAGAATAACTCCAGTATGGCACTGAGCACCACTATCATCAGATTCAGTCCAACTCCACCTGTAGAACCAGATTCACAGTCCAACCTGGACTTGATTCACACCAAAGGTCTGAATCAGGTGCCACCACAGCATTCTAAAAGCTTGGACCCACTACCAGCACATCACTGCAAAAGTCCAGATCCCCCACAAACTGGCTCTGCTCTGAGCTGTGTTCGCAGTCAGAGTGAATGCAACTTCCACTGCCCTCCAGACCGAACTGATGATGGTTCAGCAGGTTGCAGAGCCCCTCAACACCTCTCTGACCCCAGTGGAAGACAGCTCACTAAAGTAGATTCTGGCTATTCCAGCAATCTGAACATTCAACATGCTAGCAGTTCTGCAGCACCTCAGCATTCTCAGCAGTGGGAACGGCCCGGCTCAGTGTCTTCATCGGCCTATGTTGGTGGCCTTGGGATACCGGTGCCATCCTACTCAACAGAGGGACTTCACTATGTCCCCATCCCCAACTTTAAGGCTACAGGTTTGATTGACCTTCCACATCAAGGGGATATGCAGTCCCTTCTTGCCGCACGCTCCCTCTTCACCTCCCAGATAGCTCAGCAATATTTGGCACCAGAAGCTCCTTTACATCCTGGTGCTTACCATGCAGGAACATTAGGGACCGGGCTCTTCGCCCTGTCCTCAACAGGTATGTCTTTCCTCTTTACATTCATAACTCAAGGTTCTGTGCTGTTTAATGTTTGCTGAGCAGCAAAATATCAATTACAATTCATTCTCCTAACATGACTTTTTAAGGCTTCCCCAGTGACCTTGCTGCAAAGCACATTCCACCCACATCAGGTCCTCTTGGGTTCTCTGGGTCTCATCACATCCCCAGACCTCATCAGAGCCAGCAGGATATAGGCCTGCTGGGAAAACCCTACCCTCAGTATGGCGTAGAGTCCCTGATGTCATGTAAGTTTGAAGGAAGGATGGATGAGGCATAGCTTTGATGTTTAAGCAAAACGAATCAACATGCATTTTAAAATGTACTGAAAAAGGCCCTGCCAGCACTGGTGGTGGCCCTGACATCAGTAGCTTCCAGAAAAGCTAATATTTCAGCACCAATAATGCATGGCAAAAATGTGTGAAATTACAGAGTGTTAAAATGTTAATTGTTGTAATCGTTACAGTCCTTTTAATGTCATTTGGTTCATACCTCTTCTCCTACATGGAGGGGCGGCATTTCCCTGAGCTACTATCCTTATTTCCCTGTCATCCGCAGGCCAAGTGGTGGTGCCAGAGGAGCTGCGCTTCCCTCATGCCTGCTGTGTCGGCATCGCCTCACAGACCTCTCTCAGTCTGTTCAATCCCTCTGAGAGATGGCAGCAAGTGTCAATCAGTGTCACCAGTCTGGCCATCGATGGGGAGAAGGTGAGAAGAATTCAGGACAGTGACTGATACACTAATTTGGTTTCAAAACATGTGTCAGAATGTAATGGAAATGAGTACTTCTACTGAAAACTAGAGGATTAGCTTGATTAGAATATACAAGAATCCCTGCATTATATATAAGAGAAGATTCGCAAGAAGCTGAGCTGAGCTTCCTACACTTTTGGATTATAAAGAGAACCTAAATTCAAAGCTCAATCCTTCCAGGTGGAAAGCTTGCCTTACCAGTGGCTTATGGTGAAGAATAAAACTATCATTGGGCCCAAGACCACAGAGGAACAGAAGGTGTTGTTCATCCCCCCACGTGCTGGTGTCTACCAGTGTGTCCTCAGTGTCTGCTCCTGGCCGGCGTCCGCTGAAACGGAAGTCGCTGCCAGGGCAAATATATTTGCTAAAAATGTTGTGCTGGTTGGCATCGCAGAGAATCCTGCAATAGAGGTGCGGACCACTGCCTCACAAATCTCATCCGAATAATGTCTTTTAGAAGTTATCCAGTTCAAAGTCATATTGATTTTATTTTTTTATTTTTTTATTTTTAGGTTGAAATAAGCTGTCTGGATTTTGGAGATCTTCCAGCAGGCAGTGCCAAATCCCTTCCACTCAAACTGGTCAACAGGACTTGCGCTACGGTGCCCATTCGGCTGGTCATCAGCGCAGTGAGTCAACAACACGTCTTTTTTTGAGGACACGTGTCCATCACGAGGGTGTTGTGGTCACAGCTGGGTAGTTTTTGATACAATTTGAGGCTTAGAGCATGCCGTTTTAAAGCTAATTCACAGTTGGCATGGTACTTGAGTAGTCATCAACATGACGGCATATGCAGAGATGAAAAAGCACAACATTGACTGTAATAAACTAAATGAGAGGGTCACATTTTGTGTCTTATTTCCTCAGACTGCTACAGCATGGCGATGCTTCACCTTTTCAAAGCAGCCTGTCACCACGACATCTGAGCCAACACAGCAGGCCAGCCACATGGCTACAGTGTCCTCTCCCTCGGTGATCAACCATGTGATGCACGCCAGCTATGAAGAGGTTAGATTTGCCAACATTTCTCTGTGTGTTGCTGCCATTCATACAGTCATTTCTTGTCGTGTTTTGTTTCTCTGCAGCTTTCTGAAGTTATTGTACTGCTTTTACCCCCCCCCCTTACACTGAAAATAATAAGGAAATAATTGGTTTGAGACTGTGAAGCAGGCATAACCTAAAAACCCTCCAGCAGCTCTGGAACTGCCTTTCCCAATCTGTAAAATATGTTCAAAAGAAATGAAACTTTTTTTTTTCCTTATGAAGAAATGTGATAGTTAATCCTGGTTTTGTAAAATAAATGCAGGAATCCAATCGGAATGCATTTGAAAGGAAATTTATCCTTCCACTAAAACTCTTTTTCAGACTGCGCAGAGCTTTATGGTGTGGGTTCACTTCAGACCCCCTCTGAAGTACACAGCGTCGTCAGGTAATCAGCACAAATCAGGTGCAAACAAGAAAATATCAGGATACAGGAAAAGACCTATTCTGAGTAACTCTTGATTCACAGAAGAGCTTGGTTTGGCCGATGACTACAGCGCTCGGGTTGAGATTGAAGTGGACTCTCCTGGTCCGAGTCATGTAATTCAAAGCATTCCCCTCAAGGCTAGGTCTGGAACTGCAAGGGTCCATGCCCCAAAAGACCTCCAGGTATTAAGACACATTCAAAAGCACTCCACTTTGAGAAATACGTCTTCATCTACGCAGCATATATTCCCTTTAACAATAAGCTACCATCAAGCTTCCTTGAGGTTCTCTTCTTGGCCTTTGCACAGCTGGCAGTCAGATGCTTTTTGTGCTTCTGTCTAGACAATCAGCCTGGCGGCTCCACTGGGTAAGTCCAGTCAACAGGTGCTGCCATTAAAGAATGCAGGAAACATTGACGTGCAGCTGAAACTCAAGGTAATTCTGACCTTTCCGTTTTTATTAGCTCTGTGGTTTGGGCGAGTCACTGACATTTTGGGCTGAAAGTTTTCCCTCATGAAAATTTGCTGATATTTGAATCGGGTTTTACTTGTTTCCCTTTTTCCTTCTACTTCCTTTTTGTTTGTTCTCTCTGGGACTGATCCTTGTTCTCAGCTTTGAAAGATGTTTCTCATATGTATTTATGCTAGATGTGGTGGTTTTTTTTCTTAGTTTTTCTCTTATATGTTCCATGTCATCCTGCAAGTCTTTAAATTCTCTTTCATTCCTGTTTCAGCACGACGATGCTGAGGGCAGCTTCTCGGTGACACCTGATGAACTGCCACTGATGGTGGGAAAGGAACAGGCTATTATGATCTCCTTCAAACCACAGTGTAGCAGGAAATATCGTGAAAGGTACAGAAACCTCTAAATCAGAGCTTTTGTGTACCGACTCTGAATGGTACTAACATTTTTGTGGGGGTTTTTTTTGGCATGAGACTCCATGTTTATCTTCCGGTCGGTGTTTGAGGCATTTAATGTTTCTTCTGTCTCCTTAAACATGAATGCTGCGTGCATGTAACGGAAGTAAACGTGAACAACACTCTTCTGAGTCAGTTTATGCATCTTCAGTGATGTGGGGGGAAAAGTCCCTGCATGGAACTGCTCAATAAAATGCCTGTGGGTTATTTTTGGGTAAATTGATCATGGTTCCTGTGAGTTTTTCAAACCTGTAAACACCACAACTCAAGTGCATTTTAGTTCCATTATATTTGCAAAAAGAAAGGAAGAAATGCTTTACTAGCTCGACAACTCTGCAATTTACATAAAAATACTACAGTAAAATTAAAGATATGTAGGTTAATAGTGCAGCAGCCTGGCTCTTTATTGTCCAAATCTGGATGTTCTGAACAGCTAATAAAGAGCATGATCGTTTTTTCTGGTTGATTAAATTTGACTAACCTGCTCACTGATTTTAGTTTTTCTTATGTATGTAATACTGAAGTATTATTTCAATCTAATCAAGGCTGCAATTAGAATTGGTGCAATTAGTGCAGCGACTGATTGGGTCTGTGGCTCCAATATAGTGGTAATACTTCTGATGGACATGCATAGTGTTCCTCACACAAGTTCATCTACAGAGAACTCAGAACTAACACAACCCATAATAAAACATGTATTCATGAAGAGACCCAACCAACGTTGGAGTTAATATATGTCAAACAGGAGCCAAAACGCATCACTTCAAGGTCTCGGCTCACTGTGTGTTTCCTGTCCTTGTCGTATTCCAGCCTTCTCACCATCTTGGTGCTGCCATCAGGTCCTCAGTACGAGGTAACCCTGAGAGGAGAAGTTGTCTCAGAGGACTCTGGGAAACCTGCCATTCCATCTGCTGCTCTTTTTGGTCCCGGTGTGGCCAGTGACGTTCCACCAATTCTCTCTAATAAGCAGTTTGTAGCATGGGGAGGCGTCACTCTGGGCAGAGCTGTGTAAGCAACTTTCAGCTTCTGTCATTTCACTGTTATTTGATAAGAGGAACAAATTGTTTGATTGATATCAGTTATTCAGCAGAAAATAATGATTTAAAAAATGTGAAAGCCCAGCGGTCCTTATTATTCTATTAAGATTTTGTAATGTTATTCATGAAATGGGGCAGTGGGCATCTACAGGGAGTTTTGTTACTCAGAAGCTATTTCAAGTGTAGAATTGGTATCGTGTAGAATTTATTTACACTCACTGAAGATGACAGTACAGATGACAGTAAGAAAGCTGAACCCCCCTGAAGATTTGGCTAAATTCATTTAACTTGAATCAGGATTGGATCTTGGTTATTTTACATAATTTAGGGCATTTAGATAATGAGCATCAATCTTTTTAAGTACACGGTGAATTGACACACCCGCATGCATGCAATTATCTCAGAAACGGTCTCCATTGTTCTCTAGTCAACAGAAACTGGTCCTCAGGAACAACTCGACCAGCACCGCACAGCAGCTGCGGCTGCTTATTCGTGGTCAAGACCAGGACTGTTTTCAGGCAGGTGTTTGCATATTGGAACCACCCTGCATCACACAAATACATCAAGTTAAACCCAGACAAACGAAGTAAATGTATAATGTGGCATTTAAAATGCATCCCTCGGCCATTATAGAACTTTGCATCTTGGATGTTTGTTTGGTGTCGTTTGCATATTGCTCGTATTGTAAATGAAATTATGGAAAATGTACTCTCTATATATTTCTCCTTTAGCTTCAAAGTATGTTCAGCCCCGAAGAGCGTCTGACTCGACATGGCGAGCTGTCAATTCGTCCTAAAGAGGACGTGACCGTCCACCTACTTTTCGCACCGACCAGGATTGCGTGCATGTTGGCGAAGCTTGAAATAAAGCAGTCTGGAGTCCGACCTTCACAGCCTGGCGTCAAGTTTAGTGTGAGGATGTGCTTGAGTTCATCTAATTTTTTCTCCTTGCCATATTTTCTTTGCAGTGCCAGAAACAGAAGAATTTTTTCTTTGCAAATCACAGATGACATTAAATAAGCGTATATTTACCGGTAATTAGATGTGTAAATATAAAATGGATTGCTTGTGCTAAGACCATTAAAGTTGATACTGTATTAAGAAAAAAAAGATCTGCAATGTTGGAGAGACTCGGTAATGATGAAACATGGTTTCTGCCTTCAGATTCCTCTGTCAGGCTATGGTGGGACCAGCAACATTATTCTGGAAGACCAGAGGAAACAGGGGGATGGTTATGTAGCAATAATGAGCAGTATCTCTGTGGGACATGTCAGCAAAGTTTGTCTGTGTGTGAGGAATACTGGCTCCAGAGCAGCTTTTATCAAAGCCATGGCCTTCTCTGATGTTCAGACACGATCCATCATGGAACCATCTGTCATCAGCATCGCCCCATCGCAATTTGTGCTGAAGGAAAGGACACAGGAGGTAGGAACGGACACAGGCGGTCGGAGAGAAGCGCTCAGCCCATGTGAATTGAAAGAATGAACGTTTACGTGTAATAATATTGAGTGGTTTCAGGTTATCACTGTGCTGATGAAGTCCACCCAAAGAGAACAGAACCTTTGTCAGGCTGCCAGTGCTCTGCTGGCCACTGTCTACCTGTTCTGTGGTGATGAGGTCTCCAGGCAGCAGTACAAAAGGTGACATGGGTCTTAAGCTTTATGCTGTTAGTTACGTTTTTTTTACTTGGTACTAATTCCTTTATCTGCTAATTCAATTAAATCTTTTCTTTGGAAAACTTTGCATCAAACCTCTGTAGCGCAGAGAAAAAAAATCAATCAAATCAATTCCTATAATCAAATCAAAATTTGATTATAGGAAAGGACCGCACTGCACGATGGACGTGTAAATTAAATTCCCTGCTATGTCAAGTGCTTCAATTTCCGAACAAAGCCTGCGTGTGCGTGTAATGTGATTTTACAAATGCATACATTAGTGCAAATGATACCTTGGATCTGAAGCCGCTAACAGTAATTCCTTTAGTTTCGTATTTCTAGAGCAAAATCCAAGGGTGGATTGTTCGGCTTTATTGGTCTGTAAGCAATATTTGTGATGCTACGTTTGATTCATGTGCCAGTCTCATAAACACCAATCATTAGAAGTGGTGATGTTTTTTAGATCCAATTTTCCAGGAAGGCTGTTTTGATGTCCCCTCGGTTTGTTTGTGTTTTTCCTTTTCAGGCTGCTGCAGAATAAACCAGAGGCAGCACAGAAGGCTCTGTCTGACAACAGCCTGCTGAAGAACATCGACTTTAATGAGAAGTTCCTGGGAGAAGAACATATTGCAGAAAGTGAGGTTTTCTGAAAATAATCACCAGCAAATCCCCCTAAACACAAGTGGGAATTACCAGTTAAGTTTGTGTGTGTGGGGGATGAAACAAAACTGTTTTTAAAATGTCTCCAAATTATTATTCTTTTCCCCGTAGCCTTCGATCTTCCCCAGAGGCCCAATGAAGCTCATATCTTCTATGGAAACATGAGTAAGATTGTGGTGTCGTTGCTGGGAAGTGCAAAAAGCGCATGTGAGCAGGACGAGCACGCCGTGGCCCTGCTGCCCTCTGCCAGACGCAGCTCACAGACTGATGGGTACTGAGTCTTACTTGCTATAATGTAGCGTGCAGCAGCTGCACTGACCCACACATGAATGTAGAGATGCCCTTTTGCTGGTGCACACAATCAATAGTGGGATTTTTATTTAATCTCCAGCGATGTACCAAATGAAAATGTGAGTCTGGATGTGCTGCCAGTGAAAGGTCCCCAAGGCCCAGCTCTCAGAGTGACGGAGCCCTCGATTAAGGTACCGTAGGTTCCATTTAAGGACTTGAAAAATTTGAAAGGAGCCTTTCACAGCATTTAACATGAACGAGTAAATCCTGGCCCAACGCTCCTCCCCCTTCAGTCCACAGGTGAGTTACGCAGAGAGTCCGAGTCCTGGACCGTCCACCCTGAGCAGCTTGTCATGGCAGCTCCGACTGTGGGTGAGTGGAAGAAAAAGAGCGTCATGTCTGAATCAGAGAGGAGACTAATGTGTAACAAGCAGTGAAGGTCTTGTGTTGTGTGTTTTTCAGCTGGTGCAACCACGACCAGTCAGGCCCAGATTTGGAACAACACCTCCAGAGAGTTGAGCTTTGACTTGTCGTGGCCCGCTCACTACCTCACCATCACCCCACAGCACGGAGTCATCGACCCACAGTCAGTACATGATGGACTGTTGACTCAAATCTGTTTCACAAGCATAATGGCTTTTTTTTAAATGAGCTTTTGTATATTCAAAGGCGCAATCTGCAGATTTTGGTCAGCCCCAACCCTGCATTGGCTTCCAAATCTGCCCTGCTGCCATGGAGCGGACAGATTTATGTCCAGTGTGATGGTCAACAGAAGGTAGACACACTGGTCCGTCAGAAAATATCCATTGTGCTGCGGGAATATAACGCTGTGTGACTTCAGTTCATAAAGGTCCAGATTCGTCCAGATCTGGCTCTGGATGTGTCGTCTGCTCCTGCAAACACAAGCCTCTCAGCTCTGCCTCCTCAGGCTGCCACCCCAGTGCTACCAGTGAGCAGGCTCGTTACCACCAACCCACTGCCCCCACAGACCCCACAGTCGCCTTCAGCCCTGGTTGAGATCAACAGCAAGACCATTGTCTTCCCTGCTACATACTCTGGTGAAATGTCAGGTAGAACCAAACCGCCCAGAGGACAAATCTGGACTCTGTTCACTTTGGTTTAAATGTCCTCCGGAATGTGGTGTAGGCTACCTGGATACACTGTTCTTTCCTTTGATCAGAGGCCCAGCTGAAGGTGCAGAATGGAGAAGTGCAAGTGAGGTGGTACTTGTCATCATTCGCTCCTCCTTATGTAAAGGTGCTCATTTTATTCATTTTGTTTTGTTTGCTGCTTTGATTTATTTTGTTTCATCTCCCACCATAAAGCTCCCCATCATTCCCCTGAGGTTCTCACTTAAATCTGTGGCTCCGTGCTCCTTTTATTTAACCCTGTTCTTGGTCATCTTGACATAGACGACTTGGATACAGCTTTTCTCTCTCTCTCAGGGGGTTGATAACAGCGGAGATGTTTATCGGGCCACGTACACGGCTTTCAGGTGTTCCAGTGTGTCAGGGACTCTGGGAGCTCGCGAGAAAATGCAGGTAGGTCATTAATGTCCTCCGAGGCTGGTTTTGTTTTATCTGTGACTGGCGTTCTAGCTCTTATCTTGTTCATGTCCTGCCAGGTGCCAATTACCTTCTTGCCCAGAGACAGAGGAGACTACGCCCAGTTCTGGGATCTGGAGTGCCACCCTGTGTCTGAGCCACAACGGAAAACTAGAGTTCGCTTCCAGCTGTGCGGCACAGTGAGGATTCCTTTATTGCCCCTCTTGAAAGCAGTTGGCAGTTGCATTCATTGTGTTTTTCAGAAGACACCAAAACACAACTAAACCTGAGAAAAATCAACCCATGGTCCTCGTGCGTGCGTGCGTGCGTGCGTGTGTGTCCTCAGACGTGTTCTTAAAGTGAAGTGTGGAATCCTTCAGTGCTGTTAAAGGCTTACCCCTGACTTTAGTTTGTAAAACATCGATTTAGATAAGTACACTCTGGTTTGAAGGAGATCTTTGCCATTCTTTTACTCATATGTAGATGATTTTACTTTTTTATTTATTACCATTATCACCAAAGGTTTCCTGATGAGCTTGTGTGTGTTTGTGTGTGAAGGGAATGAAGTCAGGACTGCTGGAAGGACCGCAGGAAGGTGACTGTTCTCTGGTCAGGACAGAGGCCGCAGTCAAGACCAGGAGGAGGGCAGACACATCAGGAGGAAAAATCAGGTAACAGCTGCTTGGGAAAAACACTTCCTGTCAGGATGATTTTTTTTTTTTTTTTTTACTTTATGAATACAGATGGAAGGAGGAAAAAACTGAGTCCGTGTCGGCTTTACAGGCTGTTCTCGTATTCATGAAGTAAAATCGCTTTCCTCTCCAGCCGGGGGTCAACATTTTAGCACTTAAACGCCTGCCAATAGGTGTGCCCGTACCTGCCTGCTGCAGCCCGGCAGATAAGCACCAGTGGAGATAAATCCACTTTTTAATCCCTAGAAATTGGGAGTAAACTGAAAGCCATTTCAGCACAGAGGTGAATCTGATGGGAGTTGAACTCCCTCCAGAAAGTCCAGCCGATGCCTCCCTGCTCTGTACCTGTCCTACGCTGATGTTTAAAGAGTCTTCTCAGAAATTAGGCGACGGCGACCGTCTGCCTTCACGCTTCCTGTCCTGCTTTATCGTTTCCAGCCAGGAGGAGGCTGTAAGGAGGGGGGTGTATTCTCCGCAGGATCACTACACCTTCCCGGCCACACGCGTGGGGACCTCCAGCGCGCTGAAGGTCAACATCCGCAACAACTCGTCGGACATGCATGAGGTGAGGGGCAGCAGCACACGTGCATACTTAGCCTAAACTTTGTTGGTCCATACTGTCCCTAATAATTGCACGGGTGCTTGGATTGACTGGTACTGAAGATAAATGTGGCGGCGGCCTCTAACAGATGCTGCTGTGCTCTTGCATGGATTGATATTTGATGTGTGGCTTCTCTAATTGACTTGCAGTTGACATTTGTAAAGCCTAGGGAGCCCTTCCACGTCAAGCATTCCAAATATTCCCTCAGGTGAGTCCAACGGTCGTTATCCCTCACAAACTCTCCCGTCTCTTCTCTTAACGGTGGCACGTCTAAACTGGCGTTTAAACTTTTTAATTAACCGGGCATCGTTTAATGTTCCACCTCCCTCCGTGGGCGCAGGATTATTTTCCTGTTGCTAACGCTCGCTATGGGAGGTCCTGTCTGGGGGATGATGATACCGTATCCAGCACGGACCGAAGATCTAGCGAGGGGTTGCCGGGCAACGGGAAACCAGCTGTGTTCAGAATAAAAACAACATGGCTCCTTTCAAATCATTGAATTGGAGAACACAAAAGGAATTATACTCGCTGACGTTGACGTGTTGCAGCAACCAGAACTTGACCCAGTTCTGCCACTGGTGTTTTGTGTCCATTTCCAGCCTCCGTGCACCGTGTCACTCCTGCGAGTCCTCCTTTCCACCACCTTCACTCTCAACACGCTGCCCCGTGCAGCGTTATCTGCCATGAGATGTCTGTAGATGCACGTTGGCTGACTTTGTTGTTTCCTTTCCCGCTGGTCAGATCGCAGCACTATCTGAAGCTGCCCGTCCAGTTCAAGCCCAGCACCGCAGGCACGCACGTGGGCTGGCTGCTCATCCAGTCCCAAACAAGCGGAAACCTCGTTATTCACCTGAGTGGTGAGGCGCAGCCTTGACCTGAGTCCTCTGACCTCGTGGCGGTGAAGAAGCGGCGCTGCGGACTGGTCGCGGCTCAGGTGTGCTCTGCTGGCCCATTACGGATGATCGTGCCTGAACCAAATGATTTGGCGTGCCCGGCACCCGGTTGACTTTGGGGGCTAATTGTTTTTGTCACGTCGACGTGGCTCGCGTCACAAGGCAGCTCTGTTGTCGCGCCTGTCGGATTTAAATGGGGCTGTTGCTTTGTGGATTGTTCTGCTAAAATGGCCACATGCTTGGAAATGGAGGGGGTGTTTTTATCGGATTCGGTTTTGTCTATTTCCTGAAGCCTTTCTGTGGAAGCGGCTCCCGATGACGCAGAGCCCACCTGCACAGTCGCCTCCGTGGGACGACTTCCCTTCCACCACCGAACACGAATGCCCATCCATACAGAAGCAGTTAATTCAGTCCTAATCAGGGCTGCTCACATGGCTAATGATTGTTATTACATGCTAAAAGACTTTCCTCTGCTGAGTTGTTTTTTGTTTTTTTTATTTTCCCAGTACGGCAGCTCTCCTGGCCTGCTCGGTCTGGTTACCATGGCGAAACCGCGTTAACCCCCGCGCGATTTGCAGAGAATGTGCTTTCCGTTTCCTCCTGTAGCTCTGGGGCGAACGGCCAAAAGTGTAACAGACTTCCATTTTGGAAGTGGAGCGGCAGGAGGAAATGTCAGCTCCATGGAAGTGTGAGCAACACCATTGTTGGATCACACTCCAAGGAAAAGTTCGTCGTTGGCACATCTCTGCTCTGACAGCAATGACACGTTCAACATTTTGCACAATTGAATGATACATAATGTAATATATATATATATATAGTTGTATGTGTGTCTTTTTAAATAAAGTTGTGATAAATAGATTGGGCTTCTGTATTTACTTTGTTCTTTGGTGTCATTCTCACGTGACACCCTTTATTTTTATTATTGATTTCTTACAGTCCCCCCCCACGGGTCATCGATACTGATAACTCCGGGGTGGGGGGGCGCTTTCGAAGGGGTTAAAGGGGAAGTGGAGCCACGCTGGCTGCTGTTCCCGGGTGAGCCTGCAGGTGTCGCCAGAGCCTCGTTGAGGGGGCCCTGTCAGCAGCATGTACCCCACAGTGGGGCAGCTGGGCTTTATTTTGCTTCCCAGTCTGCAAACCACTGTAGAGCAGTCGGACTTGACGTCTACCAGCGCAACAGCAGACTTTAAACAAGCACACGCGGCGACTCCGCACCTCG
Organism: Takifugu rubripes; assembly: GCF_901000725.2. Classification (NCBI taxonomy): domain Eukaryota; kingdom Metazoa; phylum Chordata; class Actinopteri; order Tetraodontiformes; family Tetraodontidae; genus Takifugu; species Takifugu rubripes. Next base: position 6,276,843 of record NC_042291.1, on the reverse strand, counting down.
GCGGCTGCGTTTCCAGGTAGGACTCCCGCAACCTTTGAATTGTCTGCTCCGTTTACTGACGGGGGGGGCGACGCTGCGGTTGTGCTAGCCGCCGTGGCTAGTCGGGCTGTCCGGCGCGAGGGATCGGAGGGGGGCGTCTGACTTCGGGCCAGTCGCTGGAAGTTGGCGTTCAGAGTTGGAGCCGCTTTCCTTGCTGCGCCAGACAGCCGAGCTAAGCTAACAAGGCTAAGGGAGCAGGGAGGCAGGCCAGCCCTGGCTCCCATCCATCCGCCGGGGCCACGGCAGCAGCCCCGCTATCAGCCGGTCCCAGCTGCCGCTCCCGCCGACCGCGACCTTCGCGTCGGCTGTGTCATTTATTCCGTAGCAAAGGTGGAAAAGAGGCTTTTATCGGAGCTAGCCGGGAGGCTAGTTGAGAAATCTGCGAGCTGTCACTCAGTTTCAGGCCGGGGGCGACGAACTTTTGATGCCTCGGTGCCACATCTGTCCGGCGCCGGAGCCTCGGTGCTGTTCACATCTGTCCTGTTAAATATGTGCGCGTCCGTGCGCGCACGCCCCAGCACTGTGAAACTTATTCGTTAAAAGTTTCAGGATTCCCCATCAAGCTTGTGATTATCTTAAAAAGTGCTCCGACGGCAGGTATTTAAACACATTAAGTGTTATTTTGAGTTCCTTCTCGATTTAACACCTCGTTTGGAGACACATATTTACTTTATTTACTGGACAATTGTTCCAGATGTTTACGTTCATCACTTAGGAAGGTGGTGTAAATCTAATGCAGGTCTCCTCCAGACGAACTGGAAGGTTTCCATGTTTCTATAGCAACGCAGAAGACGTAATTATCCATTGATTTTCTCCATAAAAAAACTAAAGGATAAAAAGATATTGAAGTAGGTACTGATTTCTGAATCCACAGCAGAACTATTTGTTGGTCCAGGACCGGTGCTGGGTTCTATCGCCACTAGATGGGGCCAAATCCCGCACGCTTTAGCGGAGGCTTTCTAACCGTTTGGCGTGGAAAATCGACACTACTTCATGATCCCCAGCTTCTCTGGTCGTCTCTGGTCGTTCCGGCTCACGGACGAAGTCCACGTTTGATGACTCGGCGGTTTTAGCTGTGTTCTGCGTGCGTGGGGCGGTGGAGCCCCGCTTGTCTCGTCAGAATATCTGCTCGTTAATATCGCTGCTCTTGGATCCTCCGGCATTCGCAGCTCTGTCCCACACGGTCCCGTCTCAGGACGTGCGTGTTTAGGACTCTGCCGTGGGCAGGAGGCCGGCTCCTCGCCACTCCGGACACGCCGCTCGTTTCAATGAAAACGAAATGACGTGAAGCCAGTTGAGAATTCTTAACGGCTTCTGGTCGCTCCCGGACCAAAGCCTGGACGTCTGCGTCCATCTGTCTCCTCCTGTATGTCTGCGCGTGTGTGTGTGTGTGTGCACCGCACCGCAGCGTGGACGTGTGCGTGTGTGTGTTTCACCCTTTGCCAATTAGCAGGTTCTCACCTCCTGAGGCGAGGGGGCCGCGTGGCATTCGACGGAGGAGGGAGGCCTGACTGGGCATGTCTGCTGCTGAGGGCTCAGCCTCAACCTGAACTTCTGCTGGGCTTCTGTCTTTGTCTCTCTCACACACACACACACACACACACGCACAGGACCTGATCTCCAGCCAGTTGTTGATAATGCGGCCTTGTCTGTCTCCCAGCCGGTGTGACGGCATCGTGTTGGTGCGGAGAAGGCGCGAGACGGCGAGCACCAGTGCCAGTCTGCACCAGAGTGCATCTGTGTCTGGGTTGTTATTCATAGAAGGAGGTGATTTAAGGGACAATCGCTCGCTGTTCCGCCGCCGCCGCGGGTGGAAAGAAGCAACTCCACACATTCTGTGGTATTTTTTCCTTTCAACTTCTTTTTTTCTCCCCTTTTTTTTTTTTCCATCTGGCTTTTTTTTTTTTTTTTTGAATAATCAACTTCGGCCGCCTTGCGCGTCGAATCACTGCAACAAAACTTTGAGAGCAACTTCTTGCCACACCAATTCATTTGAAGTCATTTAGCAGCGCGCGGAAACTCTCCCAGCAGCGCTTTTACGTTCCGGCCAAGGAAACTTTCGGCGCTTTTATTTCTTTATTTCTTTATTTATTGTAACTTTGACTGAATAAATGCAAAAATGTTGGAGATCAAAGTGTTGCAGGAAACCCTGAGAGAACAAACCGGTTTTATTTTTAACCCCTGTCGACGCAACGCGACGACTCGATCAAAGGCCCTATTTGCCGAAACAGGCTCGATTCTGCCTGCAGAAATCGCCGCGTCGAGGATTAAGTCGGGTGCGAACGTTAATCTCAGTCGTGCAACAGACGCTCTCGCCGATGGCGTGCGTCCCACGAGTTGCTACCTCCTGATTGTTGGTGTTTTAGGTGCCACTGCCAGCCTCCATCGCCCCCGCCCCCGGACTGGAGGTCTGGAGAGCAGCTGGAGGAGATCTAAATGGGAGGGATCGGGTCGACGAGCCTCTGGGATGAGCTGCAGCCGGAGCTATCATCTCTGGATGGAGGGAAAGTGGAGCAGAGTTAAATGTTCCCAGGAGCGTCCGACCCGCCGAGCTTCCTCCAGGGGTGCTCTTATTTTAAAGAGTTCCTCCTGGAGGTCGGCGAAGAATCCGGCTGAACATCTGAAGCTCCAGGCCCGACTCGCCTCAGCTTAACGCCACGTGTGAGAGCGGCGGCGCGAGAGGCCTCACAAACACGCCGCCACGGGAGCCCACGCTATCGCCTCGGCCTGTTGGCGTCCGCGGACCGACGAGTCGGCAGACGTGGCGCCGGTTGTGCTGCTTTGTGAAAGCAGCTGCCGCTTCCCGACGTGGGCAACAGGACCCTGCACAACCATAAATCCTCAACGTAAAGCTCCGGATTACGAAGGGCGGTAATCCAAAGCGTACATAGAATCCCACCTCTGGGTTACAACCGCTAGATGCACTTTTAGTTTTTTTTAATCTGGGCCGAGCGAATTCTGACAGAAGCTGGATAAATGACCCACGGATCTTGTGTGGGTTTCTCTCGTGGACACTTGAGCGCCCTGTAAGTAACGTGAAGGCCGCGGCGAGCGAGCGAGAGAGTTGTTTATCCAGCAGGAATCGTCCCTCTGCTCGTTTGTCTTTGTCTCCTCGGGACCCTTCGTGACGGATCCCCCGGCCCTCCAGACGCTCCGATACTCCCGAGCATTTGGCTAATGACCGCACCGATTATCGCTCCACAAACTGCGGCTCCAAGCTCTTTATTAAGCGGAGAGAAGCCGAGAAACCGGCCCGAACGCTGGAGACGGCGCTCCTTTGTCACTCTCCCGGTGGTTTGAAAGAGGGCAGTTTTGTCGAACAGAAGACTCGTTGACTGCCACAGAGTTGTTAATGCACTTCCTTTTTGTTTGTGCTCATTTCATCACGGAGCCAAAGCTGCCATTTAATAATTCACAAAGCCCCTGCCAGGGCCGGAAGACTCGCGTTGAACCTCCGCTTCTGAGGACTTCCCATTTAAATCGAATCAAAAATTTACAGGCGGCAGGAGGGGGCGGGCGGTCGGTCAGCGGGGACAACAACCCGCTGACCGACTTCCTGTCTTCCCGACCAGATGTTTTTGCTCCAGCAGAATGGTTTAGTCGGCTGCGACTGGATGAGCGTTCATTCAAACGATGACGTTCCGGCAGAGTGCAACGTTCAGGAATGTGGGAAATCTGAAATAAGAGAGGGCAGGAAGCTGGAACGACCGACGACGAGGTAGCTCCTGAGAGCGGGGTTGGTCTCTGCTCGGTGGGGACAAGTGCGCCACATCCTGTCCGACCCGCTGGCGTGACTCTGATTGGTTCTAAAGCAACATCTCATTCATCAAAATGAGCTGTTTTTTCCGAACGCGACAGAATTGAAATAGCTCGACTTGCTTTTCTGTAGCACTCTCTTACCGTCGGAGTTCCACGTTACTTCCACGGAATTTATTGTTGGTAGTTTAATGTCAAAATACAGTCTTTGATGTCATGATTTCAATTTTTTAGTCTCAAAACATTTGTGTATCTAAGAAACATGAATAAATGACATTGGAAAATTAGCTATTGTTGTTCAAATTGTGGGGAACTTTGCAGAAATGTGTGTCGACACGTTCATTTATCAAACATTTATTCTCCGTCGGCATTCATTTTGGACTTTCTGGTGTGGCTGTTTGTCAGACAGGAACCTTTTTTTCTTGCATTCTGTGTGTTGGATCGTGTGCCCGCTGTGCGCTACAGAGCCTATTAGCACCAGGAGCTCACATGTGCGATACAGTCCAGATTTTGTGTGTCTGAGGGCTTAAAATAGCCCCGGTGTTAACACACTTGTTCTCATGGTGCCAGACTGAGACGTCTGCGCCTGCCTTTGTTGCCGCGGCGTGTTGTGGAGCGGACCTCTGGCTAAAGGCTGAGATGTTAGCAGGCTGCGGCCTCTGCATTATTGATGCAGGCGGTGGCCGGGGTCTGCAGGCCATAGGCTGCAACCTAAAAAAAAATCAGAAGGTGGAGTGAACTCAGACTGAACCTGAGAGGAATTTAGCAGCAGACGGTGAAGACGGGGGCCCGGGAGACCAACACGGAGCCGAGAGACGACCTGATTTTGGTGACACGACAAGTTTACCAGTACATTTTTAATGAGTCCGGTTCCCAGGGCGAGACTGGGATGATTAAATTTGGCTCTTGGGCTGGAAAAGTTGGAGACAGCGTGTGTCTAATGGGGCAGAGCTATGTTTGGTAGCTTTATATAATGAACATTATATAAGAAAATGACATTTTGACCCCGTTTGCTCCTAAATGATGATGTTATTATTTAATAAAAATATGATGCCTGGAATTAACACTTTGGGTGAGGGTCTCCACAGTGGTCTGAGGTTGGAGGTAAAGCTCCAGCTGCAGGGCAGGGCAGGGCTGTAATCCATCCTCACATTTAAAATAAGGCTAGGATCTTTATTTAATGTTATTAGTATTCCCATTATAAGTAATCTAAATGCCAGAACTAGAGTCTGCTCTGCCTTATTTAACAGAAGTTTTAAAATGCTGCGTGCATATTTTTCTTGCTATCAAGCAAAGTAGAAGTTGTAATGTCACCTGATGTCACGCTCAGTGTTAACCATAACTTTCTGTTTCCAAACTTTCTTTTCTTCTGGTACAAACTTGCAGACTCTCGGGAATTAGCCCTGCTGATGCAGCATAAATGCTAATTAGCCCGTGACGTTAGCCTGCCCTCAGGACTGGGGCGTCATCTTTAAATCATTAAGTCCCACTGGTTATAGCATTCTGTAATAAGTGCCACGCTCTGTTGTATCAAAGAGGGATAATTTTAGAAAGTTCCTGCCTTCAAGGAGGAGCAGGTTCACCGCAGGGATACAGGGAGCATCACTCTTCATGGGGGGAGTTTTAACCATTTATTTTTGCTGCAGTCCATTTGTCTCCCGCCGCTCACAGTCTGGAAATTTGGCTTTGGAGACGAACAACACTGCATCGTCCACAAACATCTTGATCTGCACTGTGCGTGCGTGCGTGGTTTTGGGTTGTGGGAGGAAGCAGGAAACCATTTAGAGGCCGTGCTGCTGTCCTGTTGACAAACAGACGTCTGCCCGGGCTTCCATGTGGCCGCCCTGACCTCAAACCCAATATTTGTCCATTTCAGAGAGGTTGAACCCTGCAGCTCGTGGTGGCGCGATACGCTCAAGTATCCAGGCCTGAAACTTTCTTTCCCACAGACTGACTGGGGCGAAACTACTTTGCTTCCTGTTAGGAACTTGTAAAGACAGAGGAGGGACCAAAATGAAGAGGAGCAATTCAATAATGGTGACCATAAAAATCATCTTTTAGGAGGCGCCAGGTCTAAAATGGCCCTAATATTCATGGAGTTGGTTGGTTAATCTACAAATCTCAAAGATCTGACTGAAATGGCTGCAGTTTCTACTTCAGTGAAGATGTGGACCTTCTTTAGTGCCGTTTAAACTTCAGAATAAAACATATAGTAAGGGAATGAAGAGCTCTCCTGATTGTTATTAAGCTGCGTACATCAGCGCCATACATTATTTATTCGCGCAAATGTGCATTTAATGGCATTTTGTGCTCCGCATGCTGCTTCATATTTTGCTTCTGTTGTATTTTAGGTCTGAATCTGCGATAAATAACTTTTTGTTATATGGCTGAAAGCTTCCCTCTTTATTTTCGCACATGTGAAGTTTACATTAGTCAGCCAGTACACTTTTAATTACATTCAAGCTCCATGTCCTAGTCCCAATACAAAGCAAAGGCTCAGCTAGCATGAGTCAAAACAGACACCAGTGTGCCTAACTCCTCACGTCCTGAGTGCTCTCTGGAGCACTCGGACCCTTTAACGCCCATTGTTGCATGTGAGGGATGAGCCGGTTGCTGAAACAGCGCCATCTAGCGGCCCGCAGGTGGAATTCTCACATGTCAAAAGTTTGGATTGCTCAATCGTCGCAGTTTCTGACCTTGCGCTAATGCTGTTAGCTATCTCGCGCAAGTCTTACTTGACACAAATAAAGTTTGTACGTGCTGCGGTGGTATGTTAAACGTTTAATTCCATCCATGTTCCTGCAGGCTTCTGTGACACATCCCTGAAAGGATGTGTATTTTTGTTTCACATCCCACAACTTTCCTATTTTAATTCAGCACTCCTGGTTGCCACCATTGTTTCCATCATCAGCGCTCCCAAAAAGAGCCTTTTGTTCTGTGGGATCTGACTCTCTGATGAAGGCTGATGCGTTGGAGTTTGGTATTTCTATCTACAGTATAACGTCACCACAGAGGCGATTTTCTTTTTAAATTTGTTTTAAGGTTTCGACACGCCGCTACCCTGCGGCGGCCTTTCAGTGCGGATTTTCTAAAAACCAACCAAAACTGCCCACCACCTGCCAACAAACTGGCCAATTCAGCCATGCCCGACAATGAGATATTGTTCCAGTTTTAATGGAAACCACAGAATAGATGATGGGATGTCGACTTTGCTCCGTTTCTGTGGAAACGGTCGGTGTCGCCTAACATCTTCGCGGCGTTTACTGCATGGCCCATAAAACGAATGGACCATTATGACCATTCCAGACAATATAAAGGTCCAGTCGGTCCATCTGGACTCAGGTGGTCCGGCTGGGTTTGTCTCTACAGAGGTCGACACGCATCAGCGCTGCCCGCCGTTGGCCGCCACAATCACCAGAGGAGAAGTCATTGAAAAGTTAGTGCACTAACTTACTGCACTTATGGGAATCATATCACCTTGGTGTGTGTGTGTGTGTGTGTGTGTGTGGCCACTGGTTTATGCATTCTTGTCTTGCCAAGTGTTCTGATGCTGGCACCAGGCCAACTGTGACACTACTTTCGTGTCACACACACACACACACACACACGAGGTGATGGAAATGCCATAAATCTGTCGGTGAGGCTGAATTAAGCTGCCACTGGGGGCGAAGGGGGAGCCACTCAGCACTATAAAATCTTGTGGGCTATAAAAACCGATCTGTCCAGTGGAAGTGTGTGTGTGTGTGTGTGTGTGTGTGTGTGTGTGTGCGTGCGCGCGCATCTTTGTCTGTGCATACAGCAAACTTTAATAACCTCCCTCCCCTACACACACCACCTGACACTGTCTTTGTTTTGAAGTTTTTTTACTTTTCTTTCTGTGTTACCGCTCACTGGACCACGATTAAAGGCGGGTTTAACATCCGAACGCCACGTTTGTACGCTGGGGACGCGGTGCTGCATGGTGAGCCACTTCCTGCCAGCAGATGGAAGCTAATTCATGGTGCTGCTCTGCAGTGTCGGGATTAGAATCGGCTTGTCTGTCCATCTGCTGCCGAGCACGACCCTTCGATCAATTATTCTACTAACAACCCCATTCATTCTTGGTTTTGACAAACTTTTGGCAATTTTCTTTCACTTTTACTGTCTGAAAGACGCAGTCTTGTCCAGAGAATGGGTCCTTTGTCATGAACGGGTCGGCTGTTAATGCTGAGGATGGTTGCGTGTAGCAGTGAGATTGACCATCGATTAGGTGGTGAAGGGACGGCGTGAACGACGGATGATGCACGTCGCACGCCTCCTAACTGCCGTTCATTTGGATCTGAGCCGTCAGAGACGTGCAGATGGGGAGTGATGAGACATTTGTGACGGGGACGCGGCGCTCCTCTTGTCCCGGCGCTGCCTTCTGACACAGCAGCAGTCTGCTTACCTCGCAGTCGCCTCCCGTTTGTGTCCACCTGACCGCAGCGCTCGCCGTCCAGTCTCGCTGTCGGCGCGTCCATCTGTCCGTCCTCCGTCCGTCTGGACCGCGCAGCAAGTTTGTCCTCAGAAATCCTCCGTTTGTCTTCGTCCAGTTTAACTCTGTTTTCCTTTTAAGGCTGTTTAATGGGTGGATTAGTTTACAGAGACACCTTTAAATGCTAATAATCCACCAACCCCATCACGTTGGATGTCTCTTCACTAATCTGCTCAGTCCTGCCCAGATTACGTCCCCAGTATAATCCCACTCAGGTCTGATGGGGATCTGAAGAGAGCAGCACGGCGGTTCTGGCAGGTCGGTGACCACAACCTGCCAGAACCGCCGTGCTGCTCTCTTCGGTGGCATCTTCTCTCCGGCCCTGATAAGGTCGGCTCAGTTTGGTGCTGACCAGACCGTGCCGTCCCATGCCGCTCTCAGCCCTGCCAGTTCTGTGCGTGCACGCTCTGGCGGCATATGGCGGCGACATGCTGTCAGGGGAGCTTGTCTCCTGGCCTGGCCTCCCCATCCCGGGACAGATGGCGGCTCACTGGGCCCTGAACAGCTACCGGGCTGCTCCACACTTTCCGCCCGCCGATGCCGTCTTACCTTGGCTCTTCCTGCTTTACTGCCGTTCCGTGGCACATGCCAACACTCCGGCATGTGCCGGCAGGCTGATTTAATGCCGTTCGCGTCCAAAGCTGATTGGAAATAAGAATCCGGTCAGGCAAAGTTCATTTTATTTGCTAACAGTTGTGCAGAAATATGGCTGGATTTTAGGGAATTCCAGTCGGAGGACAGTTGTTTATGAGGATGGCGAGCGGGTTTTTATGTTTAAAAGCTGCGGAGCGACAGGCCGTTCCACCAAAACCTCCTTCTTCCCACGAAGACGCTGATAGTTCTTTCAGTTGAACATTCTTGGCCACCATCTTCTTGGCTGCTCCGGGAGTGTGCGGCGACATCACAGTAAACATGTTGTTTTTTAATCCGGTGTTTTTGTTTACAATATTCAGTTTTCCTGGTAAGGGGCCAACGAGAACCTACTGCTGCGATCACACCCTCCGTGTCTCTGGAGTGCAAACCAGCCCGTCTGTTGCAGGCGTATTTAAATCTGTTTATTATATCTCTGCTGTAAAGAGGCTTTCTACTTCATCGACTCACGGGGCTGCGAACACGAGGAGGCTGCCCACTGGGGTCTGTCCACACTCAAACCTGTTTTAGAGAAGGCTGCTGCACGGAGCCCTTCGCTCCTGCTCGTGTTCATTGTGAGAGAGCTCCACTCTGACAAATTCTTAGTGCCTTTGAGTGATTCCTCTGCCTGTCGCGCTGTTGTTGGGCAGCAGAAAGTCTTTGTCTCTCTTGACAAAGGAGCAGAATCAATCTTAAAACTCCTTTTCTTCTTCTCTTACAGCTTCCGTAGCCGTTGCTCCTTTGCACAGGTAGCTCTGCTTTGGATTCACGTGGGATGTAACGCCGCCGTCCCGCTCTCTCTATAAGCAGGCCCTGTTTTATCCACCTAGCTCTTTTCTTCTCTCTCCCTCTGTCTCACCACAAATGAGCATTCTCGGCCTTCCAGGGAGGGTTCGAGCTCTGGCCTCTGCTCTCTGAGCGAGGGTCTTAACCTCCCGGGGCTGTGACTTTAGCGTGAACAAGGCGGCGGCGTCCTGTGCGATGCTGCCTGCCAATCCAAACAAGCGCTTTTATTTGGCTAATTAATCGTTGCAGTCCCCCGTTCTTGGCCTCGTTAACGTCTCCATATGGCCTCTCTGCTGACTCTTTCTGCACTGGGCCTGAAACAAGCACAAGGAATCGACTCGGTGGTCTCGGGATTAACTTGTGCACTTAGGTTTGCCTCCTCTTATTTGGAATCTATATCTCGTCAGGGTTAATTCTCCCCAGTGGTGAGACTGCCATTGTTGGTGAAGGTAAAGCTCCAGTGCTGAGTTTGAGGCAGAGCGGCTTAGTAGTGGCGTCATGAAATAAAAGAAACCAAACCAAGTTATTTTGTGGACACAAATGAGTTCCAGAGGTTTAGTCAATGACCGATGCACATGCACGCCGGTCTTTGTGATCATTACTGGGTCTCGGTTTCCCCCCCCAGCGCCGTGCATACGTCAGTGGGGTACAGCCGACTCTGTCATGTGTGAAATGGGCTGTGGTTGATCTCTGCCCTGAGAGAGGAGCGGAGAGCGTTTCAACAGACGAGATGAGAGCAGCTCTCTGAAGAGGAGGCGGAATCCTGCAAAACAAAAAAAGGAGAGGGAGTGCTGCCGAGCAGACGTGACGAGAGAGGACGGAATAACACGGTATCCAGGAGGAGAGGGCAGATTAGGAGTTTAGGAGAGAGGACGATGAGGGAGAACACTGAGACCCCTCAGCAGTAGTTTATCGCCATGCTTTAACCTATAGTAATCTCCCCGGCGTTTCCTCACATGGCCACTCATGTCGCTTTGGTAACCATTTCTAAATTCTCAAAACCAAATGAGTTTGCTGATTTTGTTTTTCTACAATCTAATCCCAAAAGGCTGAATCACAGACGATATGGAGAAGTTGTTGACGTTGTTGTATGGTGATGTCATCCGATTAGATCTTATTTGGGATTGCAGTCATCCCTTAACGCGGGGTAATCCAGTCATCTTCTGCCCCACTGTGACCAGTCCGGCCAGTCTCTCCGCCCAGTCCATTTGCCCCCTCCCAGTATAACCAGTCCTCTCATCCTCCACATTCCTGTAGCCGGTCCGTCTGAGCCACGTCTCCTCCTTTCCCACTTGACTCGCTTTCACTTTGGAGTGGTTTTATTTTAAATCCATCACGCTGATTTATGGAAGATTAAAATGAGGTCAGTGTTGGAATAATTATGGATCTGCCTGGATGTTAAATAACAGTTATTTTCTTTTAAACCATTACCAATAAAGTCCCTCATGAAGTTGATTGTTATGGAATATCTCCTATCCGTCTTAACGACGAATGGACCGCGCTCATTTAGCGCCGTGTCTGTCGCCGTCCGTCATGGCCAATTTAGGAATCTGACATTAAAGCGGGTTTTTTTCCTCCATTAATCTACTAATACTCAGCCTGTTATGTGATTATTATTGTACGCACACTTTAGAGATTGATGCTCCTTGGTGAAGAGGGTCTGTTTCAGACTGGACGTCTGAGGAGGAGGAGCGCGTCGGGGACGTTCTGCACGGGAGACGAAGAGCGTTTGTCAGAGGACGGATGGATGTGGAGGAGAGAGGAAAGAGTGAGCGAGCATTAAGAGTGTGGCACTGCGCCACTCTGCAGCAGCCTCGCTGACTGACAGCCTGACTGCCGACTGTCTGTGCTGGCTGACTGCTTGGCTGGCAGGATGGATGCAGCAGTGTCCCCACAGCTTTGCCCTTGTCTCTGTCTCCCCCCGCCCCCGCGTGCATCTGCCCCCACCCACCCACCCCGCCGTCTCTCAGCACTGCAGCAGCGACTTCGCCCAGATGAGGCAGAATACTTGGGATTTCTACTTTTTATTCACCCCCAAATAAAAATAGCTGTGGGTGAAGCTGCAGGTGCTGCCGTGTGTGAGTAAACAGCATCTCCCTGCAGAGAGCCTCGGCAGTGCGGCAGGGAAGCAGAAAAGAAGCAACAAATTCCATCGGGTGGTTTCCAGTATTGACTTTTCTCAGCGTGTCCTCCAAAATAGGTGTGAGACTTTTCTTGTAGCATGAAAGCCCGCCTTTACTCATCTGACCTTGACTCTACTCTAGCCTCCTTCTTTTACGTTCTCACTTCCTGGCAACAAAGAGCCCGGCGCTCTGTAAACTTGGTGGATGTGCGCAGCGCGAATTAAGCGAACGTGTTCGCCTCTCGCTTTTTTATTGTGGGGTGGGGGGGGGGGGGGGGGGGGGGGGCGACTTGATTTGGGTCCCGCTGAAAGTGACGCGGTGCTTAAAGCAGGCTGACAGGACGGGAAGCTCAGAGGCTGGCCTCTTCATCCTCGTCTTGCTCGTGCCTTGTTTCGCTCCGGAGCAACGGGAAGCCGCGTCTGACGTTGGGATGCGACAGCAGGCCGACCATCCTCCATCTTCGTCATCTTCAGAGGAGGACGGCCCGAGTAAACAGGGTCACATCTTCAGAGTAGAACCCTTTGTCGGCTCTGCTGCTGCATTGCAGCACCGTGTTGTCCTGTCTGCCCCCCCACACCCCTTCCCTGTGATGTCTCTCTCTCTCTCTCTCTGCTTGTCTCCACTCTTTTCCTGCTTGAGGGCAGTCAGATGTAGGAATGATTCCGCCATTTATTACAGCTAGAACCTGTTGTGGTGTTCCTGATAAATAGGACTGTGTGTGTGTGTGTGTGTGTGTGTGTCTGTGTGTGTGTGTGTGTGTGTGGGAAAGATTGCGACGCCTGCAGACATGAGCAGAGCTAAACTGTGCGAACATGCTAGCAGCTGGCTTTCATCTGGAAGTTAACACATTTTTTTTGTCTCTGAGAATTCTGCACAGCTCTTTCCTTGTCTGCCCGTTTCTGAAATGACCTTTGGTGACAGATCATCCAAATCAAACCGTGACAACTTGTGAACTCAACAGTGACTAAACTGGAATGTTCTCCTCCTACCTGTATGGGCTGTCCAGGACTTCCTCTCACGGTCTGATGGAGCTGACCGCAGGCTCCAGGTGGCCCCTCGGGGTTTCAGGTTAATGATGTGTGTGTCCAATCGTGGACAGGTGACCTGTTCCTCCCTCCAGCACCCTCCCACCTATTCCTAATCAGGAATATATACAGTCCAGCATTGATACAGGACTCAGGTCTGCTCATATTCAGCCTGTACAACAGCTCTCTGATGGATTTTAACCTTTAAGGCATCTTAAAGTCAGCGAGCCAGGTTCTGTAGGTGTTAATGTCATGTTTTATGAATATTTATTATTTAGCCATTCGGCGCATATTCAGTCCACTTCCGCCCTTCTGGCTCCAGTCCCACCCACCCGCTCTGCCCTGTGCCCCATCCCTGCTTGCTAGCTTGCCGCCGTCTGGCTCCCTTTGTTATTGTCATTATCGCTGGATTGTTCTCAGCCCCTGGTCTGGCTCTGTCACTCTCCCTCAGCCTTCCTCTGTCATTACTCTGCCCACATGTCTAGACTGAAGTGAAAACTTTCGCACTCGCACGTCTGCGAGGTGTGTGTCGGTTCATCAGGCACAAACGGTGTACGTGCGCACGCGCACCTTTGGGTTCAAGTTCGGCTGCAGCGAGGGCTGAAAATGCAGCCTGAATGTGAAGACGAAGGGTCCTCATCATCTGTGGCAGCTAAATGATCAACGGCGCCTGCTGGCGTTCCAGCCCCGGAGCCAAATTAAAGCCTTTCACTTCAGATAATGACAGCCGTGCACGATAATGTTGCAAAACTTTTAGATGAAATGTAGATTCGGCTAAACATCCGACAGGACCAGTCAAAATATTACGTCCCCCAGCGGAGCGTGGCGGCGGCCTGTGAAGGAGTCAGGGTGGGAAATCAAAAGATTAAAGACTTTTATTGTGCTTTTATCACATCTGCTTCACACATAATATCACATTTATGTCTGGGTTTGGGCTGGCGGGGGTATATTCCTCAAAATGAGCCTCTCTCTGTGGTTGCATCATGTTTCAGACTCTGTGTGTGTGTGTGTGTGTGTGCGTGTGTGTGTGTGTGTGTGTGGGTTTGCGTGCTGCAGGTGTGAATCTGCTACGGATGATTCAGTGCTTGCTCTCAAGTGTTTTAAGGTAATGGATTGTGGTTGGTAATTACACACTCTGGTCCTCTGACAGCGAGGCGTCAATCCGGGAGACTGAATCACATGACCAGACGTGGGGCCAGATATATGCCCGACTGCAATGTGGGGAACCTTTAGGGAACAGTCGTCGTATATATCCACTGTTGCATTCTGGCGTCTCCGTTTGTCTTTGGGAGCTTTTGTGACAAATTAGTGCAGTTAGTACGATATCCATGGCTTCTTTACATCCCAGGATGTAGAGGAGCAGACTTCCGTTGGAGATGAAGGAGATGGGGGCTGGAATGTGACTGGTCGGCCTCGCCTGCCATCAGGGGGAAGCATGCGGGCCAGAAAGAAGCACGTTGTTAAGGGCATTGTTGTAATAGCATAGCTGAAATTAAAAGGATTTTTGTTACATTTTACTGGAAAATTGGTTTGGGATTGTGGAATTTTGGGTTGGGAAGCCTCAGTGAAGCCTCTGTCCCGAGTTTGAACCTGGGCTGTTTCTCTTTTCTGCAGCTGCTGGATTTTGGGTGATTTTACTTCGGCCTCGGGGAAACTCGAGACCTTCCTACAGTTTACAACCGATAAATGAATCAATGGGAATATCTTCGGCAGCCTTGGATGCATCATCCAGGGCTGCCGGGACCATTTCTGCCTCTGATTTCCTGACGATTGCGAGCTGTTTATCTGCAGCTTTTGTAATGCTGATTACAGCACGTGCACCCGTCTGACATTTTCCTGCGCTGGTGTTTTGGCCGTTTGCTATTATTATTATTATTTTGAAATTATGCTGCTGACATTTTTGCTTAAAGGGATATGGTGGCATTTCGGGTTCCACCACATCCCGACGTCTCTGCTGCAGCAGGATGTTGTCGGCGCTGCCGAGGGACGTTTGTTCTTTTTCTCTGTTTTTAATCAAAGAAATCTGCAAAACAACAAGGGGGAAAAAAAGAGTCCTCATTAAAAATTCAGCCCAAGTTGATCAATAAACCACACGGGAGTGAATCAGACAAAAATCTCTTGTAGAACATTTTATCAGCCTTTGGCTGCATCCTTATTGGTATATGACACAGATCTCTGCTTTCTGGAGCCATCATTTCTTTTCAGGACAAAAATGGATAATCCCGATTTTGGAGGATTTCTTTATGTCAATTAAGAGCAACATTTTAATCATATGTTTTAATTAAAAAAATGGAGTGTTAGCAATTGTTCTGCCTTTAAATACAAAGTTGTTTGGAGATTAAAGTAAATGCAGAGGGAAGACGTGAACAGATGGCGAAGATGTGCCAAACTTTGTGTCACAGCAGAAGTGCGATTAGCAGGTGTTTCCAACATACCCTGCTCTAATCGCTCTCAATTTTGGGTCGCACCAACTGCGAGAAACACCGCACAGGATTCAATTCTGCAACACGGCAGCTCAGACAGTTGGTATCTTCTCCTTTATTGATGAATCGGCAAATTGTTTCCTCTAAATAATCCCAAAAGGCTAAAAAATGACTCATCTGCAGCTAGCATGCTGGCACCTGCCACCTATGGTGGCTAGCTGCATCCGATTGCTCAGATATCCCGACCTGCCTCACCTGCAGGGGCCCCTTTGCTAAGAACCTTCCAGCTTTGACGGGGACGGAGAGAAGGGTGTCCGTCTGGTCTGGGTGGTGTTACTGTCGGTGCACGTGAGAGATAGAAACATGGCGGAGTGATCCTTAATGTCACATGTGGCAGACAGCCTAAATGAGCTGTGTGTGTGTGTGGGTGTGTGTGTCACAGAAGTTAAACTGGACATCTGCTGCATGAAATAGTGATAATTTCTTCTGTCTTGCATGGCTGAAGCTTTAGTGAATTAAAAAGAGCAAACGTTAAGGTTATTTTGTGAAGAGAGGAAAAAAACCCCATCTGTGCAGCAGCCTGAACCCTGATATCTGGTCTCAAAGTCATCATTAAAGAAGGAAATGAAGCAAATGGAGTTGTTGTGTGGAAGGGTTGCGAAAAGTTCAGCCTGTGTTTGCTTAGTGTTGTGATGGGAAGTTCAACATTTGAGTCTGAAACAATGCAGGGAGAAACTGCTGGGGTGGTGTCTCATGTAACCATCCAAACAACACATTCCTTTGTTTTGTTCTTTCCCCTTTTCTTTTCCAAACTCAGCTCCACCCTGTTCTCCGTCTGACCCGGAACAGCCAGCTTAGAAAACGGAGCGACACGGGGGAAGGTGCAGCAGGATGTGTGTGTGTGTGTCTGTGGCGTAGCTTTAAGTACCAATTAATGAATAATTCACCTGCCATGCCAGAGACATGTAAACTTTTAGAACACGGTTGTAAAATGGCGCTGGTCATGAATTATTCAACATTCCAAAAACCTGGAAAAATCCCGCCTGCCGCTCCAAGAGTAGCAGTCAGGACGTTATCATTTCCAGATCCTGTGATCAGGTTTGATTAATTACGGAGCGTTCAAGTGTTAATGTGAGTTGCGTGCACGGTTTATGCAACAGCAACGGCCGCTCAAAGTGCTGATTCGGCCCGTTGGTGTCGGAGTGGAGCCAGTGCTCTCCTAATGCAGATGACAGACTCCTAATTAGTCCCCCTACACAAAACAGGTTTGTGGTGCCAACTCAACCTTCAGTGAACCTTTGGTGTTTGGCTAAGGTGGCCCTGGCTCCTGCCCACGCTGCCGTTTGATCACCGACGCGGCCATAACGTAGATAAACGATAACGGTGCCCCTCGGCGGAGGGTTGGGCCGCGGGTCAGGGACTTCTGGAAGCAGAGAGCCGCTCCCGGTCGCCGCCACAGATCTTGCGCAATTAAGTTTAATCCTTCCAACTTTCGGGCTGCTGCAGCCAAGGTCGTTTGAATAGCACGCCGCAGTTTGCATCAGGGGGCTTTTTTTTTTTGTTCCTTCCCTTTTTACGTGTGGGGAAGGTTTGTTAAATAGGCCATTCATCAGCTCATCTGACGCTGTTAAGCACACAAAGGCTCGGAGCTGCACGTTCAGCCCTCGAGAAACACAGAAGTGAAATAGCTCCTCGATCCCCATCCAACAGTCCTAATCAGTTTCATTTTTCAGCCTAGATCTCTCCTGGCTGCATCCCACATTTTTCCCATCATCCCACTCAGCCACAGTGAGCCGGGGGCACACCTGGGAACGTACACGTGGGAAAGGGCCAGACAGCGAGCACGTAGCATTTATCACCAACCAGAGCGTTTCTTTGGGCTCCAATCAAGGCGTCATGCATTTACAGTTCACGTAAAATAATCCTCGAGGTTTAGAGGTATAAAAAATACCCGAGAGAGGCGAATATTTAGCATAGGTGAGAGAATAAATGAGCTTTAAAAGTGGAAAATTGCAGCAATGCTTGAAGAAGTGGAGTCACAGTCAGACGGAATCGCCTGAAACACGAAGGTGTGTGTGTTTCAATGAGATAAAAGGAGGTGCGCACACTCCTCCTCCTCCAGACCAAACCTGAGCGACGCCGCCGTGACGGCGCCGGCCATGGGATCTGACATTTCTGCGGATGTTTCGCTCTTCTAAGACCCGTTTTGACCTTGTTTTTATGGCATCGGCGCACTCATTAAAACGGTTCACTACATTTCTGCATGGCGTGAGCGACCTGAGAGGAAGCCTTGAGCGGCGCTCCGGTTCTCAGCTTGGGCGGACGGAGATGTGCGGGCAGGGCGGGGAAATAGGGAGCTTTGACTCTTTGGAGAAGAGAGAAATCCACTTAGCGTGTTAATTGTTTATGCTGTTGCTCAGTGTTTAAGCTCACTGCGTAGCTACAGCAGCCGTCCACCGGGGGCGCCCCTCCATAAATGGCTGGACTTTGGCGTCCTTTATCTCTCCGCCGTTTCAACCGTCTCCACCTTCACGATCCCTAAAGCAGAGGCTGCCGTTGCTAAGCTATTGCTGGGGTTTTCCTCTGCATCTTACACACACGCGTGTTCGGTCTCACACATGAATTTACACCCGTCCTGACAGTTTGTCTGCTTTCCATCCCAGCCACGTTCTCTTGTAGTGCAGATCTGCCCGCCTGACAACTCTGATAACACTTGGCTGCAAAACCTAGTGCAGCACAAATCATCTCATGACGCACGCGCGCGCACGTGCGCAACACTCTGCAGTGTTACTGTACGCTGGCCTGTGTGTGTGTGTTGGGTGATGACATTGATTGGCAAATGCTTCCTGTGCTCTGGCTTCCTGCCTGGTCCTATCAGATCTGCACTTGAACGTGACTCCTGGAGAGACCAAATGCACGAAACCCCCCCCCCCCCATCCCACCTCGGCTGGTTATCGTTCATAAACATGATGCATGTCTGCACAGGGAGAATTAGATCCACTCCTCGGGACCGTTCCTCCTCGTTATACTATTTCAAAAAGGCGGTTTATTCAGCCGCTTGGAAACAAACCGCCTCCGCAGAGAGGAGCGGAGTCGGGCTCTCTATAGCGCCGCTGAGCTGGAGTTCAGGGTTTGGCTGCAGACATGAGACACCTCCTGTCCTGAACTCCTCGGTACGCAACGTCAGCGGGGAGACGGAGCGGCGGAGGAAGAGTGGAGCTGCGCAGTGTCAAAGGCAGCTGCTCGGGGGGAAAAGGGAGGCCTCGGCGTTTCTGCTGCACTTCATATTTTAGGGAGGGAGTGAAGGCGATGAGTGCAGCCAGAAGAGATAAGATAGGCTTATTAATTAAGACTGATTGGCTGTGCTTGGATCAGAATACTCCCTGCAAACCTCACTGACGATCAAAGCAGCTGCCAGAAGCTGGAGGCCATATTCAACATTTTTCAATTCTTCACAGCAAAACAGGCAAGAGTGTGTGTGTGTGTGTGTGTGTGTGTGCGTGTGTGTGTGTTGGAGGGGTTAGACAAAGTCATGCTTTTTTCCCTGACTCTAAAGAGCTCACAAACTTGAGGTTAAAGCTTCTTGGTTGCCCTCAGGTGATGTTGGGTGAGGCTGCAGTAGGGGAGTACGCCGTCCCTCCCCTCTGTGTTTCAAACCCACCCCAGGGCCAATTTAGAAGCTGTAATTATTCCGTGGTTTTTGGTAGTTCTTCTCAAGCTAATGTGTGCAGATGTTCGCTTTTCTGAACTCTTTGAACAAGCTATTTGATCTCCTAAAAAACAGATCACACGTCACGGTTGACCTTAAATGTGCATCACTGATTCAAAGAATGGGGGGGGGGCAGGTGAGAAGGGTCAGGGAGGAAGTCAGGTTCCTCCTCTGAGGATCATTTAAGGTTAAGAGGAGCTTCCCTGGCAACGGTGACTCACAAATAATAAAAGAATTCCTTTCATTTTCATCAGGAGCGGCTGTGTTTGGTAAACATTTCTAGTTCTTATAATAAAGACGCCGGTGACAGATATATTGAACACCAACCAGCGCGCGGCCCTTTAATGTGGGGAAAAGGATCTCAGGTAAACACCTGGATAAACCGCCTGGTTTGATGGAGCCACTGTTGGGAGAAATCTGGGCACCTGCCACCGATCTTGGCTCGGTCGGGACGTTAGCGGCACGCCGTCAATTAACAAAGAGGCCTCCATCGACTGGGAAAGGGCGGAACGGATTGTCTTTTCACACTAACCACAAACTGCCTCTCTGCACCCTAATGCTCCCTTGGCGTGTCGGAATGATGACAGGGAAGGGCAGAGATGAAGATGGGCGATGCGGAGTCATCAGGAGCCCTCTCAGGGCTGTAGCGTGACGGCTGTGCCACGCCGCCGTTGGGAAAGGAGTGTTCATGAATGTTTGATCCAGCTGGAAAGGTGGAGCGTTTCTCCTTCAGACCTGCTTCTCCAGTATTTATCTACCCCTCTTTGATCTTCTGTCGGTTTTGCTCCTCGCCGTTGGATCGATAGCAATTAATGAGGAGGAGAAGGGAAAGAAAAGCTTGCCAAAGTGACTTTGAGTTTGTTTAACCATTCACACCCTCGCAACGCCGCAACTGTCGTGTAGACTGGGCTCAGCCAGATGTACTTTCACCCCCTGGAGGCAAAGTCATTTCTCATCTGGCACACCCAGGGATGAAACATCTGAGAATCCCTGCGCGCGCGCACGCGTGTGTGTGTGTGTGTGTGTGTGTGGAGGGTTTAGTCACGTGCTGCAGACAACAATCGGATGCGTACGCCCTCACAGAGTGATGACAGGGTCACCGCTCGGGTGAGACCACAGGGAAGTGTGAAAGATCTCCCCCGCTCTCCTTCTGCCTTCCTTCCTCCCTGTCCTGACCCCACCTCCATAGACTTCTTTAAAAACCCTCCATCACTTCTTATTGTTTCTGTCTGCCTGCTCCCGCCCCTCCCTCGCCACCGCCCTCCCCCGCCAGTTGCCGTCTCCAGGTTGCCGTCGCCTGCGCGGGGCTGATAAAGCCCACTTAGGTTATAGGCAAAGTCAGCGGGGCAGAAACAAAACGCCGCTGCAGGGTTTTAAATATGAGCGCCGTCACCTGAGCGCCGCAGCGACCTGCGGCGCGCAGATACACGGGCTGACTGACGGGAGAGAGGGCCGTCAGGGCGCCGTGGCGGGCGTGCTGTGTGGGTGGGTGATTAGCTAAACCGAGTCACGCTGACAGGAAAGAGCTTGTCATGTTATTAATAGTTTCGGGGAGAAAATAACTACTAACAAATGCAACTGTTGCACATGCTTATTATGTTTCCTGTTGTTTCCATGGACACAGAGCGAGTGTGTGTTGTTGCAGACGGTGTTGTGTAGCAACTGTTGAGCTAATCAATATTAGATGGTTTACATAAAAGAGTAAAATATACCCCCCCCCCTTCCAAAGTGGGAAAAGAAATAAAAGTTCGCGTTTACTAAGTTCGTTGTTCCACCCACAATCAAAGATGAAGGTAAAAGCAGCCGTGGCCTCGGTTTGACCCCTCCAGACGTAAGATTTCACGGCAGAATAACATGGAGATGGACCCATTATTCTGTAGTGATCTGGGAGTGACAAGCAGCTGT
The DNA here is from genome assembly GCF_901000725.2 of Takifugu rubripes. Lineage (NCBI taxonomy): Eukaryota > Metazoa > Chordata > Actinopteri > Tetraodontiformes > Tetraodontidae > Takifugu > Takifugu rubripes. The sequence goes on along the minus strand of NC_042291.1, from coordinate 6,255,934 downwards.
GATAGCAGCACTCGCAGCAATCTGGCGCGTCATGTCAGCGCGCGGGGGGGGGGAAACGGCTCGAGACGATTAGGAAGAGGGAAAACCAACGGGGAAAAGCAGGCGTTGATACAGGGCTGCTGAAAGGACCAACCGTGGTACCAGGCAGAAAATGATAAGGAAAGTCTTCTGCCTGCTCAGAAATGGGAAGAAAGCGCCAGGTGATGTCCAATCAGGAGGCGCCGCGTATCGGACGCGTTTCCACACAAACAGGAGCCAGACGGCCGCCTCAGACCGAGTCCATCAACTCTAATAATTGTAATAAATTTACCTCTGGCTGCCTCTCTCAGCATCCACTCCTCTCCCACATCTCTTCATCACTCTCCCCCTTCTTCCTGACATCAAACACTTCCTCCATCCATCAAGCCCTCCATCCCTCCATAATCAAACTGGCCCTCCATCCATCATTTTGTGGCTCTTCTGAGCAGCCAGGCTGGATGTCTTCTTTTTGTTCGCTCTCTTCATTCCTTTATCTGCCATTTTGTCCTTATTCCTCATCTCTCCTGTGTGGGTGTCTGTGTTTGTGTGTGTGAGTTCCTGCTACGAAATAAGGACCGCAATAAGCATTTGACTTGCAAAGTGAGGACATTTTAGCAGGTCCCCACAATTTCAATCAGGATTTTTGTTGTTTGATGTGCAGCTCCTTATTGGAAACTGCTCACAGGGAAGACAACACATCATCTGCAAACGTGGATGAGGAATCGGAAATAAACGGGAATCGGGCCTGTGGCTTGAAAACTTCTGCATAGCGGTCAGTTTATTAAGGCAGGATTGTTTTTGTGGAGTATTTCTCCTCCACGGCCTTTGTTTTCTCCCCTTTGAAAGGGCAGAATGCCAGCAGGCGAGCTGTTTCTCACCCGGGATCCCTCACCTTCCCCTTTATCTTTCTATTCACAATGCGCCGCAGACGTGCGTGCACACATCCCTCCGCCGTCCCTCCTTTTTAATTTTTTTCCTCACGGCGGTTCAAATCATCTGCAGAGCGGTGAAAGCTGCAGCGGGAGGGGGCAGAGATGGAGAGAAGGTGGAGAGGAAGAGAGAAAGAAAGCAAACGAGCGACAGAGGCACAAGTACAGAAGGTAGCGAAAAAGATGGAGAAGGAAGACAAAATCACATCTGATAAGGAGGAAGGAAAAAAGGAAAAGATGCTGACTAAGAGTCTTTTGGGTGTGTGTGTGTGTGTGTGTGTGTGTGTGTGTGGGTGTGTGGTTGATTCTGCTTCCCTCCGTCAGCAGCACTTTTACACACAGACTTGATGTTGTTACCAATGAACTTGACTCATAAACCCCTTTCACACATGCTCCGTAATCCCGACCTTATTTGGATTCACAGTGGGTGAGCTGGATGCGTGCGCACGGATGTCTGGATTTAATCCCGTTGTCCTGATTCGGGGTAAGCCTGGTGTTTGAATGAAGCGAGGCGGCCTCGGGAATAACGAGCAGAGCGGAGACGTGTTGACGAAGAGGAGGGAGACAAAACCAGAGGGTGAAGAGGAGCAGCGTGACGAGGACCAGCGGAACTTCTGACGCCGGAATAAGCCGACAAATCCGGGGATTTGATTGTGCGTGACCAAATAACCAAGCGCCCGTGGGAATTCTGTCCCGCTCCGAGGTGGTTTTGCTGTTTGTTGTTGCAAGTGTCGACTCCTTTCCTTTTTTCGATTCTGGAAAACAGGAATCAAACAGGAGCATTTAAGGGCTTCGATCAGCATTTTTATCTATTTCTAACTTTTTTCCTCCATAAAAGTTCAAATGATTAATCCAGGACTTAATTAAAAGTAAAAGAAAATGAGATAGGGATGGTAGCAGGATCAGTTCGTCTCCCTTTTCATCTTGCCAGCTTTACTGTGGATACAAAGTTGCTTTTCAAAGTCATAATCGTGCAGCGTCGATCGCTCCAGGCTTCACGTGAACTTTGAGGAAAACACAACTTCACCGAGAGCGAGATGAAGCTACCAGAACAGAGAAGGGAAAATCAAAAGTACGAGCAGGAACAAGCTATCCGCATGTGTTTGTGCTCCAACCTGTGAGGAAGAAGACAAAATCTCCGGCATCAAACTGTGAAATAAACGTTGGAGCTGAGACAAAGTCAGAAGCTCACAGATGCCAAACTTCAGGAAAGGACCTTTTCCTGACCTCCCAGAGCCTCGATATGGTGAAACCATTAAAGATTTTACACTCAGAAACACATCAAAAAGCCCTAAACACATTGGTTTTCACCTTCAAGCTCCCAGCAAGACTTTATTCCTCACCATCGTCGAGATTAGCACTCGTTTTTGTCAGAGTCTCTTAATTCAATTCAATCGGACTATGACTAGCATGTGAAATTGAACTCAAGGACTTTAAAGGATTCCAAGGAGGAAGCCCAAGGTTGTGACCTGCCCTCCAAACTCTCCAGATCCCAGTTCAATCAAGCTCTCGGAGACCCCACCTGAAGGATCCCAGGGGATCTTCAGAGGCTTCGCAGCTCCATTTCCATGTGCGCGCACGTCCTGGGAGGTCAGAGGCGTGTGGGTGGGTTCAGAGTTCTCAAGGAGGCTGGAATCAGACTGAGAAAGTTCCGCAACCATGAAAAAATAAGCGGTGTCAACTTACGCTGCCCAACCCCCCCCCACACCCGGGGGCTGGAGGGGAAAAAACCTGACCTGGTTGGGTAATAAAGCCGCCTCACTGCAAGAAGGAAGCGAAGGAACACCCACCTATTAGAGCTCGCCGAGAAAATCGGAGCGCATCGACGCGTCAAAGTTGGGGGGGGGATGAAAAAGCGCAGCGCCGCTCCGGAAGACGATTTTAGCCTGTTTTTCAATTTAGAGTTAATGGGATTTCCAGCAGCCTCTGCCGATTCTGTTGTTAGTGTTTATCCCATCCTGTCTGCGCGACCCCATCTTTTATACCTCCGCAGCTTCCCTCCGTCTGAGCCCAATCGGCTTGTTTGTGTAAATAGCTTACTGCTGCAAAAAAAGGGAGGATATTCTCGTCTGTACACGTTTGCAAATGTTCCGCACACGCACAACGTGCACGCTGGGACGGCTGGGCTGCCTCTTCTGTATATCAGGCCGACTGGTGGCAGCTTCCTCCCGCGTCTGCACGTTGTTTTCTTTACCTCCAGAGAGGAGCAGCTCCCTCCTCGGGGCTCAGATTGGATTGGAAGTGATCATGAGTGTTGGGTTGCTTCTACTGTAAACCCCCCAGGCGGGGGGACAATAGTCATTTATTTAATTTTTAAAAATGGCAGCCAGAAAGCTGCCACGCGGGGCTGGGGGCAGGTATTTTGTAGGCGGATTAGAGAGTGGGGGCACTTAACGTAGGCCCTCCCATCTGGAGTTCACCCCCCTCTAAAATATTTAAACTAAACTTTAAATTAAAAACAACATTCACTACTGCATATAACCCATAAAGCACCCACAGCACATACATACATATATACATGTGTGTATGTACGCGTATACACTAGGGGGTGGTGTGTGTGTGTGTGTGTGTGTGTGTGTGTGTGTGTGTGTGTGTGAGAGAGGGCACACGTGTGAACGGGTGTGATCATGAGTGTGGTCCAGTGTTGCCCCCCTCCCCCTTGGCAGCATGTTGCATCTTGGGGGCCGCGGGGTTACTGTCGGGGTAGGTACCCAGCGCTCTCCTGGGGGACTTTGGTCTGTGCGTGCTTGGGTTTCTCTGATGTGGGGGGGGGGGTTCAGTCTCACTCATCGGTAACACACAGCCTAACCTGGCTGTGTCACGCTTATGAACGTTCCACTGTTGCTGATTGTGAACGCTGCTTGTGTGCACCTGTCTATATGTGAATAGACCTCTGTATGTATGAAAGGACGTTTAAATATGCATTGCTGATCTGCACCTTTCTGTATCTCCTGTTCTATTCTCTTTCCTAGTTTCCTTCATCACTTTCTGTCGTTAAAGTCTATTTTCTTTCTTTTTTTGCCTCTTTTGGGTTTGTTTGGTAGTTGTTGTTTGTCTGTCTTGTTGTTGTTTTGTTTTGATTGTTTGTTCTCTCTGGGTTTCCTGGAAGTCAGGTCCATCATTCAATTATAAAATAAATTCTTAATTGATTTCATGGATATGGGGGGGCACGAGTGCTCAGCTCCCCCTGCTGATTTACCACATTCACCTGTAAAACCACTCAAAAAATTCTCAGGCTGCAAAAACTTGACAAAAAAGATGAAATCTAAAATGCAGGCGTCACGAAAAAGGCGGAATTTGCGTAAACATGATCAGAGGTTAAATGACAGGGTTTGTACCTGCTCGCTGCATTTGTTCAAACAGACTTTAGAAATAAATCATCCTCTTTTGTGGAGGAAAGGTTGGCGGTTGGCAAAGGAAGTGCTGAGAACGAGGTTTCTTGAACGCCTCTCTGACGCGTTTGTCTGTGAGGATTTGCCCTTGGTCATATTCACACACTTTTAGATGAAGTCTGGCTTTTTTTTTATGCCCCACTATGCAAAACTATGTCTGGGCGTGCAGACAGTTGCACTCGTCCATTTTACTGGCAACATTAGTTTGGTGTGAGAGATTCTAAGTTCTGTGAGTCCAAGAAAAGCAGAAAAATCCTTAAGACAACAACGATCGAGCAGCGATGGAGCTACAGGATCGCTGTGGGAAACTGCTCGTCGTCCGCTGGGAGCCACTGAAACTGGATGAAACCTGTTCCGCTGGTGTACGTCAACCCTGGGCACACAGTCAACACACATTTACAGATCATATCAACCATCATCAAATACCTGCACAGTCATCGGGTCGGTTCCCTTCTGTCGAATGTCTCCAGGCGCAGACGTGACTTTTTCCAAATTCCGCCACATTCCAGCCGCTGGCGTGCAGGTGTCTCTCTCGCCCTCTTCTCAAAGACCGACGCATCACTCAGACGCTGGCAGAATGCCATGTTGATGTTATTTTTGTTGTTTAGTTTTGGAAGATGCAGCCTTGTTAGCGTTAGCCAAAGCTGATGCTAGAGTCCATCATCTGACCAGCGCATCGATACTTGACCAGAACGGGCTCCTTTTTCCTGCTCCTGCTGTCGTTTGGCGATGGAATGCCCTTCCCACAGCTGCGTATTGTGGTTCTAGCTCATTCTCCCAGCAGGTTTTGGGCTCCGTTTAAAGTCTCCCTGCCAAGGATTTTTCCACTTTCATGTAAAATCCAGATTAGACGATCGCGGCTCGCCTCCGTTTCTTTGATCTGATCCGGTCGGGGTATCCCCTTTGCTTCTCTTACAGAACCGGGCCTGGAAAAAAAAAAGAACAAAGGAGCATGTGACATCACAGCGGGTTCAGACTTGGAAGAGACAGAGAGAAGTAGCGGTAAGACTGACAGATGAAAGTACAGAATCAGGCTGAGGCAAGTCTGTACAATTAGCCAGTGTGATTAGATTAGACTACTGTACTGGATAAAGCCTGGGGATATACTGGCCTAGTTGGCACACACACACACACACACACACACACACACACTCGCAGGCTTTGAATCCATGACAGGGACTTATGTAATGTGCTTGTCACCACAGACAGACAGGTTGTCCCCCTGGCAGCTGAGTAATCATGATGACAACAGCCAGTCAGGACGGCGCTGATCGAATGGTGGCCTTCATCACTCCGTCCTCTCCTGTTGAGGCTTTTCTGGAATAAAGGAAGCGTGAGCTCACATGCTAGGCGCTTCTTCACTTTGACGGACGTGCGCCGGTGGGAACAAGGCTAATGTTTGTCCTCCGCAAAAATCCGCTTTCTTTTATTTTGTGAATTTTTGATGAAGAGTAAATAGAGTTTGGATTGCTGCCGGTGAGGATGAGGCACGCAGGGCGCTCCGCTGCAGGCCTCACCTCCGTCTTCATTACACATGCATTTATGGGAGTGAGGCATTCACAGGCTCGACTCACTCGGAATCGTCTGTTTTGGTTCGGGCGTTTCTTTAAGTCTGGCGCCGCTGCACAGATGAGCACAGATGAGCCTGGAGGAGGCTGGAGCTCTGCAAATACGCCTGTTAAACAAAGGCTTAATTGATTATGGAGAACATAAGAAGCAACCTCAGCTCAAATTGACTTAATATTCAACTTTGCAAAGATTTTACTTTAGTCTATTTGCTGCGTGGACGGGAGGCTGGGCATCTCTGTGGCCAGGTGGTCACATGATTAATGAGGCTGGGCGCCACAGCGAGGGTTTTTTCTCCTTAAACAGCATAACCGTGACCTTTGGCTGATGAACGGAAAATGAGATCAGGGCTCAGTAGCCGGGAAGCTCCAAAAGGAGCCGCGGCGCTTGAACCGCGTGATTACCGTCACCGTTTTTCCGAGTCAGCGTCTCGTCTTTACGGCCGGCGAGAGTCTGAGAGGGAGATTAAAGACTCATAACGAGCGGCTTCGCGTGGACCCTCGTCTCCTTTGGGAGCCAAATGGAAGGAGCGGTCAGGGTTGACCCGGGGACACCGTCTCTGTTTGTATTCTGCACCAAATGTCGCCTTGGTCCAGCACAGCTTGCAGCAGGAGGTTCCCATATCGGGAGTTTGAACATGTTTGGCCTGAGATAACTGCATTAGCTCCATGACATCATGGGATGTCTGGAATCATGGCGTGACATCGTACATGCTACGGCAGGTGGTAGCAGTGTGGCCAACTGAGTTTATGGGTTTGATACGGCACACGTTGCTAATGTGGGATTAGCTGACTGTACCCCAGCAGACGCTTGACGGCTGTGATTATGATGCCCCCCCACCTCCCCAAAGATGCCAGAATGGGGCCGTATTTCCCACAAAGACCAGATTTAACTCCATTATTCATCAACTGTAATAAAATAAATTCCATTTAACATTCAGCTGCTAAGCTGTGGGGAACAATAGCACCCAATAGCACCCTGTACTCCGACCACTAGATATCACTAAATCTCACAAACGGGACCCACATTTACGTCATCTCCGTTTAAGAGGACGCGCACGGTTGGTGTCACTTTTTGCACTTTGGGGAACCGTTTCCGTCTTTGTAGAGGAGCAGAAATAGAAGCTTCAGATAAAAATGTGATTACGATTCCAACACGTTGAAATCCGAGGCTTCTTTCATCAAAGCCGCCACGATTCCAGACATCACAATCCCGCCTGAGACAGTTATTAGCTTATCCTCCTGTTCCTGTAGATTTAAGCTCGAGCTTAGCTGTTGAGTTTGTATTTAAATAGCTTTTATAAGGCTGCACAACAGCGGCCATGTCAACGCATCGGTGTGCATGTTTTTAAAGCACATGTACCTGCACGTATTAGCATCCTTTTTTAATGTGCATGCATTCGGGTGGAGGACAATGTTTCCTTCCAGCCATCCGGTCAGAGTGTTCCAGCGAGGTCACCACTTTGGCCATGTCCTGGCCAATTCTCCTCTTTTTTCTACATTAGTTTTCCTCTTCTGTCGAAGGAAGGAGCACAGGAGAACATGTTTTTCATCTTTAACAGCATTTAACATTGATTCACTATCTTCATCCATCTACAAATGAATTTAAAGTGATTTATCAGGGGAAAAAAAGACTGTCGGTTTGTATTTGTTTAAAAAAAGCTTTTGACCTCAGCTGTCATCAGAAAGTTTGGTACTTTCTGTCATCGTTTTGTGCCGTCGTTTCCTTCGGTCTTAAGTTGATTCTTGAAACTTTTCTGTCCTTGGCACGGTTTTGTGTTTGAGAAATTACCCAGACTCACTCCGATAATGTGCGAGAGGCGGTAAACTGCACACAGTATGTTCCCGTTTACCAGCCATCTGCTCTCTGGAGCTTTAGAAAGAAAGGACAGACGGCATACCTGCACCAGCGTGAGACGGCCCGCTCTTCTGGCTGTCTGCGGTGTGTCGCCGCCTTGTCGCCATTGTTTCCTCCATTAACCCATGTGATTAAGACCTCTCCGCACCCTCTGTTTCCCTTCCTGTTGCTCTAGCAGCGTAGCCAGCGGGAGGGTTCAGGTGCGTCCCTCCGGGGCCCATCACAGGCTGCATTATAGAAGATGAAATTCTGATTAAACATCCCACCCAACTCCTGCGCCTATCCTAAATATACGGTCCTAGGAGGAATTACGGGATCGTCAATCCACCAGCGGCAGGATAAAGAAACGAGTCCCATGTTGTTCTGAACCCACCAGCCAAACTGGTGCTGTAGGTTCAACCATAATCTGGGTTTGTCCTTTGATTTCTTCATCCAGACTTGTAAAAACCCATCAGGAGACACTTTAAATCCCCTCAGACAGGACTTGAGGAGAAGAATCAAATTCCCAGTGGGAACATCTGCCGTCATCCATGTTCGACGGGCGCGTTCGTGCTCCTCTGCCACTGTGAGACGTAATGGCTTTTATGTCAGCTAATTTGCCTTTGTTGTTCTCTGCTGCGACGGAGCAGCCAGATTTACAGGAGCGCGCATCCATCATCGCGTCTGTCTTAAACTTTTCAACTCCCTGACGTCAGCCAGCCATCTGCCGCGCTTCCTCTCGTGCACAGCTGTATTGGGAGTGCGGATGCGTCACCGCCCTCGTCCTGTCTGCACAGGAGCCGCTGGGGCCGGGGCCACATTACGCGTGTCGGCTTCATCACGCTCGGTTTGGCGCGACGCAGACGAGGAAGTGCGCCGCTCCTAACGTTGCTTTTCACACCTCAAACCACAAAGAAAGCGTTTTCTTCCCGTTTGTCATCGAGGTGTTGTCAGATAATTGAGACGAATCAAAAAGTGACTGCTTACGCGACCATTTCCTCTTGCATTAAAAAAAAAGAAACATCCCGTTGCTCCGCTTTTCGGAGGAGCTTCACCGCCTGCCCACGTCCTTGTGTTTGTCGCAGTCATCACTGAAGTGTGGGACACTTTAACCTCAGCCTTAAAAACCCTCTGCGGCCTGGCTTCTGTCCAAGCTTGTCCCGCTTAGCGGCGGCGTCCTCGAGCGATTCCTCAACTGTCATCGGCGTCCAGACTTTGCGGCGAAACTGCATTAAACCTCCAAATCGGCTGTTTCTGTTGGTTTTTGTTTTAGACATTTGCTCAATGAATGTTTGCTTTTCTGTTCTGAGGAGGAAGAGTTTGGGTAACCAAAGGCCAAATGCTAACCGCATTAGCATACATCTGAAGGAAATTACCTTGCGAACATTAGGTTAGCGGTGGGGGAATTTCCAGGGCTGTTGTCACCTTGTCATAACACGCGTCTTCATGTCTCCATGTGACCACAAAAGGACTGCAGAGACTTTGGTGACTCAGGAAAAGTACTGAACCATTTCTGCCTTTGTTGGTCACGTTTATTTCTAATCTAAGGATGATTTATGCCTTCACAACTCCCGCTGGGACGAAGCTATCTGTGGTCTTTGATATTTGGTGTGCGCTTTTTGTGGTTACTAGCACTACAACCGCCCAAAAATAAATAAATCCCCTAAATCTTTGCCAAACTGAACGGGGAGCCAGAGGAGAGGAAAGGAGAAGCTTTTACGTTTTCTCTTCTTGTAGTTTGGGTGATGTTTGAATTTAATTTGATAAAAACGGGAGAAAAGCCTCATTTGTCAGCAGCGTCCTCAGACCAAACCCTCGAGTGGCCCGAGACCGACAGATTATCTCCATTCTCTCTGTTACGCAACCGCTCTCTTTCCCAACAAGGCCGGCCGAACGTTCGGTGTAACAGTTTAAAACTGGGTCTGTGTTTGTCTGTCTGGCTGCTGTCTCGCTGATAAGTACCTGCCCCCGATTGACCCCCCCCCCCCTCTGATAGGGGGACCTCCCTGTACTCCAGACATGCTAAACTCTCGGTGTCACCAAGGGGTGTCCAGCCTGGAAATGGAGGCAAGGCCCCGCTGGAGGAACCTCTGGTCCTGGTGTAGATGGACGACTCCCAGAGTCTCTTGACATTTTTGGCCACCTTGTGTTTCTTGCTGATCTTCTCCCATCGTCGTCTTTGGAGCTATTTGCCATCTTGTGTTTCTCCGATGTTTTTCAGAGCTGTTCTGAACAACTGATGATGAGGCCGCAGAGATTTAATGAGTTAATTACTTACTATTACATTTGGTTTGTTGGGGGGAGCGATAAAGATGTGGGCATGGAATAAATGGAGTGCGTGTTTGGACTGCAGCTGAGATTCTGATGGGCTGGAGAACATCCGGTGAGAGGAGTGGATCGCGGGGATCGCGGGGATCGTGGGGATCTTTCACTTGAAGCAATGTTTGCAAGTGATCAAACAGGTTGGAGCGGAGGCCAGGAGGTGTCCTCAGAATGCTGGCAAACATCCTCAACCAACATGTTCCACAGCCTGTCAGGACTTTCCAGTCAGACAGGAAAATACAGGCCGGTGTTGGTTGCAGTGGTAGATTGGTGGATCCGGAGGGCCAGGTCACGTTAAACCTTTACAGGTTCAGGATCATGTGGGACCTTTTCACAACATTTGTCCTTCTGCGCTCCTCAAAGCACTCTTTGAATATAAAGTCATGTTGGTTTCTGCAGTAATATCATCAAATATGAAGTCCTGCCCAGGAACCGTCAATAGGTTCTTTGATTTTTCAATGTCAAGCAGTAAGGTAACTGAATTCAAACTGTACTATAGCGTCCGTCACCTCTGATGGAGCACACGCACCTCCATTTACAGAGCACGTCAAAACAGAAATTATTCCTTTCAGGCTGCACATCCTGGACAGTGTGCCATCATTACTGTAGTAAAAGTAGTAAAAGTCAGAGATTGAATCCTTTTTAAATGATTCAATCTCTGACTTTTACTACAGGACTCATTGACTCTGAATATCCCCCAAACATTTATTATTGTTGAATACTGCAGCAACAGTTGGATTTAAACTGCATCTTAGGAAGATTAAATAGGAATATTATAATAAAGCTGCATTTGGAGACTCTGAAAGGCCCAAGAACCTAACCCTGGGGGACTCCTGAGGGGTTTGTTACCAAGGAAAAAAGGGAAAATGAAACCAACCACACGTTCAGGTCAAGGATGAAAACAAACCCATAATGATCAGCTAACTCCTGATCAACGATAGTGGCAACAGGCTGGTGTTGTTTGAAGACTGATGAATGTAAAGATAGCCTGAGCAAACAGACATGGACACACTGAACTCTCTCTCACACACACACACACACACACACACACACACACACACTCACTCACTCGTCCTTCTCTTCAATAGCCAGCACTGGATTAGCCAGTCAGTCCTGAAATGGGATCAATATGGCAGCCTTCTCATGCCTTTATCTTCACAACTGTTACTTTCACTGCTGCATTAATGATCGATCATTAACGATCATGTTTTAGAATGTAAAGTAGTAATAATATAGTCCAACTCTCCGTGCCCAGATGTTAAACAACCTTACACTTCCTTCAAATACCACATGTAACGCTTCTTTCTCTCCCTTTTCTTTTCTCCTAACAAAGAGTTAAGCTGAGTCCAAATCAAGCAGAGGCGGTTTTGTTTGGTGAAGTTCTGCCTTGCACGTCAGTCCTGGTGGCATCTCACCCAGGATCTCTTTTCCTTCCGCCCTTCCACTCCTTATCTTTTGGCTCCTCTGATGAATGCAACCGTCGGCCTGGTGGCCGCGCCTGTTTAAAGCCTCAGGAACTCTGGGGGTTTGGTCACAGGCAGAAACGCCATGACTCAGTGCTACAGAAACTCTCCTAAGGAATGAAATTTGTCGCAGGCGGGTCGGGTCTTTACTGCTGTGTGTATCAGTGCTGCTTAGTGCCGAGGCTCCGTTTGGGCCGGCAGAGATAACAGCGTCTAACGGAGATCTGTTGAGTCTTTGTAAACCTCAGACAGGGCGTGCGTTTGTTTACCGTCTGTCTGCTTCTCTCCCAGACTCATTCCTCGCTTCCTCGTGCCATTTCTCGTCTTGAACTTTCCTCGACCTGCAGCTCTTCATCTTTGATTTTTTTTTTTTGGTTTCCTCCTTGATTCTGGGTCCCCCCCCCCGCCCGTTAGCGTGATAACCTGCAGGTTCTCATTTGCAGACGGTGTCAGTCTGACCGAAACTGGCCTCCCCCTCCAAATCCTCCCCACCGGTTCTCCCTTCAAAAACCTCGTTCACAGATTTTGTTCGTTTCGCAGACAGATGAGAGGGAGGGAGGGGGAAAAGAAAAAAGCAGAGCAGGCACTTGGCACTTTTGAAATGTAAATAAAGTTTTGTTGTTTCCTTAGCCGTAGCCTCCTCCAGCCCTGTTTATCAGGCCGACTTCAAAGCGGCACGCTGACATGTGGCTCTATCTCCGCTCTGCTCTGTGAAATAGGGTCACAGGCGGCGCTTAGCTTTCAGAAAAACCTTCCCTTTCATGTAAGAATGTGGTGGGTGAGAGGAACTAAAGGGGGCACTACCAGCCAACCACCCACCCACCTGCTACCCAGGCGGCTCGTCCTCGTGCGCACGCTCGTGCTTGTCTCCTGCTTCTGTTGGCTTTGCTCGGTCGGCCATTGTGGAGCTGGGTGAGGCTCTGCACAAGCGCGGACATGGACCGGAATGTTGTGGTGGGGGACGTGTGTGACTATTGCAGAAATTCTACTAGGAGCTACCGGTCAGGGCCGGTCTGACGTGGCTGGCACACGATAATCGGCGCGTGCCGTTGGTATTCAATAAAGACAGACAATGTGGTGGCTCTTCCTGCCAGGGAAGAGTCAGAATCTCACCAGGAGGTGGCGCCGCGGAGCAGGAGCTCTCCAAACCGCCACCACGGGTGATAAAGACTCTCTGGCTCCACTTGTAGGAGTTCTCTGCCCTCATGTTATGTGGTAACCTGGAATGATGATTGATGTACGATGATTATGCGACGCGAACTGGATCATTACACATCATGATACTGGTGCAAAAGCTGCTCGATGTGAAACTGAAATTGAAACGTGTCTTTAACTGTTTTCTTTTCCTCTGTTTTCTTCTTCAGCTGTGGTGCCACCGCATGAATGCCACCGTACCTCACGTCCCTCATGGGGCAAAAGGGATGTGAAGAGGAAGTGGGGAAGGGAAGCTAAATAAAGACGAATAAACAAAGTCAGCAGCAGCGACGTTTGCGAAGCAACGCACACAGACTGAGGACGTTTTAGTGCAGCTAAGAGGTAGAAGAGAAGAGCGAAGGCCATTGTTCTGCTGCGTGGAGGACAGACCAACGGCCGGTAACTACCAGAACCTCCCGACTTCCCGCCTACATCCCCAAGTCCAGCCTGAGGAGTGAGCGTGAGAGTCGGCCGCTCCGGACTTTGAACCCGGCTGATCTGTTGATGAAGAAAGATGGCAGCGATACCGGCAGGTGCCGCCCCTTCCTCCCGGCCACCCTCCCACCCACCAGCGGCCGCAGCTCGGAAGGGTTAACGCTCGTCCATCGGCATCCATCGCAGCATCGGCAGCAGCGGACAGAGCGCGGGGAGGGGCAGTATGCAGGAAACTGACTTGCCAGCGACGAATGCCTTTAAAGGTAATGAGAGACTCCCAACGGTCACGTGTTTAACATGTGCAGACGCACAGATGTAGAACACAAGACACACACTCCTCCACCTTCTGAGGGACGACAGAGCGGCCGTCCCAGAGCTCCCAGTTGCTGCCCAGCCACACAGCATTTCACCGCCTGCAGGAGCCGCTTTTCTCTTTGTTTGTCTGCAGCTTGTGTAAATATACAGCACATCGCTTTATATTCAAATGCCTTTGAATTACAGATTACATTCAATTTGAATATGTATGCTCTGCACCTATATGCTGCTACATCTGTTTGACATCTATATGTAAATGATGTATGGAGGGCCGTGTGTTTGCATACCAAACACTGTTCCAGCCCCTTAACATGGCAGCACTATAAAGTTTATGAGGACCCGGTGCAGCACACGGGCCAACTGCAGAACCTGAGCGGGTTTTAACCAGTCCAGGGTCGCTGCTCTGGACCAGCTGGTGGTCTGGACATGCATGCTGCTGCCCTTTGATGAGCTGTTTTCATATAGAACTGAGGGGGATGAGCAGGTTTGCATCCTTCTCTGGGATCTATAAATGCTGCTCTGAACCCCAGGATTGTTGTGCACCTGCTGGGCCTGGGAGAGTCTTCCAAAGGCCTGCAGAGTGGGACGAAACCTTGTCTGTAAAGTTCTGGAGAAGATGGTTAGAAGGGAGCTCCACCAGAGGTGGAGTTACGGCAGCTCTCATGATGAATCAGCAATGGGAGAGAGACAATGATGCTGATTCTTTTGAGTTATCTGAAGGACGCAGACATCTCAGTCGGGCCTGACCGGCCCAGTTCTGACCATCCTCAGTTCATGAAAGTGATTAATGCTGCTGGGGTGTCCGGTTGAGAGAAAGTGCTGCTGCTCCTGTGGTCAGCTGCTCTGAGGATGGATGGAGGAAGGCGTCTTTGGAGGACAGCTATTGCGTAATTGATCAGTCCCAGTTAGCGCAGCTCTTTTTTGAAGCTCTGCAGGCTTGTAGATGGGAATAAAGCTTCACCTTCCTTTTATAAACAAAGGCCGGGCTGACGGTCGACAGCTTTGAGGATAGCGGGGGGGGGCTGTTTACTGCGTGCGGCTTCCTGTCGGGTAATCAGCCCAGGTAAATCACAAACGCAGACCGGGATGCAGACGTTTGACCTCCCAGTCCTCCCGGAGGGTCTGTGGGTCTGTCTGCGTCCGCGTCCGCTTTATTTGAATTCGGGAGGATTTCCGTCGAGGGCCCATTATCGCACGGATCGGAAAATAACAGCTTCTTCCCCCAAAGTTTATCATTATTTCATCCCCTCCTCTTTTTATACCTGGATAGCTGCAGTTTTGTCTGGCTGGGTGAGCTGATGGCGCCGGCGTGATGGTGCCGCTCAGGTCTCTGATGCGGGGGTCCTCCTCCACCACCACCTCAGGGTAGAATGCATAATCCCACCTATCAGTGCATTACAGACGTCATCTCTTGTCCGTGCTGTATTAAACACCCCCCTGCGTCAGCTGACACACACCAGAGTCCTCCCTTTTCCCCCGTCCTCCCGCTTCCTCTCAGCAATTGACACATTTTCACACTCTGGCTCTCCCTCGGCGCTCACCTTTTTCTGTCCATCTCCATTTATCTCACTCTGTCTCCCCTCCCAAGCCGGCTCTCTCTCAGGCCGTGCGGTCTCCCGCAGCAGTCGATCCATATTGAGCTGCACTAATGTGGCGCTGGTGCACATCCATACGGTGACTGACAGCTCAGGGTTATTAGATGAGGCCTTCCTGCTGCCGGGGCGGAGGCCTCGGAGCAGTGGGAGGCTGCCTGGGTGGCGTCTCTGCAACATAATTCCGACGTGAACAGATTGTGTTTGGAAGTAATCTGTTCCCATGTCAACCGCATCCTTCTTTTGTGCATATTAAATATCGTCAAACGTGCAGAAATCAAAGCCCAATCGCAGCCTATAACTTCAGAATCCTCGTCCTTCACTTCCTACCTTATTCCACTGGGTCTTAAGGATAGGATGAATATCATGGGATGCACACACACACAAGCGTCCGTGCTCAACATCCTGCGCCACCACCTTTACCAGTATTCCACAGCTGCCATCGGGGGGGGGGGGGGGGAGGCAGTAGGGAAATTGCCCCTCTACCACCCGTTTGTCCTTCTGAGATGACAAATCAATGTTGTTTTTCATCAGAAAGTCTCCAGCTAATTGGCGTGCTGGGCGCTGATAGCTGCTCAGAAGCACAACTTCATACCTGTATCGACTGATTTCTGCTCCCATTCAGGCCGAGGGGCCTAATTGGATATCTAACTGCCCGGCAGGAGGCATTGTCGATGGTGTGGGCCTCTATAAACACCAGTCCCTATCTGCTGCGCTGCTGCTCTGCTGGAACAGCTTTTTTCTAAATAGCTCTCAGCTGTTCATTTTATGTAGAGTTAATCTATAAATAATCCTGCGACATGGGATTTTCCCCCCCCCCCTCTATTGTAATCACCAGCCCTATAGGGGGGGGGGGGCAGCACTAAAGGTAATCAGTGATTCACATAACCAGGCAGAATCCATAGAGAAGATTCTTTCACACATCTTGCGTTCACAGATTGAGAACCTGTAGCCACCACTTGACCCCCCCCCCCCCCCCCCCCCCCCCCCGCTCCGAGCCACAGGGCCAGGTTCCAACCACCGAGGACTTCTTCCAGGACCATTTTGCCAGGAGACAGCGGTTTAATAGCCGTGTGCAATTCCAGTTTTCCTCTGCAAATGTATATTAGCATAATGCTAGCATCCCTCAGGTCAGAGGGCTGGTTCTCATAAATACAGAAACAACAGGTTTTTGAAGGAGCGAGGTGTGTTTAAAAAGTTCAGAGGGACAGAGCAGAGTCTGCTGACAGCACCGATGAATCTGTTAGGAAGGAAAACAAATGTTCTGCTTCTGTCTTTTCGGGGGGAGAGAGGAAAAACGTTGCGCCTCAGGACTTTCTTCAAGAGCTGCGATATTACAGAAAAACCCAATAAAACTGCACGACAATGTTTAACGCATGGGATCAAATATTTCAGTATGTTGATTTATTGATGTTTTAATCACCACAGTCGTGCGATTAATTTAGCATTCTTGTTAATTAATGTAGAGCACAAAGACAATAAATCATTAGTAATATATGATAAAAGACCACTAGGGGCTTCTGCATTAGTAAAATGATGTAATTGTGTGTGTGTGTGTGTGTGTGCACTTATACGTGTGTACTCATGTTCAGCTGATTACAAGAATTATGACACGATAATTGCGTGTAAGTTTCCGTAAATGTATGCATACGCACTGTCCCATTTAATCATTAATTGCTGCGTGCACACGCGCGTGCACGTGCTGGCGCTTATTGTGGAAGCACACCGGTTTTGACAGACACAGTGAGTCACACACGACATCTAATTTATTTCTCTGCGCCGCAGCATGCTAATTTTCATCGATGTTTCCACACCAGTTAGCGCGCGTGTGTGTGTGTGTGTGTGTGCGTGTGTGTGTGTTTAGCGTGCCCCTGTCTGGTTTCCTGCTGTCTGATCCTGTTTCCTTTATTTACTTTTCCCATCTTGCTTATTTACCAGTCAGTCAGACACCCACCCTGCCCACATGCAGGCTGACCTAAATCTGCTGTGCGAGCGTGTTCGGGCGCCGGCGTCTGCGTCAGTCGCTCTGTTGAGGTTTCTGTCACGGCGCCGCAGCCCTGCGCTAACGTTTCAATCTCCGCTCCTCACCGATTCCTGTCTGCACCCCAACCCTGAGCAGCCTCCGCAATCCCATGGCTCAGTCAGATAAGGTCCTCGAATCCATCCGGAGTGGAGACCCCCCCCCACCCCCCACCCGACCACCAATGCACGTTTCATTTTTGTTAACAGGTTATCGATTCGGGTTTCCTCACATCCACACTATCTCCTCTTTGCTAATGAGAGCACGCCGCGGTCGCTACGTTAGCGGATTTGCAGTTATTTCGGTACCAATCGACCAGATTTCTGTTGGAAAATGTTTTGGTGGGTGCTCAATTATCAGATCTGTCCCACCTTGTGCCACCATTGTGGTCGGAAAACAGGCGGTTAGGTGGTGGTCGAGATCAGCAGGAGGGGCCCGGTCCAACCGCCTGGAGACGCTGGCTCCAATACCGGTCTCTAAATAAAACCCGTGAAGATCAAAGGCGACATCAAAAAACTCGTTGTGTGCGCCGCGTCGATCAGGCGGCAGGTGGCGCCCGTCTGCTCCGATGCGGTGGTCGATATGGTGGCTGAGGTGAGCCATTTTCAGACTTATTCTGGCTCAGCCTGTCAGCGCCGCCCGGCCGCCTGCTGAGCTCCTCAGCGAGGTTGACGAGGCGGCGGGTGGGCGTGTGCGCGAGAGCGCGCGGAGCTTCACGTGTGTTCGTGTGTGTGTACCTGTGGCTTTATTCACGTGTGTGGGCGTGTGCGTGGGCAGAGCGCTAAAGCCGACAGGGAGCGGGGAACCTGAGGACATATTTATGAGGTTCCTCGCTGTCTCGCTAACCAGCCCATATTAACCCCGGCGCTCTTTCGCCACCTTAAGCTGCAGAACGCGGCGAGGCAAACATTTTTAAAATTTCTTTTTCATCTAAATTATGTGCTGATAAGTGCGTTACGGGAGAAAGTGCACGGAGAAAATGGGGAGAGGGCAAGGTCAGACGGTGTCATTATTGCAACCGGGCGATCTCATCAGGATAAAGGTGTCATCCATCTTGTATCTAAATGGGCGTACATCCATGTAAGCGCTATTATACATTAGCTCAAGGTTTCATAAAGTGCAGCGGGAGGCCATAAACTCGGTAAGAAACTGCGAGTTTAAGTCCTCTTGGTCAAATTTATTCTCATCTAATTGCAGCTGCTGGGTATTAAAATAGCCTTAGATGGATGAATGTCATCAAAAATGTGGATTTTGGGTAATGGGACAAAAAAAATGAACCGTTTAGCGCTCACATATTAGCATACATATGGTATCGGTGCCATATTGATGCTGTCGTGGCTATTATAAAGCCCTTCCTAATGCTACTCTACCATTAATTGAGTTAATTGTCCATTTTGGAGTTGATTCCCCACCCAACATCCTCTTCATTTCCAGAGTAAAAACAGAGCCATCTGCAGAATTGTCGCTGCTGAGAGAGGCAGATAATTACCAAAAACACTGCTTTGGCTTAGTTATGAGGAAAATGGTTTAATGGGGTTCAGACTTGTTGTGAGGACACAAATGGAGGACCAAAAAGGTGCTTGCAGAGAAACCCCAGGAGGCGCGGCGGCCCGTCCGCCGTGGTCACGTGTTCCTGACTGTTGCGTCTGTTTGGTGACCATGGTAACAACCGGTTCTTTCTGCTTTTGGACAATGAAGAACAAAAGGTTTCTGATTTATTTGTTTGATTTAAAAGGGGAAAAAAAATTTCCCTGACAACAGCCAACCTGAACAATCAGGACAGACAGCGTCGCCGTGGCGAGTCCTTCCCTGCACGCCACCGCGCTCCCAGCTGGCTTTATGCAGCCGCTCCTTCATTCTGTGGTATTTTCGTGTTCTGCCGCTTTTTTGGCCGCCGCTGTGTCTCCAGCGCCGTATCAGCGTGGAACGTCGGAGGCCTTCAGGGGCCCGGCTTGATCCCGTTGGCTCTGGGACTTCTGGTGCTGTAGCTTAGCCGCAGCCTCGCACCTCTGGGCGCCGCTCCGGCCTGCGTCTCACACCTTCACACACTTGGCCTGCATCTTATCTTCAGAGCACATTTGGCTGCACCTTAACCCCCCCCCCCCACACACACACACACACACACACACACACCCCGGCCTCCCTGGATCCTGTGATTGAGGCTACAGCTACAGGAAACCCAAGACGCACATGGGCCGATAGCGTGATAGCAGGAGCGTGTTTGGAATGACCCCCATCGCCAGAGGAGAGGTTTCTCTCCTAAGAGAGCACGATCTCTTTATGTGCGTGAAGCCCTCATCAGATTAGCACTGGGGAGAGAATGAGGCAAGAATAAATGAGCTGGTTGACGCTGCGTGATGACAGTTGTGGTTTTAAGTGGTTAACCTCCAAAAGAATAACATTTTATTTCACGTTGACGGTGTGTGCGTGCCAGCTCTCACACACACGCGCCATCCGCATGAGCCACAGTGCTAATTAAGTGTTTTTCTGGCTGTACAAAACAAAACCTTAAAGTGGCAAGACCAATGTCGATACATGTGCACCCTTGTTCTTTTCTGCACCTCCTGTTGCCTCATGAATTCATCGGCTCTTTTCTTGGTCCCGCGGCGTTCGTCCACAAGGCCGAGGAAGGCGGTTAGAAAATGAGAAGATATCTCACTCGTGGATGCAGAGAGAGGTAGAGTGCTGTTTTTATGCTGCTGGGAAAAGGATTCAATAGATGTTGGAAATACAAGCCTGCTGCTGCTGCTGCTAGCAGGTCAGAGCTGTGTAAATAATTCCCCTTTGCTTTCTGAGGCCAAACCACCAGAGTAGCATCAAGCTACCGAGGTCAAGGTTCAGGGTTTTGACACGGCAATGGCAGCCTGCTTTAGCTAACCTGCCAGTTCTCGCTCAGGTTGTCAGGCAGCCTGCTTTTCCTCCATGAATATGCTAGCAAAGCCAAAGGAAATTAGTCAGTGCTAACCTGCTAATGCGTTCCTGTTTGCTGTAAAGTCAGATTGTGTCCACACAACATTGGTGTCTCCTGTTAGCTCTTCATTCTTCTTCCATATTGGGAAAGAAAATATTAACCTGCATAAATGTTAGCTATGATGGGCAGTGGAAGCTACTGCTGAAGGACACAACCTGCCACACGATGCTGTGTCAGCTAGACCTTCCGACGAGTGTTCCGTTGCACCAGATGCAGGTAAGTGGATTCATTTTGTTCCTGACATTCCTGAGACTGAATAGAAGAGTGAAGATGTTTCCTCACCCCACTTCAGCTGCACTCAGCGCACCAGATTTCCTTGAGTTTTGTTTTTTTTCCTTTTTCACAGCCAGCTAGAAACCGGCATTGTGAGCGTCAGACAGGCAACCAGAGAACGTGTTAGCAACAACCCTGCGTTTGACCCCGTGATGTCACGCAGCTCTGGTACCGTCAGGTTGCGCTTCCCCAAAAGCTGCTCGCTGCATCTCTGGGAGAGCCTGCAGCTGATGCGCCGCAGCCTGAAGCGCCGCCCGCGCCCCCACTAACACTTCTAACAAGTTTAGCGGTTTTGCATCCTCAGACGCTGAGCATGCGGCGGACAAGCGGCGCTTTGATGTACGTCATTTCTTTGGCTGCAGAATAATGCAGCTGATTTCTCCAGGACCTCCAGGACTTCTCTTACACTCTATTTGATATCTTTGAACGATTCCGCAGTGGCTTCCCTTCATGTTCCTGCCCCTTGTTGAGAGATTTGTCTGAAATTAATCAAATTCAGGGATAACAAGGATAAAGGAGGAGTTTAAACGTTCTCTTTTTTATGAACTTCTGCTTCAGAACAGCGGAGTTTTCACTGGCCTTGATTCTTCCAGGAGTTTAAACAGGTGTGAATACAGCAGCCTCTTTCAGCACTTCTTCATGCTGTTTTATGTTTCATCTGTTCTTCGAGTGTCTCTTTTGTGGTGGAAATGTATGACCGTGGTGCATTTACCCAGGCATGAATGGAGAACATGACAGAACTATCTACCGATGGCAAATGCCACGGAAAATATGCAGTTCCACTTGTTACATCTGCGTTTAACCCTGTTTTACAGTCTGTACGACAAATCAAGGATCGTAGCTTAGCTTAGCTTAGCTTAGCTTAGCTTGGTTAAGAGTGGTAAAAATCTGCCCAAAGCTAGCATGAACACACTTATGCTTGGTTGAATTATGTGTGGAGGTAGCAGCTTCACTTGAGGGCCTGATTCTTAATGTGACTTTCTCCTCACCGTCATTGTGCAAGACTTTCCTTGTGTCCACATGTGATGTTTGTTGGCCATCAGGAGACTCCACAACAAATACATATATAAAGGGTAACACACACCAAGTTTACTTACTGCCATGTCGTGTGACTGGACCTCCTAAGCTGTACACAGCTTCGTGCACATCCTGTGCAGAACACACACACAACACACACACACACACACACACACACTGACGCACACCCCTGTTTGGACTGCAGAGACGAGACACAGCCTGAAGGTCTCGCTCTCCACTTCTCTCCCTTGTTCTCCTCGCCGTTTCTCACTTTCGCTCCTCCTTCACTTTATGTGTCAGTTGTGCCGAGTCAGCACAAATCTGACGCGCTTATTATCCTGCTACAGCCGGTTGAGGAGTGGAGGAGACGAGGGACAAGAGGAGAGGAAATTAGGTAAAAATAGAGAGAGGAGGATGGCGAAAAGGGGGGATGGAGAGAGGAAAGAAGGTAAATAGAGCAGAGGGGTAGAGAGTGCTGAAAGATGCCCCGATCCTTCACGGCTCAGAGACACAGAGATCTGCAACGCATTTATTACCTCAGTGCTCTGCAA